>NC_054606.1:6778750-7395000 GCF_004785595.1 Juglans microcarpa x Juglans regia | reverse complement strand
TTGAATCATGCCCCTATAGATTACTTGGGTTCACTATAAATTATGCAAAATTTCTGTGTTGGGTGTGTCATGCCCCTATGGATTTCACTACAAATTTTGCAAAACCTGACTCCCTGTGTGCGCGTGCGCGTGCGCGTGCGTGTGTTTTTCTCAAGGGCACAAGAATAACAGTTCATTAACATGTCCCTAGTAACATCTTTATATATATAATTTATGCATTCTTTCGCTTTAGGGAATTCTATGGCTTTGGAATACAATTTATTATCATGCTGTCAAATTCTGAATGTCAATCCCAGGTATGAGGCTGTTGAAATACGGGATGGGGACAAGGGAACATATCTTGGAAACAGTGTGACTAGAGCTGTTAAAAACATCAACGAGAAGATATCCAAAGCATTGATTGGTATGGATCCAACACTTCAATCTCAAATTGATCACGCCATGATAGACCTGGACAAAACGGAAAAGAAGGTAGTATTTTTCCTTTCTTATGTGATTCAATGTAATTAGGTACTTATGCAAAAATTATTATTGTGTGACATTGAAACACAATTTTATTAGACATCTGTTACATGAGTATGCTTAAAATCTGCACAGAAGAAATCATCACAATGATTTTCACATCAGGTCTGAATCTAGTTATTCTCTTTTGATAGGTCTGAATCTAGTTAATTTGAGATTTTTTTTTTTATTTTTTATAAGAGACTTCCTTAAAAAATGCAATCCAAGTACACAGAAAGTGTACAAGAAATAATTCCTTTGCAAGTTGGGCATTATTGTTTGTGAAACTTCATTAACAGGCCAATTTAGCGAACATAATATAGGACATTGATGATGAAATTATTAATGCATTTTTCTTAATGCAATGTGGAAGGGGAACCATTCTCGTTGAATACATAATGATTTGGGGTCAGATAATTCATAAAATTCAGAGTTGGTAATCCTACTCAAAGGGTTTGTTGTGTATTTGACTTTTGTCAGTATATTAATGAGTGTACTTTTTATACTACATAAATAAAATGGGTCTAATGGCCTTCAGTACCATGAATATTTTATTATTCTCCATGCAATCCTTAATTTTGATGTTATATAATTTTTTTATGGGCAAGATTGCCCATCCATTTTTTTAGCGGTGGATTTGCTTTACTTTCTGCATTTTGTTAGGCATTATGTTTCTTAGTTATAATCTTCTTGTAGAGTGAACTTGGAGCGAATGCTATTTTAGCTGTCTCAATTGCTGCATGCAAAGCTGGGGCTGCTGAAAAAGAGGTGTGGTGAAATGCAATTTTTATGTGCTTCCATTTATGTACTACTTTAAAGTTCTGAAAAAAAAAAATACTAGGTTCCCCTGTGCAAATACATTGCTGATCTTTCTGGCGAAACCAACATGACTCTTCCTGTCCCTGCCTTCACACTTATAAGCGGCGGAAAACATGCTGGGAATCATCTGTCCATTCAGGTATAACTTGGCAAGGTTTAATATCTAGATACGTCTTTTTTTTTATCATTAATCTAGATGCATGCTTATTATCATTAATCTAGATACATGCTTATTATCATTAATCTAGATACAGCTTATTGTGGTGTCTGGAGTGAGTTGTAATTTGCGTTTATTTTCTTTTTCTTTTCTTTTTTTTTTTTCGGGGTGGGGTGGGAGGAGGGGAGTTTGTCAATGCGGAGGTGCCTTTTTCCTAATTAGGCCAGTGGCTTCATATCATCAGGTTGCGTCAGGTTATTTCTCACTCATTATCCACTCCAACATTATCTGAAATACTGGCCTAAAGTACTGCATCTTATCATTTGAAGATGGACTTATCAAAAAATTTTATCATTTGAACAATAGTGTGTCCCCTACATTCTTATAGCACTTTACAGTTAAGCTTTCATGCCAAGATTTAGTGTCATTTGGAGATTCATGTATTCATATGTTTTTTTTTTTTTTAATTGCTTTTCCATGGAATACCACCATTTGGAGGAGCAAGGCTTCCTTGAGAGCTGCTTATTTGTCTGGGCTACTGTAATTGGGAAGATTCTTACTTTGGATAATATAAGAAAGAGGTGTCTTATGGTGATAGAAGGGCGTTGCATGTGCAGAAGGAATAGGGAATGCGTAGATCATTTATTTTTCCTCTGTGAGGCAGCTAGTTCATTATGGCAAGCTGCTTTTAGTCTTTTTGGACTAATATGGGTGATGCTTGAGGGGTTGGTAGATCTGTTAGCATGCTGAAAATGGCAATTTGAGAGTCATTACAATGGGTTATTGTGAAAAATGATCCTGCTTTTGATGTGGTGCATATGGAGGGAAAACAATGACTGAAATGTGAATTCGAATGGGTTGGGGGGAGTTTGTTAAACATGTCAAATTTAAGGTGGGCGATGGATCAAGAATACATTTTTGGCATGACAATTGGTGTGGTGTGGAAGATGATCCCTATCTGTATTCTATGGTGTATTTGGAAGGAACGAAACGACCGGGCGTGCGAAGATAGGGAGTGCTCTTTGGAGGAGATTAGATTACTGTTTATTAGAACTCTCTTTCTTTGGGCCAAAGCTGTAGCTTTCAATGGCCTCGATTTTCATGCTTTTCTTTTTTCTATTTATTCCCCCTAAATAGGTGTAATCTTTTGTATACTACCTGTGTACTTGGACTTTGCCTATTCGTATTAATATAATATAATCGTTTACCTATAAAAAAAATGGCAATTGGTGTGGTGAGTCAGCTCTCAAGAAAGTCTTCCCTTCACTTTTTCAGATTGCAAGGCAGCAAGATGCAACTGTGGCTGATTCTATCTCTTTTTTGAATAATCGTATTCGATGGAATGTTGATTTTTTGAGAAATGTGAATGACTGGGAAGTTAATGTTATCTCAGATTTTTTTAGTAGAATATATGAGTTGAAGATTGTCCAAGGAAGAGAGGATAGATTGATGTGAATTCATGAAGGAAATTCCAGATTTTCTGTTCATTCCTATTATAATGCATTAATCTGTCAAGGTGTATGTGATTACCCCTGGAAAAGCATTTGGAAAGTTAAGGTGCCGAGTAAGGTGGCTTTCTTCTGTTGGCTGGTGTCTCATGATAAAGTTCTGACTACGGATAATCTACGGAAGTGTGGTTTTTGTGTTGTAGATTGGTGTTCTATGTGCAAGAAAAATTGTGAATCAGTAAATCACTTGTTTCTACATTGTGAGGTGGCTAAAAGTTTGTGGCATGAGATTTTTTGAAGGATGGGTATAGCTTGGGTGATGCCTAAGCAAGTGGTGGATCAATTAGCTATTTGGAGAGGAGTTGGGAGGAGTCAATTTATTGCTACCATTTGGAAAATGATTCCTTTGTGCTTGATGTGGTGTTTATGGCTAGAAAGGAATGAGAGATATTTTGAAGACAAAGAATGGTCATTGGAAGAACTTAGGGAATTGTTTTTCAAAACTTTATGTTTATGGGCTAAGGCTATTGTAATGGATGGTGAAGATATGCTGGAGTGTATACCTCCTATGTACTTGAGCTATGCCTATTTTTGGTAATAAAACTCTTATTAATTATAAACGAGCTCTTGTCTTTTCTAGTATTAGAATGTAACTAGGTGTTTCTTTTGTATACTTCCTGTGTACTTAGACTTCGCCTATTACATTGTGTTTAATAAAAATTTTAACTTATCAAAATAATAATAATAATAATAATTAAAAAAAAACCAATGACTGAAATTTTGACGGTAGCACAAGGAGCAAGGAAGAACTCAAGGCTTTGTTTTTCAATTCCTGGATTTTCTTGATTTCTTTTCTCTCTACTTAGTTGTATCTAATGTATATTTCCTGTGTATTTTGCTGATTTATTTGTTTGTTTGTATTGATCATTAATAAAACTTATTTTACTTGTATATCTGTTGTTATTGTAACAACTACAAAGGACCCACCCGTGGGTATCCCAAGTGGTAAGGGGGAACTTGTGTGTATGAGCCCCATGTCACAGGTTCGATTCCCGCTGGGATCAAACTGCGATTTATGTGGAAGGTCATGGCAGTAGGTTGTTGTGCTAGTCTCCCCGGGGGCTTAGGTTCCATGGGTGAGCCGTAAGGGCTTTGCCATGAGGTGGTTTCCCCGTCATTAAAAAAAAAAAAAAAAATATAACTACAAATGAACTAAGAAAAGGTTGTAATGCCTTGGTCATCTCTTGCATAAATGTGCTAGGTGCTCTTCATATATCGAAAGCACTGTGAGCCATTCAAATAATTCACCGAGTTTCTTGAACTTGGTTTTTCATTTATTCCCACACTGTATATTTATTACCCAAGGGAAAAGAAACCACGAAATATGAACTTGGCCCTTGTCTCTCTTTCATGTAATTTTCATTTATCTCTTAAATGAAAAGTAAGGAAGGAGATTGAAGTACCAAATATTTCCATAGAATTGCAAATTTCCATCGAAGAAGCAACAACATTGAGTTACTGAAAATTGATGGTGTTGAATGCAAGGAAGAGCAGGTTATTGAAGAACATGTAGTAGGCTTCTTTGAGCAGCTCCTAACTGAGCAGGAGGGATGGCGGCCTACACTTGATGGCCTTGCTTTTGACGTCATTGAGGTGAATGATGTATCTTGGATGGAGAGGGGCTTTGAGGAGGCGGAGGTTTATGATGTAGTGAGGAAAATGATTAAAGACAAGGCATCGGAGCCTGATAGTTTCTCTATGGGTTTCTTTCAAACTTGTTGGGAAGTGATAAAAGAAGATCTCATGCGGGTGTTTCAGAAGCTTTTCTTGGTGGGAAAATTTGAGAAAAGCCTTAACACCACTTTTCTTGCATTGATACCAAAAAAGGTGGGGGCCATGAAGGTGGAGGAGTTTCAGCCCATAAGCTTAGTGAATGGTGTTTATAAAATAATTTCCAAAGTACTGGCGAACCGTCTAAGTGAGGTGTTGGGGCAGATCATTACAAAACCCCAAAAATGCTTTTGTAAAAAGGAGACAGATTCTTGATGCAGTTCTTATTGCCAATGAATGTCTGGATAGTAGGTTAAAGGTTGGCAAAACAGGGATCATCTGCAAGCTAGATATGGAGAAGGTGTATGATCACGTTAACTGGGAGTTCCTTCTCTACCTTCTTGGGAGGTGTGGCTTTGGGGAGAGGTGGCGGACTTGGATCCGTTGGTGCATATCAACGGCGAAATTCTCAGTGTTGATAAATGCTAAGTCCAATTGCTTTTTTCATAGCTCACGAGGCCTAAGACAAGGCGATCCGTTGTCGCCTTTGCTGTTTGTTATTCTGATGGAGGCGCTTAGTAGGATGACTTCGACATTGGCTAATAATGGTTTCGTGGATGGTTTTTTGGTCGGATCCCCTGAGAGGGGAACCATTAACATATCTCATTTGTTGTTTGCTGATGATACTCTTATCTTTTGTGAGGTGGATCAAAATCAGATTCGAGCGCTGAAGGCTTTGCTCCTATGTTTTGAAGCAGTATCCGGTTTGAAGGTGAACTTCGACAAATCAGCAATGGTGCCCATTGGAGGTGTTCTTAACCTACGACAGCTGGCTAACACGTTGGGGTGCAAGATAGCCTCACTCCCCATGACTTATCTGGGCCTTCCATTGGGGGCTCCTTCAAGAGCGTCCTCTATATGGGACACAGTGGTTGAGAAGGTAGAACGGAGGCTGGCGAGATGGAAAATGATGTATTTGTCAAAAGGTGGTAGGATGACGTTGATAAAAAGTACTCTTTCTAACTTACCAACATATTTTTTATCCTTATTTCCTTTACCTGCAAGTGTAGTGTTTCGAATTGAGAAACTCCAACGTGATTCTTATGGAGTGGAGTGGGGGAGGAGTTCAAGTTTCATCTAGTCAAGTGGGAGACGATATGCCACCCTATTTCTAATGGTGGTTTGGGCATTAGAAGTATGAGGACCTTTAATCGGGCTTTACTTGGCAAGTGGTTGTGGAGATATCATAAAGAACCAGAAGCCCTATGGAAACTGGTAATTGAGAGCAAATATGGGGATTTATGAGGGGGTTGGTGCACTAACGAAGTAAGGGGGTGTATGGAGTGGGTTTGTGGAAACACATTAGAAGAGGTTGGGAGGCCTTGAGTAGACATACTAGATTTCTTCTGGGAGAGGGCTCTAGGATCAAATTTTGGAGAGATATATGGTGTGGTAATAGTACTCTACAAGAGATATTTCCCTCATTGTTCAATATCGCTTGTGCTAAAGATGTATCAATGGCGGAAGTTATGGAGATATCTGGGGAGCAGATCTGTTGGAATATCACCTTTAGTAGAGCGGCACAAGACTGGGAGATGAGCAGTTTTGCAGATTTTTACAGCCTACTGTACTCTCTATATTACCAAGCACTCAGCAAGAAGATTTAGTGTGGTGGATACTAGATGGTAAAGGGGTATTCTCGGTTCGCTCTTTTTACAAGGCTCTCACACAAGAACCCCAAACTCAGTTTCCATGGAGAAGGCTTTGGAGAAATAAGGCGCCTCCCAAAGCAGCGTTTTTTGTATGGACAATTTCATTGGGGAAGATTCTCACAATCGACAACTTGAGGAAACAAAGGGTAATCATTGTAAATTGGTGTTGCATGTGTAGAGAAGGAGGAGAGTCTGTAAACCATCTCCTACTATATTGTAAGACTGCTGGGGTATTATGGAATGAGGTGTTGAGTAGATTAGACGTGTCTTGGGTTATGCCGGAGGCAGTGGTGGCATTGCTGGCCAGCTGGACCAATCTAAGAGGCATGCAACAGATTAAAGCCGTATGGAAGATGATCCCTATATGCATTATGTGGTGTATATGGCAGGAACGGAATGACAGGACATTTGAAGACAAGGAGAGATCGCAGAAGGAGCCGAAAGTTTTTTTCTTTAGAACACTACGTACTTGGGCCATTGCAGTTGATTTCAATGGCATGGACCTATATGATTTTCTTGTCTATAATGTGCCTACGTAGCTTAAGGCATTTTTCCTGTTTCTGACCAATATATATGGCTTTGCCGATTCTTTGATCAATAAAATTTGTTTACTTGTCAAAAAAAAAAAAACCATCAAGTTTGGTGACTTTTAATTTAAAGCTGTTTCTATGTCAAGTCTATGACATTATGTGGCTTGTGCTGGGGATGCTTCCTTCTATTTTGGAGATACCTAGTAATCTTCCCAGTGCAATGTAAGGTTTATTAGAGCAGCACATGATTGGGAGGCTGATACTTTTGCTGGATTTTGTATTCTGGTATATTTGATTAATTTGGGAAGGAGAGGTGGAGACCAAGCTTATTTTGGCTAATTCCAAGAGTGCAAGGTTCATTGTTAGATCATTCTATAATGTCCTTGTTACTCAAACAATGTCTTTCCCTAGAAGGATATATGGTGGACTAAGGTCTCTCCAAGAGCTGCGTTTTTCCTCTGGGCAACCTCTCTAGGAAAGATTCTCACCATGGACAGTCCAAGTAGAAAAAGATATTGTTGTAATTGAGTGGTTCTGCATGTGCAAGAGGAGTGGGGAGATTGTGGATCATCTTCTAATCCATTTCAAGGTAGCTACTACATTGTGGAGTGACTTTTTTGTCGTGTTGGTTTTCTCTTGGGTTATGCCTTGTAGAATGGATCTTTTTTACTCTTGGAGAAGGTTAGGTGGAAGCCCACAAACATTTTTAGTGTGGGGATTGGGAAGCGGCTCTACTTTCCAAACACAGCTGTGAACAGACTATAGAGGAGACCAAGACTTTCTTTTTTTAATTCTCTACCCCTTTCGTTTACTTTTATAGACTTTAATGGGCTTAATTTAACTCAATTTTCTTGCATCTCTTCCTCTGTCCAGATAGCTCTTTATTGTATACAACCTATGTACGTGGAGCATGTCTTTTGAGCTTTTAATGAAATTTTTATTACTTATCTAAAAAATTTAAGTCTATAGTTTCAAACCAATGCCCCGGCATCTTTATACTTTTTATCTTCCTTTGTTTTAAAACGCAGCCTTGGATGTTCACACTTGACTTCCAATCATTGTTGAGAGAATTGTTACTTAAATTAATTTTAACTTGAAATATCATCAGGAAATCATGATTCTTCCAATCGGAGCAAGCAGATTTGAGGAGGCACTGCAAATGGGCTCTGAAACCTATCATCACTTGAAGGTATATGATCCTTGTGATTGCCTTGTGAGGATCATATTGGATGTATATGCTCCTTTTTGTGCTAAGATTTAGCGGAAAAGTAGAGAACAAGCTTGATTGGAAGCTTTGAAATCTTTTCTTTCATAGTTTTTTTGTGCAAGTTTTATTGGTTGTCTACATTTTTCTTGGTGCAAACATACGATGCACCCTATGTAATCTCAGAATGAATATGAAGTTTCATCCTATGGCACTTTCTAGATGACTTAAGAATGAAGCAATTTCTGAGTGTTATCAATTGTCTTGTTATATACTCAATTTGATTGTCTGCATTGAATAGTCCAGTTGTTCTATTCATGAACAGTTGTGCATTACACGGTATTTTCCCAAAAGAATGTTTTATGGAATTTAAAAATGTTAAATGTAATGAGATGACATGCTTCCACTCATTCATTTTTTGTAATTTCTGTAATAAAAAGGCAGGCTGTTATTACCGAAAAATATGGTGCACATGGATGTAATGTTGGTGAAGATGGTGGCTTTGCTCCAAACATCTTGAGGCAAGTTTTTCTGTATATTTCAATGAAATCCACCCACTTCCTCTCCCTTTAGTCCACGAAAAAAGAATTCCAAGAAGGGAAAGGAATACTTGCCTATGCTATACATAAAACTGTGCTTTTTCTGTTTCTTAAAAGTAGCTATCTGCTCTTTTGACTTCCAAGCTTCTGTGCATCATTTTAGAGAGGCACAAGGTGTTCTTTGTATGATATATTTTTATCTATTGGCAGCTTTAGAGAAGGCCTAGATCTTGTAAAAGAAGCTATCGGCAGAACGGGGTATGATGAGAGAATAAAAATTGCACTTGATGTTGCTGCTACTGACTTTTGCATAGGTGATTTATTCTTTGCTGAAAAACTATTCCTTCAGCATATAAATTGAAATAAAAATTCGGACGTAGTTGACTATCATGTTGTTTGTTCCGTTGAGTAGTATTTTTCAGTATCCATTGCATAATAACAATTAAATGTTAAAATATTTAAGGTACATTTACGAGATACCTTGTTCTGACAGATCTCTATCCACAGTAAACACCTGCTTCCATCCTACCAAAAATTCCTATCTATTACTCCTGCACTGTGCATTGGGTCCATTTACTAGGATGTGCTTTTCTGAACGAACATTTCCCGCCCTATTATCCACTAAAGATTTGCTTTCTCTTTTCTCCATAATTAGGCACAAAGTATGATCTGCACAGCAAAGTTCCAAATAAGTCAGGGCAGAATTTCAAGTCAGGAGAGGATATGATTGAGTTGTACAAAGAACTATGTGTTGGTATATTAGCCTGTTTTCACTTCTCTCTTTTTTTTTTTTTTTTTTTTTTTCCCTCTGCTGCCTTATTTCTTCAACTATGACTTAAATGTTGTTTTCTCTTCTATGGGTTCTTAGAGTACCCGATTGTATCAATTGAAGATCCATTTGACAAGGAGGACTGGGAACACGTCAAGCAATTTTCCAGTCTTGGAATTTGTCAGGTTTGTTTTGTATTGCATTATATGCTATCTTTGGCTAGAGTCATATGTAATTTCTTTGAAATTAAATTCTGCCTACATAAGGCATGATGCTGTGGTATTAGGTCCCACATTTTGGAGGGAAATGTATATACAAGAAAGTAAATACATTTGGATGCTAGGGGTTGACTTATGTTGTGGCTTAACATCTGTGCTCAGTGTATCGTCCTCCAAACTTTACAGATGCTGTTCTGTTGGATGCCTCTGTTGCTGTTGATTTTTTTTCCCATGTTCACCTAAAAACATTTTGGCCAGATCAAATTTATTGGGTGGTTTTGCAGGTGGTAGGGGATGATTTGTTAATGTCAAATCCACAACGTATTCAAAGAGCAATACAAGAATCGACTTGCAATGCTCTTCTTCTCAAGGTATTTAGCCATCTTCATATCAAAATTTGAGGCTGTGGTATTTTTTAAGTGATTGTGGTCGTTTTGTTGATGAAATGATTGGGACCACCCTGATCTTGTGAAACGAGGACAAGGCTCTCAGTGCAACTTTCAAAGTCTGATGGTTTTCTTATTCAACTTTAGGTAAATCAGATTGGGACCGTGACAGAGGCCATTGAAGTGGTGAAGATGGCAAAGGTTGCTAATTGGGGAGTGATGACTTCTCATAGATCTGGGGAAACTGAAGATTCTTTCATTGCTGATTTATCTGTTGGACTTGCCACTGGCCAGATCAAGGCAGGTGCTCCTTGCAGAGGAGAGCGGCTGGCAAAGTACAACCAGGTACGCTTTCTATCTAGTATGCACTCATTTTTTTCTTATTGTGTTTCCAGTTACCTAACAGCTGAATTTAGAAAATCGCATTGACAGTTAGTATCAGTGTATCACTAATAGCATCTTCATCTAGATCAGTCTCAGTTTTCTTTGTCGTATTTGTAAAACATGCAGAGTGCTCTTGTTATAATTTTTTAAAAGCCAGTTTTTAGTTTTCTACTTTCTCATGCTCTTATCTTATGTTTCTAATACGGTATGCATTGATATCCAATTCTATCATCTAGGCTGGGAATTGGTCTGTGAGACGCAGAACAGTTACTGACTCAAATACTTGAAAAGAACATTAAACATTTGTGATCCGAGGATATGCTTCAGTGGATGGAACCTTATTATCCTCGTGTCTATGGTTTTTATACAAATTTAGAGTCTGGTCAGTTTTTATGGTTAAGATGGGAGGCAAATGAGATGCAAAACTTACAGCTAAGTTTCTTGCAGTTGCTTCGAATTGAGGAAGAGCTTGGGGAGCAAGCAGTTTATGCTGGTCAAGATTGGAGGGCGTCATCCTGAACAGTCCCCTCAGGTTTTACCCTAGACCGCGCCCCGCGGCATGTTTTATTGGGGGTGGGGGCTTCTTGTATTTAAAAGAGTTTGTATGTCCCATCAATTCAAGTAGATTGGGTATTCTGTTGCAACGGGTGTTCTGTTTTGCTTGTGAGTTGTGACTATTTTCCTTTTAAATTGAGTTCTTTCAACAACTTAAAAAACTAGTACATTAATTTTGGCTTCGAGTTTCACCGTACATCATTACTTCAATTTCGAGAAAGTCATGAACACTCGAGCAGGATTATTCAAGCCAGTGTCATGGATTTACTGTTTAATATTCCAACCAACTATTTATTATTCGAGTACCAAATATTTTGAAACATAATGTCACAACACCTCAGGAAACTCAGGAGAGGAGCAGGTGCTGAAAGTAGGACACGAGAATTTCACGCAGCCAAGTTACTTGGACCTTACCTCGTATAAATTAAAATCCTCATAGCCAAATGGTTAACAGTCCACTCAAATCTATTCTTGTTCATTCTGAGGTATCCAAAACTTGATATCAATTTTTCAGAAACCATAAATACTACAAACCAACAAAAATACATACGACAGTTCATTCTAATCTAAATCACAAAACATAAACAGATCCATCAGATTTGTAGAATTCTTCTAAACCGCCAATCGATTGCCCACAAAGATATAAAAACCAAGTATAAGAAACATTCTCAACTGGGTTTTAAAACAGGAAAAATTGCGTGCACGGGGGAGAGTTGAGTGCTACATAATACCTAAACTTTAGGGCCTTGTCTCGTCTTCGTCCTCTTCTATCTTTGGAGCCAAGTAGAACCTAATATAACCCATCTCTGCAATGTTGTATTCAACCACCACAGGAAGCTCTGAAGACAAGCTAATCGTAACCATGCTCGACAAAGGGGTTGCCTTCGTAAAGGAATTCATATACCTCAGCGCAAATGTCAATGACACTGGCTCATTCATCTCTATGATTGTTGCTTCTTCCGGCTGCAAATTTCAGGTAAGTCAATCAAACTCGGATGGAACTAAAGATGCAGTAATACCCATGTACACGTTTTCATCAAGCCACTTCCTGGTGATAAGATTGTATCAATAACACTGGAGAAACAAACAACTATACCAATATACCATACCTTGTCTACCGTGGTATTCTGCCTGCAAACAATATTTGCTGTTCCAATATCACCTCTTGTGGAGAACTTCACACCTTCCTTAGTCACAGAGATGACAACTGCAAGTACAAATAGCCCAATATGTTTAGAGAAGTACACAATGGGATGAACACTTGAAAAAAAGAATTACAAACTCACAAGTCCAACAACAAACCCACAGTACCAGTGTCACCAATACTGCTGAGATCTTTGCAAATCCTAGCAAACTCGGCTGAAGGCATCCGAACAATAGCATGGTATTCTGCCTCTGGAATTCCAAGGTGCTCGCTATCAATGTCCATCAGCTTCATCTCAAAATCAGAAATCTTGTCTTGCGCTTTTATCCATCCCCGAATGGGCAGCAGAACAATCAACCACACAAGCACATGTCAGATAAATCAGAGTTAATTGTTCTTTTTTTTCCCTTTCCAAATTATAGCATGCTTATACAGTTTTGAGCCACTGGTAATTAAAAAAAGGGTTAAAAGTATAAAATGCAATCTCTCCTCGACTCCTTTTTCATAAATCATAACAGGAAAAACGATTTTGTTGTTTAGATTCCAACTAGCATTCATCCTTTAGATTTCCCAGAAGACCTTTCGTTTTTAAAGAAAGGGGAACATAGAAGAGAATTGAATTGACAGAAAGATCTTAGCCATCAGTTTCTCACTGAGAAAACAGAGTCAAATAAAGTAAGTACGAATTGAAACTTATATGTACTGGTGCCCTTATATTTCTAAGGCTTAATTAACCTCAACTAAATTTGTTTTCTAAGCAATAAACCATGACTGAATGGAACTACATAATAGTCTGATGGTCAAATAATAATAGTAATTTCTTCTCGAAGCCCTTCTGACATTATAGGATTACAAATTGCATCTCTCTTTCTTACAACGTGTTCACAGCAACCAAACACAGCAAATTGTCTTGAGAATCTACAAATCAACCAACCAGCAATTTGGAATAGCAGGACTATACCCCACTTAATTTTAGTACAAAAGCCCCAACTGCCACTAAAGCCCTAGGATTTTCAAAATCGAACCTAAAAAAATGAAGGATCTCAAGAGCCCAAAAAAAAAACACTTACTGGGGCTCTCGAACATGAAGGTGACGGTGTCGCTACCATCGTCGGCCTTGATGGTGATGATATCATCGTTTCCAGCGCACTTTAGCATCTTCGACATGTTGTTGAGGTTCATGCCCATGGAGATGTTACGGTCACAGCGGTAGTGCTCGAAGCCCTCGGATCTAAGGAGCAGAGCAACCAGAGCAACATGACTCGAGTCCATGGCCTGGAGCGAGAACCCAGTGGCCGAGCAGTCAAAATTGGCATCGTTAACCAAGTCTTTGATGGACTCCATAACCTTCTTCATGAGCGAGCCCTGTACTAGACGGAGTTCCAACATCTTCTTGGATTTTTCCTGAGGCTTAGGATTAGGGTTAGGGTTAGGGTTTGAGCTTTTGCGAGGGAAATGCCGAGATACGAAAAAGGCGGGTAGATTTTCGAGCGGAGTGACGGGGTCTAAATGCGGACGGGCGGGGCGGATTATATAGCGTCAGAGGTATAGTGGGAAAGTCTTTTGAATTCTGTAGGGTTCAATTAGCGGGTTTGGAGTGTAACTTCGTTCCCGCCATACGATTTCCGCAAAGCGTATATTTGATTATTTAATATCTGAAAAAAATCTATATATCACGGATAAATATTTAATATCTATATATCTTATATAAAAAAATTCACACATTGATATAATGTAATGCGATCTATCATATTATAAAATATATATAATATATCGTATTAAGTTATCTCAGCTTATCAACTTTTGATTTATTTAAACAATTAAATCTTAAAAGGGATGTAAAGTGAAACATATTGATAGTTTATACTTTATAATGTAAATTGAAGAAATAGTGAGAGTCTGTTCGAAGTTAAATATTAAAATAGTAATAATAATTTGTTTAATCAGTAAATCTAAACCTTAAGAAGCCATATGTAACGATATTAAAAACAACAAAAAAAAAGTAATAGTTTTGAATTTTTAAAACAAGTAGAATTAATATATAAAAAAAAAATTCAAAGTGTTTTGGGGTGGGACAGTCCCATTCCTAGATATCGGAAGGGAGGAGGACAACCACCATGGATGAGGGATCCACTCCACTATTGTTAATTGAAAACGGAGAGGGGGGCTCTTGGGTGTTGCCATGACCAGAATCAGCAGAACTTGAGGATTATGAATATAATATAGATAATAAAAATCTACTTCTTCCTATCAACTTAAATTTTTTAAACAGGTGATGAATTCACATGCTATTAGAACAGAGATCATGAGTTTGAGCATTAATTCCACACTCTATCCAATTAATTATATATTTAACACTTGGGCCCACTCATTAATGGAAAGTCTGACTCACACGTGAGGGAGAATATTGAAGTCTTGATTTGATTTTCATAACTTTTGGGATAAGTGATGATTTCACATGGTATCAGAGCAGAGGTTCTGAGTTCAAACCTTAACTCTATACTTTATCCCATTTAATTGAATATTCCATGTATTAGATCCACTCATTAATGAGAGGGAATCTTGTAGGGGTGACAATATGTGACACGACTCATTAATCCAACATGAACACGACATGATAATAATTGGTTTAAGTTTAGCTTAACGGGTTCGGGTCAAAACGGGTTGACCCGTTAAGACACGATTGCTTGACGGGTTGATAACGGGTCAACCCGTTATGACCAATTAAGAAAGTTAAAATTACAATTATATCCTTATACCTAAAAGTAAAATTGTTGATATTTTAATTTCAATATTTTTATTGTTTGGATTGTAATTTTGGACTTGTAGTTAGTTTTATATTTTTTATAAATATTGTGATTTTAACATTTATAAAAAATTATGCTAAACTTAAACGGGTTAATTTTGGAGCTATTCAATCCATTTACATTACTGGGTTGAAACGAGTCAGGTCGTGTTAACCTACTTCGTAGTATTTACTAACGGGTCAAAACAGATTGATATGACATGACCCGTTATGTTAATGGGCCGTGTTAGGATTTGAGATTTTGACACAATAAGCTTAACGGGTCGTGTTTGAGTTAACCCATATAGTATAATTAATATACATGCCTTGACACGATACGAATACGGTCTGTTAACACGATTTGACACCCCTAGAGTCTTGTTCGCATGTAAGGGGTCGCGAAATATTAAGAATATAATATAAATAATTAAATTTATCTCTTTTCATTTGTTTAAGTGTTTTTTGGACAAACAGTAATTTCATAGTGTTAGCGTCGTGTTTCGCTCGCCTTTGGGGCGGGTTCTAGAAACTTGGGTTTTCGGGCTGTCACCTCCACACTTTAAGCAAACATGGAGAATGGGGGTATTGGTGGTGGCCGGAGAGTCTTTGATGCTAAAGTCAGTATATCTCCTTAATAGTTTGTGTGTAAGTTTAAAGGAATCAGAGAGAGTTTTTCGTACCTGGGGGCCGTCTTTTTATGCTAGGTTTCGGGAGATGATCACCCATCTTGATTATGTCATTTCCACTATTTATTTGTCATAATCCTTTAATGTGGCGTTGCTTCTGGGATGGCGTCATTAATGCGGCATGAAGTCCAGGTAGTAGTGTCATTAATGCGGCGTGGCTCCATGACTCAGTTTACTCTAGAAAAATCAATAATGTTGATGTGTTATTGTAACACTCTCTTTCTGTAGGCTAGGAGTATCACGTGTTTTCATAAAAATATTTCAGCAAGAGATCTCATTTTTAATAAAATAAACACTTATTTCATAAAAAAAAATTATTTAATATAAACATGTCTCCATATAATTTCAAATAGAATAAACTATAAAAAAATAGTTTATTCTAAAAAGTCTGTGTAACACCCCGTATTTCAGTGTATTTTTACTGAAGGATTATTTTTGATTGTTCAAAAATTTATCCTCTTATTTTAAAATTGGTTGGATTTTTAGTAAGTTTATTTCTATGATTTTATTTGGTGAAAATTATTTTTTTGTGCTTTCCAAATATTTATTTATTATTATGCATTTAAATTGCTTTTAATATTTAAATTAATTACTGTGGGATTTAATTATTTCAATTTGACTTTACCATTACGTTTAAATTATTTTATTTAACTTGTGGTTTTAAAATCGTCTCCGTTGGATCTTTTTTGTGACCCAAGTTATGAGGATTGGACCTCATTTCTTTTCCTCCATTTTTTCTTTCCTTCCTTTTTCTTTTCTTTCTTTTCTTTTTTTTTTTCCTCATTTCCTCTCCTCTCCAGCGCGACCTCTCTCTCTCCTCTCCTCCGCCCGTTTCCTTCGTCTCCTCCCAGCGCCGCCGTCGCGCCGCCGTGCGCGACACCGCCCAGCCGACCAGCTCCCCTCCCTCCGGCGACCTCACCTCCCAAACCTCAGCCCCTACCTCGCCGCCGGTAGCCCACACGCCCCCCACGAAGTCGCGGGCCACCTTCACGCCAGCGCCGCCGTGAGCCGGCGGTGGCCCTCACCGCCCAGCCCATTAGCTTCCCCGGCCGCCGGCGACCTCACCCCACCAATCTCACCTCCATCCGTGCCGCCGTTAACCACCAGTAGCTCTTCGAAGCCGCGGCACTCCTTCCGCCGTTGCGCCGCCGTCGCACCACCATTGGCCACCATCTTCCTACCACTTCATCCCCGACCTCTTGGCAACCCATTGGACCCAACCCCACCTCCGATCCGTCACCGGTGAAGCTCCACCAACTACATTTCCGATTTGGGCATTTTGGTCTTCTACCGCCCATTCCGCCGCCACCCACGGCAAACCACCGCCACCATTGGCTTCACCGACCTCCCTAGGCCCTACCCTATCAATCTTGGGTCTTCGTTTGTCCTCGTTGAAAAGTTGGTAATTGTGACCCACGGCCACAGTGTATTTTACACTGTGGTGTTGCTCAGAAATCACCACTTGCAACTTCGAGATCCTCCGGAAATTATTATATTGCACTGTAAGTATTTTCCTTAAAGAACTTTCGTGATTTAAATATATTTTTGCACTAACGCATATTATCTGTGAATTGGGTTGTTTTGCCGGACTGAGTCCGAGGAGTTTCGGGGGTTGGATGGATTGTGGACGGAGTTGTGTTTGTTTGCATTGTGAATTGTGGTTGTTGGTTATGACTTGTTCACGTACATCGCATATTGCATGCATGATCATGTTTGTAAAGAAAACTGGGTTTTCGTGTATTGCATACATGTTTATGTATTTATTGGATTTGGATTTTCATGTGAGTAAAAGGAAAGAGACTGTAGGGATGGTGGTAAGCAGGGATGGTGGTTGTGTCCCGCCTGTGATTCCCGCCTACAGTGCTCTGTTAAGTATTTATTGTGTGTAAAGGAACTGTAGGGATGGTGGTAAGCAGGGATGGTGGTAGAGTCCCGCCTGTGATTCCCGCCTACGGTGCACGCGTTAGGGATGGTGGTAAGCAGGGATGGTGGTTGTGTCCCGCCTGTGATTCCCGCCTACGGTGCACGCGGTAGGGATGGTGGTAAGCAGGGACGGTGGTAGAGTCCCGCCTGCGATTCCCGCCTACAGTGTCCGATAATTGGATTGTTTGTGTGAATCATTTTATGGGAAAATGTGTTACGGATATTTTGGGCCAAAATGGGATTTTTGGCGTGTGTTGGAAATAACCATTTTTCTGGGAAAAAATGGTATTTTATGGTTAACTGTATTTTGCTATATTGTTGGTTGCATTAATGTATTTTTATCCCGAGAGTTGTTTGGTTTATACTTACCTGTGGTACCATTTTATGGTATCGCAGATTTTGATGCAGATGGTGATGACGAGCCTTAGCTTGGCTCTGTTGGAGGAGTGATCTGGGATTGCTCCTGTTTAGTGAGTTATGTGTTTTTATCAGTTTACGTATTTACCTTTTGTATTATATTTGGGATGACTGTATAATTTTTAAAGATAAATTGTTTTAAATATTTGTATTTAAATTCTGGTACTTAGTTGACTATCCGCTGCGTTATTATATTTGTACACTGTTGCATGTACACACACTGGCACTTCGTTGGGATGTGTGACCGTGTTGTCACCATCCTGGCGTCTCGATCCCTGTGTATTTATATAAGGGGATTGGGGGCGCCACAGGTGGTATCAGAGCAGTTCGGCTCTGGGTAAAACCACATGTCCCATAGGTGTAGTACCAGAAAATTTTAAAATTTTGATTTGAAATTATTTTGTTGGGAGTACATTATTTTAATTTATTTATTTTAATTGTACGTTAATTGTTTGTTATTTATCTTATTTTTGTTATTTTAGTTTATTTAGTTATTTTATTATATGGCAGGTAATTTTACTTGTTTCAATTATTTTCTTGTGTACTATTTCATTTGTTTTATTCCTTTTATCTTATGATATTTTATTTTGTTGGTTTTATTTTATTTTATTTTATTTTATTTTATGTGATATGGTTGTATTTTAATTTATTTTACTATAATTATATTTTTTAGTTTGTTTTAAACTGATAGTGGGGTTAAGGGTTACGCTATGGCAAGAAAATGGTACGACCAAGAAGGCAAGCTAATGAGCCCGAGGATGAATTACCGAGGGGTGATGGAAATTATGCCATGGCGAGGGCGTTGAATAGGATGACGGAGTTTCTTCAGCAGAATTTTCGTCCACAGCAAGGAGAGCAGTTCAGGGCGATGCAGGCCGGGTGCACCTATGAGCGCTTCTTAGCGCATAGGACCCCTGCTTTTTCTGGTGAAGAGGATCCATTACGGGCTAGAAGGTGGATTCAAGATCTGGAAAGAACGTTTGAAGTCTGTGGATGCACTGAGGCCCAGAGGGTATTATATGGGAGCTATATGCTGCAAGGTGAAGCGGCGAATTGGTGGGAGACCAAGCGGTCACTTTTAGAGATGGAGTTGGGATCCTTGGCTGCTGTGTCTTGGCAGCGTTTTAAGAAAGAATTTGATGATCGATTCTTTCCTGTTTCGGTGAGACGGCAATTGGCTCGTGATTTCAATAATTTGGTTCAAGGAGACATGACTGTCGAGCAGTATGCCAGGAAATTTATGGAGCTTGGGCGGTTTGCTCCTCACCTCATTGCTACGGAAGAGATGCGGGCTGAACGTTTCCAAGAAGGGTTGCGCCCTCAAATCCGCAGGCAGGTCGCATGCTTGGAAATCCAGAACTTTCAGAGGTTGGTCAATGTGGCCTCAATTGCTGAGCGAGAGCGAGGTGCTGTGGTAGATTCCCCTCCGGGTAAGAAGCGACTGAACGTTGATGGTGAAGGGAGCAGCTCCGGGTTGCCACAGAAGTTTGTGCAAAGGATCGGGGCCAGAGCGCAGGCAGCTTCCGGTATACGTATTGGGGGTCGAGCTCCAGTTTGTGGTAGATGTAATAGAGCCCACGAGGGCGAGTGTCGTCAGGGTTGGAACCAGTGCTTTGAGTGTGGTCAGACAGGACACTTTGCTCGTGAGTGCCCTAATTGGACCCAAGGAAATCAGGGTGGTCATCGCGGTGGTAGGACTAATCAGAGGCAACTAGTTCAGGCTCGGGTGTATGCAGTGACTCCTGGTAGTGCTGGCGACGAGATTCCAGGGACTCAGGACGCTGGAGTTACGGCAGGTATGGGTCTAATCTTACCTTTCGTAATGGATGCCATGTGTGGTTTATTCTTGGGTTTTGGAAAGTTATGCAAGTTGTATCCATGCCCGTTGGGTGTTGGAGGTTGTGTGATTTTCTTAAGAGTGTTCTGGTTGTATTTGGTATCCTGCTTTAGAGTGATGATTGGCCTTACAAATTTCGAGGACGAAATTTTATTTTAAGGGGGGGAGGATGTAACACCCCGTATTTCAGTGTATTTTTACTGAAGGATTATTTTTGATTGTTCAAAAATTTATCCTCTTATTTTAAAATTGGTTGGATTTTTAGTAAGTTTATTTCTATGATTTTATTTGGTGAAAATTATTTTTTTGTGCTTTCCAAATATTTATTTATTATTATGCATTTAAATTGCTTTTAATATTTAAATTAATTACTGTGGGATTTAATTATTTCAATTTGACTTTACCATTACGTTTAAATTATTTTATTTAACTTGTAGTTTTAAAATCGTCTCCGTTGGATCTTTTTTGTGACCCAAGTTATGAGGATTGGACCTCATTTCTTTTCCTCCATTTTTTCTTTCCTTCCTTTTTCTTTTCTTTCTTTTCTTTTTTTTTTCCTCATTTCCTCTCCTCTCCCGCGCGACCTCTCTCTCTCCTCTCCTCCGCCCGTTTCCTTCGTCTCCTCCCAGCGCCGCCGTCGCGCCGCCGTGCGCGACACCGCCCAGCCGACCAGCTCCCCCTCCCTCCGGCGACCTCACCTCCCAAACCTCAGCCCCTACCTCGCCGCCGGTAGCCCACACGCCCCCCACGAAGTCGCGGGCCACCTTCACGCCAGCGCCGCCGTGAGCCGGCGGTGGCCCTCACCGCCCAGCCCATTAGCTTCCCCAGCCGCCGGCGACCTCACCCCACCAATCTCACCTCCATCCGTGCCGCCGTTAACCACCAGTAGCTCTTCGAAGCCGCGGCACTCCTTCCGCCGTTGCGCCGCCGTCGCACCACCATTGGCCACCATCTTCCTACCACTTCATCCCCGACCTCTTGGCAACCCATTGGACCCAACCCCACCTCCGATCCGTCACCGGTGAAGCTCCACCAACTACATTTCCGATTTGGGCATTTTGGTCTTCTACCGCCCATTCCGCCGCCACCCACGGCAAACCACCGCCACCATTGGCTTCACCGACCTCCCTAGGCCCTACCCTATCAATCTTGGGTCTTCGTTTGTCCTCGTTGAAAAGTTGGTAATTGTGACCCACGGCCACAGTGTATTTTACACTGTGGTGTTGCTCAGAAATCACCACTTGCAACTTCGAGATCCTCCGGAAATTATTATATTGCACTGTAAGTATTTTCCTTAAAGAACTTTCGTGATTTAAATATATTTTTGCACTAACGCATATTATCTGTGAATTGGGTTGTTTTGCCGGACTGAGTCCGAGGAGTTTCGGGGGTTGGATGGATTGTGGACGGAGTTGTGTTTGTTTGCATTGTGAATTGTGGTTGTTGGTTATGACTTGTTCACGTACATCGCATATTGCATGCATGATCATGTTTGTAAAGAAAACTGGGTTTTCGTGTATTGCATACATGTTTATGTATTTATTGGATTTGGATTTTCATGTGAGTAAAAGGAAAGAGACTGTAGGGATGGTGGTAAGCAGGGATGGTGGTTGTGTCCCGCCTGTGATTCCCGCCTACAGTGCTCTGTTAAGTATTTATTGTGTGTAAAGGAACTGTAGGGATGGTGGTAAGCAGGGATGGTGGTAGAGTCCCGCCTGTGATTCCCGCCTACGGTGCACGCGTTAGGGATGGTGGTAAGCAGGGATGGTGGTTGTGTCCCGCCTGTGATTCCCGCCTACGGTGCACGCGGTAGGGATGGTGGTAAGCAGGGACGGTGGTAGAGTCCCGCCTGCGATTCCCGCCTACAGTGTCCGATAATTGGATTGTTTGTGTGAATCATTTTATGGGAAAATGTGTTACGGATATTTTGGGCCAAAATGGGATTTTTGGCGTGTGTTGGAAATAATCATTTTTCTGGGAAAAAATGGTATTTTATGGTTAACTGTATTTTGCTATATTGTTGGTTGCATTAATGTATTTTTATCCCGAGAGTTGTTTGGTTTATACTTACCTGTGGTACCATTTTATGGTATCGCAGATTTTGATGCAGATGGTGATGACGAGCCTTAGCTTGGCTCCGTTGGAGGAGTGATCTGGGATTGCTCCTGTTTAGTGAGTTATGTGTTTTTATCAGTTTACGTATTTACCTTTTGTATTATATTTGGGATGACTGTATAATTTTTAAAGATAAATTGTTTTAAATATTTGTATTTAAATTCTGGTACTTAGTTGACTATCCGCTGCGTTATTATATTTGTACACTGTTGCATGTACACACACTGGCACTTCGTTGGGATGTGTAACCGTGTTGTCACCATCCTGGCGTCTCGATCCCTGTGTATTTATATAAGGGGGATTGGGGGCGCCACAGTCTGGAACTTAATCAACTGTTCCAACTAAGCCTGGCCCGCTTGCTCGTACTCGTCATCATGCTTACCTAAGGTGGTTTAAAAAACATAAAAAAAAAAAACTAAAATGAATCGATGACTCAGTAAAAAACCCATCATAACGTAAACATACTTAAATAAAAGGTTTTTCATAAAATATTTTATGCTAAGAATTAAAATCACGACTGATCATACTGATATTTATGTTATGTATGACTGATTTATCTGAATTGACTTACTGATTTGATTTACCTGGCTGGCCAATATACTTAACCTTATATGCAAGATTGTGCACTAACTTTCTCTGCTGCAGCAAAGGAAGCCAACTGTGTAGTACTCTGGCGTACTACAGTGGACCACACTTGAGTCTTATGATACCTTACGTGTCTTATGTCACGTGAGATGAATAAGATGGATAATACATACATAACTATACAACTCGGAATGAAACAAGATGAATGGTGTGCTTGCAAATATGATGACATATGTGATACGTAAACACTGACTTCTAAAGAATCGACTTTAATAATAATATATATAACTATCTAATGTATGCTAATCATAATTTATAATCAAACTACTTATGTCAAAACATTGATTCTGAATATTCTCTTCATAACTCGTTACCTAAAAGAAATAGTATACATCACTAACAATTTTAAGAATCTATCATAACGCTCCATTTAATATTTGAATTCGTACTATAGAAAATAATAATTTTAATAACTACTCTGTTATGTCTAAAATAAATACTATTATCATTTTAAAACTTCATCTACCTTACTGTACTGACTGCCTTTTCGTAGGCAACTTGATTAATGACTTCTAGGAAAAGCAACTTGATTAATGACTTCTAGGAAAAGCAACTTGACTAATGTCAGGGAAGAAAAAATTACACGGCAAATTGAGGCTAAATGGCACTTGCCGTAAATATAAAGGATTGTACATAAATTTGACTAGTAGAGACAAATCTAAGAAAAAGACAAAGACGGAGTATTCTGGAACAAGGAAAAAAAATGAAACAAAGATAAAACTTAGGGCACTAATGTAATTATATCAACAACGAGACTCAGGTTTTTTTTTTCCTCTCTTTAGGAGATGGAAACTGAAGTTAAAATATATGGTTTAAACGTCAAGTTGGTGATACACGACAAAACTCGGAGGGTAGTTTTTTTTTTTTTTAATTAACCCAGAGCAACATGGATATTTTGGGAAGGAAAATGCTATTTTGACACTAAAATTTGACACTTTATCTCGACATCTCTTTTATTTTTATTTTTATTTTTATTTTTATTTAATGGTTAAGAAAGTAACTATTAGTGTATTGATATTTTTATTTTTTAAATTTTTTTAAAATGTTAAAAAAATAAGAATAAAAAATTATTTTAAACTAGCAGTCACTTTGAGTGGTGCTACTCAGGCGAAGTGGCACCACTCCAAAGTTTTTAATCACAAAATGCAAAATGTAGAAGAAGAACCGAAGAAACAGAGACACCATCGGAGACGGATTTGGGACTCACTGAGAGAGGAGGCTGAACGTGGTGCTGGCTCTGGCTACAGGGAGTCATGTTGGCACAATGGAAAATGAGGAGTGAAGTAGAAGACTGCAGTGGAGTTATGGGGAAGGTTATGGTGATGCTATGAAAATGAAAGTTTGTAAGAAACTCTGGGTTGTAAGGCAGAAAGGAAGAAGGTAACAGAAAATAACTACTATTGGCACATCAAAACGGTGCGTGGAAGAGTTTTGATGAAATGGTGCGTGGAAGCTTGACATGGGCAGTGGTGTTTTCACTAGATACGACATCATATTAGATGTATTTCTGGAATAAAATGATGCATTGTAATGAGAGTAGCCATAGATATAAAAAGATGCTTTTAGTGTATTCTGAATTCAGTTTTGGATGTTAAGTGAACTGTTTTGGAGTTTGAGAGATTACTCGAAAATCTCTTCCAAGAAATGATAATGGTTTCTTGGTTTTCATCTTGAGTTCTTGAAATGGTTCTTCATTTGTTCTTGAGTTTCTTAATTGTTCTTGATCACCATTATGGTTACTTGGCTGGTGGAGAAGCAGGTACATAATAACTGGTATCAATAGAGGACGATCCTCTTATGCCAGAGAACACATGTGTAGCAACTCTGAATGCACAACAAAAACAAGAAGGTACTTTGAGGTAGCAAGAAACAGTTGTGAAACAATTGGAAGAACACTATCATGCTATCAATGGAAATACGGGCATGTTAGACCAACTTACCCGATATGCTTCGAACTTTAGTATAACATCAACATGTTAATTTTATTCCCAATGGTTCTGGTGGGGATAGAGAAGAGAATCATGAAGAAGAGGATTATGGGAGAAGTTTGTATCGTGAGGAGAGGTTGCCCAAGGGAATTAGATTAGACTTTCCACATTTTGATGGGTCTAATCCTACAAAACCACCCAGTACTTTGAATTTCATCAGATATTGATGAATCACAGGCTCTTGATGGCCTCATATCACATGGAGGGTGAGACCCTTGTGTGATATCAAGATGCTGTTGATTGTGGCATCTTTACAAGTTGGGATTCTTTTGTGAAGGGCCTTCAAGTTAGATTTGGCCCTACGACCTATGATGATCCTATGGAGGCTTTGACACGTTTAAAACAGTTCTCATATGTGGCTGTTTATAAGGCACAATTTGAGGCTCTATCGAATAAATTGAAGGGATTATCTGAAAAACACAAGTTGAGTTGTTTTATGGGTGGGTTGAAAGATGAGATTTGATTGCCTGTTCGAGTGCTCAATCCCATTAATTTGAATGCTGCCTTTGGCCTTGCTAAGATTTAAGAGGAATATTTGTTGGCTTCAAGGAAGTCTTGGAGGAACAATGTAGTGTATGCGAGTAAAAATCATTCTGAAGTGGGAGAGGACAATACTAAGAAATAGAGGAGTAAAGTGCCTATAAAGAATATTTTCTCATCTCAAATGGATGAGAAAAGGTGGAAGAGCCTCTGTTATCATTGTGATGAGAAGTAGAGTCCAACCCACTTGTGTAAAAATCCCAAAGTGTACTTATTGCAAGTTGAGCATGATGATCTTCAGCAGCCTGTATTAGAGGAAAGTGAGGGGCCAAGGGTTGATTTGCAGCAGCCGACCAATGTTGAAGAATTGCAAGAAGATGAGGCTGGGGGTTTAGAGGTTTCTATCAAAGCAATTTCAGGTTGTTCTAATAATAATACTATGAGATTGCGTGGTAGAATTGAGACATGTGCTGTGGAAATTTTGGTAGACTCGGGGAGTACACACAATTTCTTGGATTCTTTAGTGATTCAAGAAGCTAAACTCAAGTTTGAAGAGGTGAAGAAATAATTAGAATCCAAGGGTCAAAGTTTTCAGTGCCTTTTCATGTGTTAACTCTAGGGGGTGTGATATAGTTCTTGGGGTTCAATAGCTTAAAACTTTGGGCTCTATCCAATGGGATTTTACAGATATGTCTATAAGTTTCAAAGCGTTAACACCAAAGCGTTGAAGTTTGACTTTGTGAGGAAATAATGGTGGCTTTTACAATTGATGCCTATGGATGAGAAGTTACCTGATGAGAATCCTAAAGGTGTGATGATTGAATTACTCAGTGTGTACAAAGATGTCTTTGTAGAACCTGTGGGCTTACCACAAAAAAGAGCCTTTGATCACCCAATCAACTTCAAGAAGGGCACTACTCCTATATCAGTACGGCCATACAGGTATCCTCATTATAAAAAATCTAAAATAAAAAAGATAGTCCATGATTTGTTGTAATCTGGGGTGGTGAGACCCAGCTAGAGCCCATTTTCTTCACCTGTTTTATAAGTAAAGAAAGCTGATGAGACTTGGCGTATGTGCCTAGACTATCGTGCACTTAATCAATAAACCATCAAAGACAAGTTTCCAATACCTGTCATTAATGAGTTGCTTGATGAGCTTTTTGGAGCCAGGGTGTTTTCCAAGTTGGATTTGAGGGCTGGTTACCATAAGATTCATGTTAGAAAAGAAGATATCTAAAAACCAGCCTTTATAACTTATGAAGGCCATTATGAGCTCTTGGTTATGCCATTTGGCCTCACAAATGCCTCTGCAATTTTCCAATGGTTGATGAATGACATGTTTAAACCCTTTTTGAGAAAGTTTGTGTTAGTTTTTTTTTTTTTTTTTTTTTAATGATATATTGGTGTATATTCAGAATGTGGTTGACCATCTCATGCACATCAGAACTGTCTTGGAGGTGTTGAAGTAGCATACTTTATATGTTAAAATGTCAAAATGTAAGTTTGGTGTTAAAGAGATAGAATATATGGGTTACATCATTTCTGGAAAAAGGGTGCAACTAGATTCTTCTAAAACAACAGTTATGGTGCAGTGGCCTGTACCTAAAACCTTGAAATCTTTGAGAGGGTTTTTAGGTTGAGCAGGCTACTATAGGGAATTCATAAGGAGTTATGGGTCTATAGCAACTTCATTAACAGAACTGTTAAAGAAGAATTCTTTTCATTGGGGTGAAGAAGCTGCTGCAACTTTTGAGATGTTGAAGAAGACTGTTAGTAATCCTCCTGTTTTGGGGTTACCAGATTTTACTAAAGCATTCATTATTAAATGTGATGCTTCTGGAGTAGGGCTTGTGGTAGTATTGATGCAAGAAGCTCAACCTATTGCCTTTTACAGTAAGACTTTGAAAGGGAAGGTTTTACTTCTGTCAACATATGACAAAGAGTTGTTGGCTCTAATTTCTGTAGTTCAGAGATGGAAGCTTTACTTGTTGGGGCATCCTTTCAAGAGTAAAATTGATCAACAAGCCTTGAAGATTTTGGTAGAACAAAAGATTTGAATTGAATCTCAGCACAAGTGGATATCCAAATTGATTGGATATGATTTTACAGTTGATTACAAAAGAGGGAATGAAAATCTAGTGGCTGGTGCTCTTTCTAGAAGGAATGAGGAAGAGCCAACAACTCTTGCACTCAATCTCCTTTCCAACCCTCTTGTGGATTGAAGAAGTGAAGGGTAGTTATTTTTTATGTCCTAAAATTTTTGAGATTGTTTTTAAACTGCAGCAGGGACAAGAAGGCCCAAAGCATTTTTCTATGCAATAAGGCTTGTTGCTAGGGCTGTAAATGAACCAATCTATTTGATAGCCCGTTTGATTAAACTTGAATCGAACTCGACTCGTTAAAAAAAAAAGTTCGTTCGTGAAAACAGATACCCGCTCAAATTGTAAATGACACATACTCGACAAAACTTGACTCGATCCGGCTAAAGCTCGTTAAGACCCGCTCGTTTATGCTCGAATCTACTCGTTAGCTCGACTTGATTAAAATTCATTCATATATTGATAAATATATATATATATATATACACCTATGTATATATACATATATATATGTATTAGCTAATAATATAAGTATACCGCTTTTATAATTAAATATATAATATGTAATCTAATTACTTATGTCTATATAGTGAATATACTTCATAAGTATATTTTATAATTTGTATAATAATTAGTCGATAAAATTTAGTAATTTCAGATACTAATATGAGAGAACCATATATGAAATAGATATATGCTATCATATTAAGTGTATGTATTAATAATATATGTAGGCATATAATATATTGTTATTTTGGATAAATATCAAGTAGTTAGATATTAATTATTTATAATTTTTTTAAAATTTTATAATTCAATAGAGGTTCTACTTGTTAATTGTATGAACTCAATATTAGATTTATTTATTTATTTATTTTATTAATTATTAAATCTTATTCAAAAAATAAAAAAATAAACAATTCGAGCTCGAGTTCGGCTCAATTTGAACTTATTTGTGGGACGAGCTCGAGCTCAAATTAAGAGTTTTACTTATCGAGTCAAGCTCGAATAAAGAATAAAAAAAAATCGCAAGCTCAAATATTTTGCGTCTAGCCGAGCTTGGCAGGTCAAAAACCAGCTCGACTCGACTCGATTACAATCTTGCTTGTTGCTGAGGAAGGGCAAATTGGTGATCATTCATTCTTCATCAATTCAAGCTAAGATTTTGCAGTATATTCACCACAACCCACAAGCAGGCCATGTGAGTTATCATAAAACTCTATAGAAGGTAAATAAAGATTTTTGTTGGAAAGGTATGCGCAAAGACGTTAGAAGATTGGTCAGAGAATATAAAGTATGTCAAACTAACAAGTATGAAACTATCAATCCACCTGAATTGCTGCAACCACTGTCAGTTCCTAATTCTCCATAGTTGGACATTTCCATGGTTTAAATATATTCTCCCATCAAAATAAAATGCTTATATATAAGTTAGTAATTGTGCTGGTGCATAGAGGGTTGGTTGTATTTGTTGTTTTCTTATTTTATTTTTTAACTTTACTGATCTAACAATTTTTATTGCTTTCAAAGTAGTTATTTTATTTTTTTATTATTTTGGAGATAATGCCTCCAATTTTTAACACGCTCTGGTGGAATTTTATATCACTTTTGGGACAAGTGGCGAAGCTACGGATGGTAGACATACAAGTATTTAAATTATAATTATTTTATTTTTAAACCGGTGTGTAAAGTTCACAATATGCATAATTTAAATAGTAAATTTTTATTTAAATTAAATTCCACCAAACTCATGAAATTTATAATATGGAGATTTTATTTTTATTTTTATTTTTACTTTTTTGGCGAAAACGTGAAACGAAGATTGTTTTTGTAATTAACCCATTAAAACAAGAAGGAAAAAATAGAAAACTAAACACAACTTAATTCCCGCATGTAATATTATTGCTTACAAAGTAGCATTATCTTCGTTATAAGCCCCCGATTTAGCGATGGACAGCACTGCACTATAATTTCTATCCAAAAATCTTTCCGATAGGTGTATTTTTTTTTTAATGTATTTAATCTTTCTAAATAAAAAAATATTTCCTTAATTATTAAAAAAAAAAATGAACAATTAGGAATCCTCGGACCCCGTAGCATTTTCCATTAGCGATTTCCTTCTTCCAACTCTTCCAGAACTGCCTTTCCATTACCAAATTCCTGCTTTACAGCCTTTCTTTGCGGATTTCAAGCCCCAGACCGAAATTTAATTCGCTGAGATATTCCTCTGTAGCGCTTTCGTGGCTTGTTTCGCGGAGGTACTGCTTGATCTCTCTGGTTTTGCTTACTTTAGTAGATTTGTAAATTTAGTTCACATTTACCGGTTTGGTTGATTTAGTATGGTTATCACGTGTACTAAGCTCAAAGAATTCACTCACTAATCTGGTTGGGGAGAATTTTAAATTAAGCCCAGGTGCTAGTTTTTGTTTTTGCATTTTTTTTGGAAATTTATAGTTACCTGCTCTGTAATTTTGGTTCTAGGAAATGTGCTATGGGCCACGGCTGCATTATAAAGACATTAATAGTCCTTTACGACTAGCTTATCATCCAACACTGTTATCTTCACTTGTTTAATCTTCTTGGACTTCCAATACCCTTCTCATTCTCGAGCAGTTTGTAATTCGGCTTTCAAAACGTTTTGCATTGTGATGATACTACAAACCTGTAACTTGACCATTCAAGACGTTGATTTTGAAATGGGTGCATTGAGCTGGTTCCGATTAACTAAGATAGAATGGGCTTACATGGTCTTTACTTGATGATTTTTGTTTTTAGCCCAAGTTAACGTGTCAGCTTTTCACAATCTTTTGGAATTTAAGCAGTAAGATATGATGATGCATGCTCTATGCACATGCGTTCTTTACTCGTTGTATGGTTTTATCTTTGAACAGTAAAAAAAGAGAGGGTGGAAACCAAAAACAAATAAAAGAGTAAAATAAAAAGCAGAACGATCTATAAAACAATTGATATGGTTCGAGTATGATTCTTCAACTGAATTAGTACCCGCCTGCGTCTATTTCCTGTCAAGTATACTCACCAATCACAATGCTTCTTTATGCATGCACACATACACCACGATTAGAACTCAAAATATGAACTGCTAAAGTCAGGCTTCAGCTTAGTAGATGGAGTGGGTGTACCCAAATATACGGGTTTGGTGGGTACTATTGCTATGGAAGAGGGTTTGTCAGCACTTTGGAAAGGCATTATTCCAGGATAACGACGCCAGTGTCTTTATGGAGGCTTAAGGATTGGCTTATATGGTCCTTTGAGTTTATATGCTTTTTTGATGAATATGATTGATTACTCAGTGATAATTTTTTATGAGTAATGCTACTCATCATCCCAACTTCTATCATCATTTCATTATCCTATGATGTGATATTAGATGATTGAAAATTATTTATTATATTTCACTTGTGAACTTATCATTTAATGTCACATTATGGGATGATGGGAAGACGATGAGAATTGAGATGATGAATAGATTTTTTTATTTTTTATTTGTATGTGTAAACTGCATGTTGGACAGGTCAAAACATGTCTTGTTGGCGGTGAATTTATTGGAGATGTTCCTTTATACCACAAAATACTTGCCGCTCTTTTGACGGGTGAGTATGAATAGTGACTGCCCTACTTGCAGTATAAAATTGTACACAACATGCATAAAATTTTTGTTCTGTCCAGTGCTCAAACCATCATCGCCATTCCCCTGTTTTGTAATTTTCTGAGTCAATACATTTCACATCAAACTCTCGGATTTTTTGAATTTGAGAATTTTATTACATTTTTACCTTGACAGGTGCTATAGCAATTGCAGTGGCTAATCCAACTGATTTTGTCAAAATTTGACTTCAAGCTGAAGGAAAACCACCGGCTGGGGTTCCTAGGCGCTATTCTGGAGGTTTGGATGCTTATTTCAACATAGAGAGGCAGGTCAGTTTACATTCTAACATGGATATTTTCTCTTTTAGCTTCTAAGTGAATTAATTGTAATCATCTTAAAAAAATTAGGAAGGATTAGGGACTCTCTGGACTGGGCTTGGCCCTAATGTTGCCCAAAATGCTATAATAAATGCTGCTGAACTAGCCAGTTATGACCAAGTTAAACAGGTAACATCCTAATGTTAGGTCATTTCGGTTGAATATCTAAGTTGTTGGGTTCAGTTCAACCAAAATGTCCCAATTCTCTATACTTATGCAGATGATTTTGAGTATTCCAGGGTTCATGGACAATGTTTTGACTCATTTGCTAGCTGGTCTACTTGTGCTTTTAGCCATAATCATACAGTTTAGAGTCCTCAAATGGTCAATTGCCCTGCTATAAAAATATTATAGGATTTTCCATTGACTAAGTAAAAGTTATGTCTTGGTCTGATGGGTATATAATTTCTCTCTCACGTGTCCATGGAGTTTGAAAAGTCCTCCACATCTGATTTTTCTCTCTCTGAAAGTGAATCATAGAAGTCTGTTGAAACAACCCACCTCTCGGGGAAAAATCATGACACAGCATTAAACAATAGGTATTATTAACCATTTTGGATTGGGTAGTAATGGACCAATTAAAAACAAAAGAGTCACATGCTGTCTCTCGTGCGTGTAACCTTGTAAGCAGTGCTAATAACACCGAGGCATTTTAAAAATTTCATGGTGACAATAATGATGGCGACGATGACAATTTTGGTACATAAATGAATGTGCATGTTTTCCTTGCATTGCCAAATATTTTCTGTTATTGAAGCTGGTTTCCAAATGTAGCATAATCTGCATAGTTTTTAGCTGCAGGCTTTAATGTGGCTATGCTAATGAAGGATTGTGATAAAAATTCGTTTCTTATCATATGAAGCAATTTTTTTATTGTATTTTAAGGATGAGCTAGTCAGTCAATATTGGCTTGGATGCCATGCTTGTTCTGTTCCAGGTGAAATCTAGAATGATGGGAGATTCAACATACAAAAACGCATTTGATTGCTTCATCAAAACTTTGAAGAGTGAGGTATGTTGAGTTGTCTTGGAAGATAAAAAGAAAATTGTCAATAATATTGGCTCTCTCTCTCTCTCTCTCTCTCTCATATACACTGCAGGAAAGCACTTTAGATTGACACTCTAAAAGGTTATCTATTTGTAAATGAGGTCCATTCAAGGATGTGTTAAATTGGAGGGCAGGCATGTGCCATACGCTTTAAGTAATAGGCTAGAAGCAAGCTTCTGAAAATAACTTATCATGGGTTCTACTAGTTTTTTCTTCCGAATGGTATCTTATCCCCCTTAGAAACAGGATGTCCGATGTAGGGTGAAGCTGTGAATTCAATACCCTCTGGCCCTCTGCGTAAGTGTGCAATTTACAAAATAAAAGCTCGATTAAAAGCCTGACATAAATGTTTGTATGAAACCATCAGTTGCAGTAGTAACCAGTAACTCTTTGAAGCCAAGATATTGCAGGGATTTTTTGCCTTTTATAAAGGGTTCTTCCCTAACTTTGGTCGGCTGGGAGCTTGGAATGTGATTGATGATGTTTCTAACCCTTGAGCAAGTAAGATTTCCAAATGAATTGGACCCAGGACCAGTGAGGTTCATACAATAGTGGGCACGATTCTGGAACAGCAGGTCTGTGTTTGCATTTAAATTTTAGCAGGCACTGAACCATATGATGGTTCTCAAATTTGAAATATTCTCCTTTTCAACTTTTTCTTTTTAAAAAAGTTATTTTCTGGTTGATCTTTTCATGACTGTCAGTCTTTGGAAAAGCTTAAAAGCTATGTCGTGTATTTTTAGTCACTTTTGAGGGTTTGCAGTGGTTTATACTGTTAAGCTACCTACTTGCAAGGTGTTACTTAAACAACTCTATAATGAAAAATTTGAACTGATCATTTATCTGCATGACAGGCCAAGAAATTCTTCGGATAGTGAAGTCTAAAATCCATACTTATTAAAAAATAAATAAATCTAAATCCATGGTATTCCTGGTTGAGATTTGGCAAGCGGGAAGGCAGAGTTTGTGCTTGGAAATGAGTTGTACTAACTTTTGTGTATTTTTTGCACACTTCATTGATGTGATTGACCAAAATAATAAAAAAAGTGACGTAGTTATCACATTAATAGAGTACGCAAAAATGACTGTACATAAAATTTTTGCGCTGGTTATATAGGGTGGAGTTTTTGTAACAATGAATTGCCAAACTAGATTTACTTGAAAGGGAGTCCATTGTTTCTCTAGGCCCTTTTGTGATGGCACGAAGCTGTTTTCCTCCCGTGTCCTCGTCAAAATTGACATTGATGTATATGATTACGTTGGAATGAAAGAAACCATCATATTGTGCAATGTTCAATATTGTTGAGTTTTTTCTATTTCTTTTTCTCTTTTCTAATAAGAAAGGGCAAGAAGGAAAAGACCAAAGTTGATACTCTTTCTGGTATTGCCACAGTAACATCCTTGATTCTTTCGAGCGGAATGAAATTTTCACAAGTCTGGATCTTTTTTCGTCTTATGGTCTATGTCAAATTATTGTGATTGAACTTTTACGCCGTCTAGGAGATCAAAATCTCTTAACATAATTCTACATTCAAGATTAAGAGCTTAAGATAGTTGTGTTCTAGAAAATTATAGGGAGAGAGGAAGGACTTTTGTTTGCACGTTCCCTATTTTTTCAACACTCACAAAACTACGGTAGGTAAGATTCTTATTTAAAGAGTTTCTAATAGCGTGGTTAATTAAATTTTCTAGAAATTAATTAAGTATCAATTGTGGAGAGTTAATTGACTGTTTAATGTGGAGACTACATGGGTAATGGGGTAGCTATTTACTAACAGTAACCTCAAAACAGAGCTGTAATCTATACCAGGGTTAAAGTTAACGAACAAAGAGTTTCATCTCCTTCGGCATAATTTCTATGGACATTCGAAAACACGACGTCCCATCCACCAAACTAATCGAGTAAAAGTTCCTGTAACTAAGCAAAGACCATGATGGTAAACTGCTGTCCATGTCATCATCATCAGCATAGGAATTTTATGTCATTAGATTTGTTTAGATCTCGTTCCGACTGTAGATTATTGTATACTCTCATCACTTGTGAATTCGTCGGATTCACTCGAGAGTTGATTTGAAATGAATATCATAAACTACGGTTTCTAGTACATAAAAATGGCACTAGATCCATCAATTAATCATGTCTGTTTAATCCAAAACATTATCGGAAAAGCATCAGTTGGGACAAAACGAAGTGGTCCTAGGTTCTTAAGCCTAGAATCTCTAGGAACAAAATCCAACTCGAGAATAGCAAAAGGTTAACATTACATTCATCTCGACTTCATCACTACCCTAATGATCTAAAAACATCGGCAAAATAAGCTAAGCTAATAATTCCAAAGGGTGCGTTCCATTCTACCTTATGTCCTGGCGACCAGATAAACACGAGCCCTGATGACTGACCCGTTGCCAAGCTTGAATCCAGGACTAACTGAGAAACCCACGATCTGACCCGCAGGTACTCGCCCACCGGGAAATTTGACAACGCTCTCCATATACTGTGGATGGAACTCAGCTCCACGACTCGCCTCGAACTGACTCGGTGCCGGGTCGAGAGAGAAGGCCAACAAGTGAAGCAGCCACACGGCCTTGGTGAGCATTAAGAACTCGCCGTAAAACTGACTCCTTGGGTGGTTTTCGGCCAGGACCTGGCGGCGCTGTTCCAGGTCCCCAAACAAGGACTCTTCCATCTTGGGATGAACCACGGCGAGGTACTTCTTGGAGCAGAACTTGCCGAAGTGACAGGTGGGCATGATTCCGAGAAGCTCGGAGGGGTCCATCGCCTTCATGTCGCGGTACTGGGTGAAGCAGTCGCGACGATACTGGTCCGGGTTGAGAAGGGAGGAGAGGCTGCCGTCCATGTAAAAGGTCTCGTGGTCGAATCCTTGGAACACCTTTCGGCAAATGTAGGATTCGAGAGCATATTTGGCGTGCTGTGTTGCAACGACTGAGCAAGCTGCGATGGTGGCGGTAGTGGATGTAAGATCGTCGGTGGCATTGGCAGCGGCTTCGATAGAACGCACGGCTGCAGCAATGTCCCAGTGGGCGGAGCGCATGAGGGAGAGGAGGAGCATCGTGAAGGACTTGGATGCGTCTTTCACCAGCTTCATTGTGGTCTCGAAAACTTCTGGTGCTGGCCCTGCCATGACTGGGACCAGTAAAATTATGGGCATATCAGAGTTAACATTCTCTAGGTGATTCATCCCACTCGTTTGAATTTCTAAAGACCATAACCAGAAGAAATTAAAGAACTTGGATGAAGAGTTTTTATCCTAAGCAATAACCAGTCCTTGAATGTCTACAAAGCGGTGTTTCGAAGTGAAATCGGTACCCATTTATGGGTTGTTTTTACCTTGACCTTGAGGAGCGGAGACGACCTTCCGCTTCGAATGGTGAGACCTGGAGCTTCCCTTCTTCCCGTTGGTTCCAGTAAGGCTTAGGCTCGAGACCGCAACGGTCCTCAGCTTCTCCTTGAGATTCTCGACCTCCACTTCCCTCAGTTTCACCTCTCTCTTCAGCTCCTCCACCGCCGCCTCGTACGGCGCCACCACCTCCCTCACCGTCGCAACCCCACTTCCTCTCCCTCTTCCTCTGCTCTTCCTCCGCGTGCTACCACCAATAAGGCTGGTAGTCCTTCTGAATCTCTCCCTCAACACTCCGAGCTTCCTCAGCTCTCCCACCACAGCTACGTCCGCCACCCTCATCTTTTCTGGGTCCCAAGGGCAATGCGCTTCTTGTAGACTCGCGTACGCTCTCTTCATCCCCGAAACTGTGTCGAACACCTCGTTCATTAACCTCTCCATCTCCACCACTCTTTCTACTCTCACCTCCTCATTCATCCCCTCCCAAGCCTTCAGTCTTTCCTTTTCTTCTGCTTCACTTTCTCTTTCTTCCTCTTCTTCTTCGTCCTCGTGCTCCTCCGAAAGTTCGTACTCGTCATCGTCGTCTCCGACTCGATTCTCGCCAGAACCGTGGCGACCGGCGGCGAGTGGGTGCAGCAAACAAGAGGCCGCGACTCGTTGGATCAGATCCGAAAAATTCGTCACCTTGCCCGCCATTTCCCTTCTCCCCTTCGCCTCGACCCGTCCGTCCCTGTCAAACAGTTCAGAGAAGAGAGAGAATTAAGCAGTGGATCAGCTAAGCCCACGCCGTGACTCAGCGAGCTGTATATTATTAATTCTCCCACTCTCTCAGTGCTATCGACAACAGCACAGACTGCCCATGAGGGTGCGCAAAATAATGAACAACCCACCCCACAAAAACAAAGCAACAAAATAAATGTGTAACTAACGAAGCTCATTTAAGGTAATCCTAACCTTATGTTATACTCCGAGAGCAAAAAAAAAAAAATAATCCTTATAGCTTCTCTGGATCTCAATAGAACAGCCTCGAGAATCGATACTGCAAGTCTTCAAATTGATTCTTTTCCGGGCTCTCCGGTAGACACTCCGTTCACCGGTAGACAGGCTACTGCGGAAAATTGCGGCCGCTACCCCAAATGAAGCACTCCGTTCACCGGTAGACAGGCTACAGCTAGCTAGCCAAGCAGCGAAGCTTACAAGGAGTGGACTTTATCACTCTGAGGTCAGGAATGCTGTAGCTAAAAGGGGAATGGACAAGACATCTAAAGTTTTTGTGTATGCTAGAAAATATCTGGGTCGTACACGTGTGTTGGATACCCATTTATGTTGGTGTATGGTACAGATTACGAGTTTGTACTTTTAAAAAATAAGGACCACCGGATAAAGTGGGAATCTATAGAGTTTGACTCTGTTGAAGACAGTCACGTGGGACGTCCTCGTTAATAATAACTACTTATAATAAGGTGGGGGCGTTTTTGCTTGATCACGAATCTAGATTATTGACCAATGAGTCCATCATAAGAGTATTGGTAGTGATTTATACATCTATATAAAATTATTATTTTTAAAGAATAATTTTACATATAAAAAAAAACTCTCATATTAATTTACACATCTTTAAACTAAATAATAATAAAATATTATTATTTTTTTATTTTTCATTTGTTTCCTAAAATTATTTTTTTATATATATTTTACAATTAACATTTATTTTGTATTATCAACTTAATACAAATTTTATGATTCAAAATCATCTCAATATAAATTTTACAAAGTTGATTTTAATGGATAGGAGAGAAAAAAATAGTAAAATAATATTTGAAGAATGAATAGTATTTCTTCAAATTTAAAGAAACATTGTTTATAGCTATGCAAAAATTTAAAGATGCATAAGTTAATATAGATAAATTTAAAGACATTTTTTAAATTTAAAGATGAAGAAGCTACTATCAATACTCTAATAAGCGATTTTTTTTTTTTTTCCATATTACAGACCCAATATGTCATCTATCTTGTATCAAATCCAAATTCGGCAGTTATCATCTCATCGTGTTTGATGTTGCAGTCAGAAAATAGGGTAGCATCCTAGATCTGGAAAGACTCCAGAGAAATCATTTTCACAAAAACGGATTTTATCGGCAGTGTGAACTCAGACCTTGAGAAGCTACAACAGCTTTGATGGTCGTCAAAGAAACGAAAAAGCCTGTCTAGATAAAATAATCCTAGAAGGGGACTCAAGCATTACCATACAAGCAATCTCAAATTCCTCTCCAGTGCTGGATTAGACCATCAACCATTATCAATCTCAAATTCCTCTCCAGTGCTGGATTAGACCATCAACCATTATCAACGACATCAAACACCATCTACATGCTTTACATGCTTTTCAAGAATGGACGGCGAGGAAAATCCATCAATCACAAAATCGATAAGTGCATAATCTGACGCAATGAACAATGGCGATGCAAGCCTTTGACAACATCCCTTTAATCCAAATTCTCCATTCTTTATTGAATTTCCATAGTGGGAAAGACCCACCTTATCTGTGTAATCAAATACTCCTAACTTTGTATTCCTATATTATGATTTTTATATCAATGCTAACTTGCTCAAAAAAAAAAAAAAAAATCCAAATTCAGCATAAAGAACAATTAACAATGCAAAAGAGAAAAAAAAAAAAATAAATAATGACAGAGTTTTTAAGGATGATAAGTAGCAAAACTCTTTTTGTTCTTCCAATAGAATAAAATGATCTAGGAAATGATCTTCTATATTTATATGTTTGTTCAATCTTAATTTATATAAGGTAGAATATCAAATGTTGCACTAAAAAAATCCAACTTTGGCATGTCATCTTACATGTATCCAAACATAAAACAAGAAGAAATTACGACTCTGGGGATCTAATGATCCATCTTAACTGCCAAATCCAAGAGTACACGATCCCTAATCCACAATATATAGAGATCAGCATAAGGGGAACAAAAGGAAGCCTTTCACCAAAAAATATGGAATGCAAAAGCTGGCCCCATATCTCAACTACCAAAAGACCAACCAGATAACTCTTCTCAATACCCCTGATAACAAACCCTCCTTTCTTGGCAGCCACGTTGCCATTTCCTTTTAATTCCAATCGACCAGCTTCTTTATTTATGGGTGAGGTTGCTTTAGCTTCTTGACCATCAGTGAATTGTGCAGAAAATACTAGCCACATTATGATGGAGTATAACAGCAGAAGGAGTACTTTAATTGGATATTCTCGGACTTCAAAGAGAAGAGGAAACAATGAGTAGCTGGATACTGCAAAGAAGTAGAGAAAAGCATTACTAAATTTGGTGAACAACTATGAAGTTAAGAAGTAAAATGCCAATAAACAAAATATCTGTCATGGCTACAATTCGGAGTAGCTGTATCATCAATCCTCATAAAGTTGCTGTCTTCGGATGGTATTGACAAAGGACTACCCTCAGTTCCATAACCTTTCGACCCCACATAAAAAATTATAAAAAAACAAATACTTGAAAAAGAGTGAATGCGAAAGTAAAGGTTATTTAGGTAGAACAGGTATATTAATTCATGCCAATGCCCTAAATTATTAATTGTTAATCTATTTGACTGTTTCAGAGGTTCTAACTGATCTATTTAAAAGAGCTCCATCACTTCAAAACTCAAACTACTTAGACACTCCCCTACATAAAATTAGAAAGATGCTAGGTCAAAAAAGAGAATTAAAAAACTTAACAAGCTAATGCGTCTTGATGTTGTATGTCATGTTGGTTTGTAAGTTTTATTTTTTTAATTCTCTTTGTAGACCTAGCATTTCTCTAAAACTTACAACTACCAAAACAAAATGATAAAGTTTCAAGATTTTTCTTTGGCCTAGCATAGCATTCACAATACTTTCCTTTTCTTACCAGATCTTTTGGAACTAAGCTCAACTTAAAAAGGTCTTATCTGAGAACTTCACCTTCACTTGTTCATGATTCCCCCTCAATTTAGGGTCTTAATTATTTTAGGACTGAAGATATGATTGAATTTTTCAGAGTTGATGTTTTAAATAAAGATTTCATGACTGCTGCAAAAACAAGGAAAGTGCCTTCTTTCCAGTTAGGATTAGCAGCACAATATAAAATGGTTTCACATAACTATCATCCAGCAGAACTATCAAGTAGGAAAATATGAATACAAAGCACTGAAATTTATGCATAAAAGTGAACAGTAATTGAGTTTATGGACAAGGCCACAAAATGAGAGCAAATAATAACTCTAATTTCCCGGGCAGGTGGGGTGAGGCTTGGGAGACAAAAACCGAAGATAGAACCCATATATGGTACCGGTTCTGCCTCCTCCCAGCACACACAAGAAATCATGCCAAGAGATTATGCTTGCTCAGGGAATTACTTAAATCCGAAGAGCGATCCTGAACCACATATCAACTAAAGATTATTTCTAAAACAGTATTAGAACGAGGCAGCAGAAGGAAACCACTGAGACAAAGACACAGCATCAAGAAAAATTTCAAGACATAACATATGCATTCTGAACCAAAAGACTCACAAATAACCCCTGCTAACTTGTAATGAGTTGACAGGCAGGAATAAGCATACCAATGGATAGCAAGTAGTAATGCCTTGCACTGTCCATATTTTGCACCGCAATAGTGGCAAGGGGAATCACAAAGTGAAGCGATGCCTTCTCATGAACATGCCATCCAAACAAGAAACCACAAGTGTATGCATAGGCTACCCATCTAGTAACCATCCCTGGCTGGGGCTCTCTCCAAGCCTTAATAAGACAAGGAGATAGGGCAAGCAAGACAATCATAAAGGTCGTCAAAGGGGTTATCTGCCATTTCATTCATTCAAATTTAGAAATTAAGTCTAGTTGATATTTTGAAATAAAATTAGACAAACTTAAAAAACAAAAAAATAAACAAAAGAAATAAATTAGATAGACAAGAAAAACAAATTTCATAAATAAAAATAACCTAACCCTTCCTCCCAAAAGTGAAAAATGTTGAATCATCAATCAGTAATCTCTTATAAAGTGGCCAGTTCATGAATTCAAAAATAAGCTTAGGAGTTCATTTGTGAGCTCTCCTTCCACAGCTAGGTTCTACTGTCAAAAAATATATTTTTTTTATAAGTAAACAATTGTATTAATAGAATAGGCATAACCCAAGTACACAAGATGGTATACATCTGGAAGTAGAAGTAAGACAACTTTTCTAAACACCAAATGACAAGTGCCAATGAACTAGAAGATGGCGAGGAATCCCACAAGATCTATGGCATCCAGTTCACTCTGCTCACTGCTCAATTATGAGTATCTTACTCAAGCTTTCCCTATAGAGTTACCTGAGGTAGTATAGAAAATGGCGAGGAGTCCCCAACTAGCCCCCCGGTGAATGAAGCTTCCGGTGTTGGAATGGCGAACCCAAACTTTCTAAGAAAAAAAGTGAGTAACTTATCTAAAATAATATAAAACACCCAAAAATTTGGGGCCCAGTATGCATGGCAAAGCCCTCTGCCAAAAGGAAACATGCGGCGAAGGACTTGTTGTATCTGCAAGGAAAGAATAAAATATCTATGAATATTGGAGAATAAAACAAGTGAGGAGTGATAGCTTTCAGCTATTAGTTGTTAAGCAAGCATATTATGCTAATCTCCAAAAACATAAACTTTAGGCAAAATTCTTTCAGATGAAATCATCATTAAAGGGCAGCATGGTTGCATTACACAGGGCCCACAGAAACTCTCTCGACAAACTTAATTTGCTTCTCATAACTTGAGATTTCATAGACATGATGTTCCCCAACACGAGATTAAGATGTGCGTAAACATAAGAAGCCAAAGCAATGTTTGTCCCAAAAGCAAAAGTGCCCCAAGTCTCATTTAGTGTCCTTCAGTGAAGACTTCCAAATAGGTCAAGTTCATGAGCCAGTGTGTTTCCTTTCATTGTCCTACTTTATCCTCTCTTAACTAACTACACTAACGATCCTTCAAATGCAACACATGCTAACAAAAATCAAGAGTATCAAAGGACAAATAGGGAAGAAAAGAGCCATTTAATCCTAAGAGAACTATTTCAAATAAGAATTACACAATATGTCAACACTAGGATGTACACACTAAGATTAGCAAAAATATGAGTATGTTGCTAACAATGAACACGTGATTATTACACAGTAAGATTCTTGGAAGTGAAAAAAATTGTCCATTAAACCAAAGATACTCATTTTGAACAGCTTTTTGACTGTATGAATGTGTGGCAAAAGGCTTCAAAACCAACTCAAACATGTTACACTTGTATGACACATGTCCACATTTTATTAAGAGATTCACACGCTTCAATACTATTAACTACTCTTGTTTCTTTTGCCTCGCCTGAATAAAATGCATATGCTCAAACACTAGCAAAGAGAAGCTTCAGTTAATTTCTGTCTAAACTTCAAAAAATTGATAAAAATAAGACAAAGAAACCTAAATTTCTACCATAGAGGTTCAAGATCAATGTTACTAGTTTGACCAGATCCTTTAAAATGTTAAAAATCCATGTAGGAGTCGAATATTCTGATAATCAAATCCTCTATACACACATTCATTATAATGAATCTTGAACTTCTATTTTGTACCTTCAGGCTCTTAACACATTTTAGAGAAATGCTAGGTTCATAAAGCGATTTTACAAAAATAAATTTTACGGACTAATGTGGCTAGATTTGACACGTTATATCTTTTTTACAGTGGAAAGAACTTTATAATCTGATGTACTACAATAAGCCCCGTCAGTTTGTAAACTTACTTTTGTAAGATCCTTTTTGGACCAAACATTTCTGGATTGAAGATTCCTTTGCATGATTTTAGTAGTTTGTTCTCTAAAATAGAACCAACCAGGCTTCAAAATGTAGTCAAGACACAGATAATTAGTACAACTTACATAACATGCTTATGGGTGAGTTTTGTTCAATAATTAGTATTTCGTCAAAATATTTCCTTAATTGAGGATTTCTGCTTCTTTTTGCGCTTTTAGTTGGGAATTTCAAAGACAACTCTTTCGATTCACATCAACCAAAAGAAAATAACTTTTTTTATTTTAAAAAGAAAATTTGCTAGATCAACATGATACATTAAACAAGGACGTTATTTTGCAAGATCTGACAAAACATAAATTCTAATTTTAAGGTTTGAATAACCAGCTTCAAGCAGTGATTGATATGCTATTAAGTTTTTTCCACAAAGGTAAAAGCATAACTGAATTGCACATAAGAGCAACACTGCCACCTAAAATGAGCATTACAAATGAAAGGGCATAACAAATAAGAGTTAATTTACCTGCCCCTGATAGACAAATGGTGCATAGGCCGCCGCAAAAACTGCTGTGACCACCGCCCCCATAGCCGAAAGCCTCCGGAGGCCCCTCACCAATCCACCACAACAATAATGCCGCAACAAGTAGACAAAATAAACCGGCGCTGCCACTGCGAACAAGTGCTTGAAGCACAACAAAACCGCGAAGAAAAACCCACCCATCAAGTCCCTACCTTCCTCCAAATATGAAAGCGATATGAACAAGAACCCCAACAGAAATCCATTGTACTGGAAATGGACATGGTCCACAATCACAAGCATTGGGGACCAAATGACCAATACCCAGATCAAAGTTCTCCTCTTCGAATCCAAATCCTTAGTCAATCTATAAACCCCATACAACATACACAAATCAGACAAGATTACAGTGATTCTCTGGAACGAAACCACTGTGTTGGAACTATAGTTGAGGCCCTTTTGTGGGTGAACGATTTGGGGGTCGATAAGGTTGGCGAAAATGGAGAGGATGCGCTCAAAGTAAGCGAAGAACGGAGGGTAGTCAAGAGTCCAGGGGCTGGTCTCGTCAGAGTACCACTGGGAGAGAGGGAGGGAATGAGTGAGAGCAAGCCAGTTGCGGTGGACCTCGAAGTCCGTGCTGTGGTAAGAGGGGATGAGGAGGAGCTTTACGCAGGTGGCTATGCCAAAGAACCATAACAGGTATTGCATGGATGTAGCTCCTTGAAGACCCATTTTTTGGAAGCCCGTGAAGCCAAGACTCACTCAGGCATCTCATCAAACACCTTGCTAACGTCTAAAAGATGCAACCTCAGGTCCATTGCAATTGGATCTCCGCGCAACGAAACAGAGAAAGTCGACTGCAGGTCTTCAAATTCCGTTTCCAGGCCCTTCCGATTGACCTTAATCTCACTGGTTCACCGGAAAATTGCGGTTAGTCACAGTGCCTCTGATGAGGTCCGTTTACCGGTAGACCTCTAGCTAAACAGCAGGAACTGTGTCGCGTAATTTTTGTATGGCTTCGACCTTCTTCCTTCGGGATAGTGTGGAATTTGCGATCCCCTACATTTTTATAATAGTTCTTTAGAACACTCCCAATAACTTCTTTAATATATATTTTAAAATACAATCGTTAAAATATAATTTTTTTATTTTATAAATTAATTTTTATAATATATCATCCATCAATTTATCTATTTTTTTCTTATATTATTTAAATATCATATTTTTTTATTTATTTTAAATATTTTTTCTGACTACTAATAATATTTTTATATCTTTTAATATTTATAATATCTCTCCATATAAACTTTTTTTTTTCTATTTCAATATCTTTTGCAAAACCTTTTGATATCCGCAGCTATAACCTTTTTTTAACCTTGTAACAGCGTTCTCAATTGGATATATAGAATTTTTTTTTATGTAGCTCAAACTCAAAAAAAAATTTTATACATAAGTCTCATATTTTTGCACACCACTAAAAAATATGTGAATTTATTTTTTTATCCTTATGTTTCATGAAGTAAGCCTCAAACTCAAAGTTCAAATTAAAACTAGGAGTAAACTAAATTCTATGCCAGATCAGATTCAAAAGTAAGATTTGTCTAAACTTTAATCAATGCACATTTTAGTTGTTCAGTAGCAAAGGAAGGAAGGTGAAAGACTGCAACAATTTCAGAGCCATTAGACATCCACGATATTGGCTTAATTTTTAAAAGGCTTTTCACTTTTTGCTCAAGTGACTTGGATTACCGCACCTCGTTATCTTCCTTCTCTAAAGACAAGCCGCTAAGACCGATAATCCTAAATAGCTAAACACTCTGAGAATAGAGAGATTGAAAGCTCGAGCATATCCAAACTTTACTAGGAATCGGAGGAGAGGAGAAAAAAATTCGAAATATTTTCCTCAGCCGTAGGGATAACGTAATGCTTGAATTGGAGATAGGAGAACTTGAAGCACGAGAATGCCCTTGATCGGTGATGGATATTGGAGCATGACAGTGGAGTTGTTTCAAATGAAGTTTCTGGAGCAAAAGCAACAAGCTCCTGCCATGAAATTGGAGCATCACAGAGAATAATTTTAGCTGATGCAATTACCTCAACAGAATGTATTGCCTGTGCTGATGTCGTGGATATTTTCTCTGTATATTCTTTTTGTAGTTAAGTTAGTTATTTTTGTCCTTTTGTGCTCAGTTGTTTTACATGCAAAGCTGGCTGGACAGCTGTGCGAATGTAACACCCCCTTCCCGTAGGCTAGGAGTGCCACGTATTTTCCATAAAAATAATCTGGTAATAGATCCCATAATTTCATAATTTAAAAAAACTGAACTTTTATTATGCGGAAAAATGTCTAATAAAACTGTCTTCCAAAATATTAAATGAAATAAACTGAAATAAATTCATGTCATAAAAACATGTTTATTTTAGAAAGTCTGAACTAAAAAAAAAATAAATGCTCCTTCTACTCCTGGCCTGCCTGCTCGTAATCATCATCTTCACCTGGGTGGTTAAAAACATGAAAATAAACTAAAATGAGTCGATGACTCAGTAAGAAATTTATCACAACGTAAACGTAATAAACATAAGATTTTCATAACAACTTTCATGCTGAGCTAAAAAAATTCATGACTGTTCATGCTGATGCTTATGCTATGTATGACTGTCTTAACTGAATTAACAGACTGATCTGACTGGTTTATCTGATTTATCTGACTGGTTTATCTGATTTATCTGACTGGCCAACACACTTAACCCTGTGTGCAAGGTTGTGCACCGGCCCCACATCCCGCGGCCGCAAGGGGAGCCGCTGATAGTATTCTGACATACTATGGTGGACCACGACTGAGTTCATGGCTTGCACACCACCCTGAACTGAACTGCATTGGTACCATGCATCTGAATGGCCATCTTATTAACTGATCTGATATTATCTTACACTTGAATTTAAGATGGCTTACGTGTCTTATACACATGAGATGCATGACATACTACATACATAATCATAAATTCTGAATTTAAACATGATGCGGAATGACATGGTCGTATGCTATGCTAGATGACATGCTTGCATATGACATGAACGGTTCATAAATAATGGCTATCAAAGAACTGGCTTGAATAATACATACATATAAGCTAAATGTGATGACCTAATTTATGATCAAATTTACTTACCTCGCTGCGTGTCTTCTTGAATAATACTTCGTAACTTGAGACCTATATGAAATAATAACTATCACTAAATTGGTTTGGAAACACGTACTAATATCTTACTTAATTAAATCTACAATCTAAAAGATAGTGTTAAATAATTCAATAAATCCTGATATTTAAATTACTTAAAATACTTATTTATAATTTAGATGAATACTCAAATTATTTTAAATAATTCTTAAACATAAATTCTTAATCTAAGTTTCATTTCCTAACATAATCATTAAATCTTATAAGAAACCTAATAATTTCTATTAAATATTCTTAACATCACAATTTTATTAAATTCTTAACATAATAAATTTATTAAATTATACTAAATAGACAAAAGAATATTAACAAAGTATTTGCAAACATCCTTATAAAATAACCTTTGACTACTATATTTATTTAAGAAAAACTGACTTTTTTAAAAAATGTAAAGTACAATAAAATTAATAAACTGCTAATAAAATAAAATCAATTACAAATTAAAATACAAGTTCATTTAAATAATTAGAATAATTTCTGTAAAAACATACAATTTGGCCCATAACATAAAACTATATTACATGAGCCCAACAAAAAAAATGAGCTCAACACTCGTGCAAGGCCTAGGGCCCAAAGCCCATCAAAAGAACCCACGGGTTCAACAAAACCCGAAACCCACTGCTTAAACACAAGAAACAGAGAGTTCGAGAGAGAGAGAGAGAGAGGATCTGCGATGGTGGCTCACCGAGGGAGAGCTGAGGCGATGGCGACGCTGGTGGCTGGGAGTGACCGGCGGCGCGACTGAGGTTACCTATGGTGGTCGGCACCGAGTGAGAGAAAGAGAGAGAGTTAGCCGAGAACTACCGAAATCAAAATCAAGGCTGCGGCGGTCGAGATCTTACCGGAATGGAGTGGGTGTGCTGGGGCTGAGCTGGTCGGCAGTTTCTGGTTCCACGGGTGGTGCTCTGATGTCCTATGGTGGTCGGCGGCGGTTGGAAGAATCTAAGGCTTAAACGGCAGTGTTTTGGTACTCTGGGTGTTTCAGAAACAGATGCTAAGGAGTGGCTCACGAGATACTCCTCTCGTACGAGGTAAGCGATATTTATAATGGTAGCTAAATAGAGGAAAAAATATATGGAGAGTTCTAGAAGGATAGAGACGTGCAGAGTGATTGAGAGTGTAGACGTGCATGAGTAGAGGAATACACGGCAATAGAGTTGGTGTTCCACTAGGACGTTAGCAAAACAAACAAAATCACTGAGAGAAACATACGGGTTGGGTGGTTTGAAGTTTTCAAATAGAGGCTAACAATGTGATGAGGTTCGGTGACTAGAACAAAAATTTAAACTTTAAATTTCAAAACAAAACCGTAGTAACCATAATCTGATACACTTTAGAAATCCTTATTAAAACAAAACTCTAACAAATCATAAATCGCAACTATAATAGAAAATATAAAGATAAAGTACATATAAATTCTGATAAAACTATAATCATAAAAATATAAATTCTAAAATATAAATTTACTAGAAAATTTACTTATAAACCCTAAAACTAAAACTGGTATGTCACAGCGACGGTTTTCTTTTGTACAGTTTTTTGGGAGAAGTTGTTAAGAGGTGCCTTTGGTATTTTTTTTTTTTTCCTTATATACTGCATTTTCATTCATTCAATCAAAAGGATAAATTCAAGACTTTTCTTTCCAATCTGAAACTCTCATTTTCCTTCTCATATTTCTCATCTTCTTTTCTACCTTTCCAAGAGCTACTCTGCACCTTGTTTTCTGCTTCTGTCATGACTAATACTTCTGTTTTAGACCTTTGGCATTGTCGCTTAGGTCGTGTTTCAGATTCTAAAATCTCTTTGATAAATGATCCTATTGTACAAAATGATTTATTTTCTAATAATAAAATGCCTTGCTGTATTTTTCCTACGGCCAAGCAACATAGGCTTCATTTTCCTCACAACTCTCATTGTTCCTCTAGCATTTTTGAAATTGTTCATTGTGATATTTGAGACCCTTTTTCAGAGATTGCTTATGATGGTACTAGATTTTTCCTTGCCATTGTGGATAATTTTTCTTGAACCACTTGGGTGTATCTCCTTAAGAACAAATCTGACACGAGGCAGTGCATAAAGTCCTTCTACAACCTGGTTGAGACCCGATTTGGAACTAAAATCAAGATTATTAGGAGTGACAATGGCGTTGAATTTCAAATTAGGAAATTTTTTTTGTAAGAAGGGCATTATCCATCTAAAGAGTTGTGTCCAAACACTCCGACAAAATGACATAGTTGAGAGAAAACACCAACATCTTTTAAATGTTGTATAAACTTTGAAATTTTGATCTGGCATCCCTCTCAAGTATTGGAATGAATGCATTCTTGCTGCCACCTATATCATAAATAGAATTTCAACCCCTTTGCTTAATAATAAAACTACTTATGAGATTCTTTTTCAGACCAAACCAACTTATGAACAGATGAAAATTTTTAGTTGCCTCTCTTTTGCTTCTACTCTATCTCAAGGGAGAAAGAAATTTGATCCTAGAGGAAGGAAGTGTGTTTTTCTAGGCTATCTATTTGGTGTGAAAGGTTACAATTTACTTGATCTTGAGAGCAAAACTATATTTCTGTCAGGGATGTCATTTTCCATGAGCCTGTTTTCCCTTTTCAAAAGGACTCATCTTCACCACTCTTATCCATACCTACAACTGAGCAACTATTCAATTTTTCCTCAACTGAGAGTTTTCCTTATTCTGTTGATCTTTCTAGACATGTTCAGCCACCAGCTCTTCAACCTTCAAACTCTGAACCTCTTCAACCAGAAAGTCACTTTCTCTCTCCATCAAGGCCATCACATTTTACCGACAGCTTTTCCAATCCTGATGTTCCCACTCTAAAACCTCCATCTGCACTTGAAGTTTCTGGAGATGATCACTCTATTCATCATCCCACTCTTAGTGAACAGGTTTATGATGTTTCTCCTCTACCTCGAAAGTCAACTAGAACTAAAAGAGCACCTCAATATCTCCAAGTTTATCACTGTCAATACGCCACTCTTGGTTCTTCCTCCTATGTTGTGGATCAGACAACCCCACTCTCTTTAGGTACACCTTTCCCTTTATTTAGTACTTTATCTTATAAAAAACTCTCATGATTTCCAAGCCTTTTCCATCTCCGTTTCTACACAAACTGAGCCACAAACCTATAGCGAAGCTATTAAAAACCCTAATTGGTGTAAAGCCATGGAAGCTGAGTTGATAGCTTTGGAGTTGAACAATACTTGGACCATTTCTGATTTACCACCAGGAAAGGTTCCAATTGATTGTAAATATGTTTATAAGGTAAAGTGCAACTCAGATGGGACGGTGGAGAGGTTAAAAGCTTAGCTTATTGCAAAATGATACACACAACAAGAATGGATAGATTACCATGAAACTTTTTCCCCTGTTGCTAAGATGGTTATAGTCAGAACCTTACTTTCTGTAGCTAAAGTTAAAGGATGGCAGTTGCATTAACTTGATGTAAACAACGCCTTCCTTCATGGAGACTTGGAAGAGGAAATTTACATGTGAGAACCTCCAGGATACAACAAAGGAAGACCAGATCAAGTATGCAAATTATAGAAAAGTTTGTATGGCTTGAAGCAAGCCTCGAGACAGTCTCCTGGCCAGGGCATTTTGTTCTCTTCCTCAACTGAACTCCAACAAACAGCCTATTATGACTCTGATTGGGCATACTACCCTGACACTAGAAGGTCTTATTGTGTGTTTCTTGGAAGTTCTTTAGTCTCCTGGAATTCTAAGAAACACTCCATTGTGTCCTGACCTTCTACTGAAGCAGAATATCGGGCTATGGCTGCAACTTGTTATATAATAACTTGGTTAAAATATCTTCTGTATAGTTTTTAGGGAGAAGTTGTTAGAGGTGCCTTTGGTTTTTTTTTTCCCCTTTATGTACTGCATTTTTATTCATTCAATCAAAAGGAGAAACTCAAGAGTTTTCTTTCGAATATGAAACTCTCATTTTCCTTCTCATCTTTCTCTTATTCTTTTCTATCTTCCCTAGAGCTACTCTGCACCTTATTTGGTGATGGAGTCGACGTGCAATAGCGAACTCAGAGCCCTGATTTGGTGCCAAACATAGAGGAGATAGTGCCAAAGATTGGAGAAAAACAGAGAATCCTCACGTGTAAGACTGAACTACTATTTTTTGTTGGGACCGTACTGGATCAATAATTTGTTTATCAAGTAGATTTCATTTTGACAACATCTATATATGTTTTAGGTAGAATGTGTCTCTAATGCAGTTTGTCTGTAGAGGGTTATAGAAGTTAAGACTATATCAATCATATAAAAATTTGTGTACAGGTGGAGCCTTAACTGTAAATAGTTTAACTTATAATCTAAGATTTTTTTTTGTATATATTAGTTACAACTGTAATTTCACGTTAATAAACAAATGAAGTCTATTTTTCATTTAAAAAAAAAAAGAATACAGTAATGATTTTCAGTTGCAAAACTATTTATTTCCGCGAACTTGTTTTTCTTCGTTCAAGCCCGATCCAACATGAGTAACATAAGTAAAGCTTTGTCTTTTAGATGAAAGGGAAATATCACAATCATAAAAAGATTACGTATTTTTTTAAAAATTATTTTTATTATAAAATAAATTTAAATAATCACATCAAATTTTGTAAATTTATAAAATTATTTTTATATAATTTATTATTTGTAGGCATAAGAGTATAAATGATAGGATACAAGATAACATCTTTCCCATGGTTCTTGGTAGAAAAGGTACTTCTCAATGAGTAAAATTAAGTATAAGTTTTTAGTAGATAAATTTCACATTAGTCTATTATAAAAAAGTGACTTTCACCAAAAAAAAAAAAAAAAAAAAAAAAAAAAAAAAAAAAAAAGGAATGAATTTTTTAAAATTTGTTTAAAGATGAAATCCATTATTTTATAAAATTTATATACATAGAGCACGTAAAAATCAGAATTCATTCCCAACAGCGATCCTCGTGCTCAATAATTCAATACAAATGGTAGGGTACATATTTTCTGTCCTCCTAATCAACCATAGCCATCAGCTCTGACAAAAATGGATAAGCTTCCCAAGATATTTCTTGAAAAAGTTCTGATTTTTTTGGATCCCCAAAAGTCCGTACACAATAAAAGCAAAAGCCTGATAGAAAATATCTACCCGTCTTCCTCTTTCTATGCATATAAGCCTAGGTCTACCTCTGAATTCTTCCTCAAAAGCTAAATACGAAAAGGGAAGATTTTGTAAGCTTTGTTTAAGGAGCAAAAATGGCGTCTAATGGGAGGCCTAATAGGAGCGACGTTCATTTGCCGGCGGAGGAAGAGGCGAGGTTGGAAGCTAAGACGAGAGAGTACTTCGATGAAACGGCTCCAAAGCGCCACACCAAGCCTCAGCGTAGTGAGTATTCTTCTAAGTATGTCGATGCCATCTCTTCTAACAACAAAAACAACAACGAAGATGTTATTCCCGAACTCGTCGAGTTCCAACGTCTCGAAAACGATCCCCAGGTCGGTTAGAAAAGCTGATCCTTCAAGCCCTGTTTCCTAGACACCTTAGGTTTTGTGAATTCTGGGACGTTCTGTAATATCGTTTGTTTGTTTGTTTGTTTTGCTCTGTTTGGGAAAGCAGAAGCTGGTCTACAATGGAAGAGAAGCGACGGAGGAGTTTGTGGAGACGGAGTATTATAAGGATCTCAACGGTGTTGACAAACAACACCACACGGTATTATTACTTACCCATTTACTATTTTGTGTATAATTCACCACTGATATCTACCGAAATGATCTACTTTGATTGCCAATTTATTATAGAGTTTCTCAGTTCATAGGCCAAAAAGAAGGCAAGAAAAAAGAAAAGAAAAGAAGAATGTTCAAATGAACCTAGTTTTTCCATTCATGGATTTCGATTAATAGAAGAGAAAGTAGAAGGCAGAAAATGCCCAAGTAGTTTCATTATTGGTTATTACAATTGGAACGACAGATTCGTCAAAATGCCTACAAGTGGATTGATATGCCTATTATCTGAAGAGAAATGTGCATTATGGTGTGCAAGTCTTGCTCCCTCATTTTTGTAAAAAGTAAATAAATCTAAAATTGATAATGTTTTTAATGGACTCTTTACTTTTTTTCAAAGGAAGTTCGTTGGATTTGCATATTCAGACTATATCTAATATTATTCTTATTTAAATGGACATTTACTTAACATGAGGGATGATGAAATTTAAGATCAAAGTTGTATGAATATTGTCACATACTGCAGACAGGAACAGGGTTCATCAAAGTGGAGAAAACTGATGGCAAAGGATTCAACTTAGCACCTGATTCTGACACCAGCTACCACGGCTCTTGCCAATCCAACCCAGCCACCAATGAATGGATCCCCACATTTGATAACATGGTACACAAGTTTGCTTGCTTTATGAGCATTTTTTTAAAAAAAAAAAATAGATATGAAATTTTGTAAATTTTATGCGTATGAATTTTTCTTCTTCTTTTTCTTTTAGGTAACTCATGCTTCAGACAAGCCAAACAGGAGCGACAACAACTAAGTTGGGAAGATGGGTGCCTTTGTCTTCAATAAAAAATCTGGTTGTTGTTTCATATTTTCTTGGAATGTTCTTGTAATCTCGTAAATAAATTTCATTTAAGGAATGGTAATTTAAATGGCAAAGGTGGTGATGAATTTGGATAGAAGTCCAAAGTTCTTGTCACGGAATTTAGCCATTATTTGCATTCAATGTTGAACTCAGAACTCTGTTTTTTAGGAATTTTATCCCCTTTTTATGCGAGAATTTCTTATATCTAAATATTAAAAAAAATTCGAAATAATAATTGTTTTCCTTAAAATGGGTACTTTCTTTATATAAAGAGTGAAGAGTTGTGGCTTCTTCAAAGACAAGTTGGAATATTTATAATCCATCAAAATTAATAATGATAGTTAATAATTATTTTACAATCAGTTAAATATTAATACTGTTGTTTTATTAAAAGTACTTTTAATTTTATATAGTTTTTAAATGACATTTTTATATATAAATAGGAAAGCTTTATTAATAAGAGCAGAAGGAGTTCCACATTGATGAAATATGGCAGGCTATAATCCAGTGATGTACAAGCTAGCTGCAAAAACAATGTCTCGCTTTATGGCATTGGAAGCGGTTTCCATTTTCTTGTAGAGAGCAGAATTACCCATAATGGACGCAGCATTTTTAAATTCACGACATGTCTCATCCAGTCTTACAATGGTGCGTACTATCAGACCTTCAGGGACATCTGTAAGTTCACAGATATCTGCAAATGGAGTTCCCTGCCACAATAAATTAAAAAAAGAAAAAGAAAAAAAGGTTACTTTGTGAGATGCTGCTGAGCCACTCCAAAAACAAGTGATATGGGGATATATGTTTCTTTAATTTGAGAGTTCCTGAAAGAAAACCTTTGCCCATTCGTAAACCACTTCAACAAGACCAAACTTGAGATTGTCTTTGACATACTCTTCAGGGTCTATCTGTAGTTGGAACTGGGCCTGAAGCTCCCCAAGTCTTATTGCTGTGTCATATAATCTGGAAAGAAAACGCCATCGATGGTTAACAGGAAAACTAATTATCAGATCTTTACAAAACAAGGATAAATTGGGGGGGAACTAACCTCTTTTTGGCCTTAGAAAGCTTAGGTATAAGGGAAGGTTCAGAAGTATTCTTCTGTTGAAACACAAAGGCAGACATTAATGCCACCGCTTCTTCTGGTTCCAGATCGTCCAGCTGATTCTCAAATAAACATTCTGTGCAAATCAACTCCTCCCCTGAGTTCATCTCACATGCAACACGGCCTTTTAGTTGAACAACAAGGTCAGCATCTATACAGCCAATTTCCTTTAGAACATCTATCTGCAAATGCATGGCGTAAAATGTTGAGCAGGTTGCTGGGGAATTGAGTGTTGAAACAATTTACCTTGGAAGATCAAATTGCCAAGATAAACAATTAAGAAGAAAGATGAATGCCATGGAAACATACCCGGCCCTGAAAGTAAGGCATCTGTTGAAGTGCTTCATCTGACATTTGATATCTAAGAGCATTGACTTCCTCTCTGTGCCCCTTTATCTCTTTTGCTAATTTAATATGTTCTTCCAATTTAATACACCCATGACACTTATTCTTTGCCATCTTTTCCAATAGGGCAGTCCGCTTCCTGTAAGCTTCAACGATGGTCATGTCTTTCAACTTCAGATCTGAAATAGAATCACCAAGTGTTTAAATATACCTTTCAGCAGCAATGAATGCGTTAACAAGTCAAATTGTTTACTTCCCAAAAACTTAACTTATTAAGCTCACTGACAAATGGCCTACCTTTCACCGGATCTAGGGCTGGAGGGTACTTATTTCCATCAATCAGATTCAATAGCTGTTGAACCGTCTGGGAGAAAGCAACACTACTAACATTTTCAAGAAGCCGAACCTGTTCAATTTTGATTTTGCTACCACATATGCATAAAAACTCTCTGCTATCAGTTCCTCTAACCTCATAACTCATCCCAGCGGAAGCACCATAGTAAGGCAATTTTATGTTGATGACTCCTGATCCTTTATGAGAAGTGACAGTAGAAAAACCCTCATCTCCAAGGGACGCTTTGCTTTTGGTGCCAAAAAATAACCCTCAGGGAAATCAGAACTTCTTTTATCTTGTGAATTACTGCTAGCAAGGGGAATTTGTGCTGTTGATGGTAAATCAGGTCTCAACACTAAAACAATGTACTGCTCGTTATTAGCAGAAAGTGCTTTCACAACAACTCCAAGCAAGTGGTCCTGGGACTGGCAATTATGAATGATATAGGTTTAGTTTCCCTAACCGTCACAAACAATTACATGGAAAATTATTTATAATGTAGTTTCATGTGCTTAATGTGCTGCAATACATGAAGTATGAATCTAACAGCATATTCCGCTAAATGTATGGCTGCGAGGGTTGCCAGCATCACAACAGCATTAGTCAGCCGTATAAACATGGAAAGTACCAAGCCACCTCACTTAACTTTGCTATTAATGTCTCTCCCTCAAGGGTGAATTGTAAAAGGCAAAGTAACGGTTACAGAAAAATCTAGTGTTTTTTTTTTTTTGTCAAATCTTAGTTGTAATTTGTTCATTTTTGCTTCTATATATTTTTTGTCCCTTTGTATTAAAAGTATGTCTTCCATTATAATATGCCAACCAAAACCAACCCACATCAGATGACAGTATCAGTTCTGGTCCCCAAAGTAGTTCCCGGTTCAAGGTTCAGAGGGACAATGCATGCTGTAGATTGAGCATCACTAATCAAGAAAATACTACTGTATACCAGCAAAAACATTTTTTAATAAGTTGGTAAACCAGCAGGTCCAGCACACACTATAAATAGGAACTCACCGATTGTGATTTTACTACTACCACTCTTCCAGGAGTAAGAAATTTTTGGGCAGAAGAGGACTGCATGACGGCGTCAGATATCTTGTTGCTATGTTCTTCAGCTTCTGAGTACATCTCATAGTATTCCTCAATGGCTGGTTCACCTTTTATACATCTACATGCAAAAAAAAAAAAAAAAGACTTCAAGCATTATACATACAATGGAAGAACAGAAAAGGAATCATTTGCATAGCATCTTACAAATAAGCTGGAATAGTCCCCTTGCCCTCATGTCTCAGATTGAAACATGCAGAGGACAAAGAAGGAAAGGATTGACCCACCCTAAGAAAAATGAACCAATGTCTGGTACATCCATATGAAATTGTTAGAATATAATGAAATTCTCAAACAAGTCATCAATGTTACTTCCAGGCCATAAGATGTATAGCGTGACCAAAACTTTAGTGTTAAGGGTCTCCTTTCCCTTCATAATATGTGAAATTGAAGTGGAGCCACAAGGACCTTGTCTGAAATCTATTTCGTTGAAATAAGATGCTTCAATTTTTCCAAGATCAATACAAGTTTTATTATGCTGGAAAGTCGTACTTCTTCATACCTATGAGTTATATATTGCTCCTTCAATCTAATCGTAAAAAAGCATTCCGAAAAGTATAAGAACCAATTTAAAGAATGAACATCCAAAACATGGAGTAAGAGAAGATTCCAGGATAAAGTTGCATATTAACAAAAAAAAAATTATTATGAAGCATTATGTCCACCAATTAACAATCAAGATTCTGTCGACATACTCAATTGTTTTTGTGGGTTGAGCAAGCTTTCGCATCAGAAGTTGTTCTTTCTCAGGAAGTTTTTTCTGAGCATGGAATTCAGCAAAGCTTCTTTTCAGCATGTCCTCCACCTGAAGTTGAAGTCCCATCCAAACTTAGTTAAATGAACTCACTTGATTGGTTAAAAAGAGGCTGGGAAAAAACTTAAGAAGGGCAGTAATCTATAACAGAGTGCAGGAGACGATCCCTTGGACCAAGAAAGTGAAAGTCAAACCCTTGCACAACTCTCGGAACGTGTAAGGTTCTTGAAAAACGAAAACCTTGATGCAAAGTCAGTCCCAGAAAAGTTTATTGTAGATACAGTTACTCACCCCAACACATTGGCTATGATGCTGAAAATATTTTACATGCACAAAATCTTTTTATTGCTTTCCATTCATGTTTTACAGAAGGTATGATGATGAGTATCTGAATGGACATCCTAAGCTACAGATGTTTGGAAAGAGGCTATGTTTTCTCTGAGAAAATTTTATCCACGATCCTTTATCAGAAAAACGTTGAAATTAATTGAATGTCTACCTTTAATTCTTCAACACGAAGAAGATGCAGGATCATGATATAGGTCAGCCGAAACTGAGATTCAAGCTTAGTTGCACTCCCAACTAAAACATGCTTCAAGTCCCACTCCTCTGGGATTTCGTCACGGCACATTATAACAGCTGTACCAATCTTATCAAGTCCTCTTCTGCCAGCACGACCTGCCATTTGAGTGTATTCTCCTGGCAATAATTGTCTAAATTCCCTGCCATCAAACTTCCTTAAAGAATCAAAAACAACCTGCAAAAACCTTCATTACGTCAAAATTGAAAATGCAAAATTTCCAGCCTGCAACTAGATAAAGCATAGCATATGAGTAATATAATGCCTTCACACCAAATTGCTGCAGTGTGGAATATGATTCCCTTATGTCTCATGTGGTGTATTTGGCTGGAAAGGAATGGTTGGAATTTTGAAGATCGAGAATGCTCTTTGGATGATACTAGATGTTTCTTCTTCCATACCTTCTTGTGGACTTCTGTCATTGTTCTCAATGGTACTAGTTTCCATGATTTTCTTGTATCCATTTCTAGATCCTAACTTGTAGCTTGGTTTACGGTATACGGTTCGGTCGTATTATAAGGTGTTGACTGTTCAGCAAAGTCCTCCTTTTCCTTGGAAGCGTATTTGGAGGTCTCATGATCCTTCCAAAGTTGCTTTTTTTATATGGACAGCATCGCTTGGGAGCATTTTGATGATGGATAATTTGAGGAAACGTGGCCTTATTGTTGTGGAGTGGTATTTCATGTGTAAGAAGCATGGGGAATCTGTGGATCATTTACTTTTGCATTGTGAGGAGGCTAAGGCATTGTGGGATGGAGTTTTTAGTAGAATCAGGTCGGCTCGGGTGATGCCTTTGAGAGTGGTGGATCTTCTGGAATGGGCTATATGGTTGTTCTCAAGTGGCTGCAGCGTGGAAGATGGTTCTTTTGTGTCTTATGTGGTGCATTTGGTGGGAAACGAATGAGCAATGTTTCAAAGATAAGAAGCGCACCTTGGAGGATATTTGAAATCTTTTTGTGTACTCTATATTGCAATGGCTTTCCGCTTTAGTGGTTAATGGAGCTTCAGCTCATGACTTTTTGTTGTTGATTTCTACTTCCTAGAATGTAATTATGTGTTATCTTTTGTATACGTCATGTGTACATGGGCTTCGCCTATTTCATTCATTCTAATAGAATTGTCTTTCTTACTTGTAAAAAAAATCTATGTATACTTCCTGTATACTTGGGCTTTGCCTATTTACTTGATAAAATAAAATCATATTTTACCTATAAAAATATCATCATGATTGTTAATTCTCAATGTTTCTACCTCTGAACATTTAACTATACACCAATACAAACAATGCAACCCCAATGTCCGCAGACCACACATATCTTTGCTAGGTGATAATGCAGACAACTTCAGGCTTCCAGTCAAAACCATCATCTAGGTTATGTAAAAAATGGACCAAAGTTAAGAAGCTTTAGCACAACCATGTCCATAGCAGCTACTCTGCTGCTTGATGCTTACATTGCAAACAGAATATGTACTTATTATCAACGCAACACCATATTAAAGGTTCATAACGGGAAAGCCTGCCTAGAAAGTGTTGTACTTGGGCTAAGCCTTCGCACCCTTCAATAAAAGTTTCGATTACTTATTAAAAAAAGTCTGTCTAGAAAGTGTTGATAAATAAAGGAACAGTGTCTTCTCGAAACCCCCCCCCCCCCCAAATAAGATTAGAATAATGTCTGAAGTTTGCTTATAGCAGCAATTACCCAAAATAATAATTGAGAGAGAAAGAGAGCAGGAGAGAGAGAGAGAGAGAGAGATCTTAAAAGACCCCACGCAAATCCAAAATATACAATAAATTGTAAACCTAATCTGACTTTTCATGTTGTAGCAGTAAATAACTTCGAATTAAGGTAAAATCATAAAAAGGCATCACCGTTCTAGCTGGAGCATTAACCCCCATTGCAAATGTCTCTGTTGAAAATAAAACCTACAAAATACAAACACAGAAGCATCAACCCACTATAACTTCTAAGACGACCATAAGAAATCAAATACACACAATAATAGTGGCTAAAACTCGGTCTAATTCTTTATAAAGAATTTGATCGCAGCATTTTCTTAACATCTTAATAGCATCAGGATAGCAGCAGCAGCATGTTAAAAACCCTAATCTGAACATTATAAACACTAAAACAGTCCAGAAGTAACACGTATTTACCTTGACCACACCACGGCAAAAAAGCATTTCAACAACTTCCTTAACAATTGGAAGCAACCCTGCGTGATGGACACCGATTCCTCTATGAAGTAGGCTTTGAACTCTAACAATCTGCACATCACAACATTTTATTTCCTGCAAAACTCAAATGCCGTATAAATTGACAACAAATAATCTTTTAGCTGCCAACCTGTGGCAAATTCCTGTCAGACCCCTTCAGACGGGAAAATGCTTTGTCACAGAAAACACGAATCTCACTTTTCTCAGAACTGCTAGTGAGATCAGTCCCATACAAACTATCAGCTGATTTATCACAGCGATTCTTTGAGAAACAAAATATCACCACCTACATAGACAGGCAAGAAAAAGCTCGAGTTACAGAACATTTTAGGCCCGCTTGGATAGTGAAAATGTCTCATCTCATCTCATCTCATCATTACAATTTTTTCAAATTTCCACACAAAATATAATAAACAATTCAACTTTTTCAAATCTCAAGGCAATAATAATATTAAAAAATAATATTCTAACAATATTTTATTCAACTTTCAACTTTCATCTAAAACCATCTCATCTCATCTCATTATTCAAACCGCACCTTAGTGATAACAAATCCTGTTTATAACCTCTTTTGGAAGATGCAAACGGGGTTACAAAAGGTAGTGCTTCCCCTTCCTGTGCTACGGAGGAACAGTAGGGCCAAACAAAGCGACACGACAAGGATCGTTGGGGGTGGTACAAAGTCAAGCAATGTTGGTGGAGGGGAGGAACCTGTAATGGTGGCAGAAACAATGGACACTAGCGGTTTGTCGTTGGTGCCTCATGTGGGGAAGGTTTGGAATCGGGAGTGCAGTTGGGTATAGTGGCTGGAGATAATGTTGTTCCCTTGGTTTCTATCCCTCCGTTAAACGATATAGCGAGTTCACCATCAGATTGGGTTTTGAATAAAGTTAACGGACTTGAACAAATCCTGGGGCTTTCATATGGAGAACAGGGAGAATATAAAGATCAATTTAAAGCTCTACTCACTGCGATTAAGGAGAGTCACGCGCTTGAAACCAAATCACATTTTAAGAAAAGCAGGGAATTAAAGCGTCTTCTATGTTCAATTAACTACGATGCTAAGGGAGGTAGCTCAAGTCAAAGGAAGAATAAATGGAGGACATTGTGAAGACGATCTCGTTGTGGGATGTTTAGGTAGATGATTAGTTTTACAGAAACAAGGGGTTGGGGTTGGGGAGGTGTGTCCAATTTGGGCTTGGAGTATTTTGGATAGGTTTCATGGGATTTTTGGGTCATTAGGGGCTTTCTTGTATGGGCTAGGTGTTTTCTTGTATATGTCTAGTGTACTTAGTTACTCCTATTGATTTATATATATAATATTTTTACTTATAAAAAAAAAATAACAAATCCTGTTAATGATAAAAAAAAAAATAAGCACATCAAATTTTAAAAATAATTTCATACCAAACCCAAATTGTAAATTCATCTTTTTTACTAGTATCCAAATATCACCATAAAGGAAACGCCTCTAAATTATCAGGGCTCCTTCAAGAACAGTAAGTTGCAACTGACCATTACCAGGGCAATTAATAGAGTAATCTACCATTTCGTAGATATTGCAGCAGAAAGAGCACATTTCTTGTGAGAAACACATATTATTTTTTTTATAGGTAATCAAGAAGTTTTATTCATAGAAGTAGGCAAAGCCCAAGTACATGAGAATAACCTAATTAGAGTTTACAATCGAAAGTAGAAGATCATGGACGCTAATAAAATGAAGATGATGAAGATGAATAAAAGAAAAGATTTTTTTTCCCTTTTCCATATTATGGATGAAACCGGGAGAATTTATCAAAAATTTTCATGTTTTCATTTATATTTTATATCTAAGAAAGAAAGAAATCCAGTATTAACACATTGTCTGAAGAAGTTCAGAGCTTCGAAACCAAAGTCTGAAGAAGTTCTCAGTGACATATTCAGAATTACCAAAATAAAACATGGCCTGAGTAACAAAGATAAACTGAAGGAAGATGCATTCTAACATACAGGTAACAGTGATTTCTTTGATAGCTTGTTAATAAGCAACAAGCACAAGGAAGCATCAGATCTCCTTGACCCCAACTATTCTGGCCGTTCCCATTTTTCTGGTTCCCCCCACCAGTCCCAGGTAAGCTTCCCTGAAATTGGCTACCAAAATGCTTGTTCTGTTTTCCCCGATTAGAATGTTCAGGTCTCTGAGATCGATGCCCGTCATGAGTAGCTGAGGCTCCAGCATAAGATCCAATCCTACCGTAAGATCCAGTACCGCCTACAGCAGTCAAAGCCTTTTTCTTGAATGCGTCTTTAGCAGCCTTTAGTCCTTGAGGCATAAATGTTTCACTTTCACATACTTTGTAAAGTTCTCCAGAATAAAATAGGCAATGCTCCAGTGGTACTGGTCTTTCTGTAGTCCTGATAACAAAAACACAATGGCAAAAACTTACACACAGGAAATTTTTTTTTTTTTTTGATAAGTAAAACTTACACACAGGAAATTCATAATGTGAATTTTATTTCTGCTGCGTTCGTGTTTATGCAAAGCAAACAGGAAAAAAATATCAAAATAAAGCAAGAAAAAAAGCGGTAATGTTAAAAAATAAAAAAACCTCAAGATACTGAAAATAAATTGAATGCCAGTTAGCATTCCAATTCACTACTTACACAGTTACACGGATTTCCTTCTGCTTAGTCCGACCAATCCAGTCAGCAAACTCAACTGTGTTTGGCACCTGTAAAATGGTGATAAATACTTCATAAAACATTTTAACCATCTTGATGCTATAAAGAGAGAGAGGCATGGCATAAACAAGTCTAAACAACACAGAAATGCAACTGATACATATCAGCACAAGCAAAGCTGCTAGAGAAGTATAATTATGTGGTAACAAACGAATTTGTCTGGAAGAAGACCTATTAACAACTAATTTATAATATCAGGAATTAAGGCGTTCATAGTATAGTGTTAGACAAAGTATGTAACCAACTTCACTTGTTACCCAGCATGCTTCCATCCATGCAATTAACTTAGAGCAACCTCCACTCACAACTGAGGAAGGAGGTTCTGGAGGTAGCATTTCAGACATTGAGTAAGCAGGCAAAGCAAGGCTAGAACTGAAAGCAACTTCATTAATTCATAGATCTAAAGCTTAAATGAAAGTTACATACAAATATGGACCAATGGCTACAACTCATCATAATTTCAAAGATTGCAAAATCTATGTTAAAATCATTGAAGCCTCATAACTTACTATCAAAGCAATTAATCTCAAAAGAACTTTTCATTAAGTACATGCATAGTAAACAGAGACAAATACCGTGGCCGAAAGAAGAACAAAATTTATATGTCTTGGAAGCATGATTATAACTTCTTCCCAAACAACACCTCTTTCAATATCATTGACATAGTGCACCTCATCGAATATAACCTGTTTCCTCATAGCCAAAAAGCAAGAAAAATTCTTCAGGAGACTATAGAAAATACAGAGAATGGCAAAAATAAATGGAATGACACCACTTCATCTGAAAAAGGAAAGGCAAAAATTACAGTTAAAAATGAAGAATCCCTTTTACCCATTCAATGTCACGTATAATATCCGCACCCCGGTAGAGCATTGACCTTAATATCTCAGTGGTCATGATTAGACAAGAAGCCTCTGGCCTCAAGCTAACATCACCAGTGAGCAGCCCAACATCAAATTTCCCACAGAAATCCCTATATTTTTGATTGCTGATGGTTTTTATAGGTGCAGTATATACAGCTCTTGTGCAGTGCTGCATGGCATTATAATCAAGAAAAAAAATTAGGATAAGAGTCCAATACTTGACAGCAGCACATGCTTGAGTTTTATATTCTAATACATGAGGTGGAGTCTCAAAATTCAGGAGATCAGAAAATCAATATTTTTTTTATCAGTAAATACATGAGATGAATTTTTTGTTCTAAGAATTTTATTACAAAATCAATATACCACATTCAACTGCTAAATCACTTAAATATTGGTGGCAAAAAAAAAAAATACAATATGACATCAGTGCAAGGTCCAGTCATACTTTTGATGCCAAAGCAAAAGCATATTCCGCGACGACTGTCTTTCCAGCTGACGTATGAGCAGCAACAAAAACCGATTCTCCCTTTTCGAGATAATATATAGCCTGTAATTATTAAAATAAAATAAAAATCTCATTTAGGCTAACAGATAACATGATTCTCAGCCAATCTTTAAGTTATCACAGTTATAAAGAAAATAAAAGAAAAATTAAATAGCACCATGCACAAAGGATTTACACTTGTACGAAAGCATGTCAACAAAAAAAAACCTTCATACTATTGTAACACAGAAGCTTTGATGACAGTAGCAAGAAAACCATTTCTTCACAAACAAAATACAGATGTTGCAAAGAAGAAACAGCAATATATCCCTCAGTGCTTCATCTCCTAAACAAAATCATGTTTATGAACTAAGAATTTTCTAGCAGTAGAAAACTTAATATATAAATGGATCGTAGAAGAGATTTTTTTTTGATCAGTAATCAAAGTATTTTATTCGTAAAAGTAGGCAAAACCCAAGTATACAAGGAGTATACATGAGAAATATCTAACAAGAGTTTACAACTGATAGTAAAAAGTCAAGGACACTTAGTCCGTTACAAACGATGGCCCCCACCCATGAGAACAATGTTTTAAAGAAAAAGACTTTCAGCTCCTCCATTGTCTTCTTGCAGTTTTCGAAGCTTCTATCATTTTGTTTCCGCCATATACACCAACAAATGCAAATAGGGACCATTTTCCAGATTGCTGCGACTTGTGAATTCCCTCGGAGACCTCTCCAGCTAGCTAGAAAATCCACCAATCTAAAAGACATGACCCACGACACGCCAAGTCCTGTAAAAAAATAGTCCCACAAGGTCTTCGCCACCTCACAGTGTAGAAACAGATGGTCTACTGATTCACCCTCTTTCTTACACATGTAACACCAGTCCAACACCATTATCTGATGTTTCCTTATGTTCTCTGGTGAGAATTTTGCCCAATGCTGCTGTCCAAATGAAAAAGGCGGCTTTGGAAGGAGCTTTCGTCTGCCAAGTGCTCTTCCACGGATGTGTGCATGCCTAGACTCGTTAAAACTCTGTGGAGTGATCTGACAGTGAATTTATCTTTCGTGGAAGAGCTCCAAATCATCCAATCCATGATACCCTCGGTCATACATACAAAATACAATGCTACATAGAACTCTGTGATCTCCTCCAACTCCTTGTCTTGAGCTACCTTAATGAAATCAACATTCCATTAAGGGAAGCCACTAGAAAAAAGCAAGTGGTCTGCTATCGCTGCATCCTTCACTCGTGCAAGCCCAAATATGGCAGGGAAAGTGTCTTGAAGACTTCGTTCACCACAGCAGTTGTCATACTAAAATCTGACACGAGAGCCATCACCCACTACAATATGTGTATGTCTCCGGAAAAACTCCCAACTTTTCCTTGTGTATTTCCATAGGCCCACCCTATATAGACCATGTACCTCGTTCGAATACCAACCACCCCATGCCTCCCCAACCTTTGAATCTATAACAGTCTTCCACAAGGCCCACTTTCGTGTTGATACCGCCACAACCATTTACCCAATAGAGCTTGGTTGTACTTCATCAAGTTGCGAATCCCCAATCCACCCCCAAAAATTGTAGTACAAACCATTGACCAATTAACCAAATGGAACTTGAACTCATCCCCCAACCACTCCACAAAAAGTCGCGTTGTAGCTTCTCAATATAGTTGGCAACCTTTGCTGGTAGCGGGAGCAAGGACAAAAAATAGGTGGGTAAGTTAGAAAGAGTGCTTTTAATTAAGGTGAGCCTACCACCTTTAGACAAATACACCTCTTCCAAGATGCCAATCTGCATTCCACCTTCAAAGGGAGCACCCAAAGGTAAGCCAAGATACTTCAAGGGTAGAGAAGATACCTTACATCCCAAGAGGGAGGCTAGAGTTGCTGCTTCGGGAACAGTCCCCACTGGTACCAGTTCAGACCTTGAGAGGTTAACTTTCAAACTTGAGACAGCTTCGAAACAAAGAAGTAGAGCCCTCACAGGTTGGGTATGCCTGAGATTTTCTCCGCAAAAGATGAGTATCATCCGCAAACAATAGATGAGAAACATCAATAGAACCATAATTACCATTCCCCACCGAAAAACCATAAAGAAACCCACCTTCCACGAGGCCCACAATCATCTAACTAAGAGCTTCCATGACAAGTAAAGAGTAAGGGAGAGAGCGGATCTCCTTGTCTCAAGCCATGCGAGTCAAAAAAACCCACTAGTGAACCATTCACCAATATAGAAAAGTGTACTGTTGAGATGCAAAATTCTACCCAATTTAATCATTTCTCACCAAAACCACATCTTGTAAGTAGATAAAATAAGAACTTCCAATTTACATGATCATAGGCTTTTTCTATATCTAGTTTGCAAAGTAACCCCAGTTCTCAAGATTTGGGTCGTCCATCCAACACTTCATTAGCAATTAAGATCAAATCCAGGATTTGTCTGCTTTTGACAGATGCATTTTGCGGCTTCGAGATTAACTTTTCCATCACCGTACTCATATCAGTTCGCTAGCACCTTGGATATAATCTTGTAAACCCCATTCATAAGGTTAATGGAACGATAGTCTCAAACATCTACTAATCCCACCTTTTTGAGAATAAGTGCTAAAAATGTAGCATTCAGACTTCTTTCAAAACTAGCATTACTATGGAATTCTTGAAATACCTGAATATGGTCGCCCTTTAACACTTCCCAACAAGTTTGGAAAAAGCCCATTGTGAAACCATCAGAGCCTGCACATTCTCAAGCCACCTTGCACATTGTGGATCTAGTACAGAAAAAGTCAAACCACCTACTGTCGGTCTACATGGTTGTTGTTCGGCTAGTAGATGTTCATAGTATTGTGCAATGTGATTCTTGATAATTGAATGGTTCAAAGATACTGCTCCATCTATCATCAACTATCAATAGCGTTGTTCCTTCAGTGCGAATTAGCCACCCTATGGAAGAACTTGTGCACTTGTCTCCCTCCTTGAGCCATAGTGTCTTTGATTTCTATCTCCAAGAGATCTCTTCCATCAATATGACTCCTTCAAGTTTTGTAACCATCTGACTCTTGCGAGTTGTTTCGGATTCAAAAAGATTTCTAGCCTCCTCCTCACCCTCCAAACCCTATAGCTCCTCTAGAAGGGAGTGTCGCTGTAGACCTACATTGCCAAAGACTTGTTCATTCCATTGCTTCAAATCTTGTTTCTGCGCGTTTAGCTTTTTCGCCATTATGAAGCTTGGAGAGCCTTGGAAATCATAAGACCACCATTGTCGTACCCTGTCTACAAAACCGTCAGCCTTAAGCCACATATTTTTCGAATTTAAAATACCTTTTGCCTCCTTGGATGCCTCCACAGTCAAAGGATGGGGAAGTGGTCTGAGCATACCCTAGGTAATCTTCTCTGAGTTACCTCTAAAAAATGTAACTCTCATTCTGGAGTTAGCAAAAATCTATCAATTCTTGACTAGGATGGGAGTTCACGTGTTAGACCAAGTATACGAACCTCCCGTTAGCAGAATATCCATAAGTGCCTGTTCTGAAATGAAGTAAGAAAAATCCCTCATAGCAAGTGTGATGTGGGACATACCTGATCTCTCACTCGAGAAACGAGGGACATTGAAGTCACCCCCTATGCAACTTGGTAACTCCTACCAACTAAGAAGTCTCGCCAGTTCTTCCCACAAAGTCCTTCTTTCCGCATCAATATTAGGGTTGTAGACTTCTACAAAAGCCCACTGGAAACCATCCTCTACATTCTCAAAGGAGCATGCCACAGTGAATTCACCCACACAGTCCTCTTAACATTTTCACTGCCCTTTTATCGAACATAATAAGAACACCCCCAGATGCTCCTTTAGAAGGCAGATACGACCATCCAACATGACATCCCCTCTTCAAACTTCGAACTATTTTCCTTGTAATAAATTTTAGCTTGGTCTCCTATAAACAAATGATATCACCTTGCCATTGACGAAGTAAATTTCTGACTTAGAGTCGTTTGTTGTGCTCATTCAGCCCCTTACGTTCTAAGATATTATTTTTGGTTTCTTATGGGATTCGTCGTTACCCGTCCCTTGAGACGCCCCCAGCTAGAGCTTCTCTCCCCTCCATCATCATTCATAGCCCACGTTAGCCTTTTGAGTTCTTTTTCTCTTTTTTTGTCCAAATTAATAGCAAGATCCACTGTAGATTGCGCACCTCCAGCTTCAATAGCTTAAGTAACGCCAAAAATTTTTCCTCAAAACCCTCACATGTTATCCCCACACAATGTTTGATCTCTTTGGCTTTCTTAATTATCCAATCTGACACCCTCGGATGAAACAAGTTCAATGGAGTAGGTTCTACCCTTCAACAGAGGACTTGCCCCTTCCGGCATCCACCCACCTTTCAACCGTCATCACCTCTCCCCATGTAGCCTCGAAAACAACCATAGCCCCGTCCAGTGCACCCTTCACTGAATTACCCAGGCCTCCCACTGTCTGAGTCAACAAAAATGGGTTTCTCGGGTACTAGACCATTTTCTGAAGCCGATATGCCTCCTTGCACGGCATGAAGGTCAGACGACTGCCCAGATGTCGCCGACTAGAGTTCAGTGGCTTCCTACCGTGCTCTAGCCCTCCCGACGAACCTCTTGTCGTCTCCTCTGCAGGGATCTGAGATATCTCCTTCACTGGCGCCAAGGACGGCACCTTCAAGGTAGTGGTGGCGGGATGTGACCAAGAGAGGGCCGACGCATCGTTCTGTGTCTTGCCGGTGGACAGTGTCTCTGCCGTCGTCGAAATCACTTGTTGCGTAGCCTCCTTCGACGTCAAAGCCCCACTAACATGTTGACCCCGCTGCAAAGATGGCCGGGAACAGCCCCAAGAGTTGCCAGCGACGAGGTCCCGTGCCGATGATGGCCCAGCATATCAACAGGCCCAGTTCTTTTCAGGCACCATTTCAGTTTGGGCTGGGCTTGGCATGTACAACCCGTTTGGATCTTGGCTTTCCCTTTATCGGGCCTTAAGTGCAGTCCATTTCCTTTAGACTTCATTAGCTTAGAACCAACTGACCGTTGGCCTTGTTCCAAGCCCAGGGCCTGGCCTAGCTCCATTTTAGTTGAAAGAGTTTCTACAGCTTTCGTCAATAAAATGATTTCTTCTTTCAAACCATCAAGGATTCCCTGCATCTCTCTTTCCACTGAGGCAGCGTGGGACAAGCTACCACCACCCCTTTCAAGTATAGTCCCTCGACCATTCTCTACCACCCTTGCTTTTTCTTTTTGCAGCAGCACCAAGGAGTGGCCTGAACCACCCATTACAATCGGTTGTTTCCTAGCGCCGCCCCTCGCCGCTTCTACATACGAGATTTCCTGCCTCCCTAGCCCTTTTCCTTTGTCTGCTGCTTTGTCCATGGGTGTTGCCGACGTCAGCTTCGTATTTACCAGAACATGCATTTACAGAGCATGTTTCATTTCCCTGGAGAGGTATTTCCAACCCCCCTTTTGTACCTTCCAGGATCACCAGAGGACCACTATGCCCACTGCCACCGTATTCAGTTACTTCTAAGTACCGCCTGAAGTCATTCGAACGACGGTGTACAAACTAAGCCTTCATACCATCCTAATACGACTTGTAAGTTCTTGCTTCCCTCCGATGAGGTGCATTCCTCCACTACATTGGCCAGCCAACGGGCACTGCTTTGAGAAAAAACCATCTCTTTGGTGGTCTTTCGACTCCTCTCTGTGATACGAAACCAGTTCCCCCCCTCTAGTGATAATACAAACACCTTCATCTCTATCAAAAGGTGTTTTATAAAACCCATCTTAAATGAATAGCAGCTAAAACCAGTAGAAATCTTATGGAGTATAGTTCTGACAAAGGTCACCAAAGCAATTTTCCCTTGTAAAAGTGTATGGAGAGAAAAGTGTACACAAATAGACAATTAGAATGGTGCAGAAGAGATGCATGGACCAAATACCTCTTTCTGAAATTTGTCCAATTCGAAAGGAAATTCTAATGCCATATCAGGAACAAGTTCATAGAAGCGCTCTGCAATCCCTTCACTACCTCCAATAATAGCCCAGGCCTGCTAGTTGACAAAGTTAAAAAATAAAAGAGCAACCAACGGCGAAAGGGGCAGACTGCACAGCAAAAACATGAGATTCTCAAATCTAAGAAAGTTACCTCCTGCTGCTGTGCACCACCATCACGATTCCCATCCAATGTTAATGTTGATCCTCCTGCTTCTATTGACAAGATATCATCCAACAGAGATAATTCTGGCTCATTGGCACCAATGGATGCATCATCCTTATTTTCTTCAGTTTCTGATTTAACAGATTCAGCTTCTGATGGTGCACCTTCACATTCAGCATTGGAAATCAGCCCTAAAAAAAGACTAAAATGCTTGCAAACTCATCTTCCCTAGGCTAAGTTGGCTTGCCGCTCGGATAGACACCGCTCAATACTAGCTAGTGGTGACCAATTTTCCAAGTTAAAACACATCTAGAAAAGTGAGACCTAGGTGTTTTGTACGTGGAAATGTAGTTCTTGTAGAAAACCACTAGATTATTCAAATACAGTAACATTTTCCTGGAACCATTCCCATTATAGAAAAAACTGTTAAACGAAAGCAAATCCAAAATTAGAAAACAAAATAAAGGTTACATGTCTCCGGACCAACGCCTTTCCATTTGTAGATGGCTAATTGACTTTGTAATCTTAGGGCTCGTTTGGATACTCGGAGTATCTCAGAATTATGTGAATAGTAATGAAATGGTCTGTAAATAGTAGTTGGTTTTAGTCGCCATTATGGCCTGATTTAAACTTGAAGTACCCAGAACATACATAAGCACACTGCAAAATGAAAAGGGTGATGCATATCCCCAGAGAAAAAAATGAAGCAAGCTATGTTCATCTTGCATTTAAACCAGGAAGATTTGCAAGAGGTTTATAGTAAATGAACTGTAACATTATGGGGTTTTTGTGTTTTTATGTGCATCCCAGTTAAACTGCTTTAATCTTGAACCCATAAATAAACCAAAACTATTTAAAGTATGTTTTATGTTTCTTTCCCCAGTAAAGCATTAATCTGTTTCTTTCCCCTTAATAGCATTAATCTTATTTAATTTCAACAATAATCCGAATCAAGTCACAATCCTTACTCCAATAGTTAAGTACATCTCAAGCACTCATGAGGACTCGAACCCATGGCTCCACCCCCAACAAATACCAAATTCTGAAACCCGATAGTGAATAACTTAATAACACCAAACTTCTAATGCAACTTATAATAAAAGTTATGCTTCTTCAACCCTACACACATTAAGTTGGACAATGCATTTGTTTTAGAAGAAGTAGATAAAAAAGAGTTCATTGCTTTTCCCTTTGCCTACCTTAACGAGAAATCGAGTGGTGAGAGAAAAACAAATAACTTCTTTTAGGGCCTATTTTTCAATCTCTTCATAAGTGGAGAGACTTGGAGGACAGTACAGACCATCCATTTAAACCTTTAAAACACAATCAAAATCGTAATGAAAAACAAGTTTTGGAGATTTCTCTTCCCTCTCAACAACAGATAGTGGGGGCAGATTGACTTTTTTTCATCTCCTCTATTCTATCCTCTCACAAAACTTCTCGCCGACTCAAATTGGCAAACCAACTAGAATCCAGTGTAAATCCAAGGATATTCAAACTCTACTTGGATCAAGACCAAATACAGTTTGGCCCTAGAGTTGGATATAAAAATCACAGTGAGCAGGCCACCTCAACCATCTCATTTAATAACATCCCTGATATATGTATGAGATGAAAAATTTATTCGATGCAATACTAGAAAAACCTCACTCATTCATAAGCCCGAGCTGAGCAAGCCTAGCTCAGCTTCATGGCAGTTTTCACATGAGATCATACTTCATAAACGTATGGATCCGTGAAAAAATATACAAGTGTACATAATACATACCATCTCCCTCAGATTCAGGGAAAACATCCTCTTCCCAAGCCTTCTTGAACAAGTCATCAAACTGTACAGATAACTCACCCTGCATAAACAAGTACCACACATCATAAGCCAACCATAGAACTATAACAATTCATGATCAGACAACTACAATCATTCATAACCCGGGATGAAGCTAGGATTGAAACTTGGGGTGGTGGGGGCAAGTTGAATTAACGATAATTGCTGCCACCCCCCTTAAAAAGTCCCTTAATATTTGCTTTACATTACTTTAATTGCCCCCCCCCCCCGGGGCACGGGGGCAAAAAGACCTTACATTTTTATTTTTATTTTTTAACTTGACACAAAAACCTTTTAGTTTCTTTTTTTCTCAAATATTTTGTGGGGGAGGGGGGGTGGGGGGGCTCTAAATTCGTCCATATTCATGACACTAGGAAGTCCAAGCTTGAGTGGGGATTTACATATAAACAATAAATATAGTAACTGATAGATTTTTACAAGTTTCGAAGCAAAAACAACATAGTGGAGCAACTCACCAGCTTCTTATCGTTTGTACTCTTGAGACTTTGGTCCTTACAAACATTCCACGTGTATGGGTAAGCCTAGAGAAGAAAGTGATAATTCGCGAAGGTTAGTAATAAAATAGAAGAATAAGAGAGTAAATTTTTTAAAAGTTCTATGGATAAGTGATAAGTAGAAACCTTGAGATTGCCAAGGTCTAGTCCTTTCTTCAAGCTTGGAAGACTGACCTGAGCAGGGCCGCCATTCATAACTTCACGTACCCATTCACCGTTTAAAGCACCTTCAGGAAGACTTCTTTCTAAAGATTGAGAATCATCCAAACCTCCAGGACGAAAAGGTCGGTTGTTGATGCTTCCCCTTAAAAAATCTTTTGTAGGTCCAGCTGCACGAGGCAATGAGCCAGAGTCTTGAGTTCCAAGCATTAGTTCTGATACATCCACCTAAAACAGTGTAATAAACCAACTCCCAGGCCAAAGTCAGAAACAAAGACAGCAATTGAGAATAATACCAAAACCAGATAATTCTCTTGGTGTTTTATTATCAATCATAAAATAGCCATACAAAATGATGGAAACTGTTGTTAAGCTAAATGGAGTATCTGGGACCAACAACACATGCATTGAAGAAATGAGGACCTCATACCTCCACAGAATTGGGTTCCCAATTTTCTTGCATCAATCCCTTCTTCTTGCGTCTAAATGGTAACTCCCATCTAGGAACCACAACAGAACGCGGTAATGATGGCTCTGGGTGTACTTTTGCCTCTTCAAACCAATCAAAATCCCACTGCCTTCCAGATTTTTCAGGAGAAAATTCCTCAGGGTCTAATCTTGGTGAGAGATATGTCTCTTCTATATATGCTTTAATGGATTTGGGTGTTTCCTTAGCAAATGCTGGTGGCTGAAACATAAACTAGATAAGTTATTAACTAAAATAGCAAGCGCCCCTTCTTGGCACCAGATCTTTTTTAGTTACTGAAAATGAATAGGCTGAAGGTAAAGCGACATTCAGAGTCTTAAATTAACTTGAGACGATAGAAATTTCTCAAGGTATTAACAACAAAAAATTTTCAAACACCCAAAAAAAATCCTGACTTCGTTACTTAAAACTCTACGTTTGTAATTGCACGTCCAATTTGAAAGTGTATGCTTCCCTTAGCTTCCAATATTTGTACAACTTATATCGATATATATTCCAAAATCTCCTAGCCAGTTAAAGTTCAAATGCATGGATGCTAAAAGCAAAAAACGCATAAAACTGAAAGTGTTGCAACCAAATTTAATAGAAATGAGAACCCAGAATTATCTCTTATGCATGAAATCAAACAACCAAAATAGTTCTCAAACTAGACAAAGATTATATACATCTGTAAGTTATTAAAGCAAAATCACATCGTAGCGAAACCCTAAAATCCATGAACCATAATAGAGTTCAATAGACACGAAGTGAATTAAACGAACTGTATAGAGCTATTTATTTCTGAAGCTTAGTGTGAGACGAGACACTGACCGGAATGAAATCAGGGAGCAACTTGACAGGGTTGGAGTGCTCAACCGTTGAGATGGGCTCCACCCTGAGATGGCCACTGTGGCCGGAGAATCCGACCCGGAAAGATAGCTCGTTTGCTGCTTCGATTTCATCCATCCGATGCTCCATGGCCTCAGACTTTTCGCTCGGAAAACCGAGTTTTTGGTACACACTGCTGGTTTTCTTGCTGGGTTAGTTTTTGGATTCGCAGGGTTTTTGATTTTCGCGGGTTTTGAGTGAGGAGTTGGGAAGGTATGCGGTATATTCTAAAAAAAGATATTTGCAACTGTCACCTAGTTGATTTAAAAAATAAACAAATGAAATATGAAAATAAAAAAAATAATAATTTTTTAATAATAAATTTTACCTTTTTTTTAAAGAGAATTTGTTGTGTTTACACACTTTATAATTATATATAAAATTATTCATACCAGTAAGGGTGCAACCAATAAAAAATACAAACCCATATTTGACAGTGTTTTTGAATTTGGTTTAATTTAAATTAATTTAATGTATATACGACAATCAATTTGAAAGTTACTGTGCGGAAACAATCATCAAAATTTGTGGTCTGCGACGAGAGAATTATATAAAGGAAAAATTTAATTATAAGCGATTTTACGCACTAATACGCGTATCCATTCAATATGATTGGTTAGAAAGTAGATTTTATTGAAAACAGTACTAATTTGAATTTAGAATTTAAAGACAATAATATTAATACGCAGATTAGTACATAAACTTATTTGTACATAACAAAACTCTTACACAAATAAGCTTTTAAATGCCTCTCCAGAAAAGTTACTGTTTATGAACCATTTTTCGGTAATCTGCTAAAAGCATTCCACTTGATATTAATTAAAATTCTGTTATTAATGGTAAACATTGATTATAGACGTGTATACAAATTACGTGAGGAATGTTTCAACAAAGCACAAAATATAAGTGGCATTGCATAAAGTTATGTAGGAAATACTATGTTCAGAAATCAAACCATATTTGGCAGTTTATGAGCAGTAGCAACAATCTCATGGAACTTAATACCGAGAAAGTACAAATTCAGTAGCTTGAAGCAGGAGATTGGGTGGTTTAAGACATACGTAACCAGCAAGAAAAATATAGTATCTAAGCCAAAAATTGTAGAAAATATGGCAAGGAGAAAATAAATCTCCCAATAAACTCTGAATGGACAAAAGAATTGCTCTGCAACCATAAGCTGAAGACCATTTGTCCTAAAGCAACATACAGAGAGAATTGCATTAGTTCCAACTTCCATATGAAATTATATAAACTGAATGTTAGAAAATTGAATAATTGTATGCATAAACCCTTCAAGTGTTTAGAAAACAGACCAACAGCAAAAAGTTTGTTTCTCGTGTTTCATTATTTCTGAGTATCTCAGCTTCTGTGAGAGAAGCTAGCTGCATTTGGTTTCTTCATCTTGACATAGACGAAGTGTTGAAGTTTCAGTTATATTGTTGGAAGTAAAAGTGTCATATTTGTGGATGTTAGTTTCAGAATAATTAACATTCGAAGACGATCCAATCTCTCTTATACAAATGACTTCATTGCTGTTTAGACGAGAAGAGAGAGTATGTTGAGACTGTGTTTGCATTTGACTTTTATTATTTAGAGTTTTTTTCAACTCAGTATATATCTCTTTTTTTTTTGTAGATCTATTCATTTTTCTCCTCTGAACGGGCAGCATACAAATTTATTCTTACTGGATATTTTTCACGCTCTTCAAGATTTATTTATAGAAGTAGTTAAATAAAAAGGAAAATAATTAGTGTTAATAATGTTTAAATGTATTTCTACTTTTAATAATATCGTCTTATCAATCGACATAAAGTTATGAAATGTTATGAATTTTGCGTTGATTTTCAGGATGTGATCTAAAAAAACATTTGAGAACATATCAAAGATGTGAGTAGATATGTATATATAAAAAGACATGATATATATCAAATATTATAAGCATTTGTAGCTAAAAATCAATTAATTCCAAATAATAATTTCTTATAGATTATATTAAATGAACCAAATGAGATAGCACACTTTAGAATATAACAAATCTATTAAAAGAAATTAATACGATGAGAAAATGAAATATTCATACAATAAACATACAATGTCAACAATTTATTTTAGCTACAAGTGCATTTATATAAATATAAAAAAATTTAATAACATTTTATCAAATGATGTAGAAGTGAACATACTAGAAAGTAGAGGACAAATAAAAGAACAATGAAAATAGAGGAAATTGACAACAACCAGCTTGAAGAACAGTAGATGAAGAACAAAAGCAACAAATATGTAAAAAAAAGACGTTAGAAAAGATCTTCCTTTAATAAAAAAATATTAACCTTTGCATTAAAATAGAGGAGATAAGAGTATTTCAACAATTTCTGATCTCTAAATAGAATAAGCATTATGAAATAAATAGAATAAGCATTTTTTATATGAGAAAAAATAAAACATACCAAAAAGTAAAGGACAAATAAAAAGACTATGGAAGTAGAGAAAATCAACAAGAAGTGGAATGAGGAAGAGTGAAATAAGAACAGAAGTAGCAAATCTGTTACAAAGAACACATTAAAAAAAAGGACATAATAATTGTATAATTATATTTGTTAAATAAGACTATATTAACCGGATGTAATAAATAAAATCAATATTTATAAAATCAGAAATTAAACAAAATAAAATACTACATGAAATGAAATTTCTTATTAATAGTCTTATTAATATCAATATTAATAGTGTTATCAATATGAGATTTGTTAATAATATAAAATCTAATATTTAACAATTAATATTAGATTTTGAAAATATCAAACTTAATTATTAATAAATTATATTAAGTAACAGTATATTAAAGATATTAAGTGATTTAATAAATATGTACATCTATTTAAATTATTAATAAAATATATTTTCTTACTTTATGAAGATTTATAATTATACTAATAAAACTATTATTATTAATTTTAATAATTATAGTCGATTGCATATGTTGTATATTTATTACTTCCAAAATAAATATATAATGTGTTAATTTTAAACTTAGAAAGTACATTACTAAGTGTTAAATAATTTAATCATATAATTATAATATAAATTTTTATCATTTACAACTACAAAAAACAATTTAAACAAATTCTAATACATTACAAATTTTAAAACTCCTCAAATGTTGTTATTAATTTTGGATTAGTTATTAAAGTACAAATAAAAGGAAAAAAATGCTGAAAAGAAATAAAATTTATTTTTTAAGATTTTGTTTTCTTATTACAATTTTATGGACAATTGAGATGTTGATTTAAAAAAAAAATTATCAGAATATAAGGTAATAGTTAGGTTCAAAATTGTTTTTAACACTATCTATTTCTCACATCTAAAGTCAAAAAAAAAAAAAAAAAACTGAAGCCTAAATTCTCACATCAAAGCCCAGCCCCTCCCACCTCACCCCCTCATACGACACCGTTTAAAGAAGCAAAAAAATCCTCCTATATTTCTTTCCTTCTCGACACCAACACCCCAATTATTCTCTCAAAACTCTCTCTCTCTCCTAACATCCATCTTCGAGAGTCTTCTTCCCATTCTCTCTCTTTTTTGTTTTATCTTCTTATCTCTGTCTCCTATTCTCACAATCACACTACAGACAGCCACTTGTTCCTTCTTTCAGCCACATCAACACCAACAACATCTTATCGTTTTGCCTTGCCGCACTTCATCTCTTCAACTTTCTCTCTCTCTCTTTCTCTCTCTCTCACATAAGCTCTTTGTTCCATCTCCTTTTTTTTTTTTTTTTACTTTTTCATTGATCTGTAATTTTCTTTTTCACTCTTATTTTCTCTATTCTTTCACTCTTTTGATTTTTTTTCTTTTGCATCGTGCATCTATAGGGAAATGAACAAACCCTACAGATCTGAGTTGATGTTCAAATTTGTTTAAATCATTTTATCTCTGCAGTTGTTCTCTTTTGTTGTTTTTTCTTCCTACAAATCTAGGTCAATGTACATTTTTTTTAAGTCAGTTTATTTCTGAATTTTTTTTTCCATAGATCTGAACATATCTTTATATATTTGAAGAGATTGTGTTCAAATCTGAGTGGTGTTAGTTTTTTTTTTTTTTTTTTACTTTTTTGTTGATCTGTAAAAAAAATTTCACTCTCGTTTTCTCTGTTCTTTCACTCTTTTGTTTTTTTTTTATCGTGCATTTGTAGCTAAATGAACACACATTATTCATTTCCTACATATTTGAGTTGATGTAGAAATTTTTCTTTCACTTTGATCTTCTCTATTTTTTCTCTCTTTTGTTTGTTCTCTATTTTTTGTTGTCCTTTTTTTCTCTAATAGATCTCAACTGACCATCATATATTTGAAGATGATGTGTTCAAATTTCACTGTTATTTTTTTAGCCTCTTGGTTGATCTTCATTTTATTTTTTCTTTGACCCTTGTTTTGTTTGTTTTTTCTTTTACCGTAAATCTGTAGATAAATGAATGGATGTTGCTCGTTTCTGTTACTTTTTATTTTTTTCCTATAGATCTCAACATATCTTTACATATTTGAAGAGATCGTGTTCATATACCAATCTCATTGTCTTCTGTATCATTTTTGTTTGGCTGTGATATGAAATTTTGTGGAACCTGTGAGTTTGTAAAAGTTTTGATTTTTTTTTCTTTTATAGATCTCTAGATCAACTCTTCCGATATGGAAATGTTAATATATGTTGCTTTTTGTTTATATATATATATATATTTTCCTTTATTTTTTGTTCGATATGCGTCTTCTCAGACTTCTAAACAATAATTTTTGTTTTATTTTTCTTTGGTTAAATTTTTTAGATGTGCAAATTTATTTTTCTACAATCATTTCATGTATACTGGCTTCTTCTTCTTTATTTGTTCTATCACTTTCTCTGTAGATATTTCTTTATTTATTAGATTTTTCTTTTCTGAAATAACACAATTCTGAGATATTATTTCTCATATCTGAAAATCTTAGTTTTCTTTTTTCATTTTATAACTTACGTTATTTCCTCTTTTTTGTTATTATCTCAAACTTCCAAATAATCATTTCTTTTTCTTTTACTTCTCTTACATTATATTTTTTAGATGTTCAGATTTTTTTTCTTCTTTTTTATTGGTCATTATTTTTTCATTTTCTTTTACCCTCATTTTCTCTGTTATTTTTCTCTTTTCTTTGTTTTTCCTTCTATCGTGGATTTGCAGGAAAATGAACATGTTCATTTCCTACATATCTGAGTTAATGTAAATTTTTATTTAAAACCTTTTATTTTAGTTGTCATTCCCCTATGTATTTGAATAGATGTTAATATACATATTCTTATGTGGTTTATGTCAGTCAATATGAAGCATAATTTTCCTCTTATGCCCTGATTATTTTATTATGTTTGAGGTTTATTTTCTTTCTTTACAGTTGAATATTTTTTTTGGGATAAATATTGAAATAAATAACACTAGTTCTTTTCTCTTCCAGATCTGAGCATAGCTGAAACAGTCTATCAGAAGTTCATAATCTAAAATCAAAGAGTCAGAAACAGCAGTAGAGGCAAAAATGTCTATTTTAATTTTTGTTTTGTCCTTGTTTCCTTTATATCTTTTGTCCATTCATCCAAAATCATTTTATAGTAAGAATTTTTTTTTTTTTTTTAAAATTAACTACTCCATGTAAATATTTAATAAAAGAAATTATTAGTAATACTTAATTTACAACAATAAACATAAGAAAACATATCGTAAGAGCTAAAAAACTGAACAACAAAAACGATAATTTCGAAGTGAGGAGAAAAGAAGTAAATTTGAGAAGATGAATCAACTAAATGACTCAAAATTTTACCAAATAAGGAACAATATAAAGCGAATAAGATCATGACTTTTATATGAAGCGACAAATGACGGAAATGTAATAAAGAATAAACACGCCACATCTTAGGCGTATTTCTATTAAAAAAAAAAACACTTTACTTTACACATAAAACCATTCGGTGCAAACGGTGATAAAAACGATAAGAACAAGAAAAAAAATGGAAAAAAAAAAAAAAAACCATAACCTAGTAGAAATCAAGGACAAAGCGGTAAAATAAATAGAAAATGAGAGGTAAAATTGAAATATAAAATATTAGACAATAATTGCCTATTTATTCGCACTTATATATATAGTAGATATATGTGTGTGGTGGGGTGTATATGTATGTGTATATATATATATATATATATATATATATATTAATGTTCTAGCTAATGGGAGCATAAATTATTGAATTACACAAATATAGTAGAATAAAATATTTATGAGACAAAATGTATAAAATATAATAAATACAAAATGATTAATACCCGAGCGTCTATCAGTGTGAAGTTTTGATATTTTGTTGGTGAGTTCTTTACTACTCGTTTTGGTGATTTTTCAAAAACGAGCATCTTTATTTTCCAGTTTTTTCTAACTAGGGTGATGTATTTGACTGATATATAAATAGTTTGCATATTTGGTCTATTTAAAAATAAGAAGACAGAGAAATATTACTATATATATTGTGAATTCTATAATATAACTTAAAAAACAGTATAACACATAAATAATAGCAACATTTGAAGGAAAATAATTGGGTGGAATAAATAAAATATTAAATTAAACTACTTACGTAACATCATAATGAGTTTGTTAATTTTAAAAAAAAATCTTTATGCACAATATTTTTTGTGTGATTTCTTTCATAATTATCAATTGTTGTTGGTATTATAAGAATTTTTACTGAATTTGCAGCTTTAGCTTTTGATAATACCACATATAATTGTCCATGAGAAAATACTAATTTAGTAAATATATTTCAATAAAATTTAATATTTGTCGTTGCGATTTATTTATTGTTATTGTGAAACTTAATCTGATAGGAAATTGTATTCATTTAAATGGAAAACTATTATTTTTATTTGTTTCTAGCAAGAATGGAATTATAAGTATAAAAATCATTTTTTCATTTGTGATGACCAACTGATATTTTTGCATCAATAACATTATGCTTAAAATTACAACAAATCAACCATGTGTCATTGCATAAACCTTCTGTATGATCTATATTTCTAAGTAACATAATGACACAATTATTTTTAAGCAATAATTCATGTGGTGGCTATCCATTTGGTGTTAAAGTATTTAAGAAATTTTCCATAACTCATTGTTCAAATGCATGAACTGTTTTATCAAAACTGTAATATCGCACCATGTCACCAGGGAAGTTGTCAATGAGTATGATATTTATTTCATCAACTGATTGATTTTTTTGTGTTAATGTAACTCGATTTGTAATTTCAATAAAATCATTTGAATAATTTGAAATATCTCTAAAAATAGCCTCTAATAAAGAATTTAAAAATTCAACATTATTATTGTAAGAATAAACATTTTATTTAGAATTTTGATTATTTCATCAATAGTAATTGGCGCAATATCATTTCCGACTTTAATCAAATAATGAGAAAAATCAAGATCTAATTTGGCTCTCATATTTTCTATTAGTTTAATTTTGTTTAAAGTAGACCATAAATAAGAACAGGCTAGGTTTGCATCAATTTGTTCTTTTTTTGTGCTTTTACAAATTACAGGTAATATCTGACTGAAATCTTCACAAAAAATAATAATTTTTCCACCAAAAGGAAGATTTGTATAATTTATATCTTACAACATTTTATCTACTGCTTCTATAGATTATTTTGTAGAGATAGGTGCTTCGTCTCTAAGACTTCAGCCCCCATACGACGTCATTTGAAGCAAGAAAAAATCCTAGGATTTTTGATCTCCTCTATTTCTTTCTCTACGCTGATGCCCCCATTCTTCTCTCAAAACTCTCTCTCCTAACATCTATCTTCGAGAGTCTTCCTCCCTGTCCTCTTTCTTTTTCGTTTTCTCTCCTATGTGTCGTAGTCTCACCATTACACTATAGACAGCTACTCGGTCCTTCTCTCAGCCGGATCAACATCGAAGACCACGCCGTTTTGCCTCTCCTCACCCCTCTCTCTCTCTCTCTCTCTCTCTCTCTCTATGACAAGCTCTTTCTTTTTGTCTCCATTTTTTTTTTTACTTTTTCGTTGGTCTCTAGGTATTTTTTAAATGGTTTTATTTTTTTGATATTTCTGTTTTGTTTGTGTTTTTTACATATAGATCGAAGTCGATGTAAATTTGTTTTGAAGTTGGTCTATCTTTGATTTTTTTTTTCTCTATAGATCTGAACAGATTTTCATATATTTAAAGAGATCGTGTTCAGATTTGAGTGGTGTAATTTTTTTTTTATTTACCTACAGATCTTTAGATTGGAGTTGACGTTCATTTTTTTCTCATATATATTTTTTCTCTTAAATTTTCTTCTTCCCATAGATCTGAGTTGATGTATATATATATTTTTTAAGTTGGTTTATTTTTTATTTTTTTCTATAGATCTAAACAGATCTTCATATATTTTAAGAGATCGTGTTCAGATCTGAGTGATGTCATTTTTTTTTTTTACTTTTTCATTGATCTCTAATTTTTTTTTCGCTTTCATTTTCTCTGTTCTTTCACTCTTTTTTTTTCTTCCATCGTTCATCTATAGGTAAATGAATAGACGTTGTTCATTTCCTACAAATCTGAGTTGACGTAGAAATTTAGGGAAAGAGTATGGTTCTTGTGTATAGAGTAAAGAACTGAAATATTTTTTTGTATGTGCTTAGATTTTTTTCTTCCTACAAATCTGACTTTATGTACAATTTTTTTAAGTCGGTTTATTTCTGAATTCTTTTTTCTTAATAGATCTGAACAGATCCTCATATATTTGAAGAGACCGTATTCAGAACCGAGTAGTGTTATTTTTTTTTTTACCTTTTCGTTGATCTGTAAGTTTTTTTCACACTCATTTTCTCTGTTCTTTCACTCTTTTGTTTTTTTTTCTTCCATCGTCTATCTGTAGGTAAATGAACAAAGAAGTGGAATTTTTATTTTTATTTTTATTTTTATTTTTATTTTTATTTTCTGATTGTGCCTAATTTGTTTTAGCTTTCACTCTGCTTTTCTCTATTTTTTCTTTCTTTTGTTTGTTGTCTATTTTTTTGTTGTCATTTTTTTCCTATAAATCTCAACAAATCTTCATATGTTTGAAGATATCGAGTTTAGATTTCATTTTTTTACCTCTCGGTTGATCTTTATTTTTTGTTTCTCTTTGATCTTTGTTTTGTTTATTTTTTCTTCTATTGTGAATCTGTAGATAAATAAGCGAATGTTGTTCATTTTTTGTTACTTTTTTTCCCTATAGATCTCAACATATCTTCACATATTTGAAGAGATCGTGTACATATATCAATTTCATTTTTTTCTTGTATCATTTTTGTTTGGTTGTGATCTAAGATTTTGTAGAACCTGTGCATTTGTAAAAGTTTTGATTTTTTGTTTTGTTTTGTAGATCTCTAAATATGTTATTTATTTATTAGATTTGTTGTTATCTCAAATATGAAATCTGAGATACTATTGTCTAATATGTTAATATTATTTGTTTGTCAAATGTGCATATTTATTTATGATTTTTTGTTGTTATTTTAAATTTGAAATCTAAGATGTTATTATCTGAGATATTAATAATAAGTTGAAGTACAAAATATTTGGCAACTCTGTTTAGATGTGTTTTTTTTTTTTGTAGGTGTAATTTCTAGTTTTTACGTTATTTTCTGTAGTTGTAATTTTTTTTTAATTGCAATTTCTACTTTCTTTGTCACGTATATGTCTATTATGTTATGAATTTATGTTATAATTTTTTAGATTGTAAGTATTGGGTCTGAAATTACTCAAGCTAAAAAATTTTGGCAATTATGTTTAGGTATAATTTTTTTTTTTTAGTTTGTAATTTAGAATTTTTTAACATGTATGTATATGTACTATTTCATGAAAGCATAGAAAAGTTCATATTTATCTGAGCACAAAAGCAAAAATGGAAGCATACTAAGTTGATTCCAAAATTTACAAATGAAGAAGCATATTTCACAAACAATTTAGAATCCAGAAGCAAAGAAATAGATTTGGAAAAGTTAAAATAACGAGATGATCAAATTTTATCAGATAGCAAACAATAGAAAATAAATAAGATGACAGTTACTTTTATACTAAGCCGCAAGCGGTGAAACAAAAAATAGAATTTGATAAGAGTTACGGAAGCGATGGAAAACAAAAAGAAATCATAATTTGATAAGATCGAGGCTTTTATAAGAAGCGGTAAAGAAGATTTGCACGGGGCAAAATCCACCGAAGCCACCAAAAATAAAAAATGATCACCGAGCACGGAAATATGCGCACTTCACTAACCGTCACATATAATCATCAATACACTTAATTATCATTCAAATATTCTTACAAACAAATTTTACAGAAGCCCATCCTTAAAGGCCCTTACTACAAATTTCATAAATTCTTCTTAAGGACTACTCATGGAGATCATCATTGCATTGCATAACAATGATAAATTATGGACTAGTTTTCATAATTACTTTTTCTGCAGATTCTTACAGATTACCCCCATCACGATTGACTTGAAGATTTTTAAAGCCTTCTTGATAAACAAGTCGACCTTAAGAATCGCAAGCATCTGTTAGGGACTAAATTGATTGGATCTAACAATTTGAAAACCTATCACTAATAATAAATGAATAGATAAAGTTAAAAGATAAAGCTGAGAAGATATAAGGAAATGAAGAGATAAGGCAAGGAAGTTGAGTCAAACTCCTAAAATGAAAAATGTTTCACAAGGCAAGTTGAACTCTAACACTCTAAAGAATAAAACAGATCTCTATAAAGGGAGATCTCTACAAATGGAGGACAGACTTCCACAGGCTAAGATGACTTCTCTATGCCTAGACTAAATTTATTCATTCTATTGAGCGACATGTGAAGTCATGAGAGATTATAAAATCACCAACCATAGTAGATTTTACCCCCAAACAACCAATGGACGTAGGCTTTTATGCCGAATCACGTAAATTTTTGTGTCTTTTTTTATTTATTTGTATTCGTTTATTTATTATTTATTATATGAATGAACGCAAAAAACATCGTATTGAAGCCCGAATCACCAATATGGGTTGGGAATCATTCTTTCCTCCTTTCCAATATGTTATGCAAATTTTAGGCATTAACACTGGTATTTGAAGCGAGCTCTTAAGGATTATCTTGGTGTTTCCTATCATCTTTATTTTATTTTATTTTTGAACTTTTTAAAATATTTTCCGCTTCAAATTTATCTTGTTGTTTTGACTTGAGTGAGTTTTCTAGTGTTATGGAGATTTGAAAATTATTAGTGACTGATGCCAATCATTTGAGCTCTGCAACTCTAGCAGTCTTCAATAATTCAGGTAAAGAAAAATGGCCGATGGTGGTGGAGAAGATGAGCAAGTTGACGCTGAGCAGGTTGACGCTGATGGACGAAGCTGTAGAGGGAACTCGAATGGTAGAGAGAAATTTGGATGGCAGTTGGGTTTTTGGTTAAACTGAAAGAAGGGGATTTTTTGGTCATTGACTTAAGCTGACATGGATGGACGAGGAGAGGAATACATGGAGACTGTATTTGGAGGATTTTACGCAGCAGATTTCAATAATTAAACTTGTATTATCGAGTTTTTATAAAATTTATTTACCCTATTTGTTATGAAATTCAAAGATAGATGGACTTTTTTTTTTTAATAACAACATATATTTTATTAATCGTAGAAGGTTGACATACAAATAAAAGCAATTACATAACAACATCTAACAACATTTTAGAAATAATAAAATTTGAACATTAGTACCACCATTGTACAGTATCATCTATCATTCTAGCATGTCTTGCAAGTAAATGGGCTGCCTCATTTCCTTATCGTCCAACATGAGTAACTTCAAAATCCACAAATCGTCAGAGAAGACGCTGAATTTCTGCAATCAAAGACCCCGGACTAGATAAATTAGAATCCCGCAAACCGATCATGGCTTCATCAACAACCAGGAATCCTCTTCCAAAATCAAATCTGAAATACCCAAATTTAAAACCATCTGCAAGCCTCTTAATGTTGCCAGAGCTTCAATCTCATCTACTTCAAATACACCGACTTCCTTACGACAAAAAATCAATAATACCTCACCTCTACCATCGCCTACAATAACCCCAACCTTACCCCTTTTTGATGGAGTCCATGAGAGTAAACACTCATTGCTTACCAATGAGTGATGACACTTGCCAACATATGCAATTCAATTATCAACAAGCACCTTAACCACATAGTCATTGTGTTGAAATAAACAATGATTTTTACACTTCCATATCCCCATGCAACCGTGAGAAAAAGTAGAACACATTTCAAATCATTTACCATTAAATCCCAAACCAGATTTGCAAAACCAGAAGCCACATCCAGCAAAACCAAAACCTTAGGACATCGATCAAACTGAACGTATAGATGGACTCAAGTGTTTGTTATTCGCATAAGGAGAGAGAGAGAGAGAGAGAGAATCATCAATTGCGTAGAAGTCCTATAGTTTTATGGATAACCAAATAACTCACAACTTTGTAAGAATATAATACCGTATTTGGATGTTGAGCTGAGTTTAATTTAATTTAATTCTTTATGAATAGTAGTGAGTTAAGTAGTGGAGAAAATTATATGTGGCCCATCTAAACTGAATTTAAAATGTGTTTGGATGTTAAGACGAGTTTATTACTTTTTTTATGAGAAGTTGAAAAATGTTATGGATTCCACGTATAAAGATGTGTTAAGTTGAAAAAGGTTGTGGGTCTCACGTGTAATGAGGTTTTGAGTTGTGATGAGTTCAGTAATTTGAAAATTGGGTGTTTAGATATTAAACTCAACTTAAAATTAGATTGAGCTCAGCTGAGTCTTATAACTAAACGCAGCCTTTCTTCACCTATAGTCATAAACTCATAGTATATAATATATTAAACATAATCTCTTTTTATAACAACTATTTGGGATTGACTCAAGTGCTAAAAGTTTTGATCTTGGTGGTATACTCATTTGAAGTCTAAAGTTCAAATCTTCTTGAGTGTAAATAATTTCTACAGTCTATTGGACTGGAAAACTTTCCCTTCAATTACCCGAAGTACCTAGCGGAAAATTCAAGATTTTGTTTTTGGACACCTGGTACCAATAAAAAAAATCTTTTTTATAACATTTTTATGGTTTCTTAATTTGTCATTTTGATTTTATAAATTCATAGATAGTTTAAGCAGCTAACAAGGATACAGTAATATAACTATCTAATTAATGATTGCGAGACTTTAATTATAGATCTTATTTCATATAAATAATAATAAATTTATTAGATAATTCATTTTGAGCTGAAATAGCTTCGGACTCGGAGATGGTTGTAGCCTTGCAGGTGAATTTTTCTAATGTTACTCTGTTGGCTTGGGTATTCATGAGAGGGTGAAAAAGGAAACTATTTTATTAATTCTTACTGTGTAAACTGTTGATACTGTTTTACTATACAAATTGGATGGGAATCATTCTCACGTCATTTTATGAAGTGATATTAAATAATTAAAAATTATTTATTATATTTTATTTATAAATCTATCATCTAATATTACATCATGAGATTATAAAAAGATGATAAATAAATAAATAATGAATAAATTTTTTTTCTATTTAGTCTTCACATAAAAACACAGATACTCTACATACAAATAAATTATATAAAAATAATTTTATAAATTGACATAATTTTATTTGGTTTGTCAGATTATAAAATTGATTTTTATTGTAAAATAAATTTAACAAGTCACATAAAATTATGTCAGTTAGTAGAATTGTAATATTGCATAGAACTATGGCAATTTGTTCCTGTTCAAACATGAATTGACTAGTTTGATTATACAAAATCATCTCATCTCATCTCATTTCATATAATTATTACAATTTTTTCAAGCTCTCATATAAAATATAATAAACAATTTAATTTTTTTAAATCTTAAAATAAAAATTATATTAAAAAATTATATTATAACAATATTTTATTTAAATTTTAACAAAATATCTCATCTACCTGTTTCTATGCCCACCCATAGTCCATAAACTATCAATTAACTGTAATTTAATGATAATCTACCGTATAGGAGTTGGGAGGGCAATTGTCAAGAAAAAGGTCATGTACTTGTAAAAAATAAAAGTATAGCAAGTACAATTTTTTTTTTTTTTTTTTCTAAGCAAGCTTTTCTTTTATAGATAAATTATATATTACAAGATATAAAATTTAATAGGATAAGAATTCTCAACAATCATCCTAAAATCAGCAAATACAACACCAAAATAAATAATAATAATAATAAAGACTTTGAAACTAAAAGATTGGCTCCTACCCATTTTTCTCAAGAGAAAGTTGCTTGAAACGGTTTTAACATAATCTAATAAACAGACTATAAGACTACGACTAGAAGCTGTAGTGAAAAGTGTGCTACAGTTTGCTGGATTAGATTGGCAGAAGTAGACTTCCACGATCATTTTCTTTTGATCCTTGGTTAAGGAAAGCAAAAACATAGACGATTTTCATTTTCCCTTGATATGTAAATTTTGTCATATTTCCGTACTTTCTTTTTTAATTATCAAAATATAAATTCAAATTACGTTTACGCCATGCTAATAATAGTTGGATTCCTCCATGGCCTATTTATTTTCTCTTACGCTGGTTTGGATAACTATTTTAATTCATCTCATCTCATTTTATTTTTTTCATAAATATTACTTAAATATAAATACTTTTTAATTTCAAATATTCAACTTTATCATATGATCATCACCTAATCATTACAATTCTCTCAAACTTTAAAATAAAATATAAAAAATAATTTAATTTTTTCAAATCTCAAAATAAAAATTATATTAAAATAATATTTTAACTTTATAATATTTTTATTCAATTTTTTTCTCTCATTTACCAAGATCCAATAGAATATTTTATTGCAAACTATTTTATTACTATTCAGAAACCATTTCACTTCTATTCAAATATTTATTATTTCAATATCAAAACAAGATCTTAGTTATTAAAGACACTCCTACAATACACAAGACCACCGACTCTCAAAGAGATCCAACAGCTACAAAACCAAATATGGAGACCAACTCTCAAGTAGACTCAACGGCTACAAAAACAAATATGGCAACTAAGGGCTGGTTTGTTTGGTTATACAAAATAAACTATCTTATTTTATTTCATCTCATATAATTATTATAAATTTTTTAAACTATCATACAAAATACAAAATATAATAAACAATTCAACTTTTTCAAATTTTAAAACAAAAATAATATTAAAAAAATAATATTATAATAATATTTTATTTAACTTTTAACAAAACATTTTATCACATCTCATCTGAATTGTGTAACCAATCGAGGCATTCAAAATCCTGTAATTGCATTTCAAACCATATCCATAATTCATTTCTTGTAAAGTTCGAATACAGTCTGTATTAATCTTTGTATATGTTCTATATGTAATAGAAGACTCTCATAGTGTGTGAGAGCAGACACTGAATTTCATTTGTCTTTATTAGTAACAACTGCCATTCCTCCATGGCTATTTGGTGGTGACGTGATCGGATGGTCTATCGGATTTTTAGAAGGAATGGTGTGATATTTCTCTACCCTATAATCGAATGAAAGCATTACATACTGCCCAATAATTATGTCTCAAACCCTCATGTTATGCAGTTGTCAATGCCTTCTAATTGTCCTATTAAAAAATTATATCTTCTAATTATCTCCAGAATAAAGAAAATTATTCGTATATTATTCTTTTTTTAGGGTGCTATGTACTCTATACGGGTGGGTAACCACTAACCACCCATTCTACACCCCATCTTGTGGCGGTGGGACGATCATCTGCATCCTCTTGTCGAGCGAACAGATTGATGTTATTATTGTTTGACTATCCTGTCTAACAACACAATTTCACAAAAAAAAAAAAAAACTATATATACATTAGAAAAATCACACAAGTCCAACAAAAAATCCCTACAAAGTTATAAATTGTACAAACCTTCACAGATATGTGGGTAGCTTTTAATGAGCTATGTTGCAAGTTATAAAACTCGCATGTGAGTTTTCAACTTACAAATCCATAGTAACAACCGTAGTTTTGGGTTGTAGAGACTCACGACTAAGTCGTGATCTTACTATCATAAACTACAACTCAATCGTGAATCGTAACTTATGATCCGTGATAACAGAGAGATAAGCTTGCTTAAATGAAGAGGAGAGAGAATAAGAATAAGAGAAGTGAGAAAAAGAGAAATGAGAGAGAATATAGGATGGTAAACGGCCAATAAGACGTGAAATAAAGAAGAAAAAGAAAAGATAGAGAAGAATAGAAGAGAATAGGAAGGGAGGACAGTGAGAAATAAGAGGAGATATATAAATTATGTATTTATAGTTATTTTATTAATATAATATATATATATATATATATATATATATATATATGGGTCGGATGGATGGCCAGGCAATCTCGCCGCCTGGGGCCAGCACCTCCCTCCCGCTTTGTGCATGGGCGGGCAATCCCCACGCCTAGTGCTGGGCGGGCCATACATGCCTATTCCTTTCCATCAAGTCTCTTAAGCCACAAACATTACCGGCAACAATTCACATAAAATACAAACGACCCCAGATTTCATTCAATATAGGAGTAATAATATGTGACACGATCCGTTAATCTAACATGAATACGATATTATAAAAGTGGATTATTGTTTAACTGTAACGGGTTCGGAACAAAACGGATTGACCCATTAAGATACAATAGCTTAACAGGTTGATAACGGGTCAGCCCGTTATGACCTATTAAGAAAGTTAAAATCACAATTATACCCTTATACTTAATAAATAAAATTGTTGAAATTTTAATTTTGATATTTTTATTGTTTGAATTGTAATTTTAAACTTGTAGTTAGTTTTATATTTTTTTTATAGATATTGTGATTTTAACATTTATATAAAATTATGTTAAATTTAACTAGATCAAACGGGTTAATTTTCAACCCATTAACATAAACGGATTAAAACGGATTGACACGACATGACACGACCCGTTATATTAATGAGTCATATTAAGATTTAAGATTTTGATAAGATAAGTTTAACGAATCAAGTTAGAGTTGACCTATATAGTATAATATATATATATCTTGACACAACACGGACATAACTTGTTAACACGATTTGATGCTTCCATTTCAATCTCGGGTATGAAGTGCTCCATGTTGGTCAATAAGAGAATGAAGCTACCCATTTACTTGCAAAAAATACTTACTTTGTGGAGGACACTATAAAATAGTAGCATCTATCTCCAAATTTCATTCAATCTCGGATTCTAGTAGATGCTTTGTTCTAATGAATTAAGTTGCTTGCGCTAGTGTATTTTGTTCTTCTCTAAGAATGAAACATATTTGTTAAAAAAAAAAAAAAAAAAAAAAAAAAACGTACGTCCTAATTCCCGCATTTCAGTTCTTCACGTTCCCTCGTTGTTTTACCACGTGGCGAGCGCTTGCTGGTTCCCACACAAACCGCAGAGAGCCCAACCGGATGGATGCTACCACGTATTCACATAGGTGGTACGTGGAATTCAATCGAATTGAAGGTAGTTTGGCGTCCGCTTCTCCAGAAGCTTCCCCAGGGCCCTCCCTATAAATACTTTCCACTCTCTAAATTAATAATATTTACTCCACATAAACTAGCTGTGAAATAGCGAGGGTGATTCCAGTCTCTGCGGTTGCGTGCAAAACTCGAAGGGGAAGGTTTCTGTGCCATCGGTCGCTATGGTAAGTTCTCGATCGTTAGGCTATCTGAAGATGTTGATTTTCTGGACGTCGCTTAGCTCTCAGTTTCGATTTTCTCTTTCCTGAAAATTTTTATTATTAGATTGTTCTTTCTCCGAGAACTTTAATCTAGGGTTTTTCCATTATTCCGGATTAATTAAGGAATGCTTATTGATCCTCTCTGTTCGATCAAATCGTGCGGCACCTGTCTGGTAAAGATTGATTACGAGAATAATTATTGATTTTCTTATACCGAAGATTCTTTGTTCTATGGATTAATTTCTGATTCTCCATACTGATAAAAATTTAATAACGAAAATCTTACGGGCTGGATAATAAGCTTTTAGTCATGAAGACGCTTTCTCTAAAAAAAAAAAAAAAAAAACAAAAAAAAGAAAGAAAAATGAGGAGTTTTTCTAGGTAATAATTTTATGCTGATCCTGATACTTATGTCACGAGAAATAAAACCCTTAGAAGAAAAAGTTATTGATTTCACGTTCTTTAAAGTATTTTCGATTTTTTAAAAGAGAGGATTAAATTGGTTTTTCCAAGGTTTCATATGTATAGATTGGTCTTTTTTGACCATTGGTTTCTCCTAGAGGATAGTGTATTCTTACCGAAAACATGTTAACTTACGAAAAAACAAATTAGTGTGTTTCGGCAATTAAAGCTTTGCTTGTAATTGGTTTCAATCGTGGTCGATGCCAAGAAAACTGAGAATTCATTCGCTTTGTTTGATTTAATAAAAAAATTGTTCATGGAAATGTATGATTTTTTTTTTTAACACAATGATGTATGCTGTAGATTTACATGCTTGTAAATGTGTCTCTTTTCTTTGGCTGATTTATTTGTTCGCATTGTTGGGTGAACCTCTGTAGTTGCATTGTTATTGGGTGAACCTCTGTAGTTTTAGTGACTGAAGGTTCAGTAAATGATGCCACATGTGTTTTAACAGTTTTTCGACTTATCAAAAAAATTTTGTTCGCATTATTTGTCGTAGTACTAACTATTTTCTTTTTGATGGTGTCACAGATGTCCAGAAGGTCAAGGTGCATATTGTTCTGAGAAGCAATGGTATTTTTGTATTGGTGTGGTTGTATGAACGCGAAATTTTCTTATGTGCATTTTCTTCAAATTTTCCAGGTATTCTCGCTCTCCTTCACCGCACAGGCGGTACAGGAGGTCTGTCTCGAAGTCTGTGTCAAGGTCACGGTCAAGGTCGAGGTAGTGTCTTAAACTACTCTTTATCTGTGCTTTTAGATTCCATTCTCTCTCTTTATTTTATTTTATTTGTGGTTGTTTCACATGCTTCTGATCTGGCTCTGACAGGAGTCTTTCGAGTGATGTGGAAAATCCTGGTAACAATCTGTATGTGACAGGATTGTCACCTCGAATCACAAAGAGAGAGCTTGAGAAGCATTTCGCAAGTGAGGGAAAGGTATGCTTATTCATCTTCATCGTTGGCTTTCTTCACCCCTGCTAAATTTGCCAATTCCAGTGATCGTGGCTTTGCAAATTCACTCTAGTTTTCATTTATTGTTTGATGGGACGGTAAGGCATTGTTGTGTTTCTATTCCTGGTCATTTTATTTTGTTGGGCTGTAGAATGTTGTGCATAATCTTTACCTACCAAAAAAGAAAAAGAATTTTGTGCATAATCTACTGGAATCTGAATTCTGCGATGTGGTCTATTAGGTGATGGAAGTTCATCTTGTAGTTGATCCATGGACCAGAGAATCCCGTGGCTTTGGGTTTGTTACAATGGCTAGTCTTGAGGAGGCTGAACGCTGTGTTAAGTATTTGAACCATTCTGTACTTGAAGGCCGTGTGATTACAGTGGAGAAGGTAGTAGTTCCTGGCTTTTTTTTGGTTGACTAATGGCAGCTCTATTAATTGTTGGTCACTGTGATCCATTCAATTGTATGAGAATATTATATGGTTTGCTATCAGTTCTTCGAGTTGTAAGTTGTTTGCTTCTTTCCACTTGAAGCTTTTGTGGCAGCAGGTTAGCTGTGTGTAGCAGCTCTTCACCAAATCAAACCACAACTAAACAAACAAATCAAACACATCAAGTATCAGACATGGGGTTGTATGCCCTGAATTTCCCTCTTTCTTTTTCTCTAGCTATTTAAATCTCAAACGATGTTACGGATTCTTATCTCTCCTTCTCTCTCTCTCTCTCTCTCTCTCTCTCTCTCTATATATATATATATATATATACACACACATACATTTTTATATTTGGAATGCATTATTTTTGGAAAAAGATTGTTTCTAGCTGCGCCCCTTATTTCTTGAGTTGACTTGTAATTCTGCATTTTCATGCTATGATTTTCATTTCTTGCAGGCTCGGAGGCGAAGAGGGCGAACGCCTACTCCGGGAAGGTATCTTGGACTGAGAACAATTCACGGTAAGAATGTTCTTGTACTCGTTATTTTGCGTGTGGCTTTGATTGTCTTGAAAATACGTTTGGCTTATTTTCTTACAATTTTATTCATACAGTGCGCCATAGATCTACCAGCTACTCTTCTCGTCGATCTCCCAGCTACTCCCCTCGGCGATCTCCCAGTTATTCTCCTTACACAAGGGGCTGGAGCCGATCGCCACGTTACTCATATGAACGTAGTAGGAGTAGGTCATACTCCCCAATAACCGTCGGAGGAGGTCATACTCCCCCTATTATGACCGGCGGAGGTCATACTCTTCTTACTACAGACGCAGATCATACTCACGGTCACAATCCCCTTATAGCAGATCACCTGTCAGCTGGCGTGATCGGTCTTACTCACCAGATGACCGATACAGTAGGAGGCACCGCTATCGTTACCGTTCTGTCTCTCGAAGTGTGTCACCAAGGCCAAGGAGGATGTCAAAGAGAAGCTACTCTAGCAGTGTCTCACCCAGGCCAAGGAGCTCTAGAAGGAGCTACTCAAGAAGCCCTACCCCTAGAGCAAGGAGCTGCAGGAGGAGGAGTTGCTCTCGAAGCATTTCCCCTAAACTTAAGAGCTCTAGGAAGACGCCATCATCAAGGCGTGGGTACTCGAGAAGCTATTCTAGGAGTCCGAGTCGAAGTTCAAGGTCTGTTAGTTCAAGGACTGATTTAGAGTGAGAAACATTCTCTCTGCCTATCTTACTCTTTTACCTAGTTAGGGATTCTGGTCCTATGGACAAGTAGTATATACTCTGTATATCGGAGAATCTTATGGTTTGTCTTATAATAACATTCGACTTCTATTATAAATTGTGTGTGATTGCTGCCGTGTTTGATTTATTTGTCAAAACTGATGTGCTTGGATGATTGCTCGTTTTGATCCTCTGTTATATTTAGGAAGTGAAGACATTACTGCCCAAGCGGGTCGAACCCAAATAAGCCTTACGACTTTTGATTGTGCCTTTTCCATCACTCGATTACATTTGGTTATGCTCAGATAAACAAACATTTGGAGGAGAATGGTAACTTCCTTTCTTTATTGGTTGCTTGTGACGATGGCATTCAAAACGGTGGGGTTGGGTACAATAGCTATTCAAGTAGAACACAACTTTCGTTAGGTCGATGAACTTCGCTAATTTTCTGCGCACGCGACAATTCATCTACAGATCCATTACGTTGTGTAGCTCTATTTCAATTTTAAAGTAGAAATGCACGGGTTTATTTGATAGTTTTAGAAAATATCGAGGACTTGAAAGGAATTGATATATGTTATGGCACACTGGCCTATCTCTGTTCTGATGTGGTTGATATTGTCTATAACCATTGATTTTTTTTTCCTTTTAGAGAGCAAGAACTAATATAGAGTAGATGAGTAGTGTTACATTAACACAATGAAATGAGTATAGCAGTATAGCTCACGGCATTATACACAACATGATAACCACATTATTCCAAAAAATAAAATAACATTACTGATCCCTTATACAATTTCTTAACATATAATAGCAATAAGGTTTTCGCAGAACAACTATGAATTTATTTGGCAAGCACCTGATACCAAATCCTTTATTTTTTGGTTTTTTTCAAGGTTTGTGCTTGATATTTCCCCTCCCTCATGTGCTCTGCTTATTTCTTAAAACACAACGTATTATATGAAGGCTAAAACGAGCAGTACTGTTAAGGAAATTATGGTACACGGCATTCTGCTATGTTCCAGATTTCTTTGGCATACTGAGAGATTGTCCGGTCACTGCTGAATTTGCCACTCCCGGCAGTGCTTAGTATAGACATCTTTAGCCACCTTTTCCTATCCCTGCAGGCAAATATATCATAACATCATTTAAGATGTCAAAGTCCAGCGGCATATTGTTAGATGATCTAATTTAACCCCATTACTGGAAATTCCAATCTGTTGAATGGTGATCAAAGTTATATACTAAAGTTGTTGGAGTCCACCACTCTATAAATATATATATATATATATATATTTATTTTATTTTTTTGGGCAAAGTTCAATATTTACGGTACTGCTCAATTAAATAGCATTAAGATCCTACTTCAACAATGTTCTCAAATAATAAATCACCGTTCTACGCAATAATTAAGTAAGAAGAACAAAAATAAAGCTCTTGCTATATAAGATTAAATCCCATGACTTCACTGTCCAAAAATAAACTAATTATGTGCAAAGTCCTCATGCGCTAATTGGGTATCTAAGTTAGGCCGCAATTGTATTATTGGCTTGCTATGCTTAATTCTTGAACTTGGGTTGACTAGGCTGATAAGCGGGCTGTCTAACTACTTATCAAAAGAGGGGGCTGTCTAAGCTAGGTGGTAGTTTCATATCAAGGGCAAGATTGACTTATTTGGTAAGACTGACTGATTTAGGATGGTGAAGGAGCTTCCAAAGCCAAGTTTGAGCTGTTTACTAGCAGTTTGCATCTTAACAAAGCCCAAGATTCAGTGTAGGTAGCATGTGGTGTGATTTTATGATTGAGGGGTGCTTATAGCTTACTTGTAAGCTTCATCTACTTTTGCCTGAGCATCCATGTAGCTTGGGAAGTCGTAACCAACAAGAAAATAATCACCACGTCCATAACCAGTGTTTCCCTCTAGCGACTCAAGGAGTGGATTGTAGTCATAGCTTCCAAATGCTCCACTCCTAATAAAGTGCTTGGCCTCCTCAAATCGTGGATCTGGTTTGAACTATCATTCACAAGAAGAGCTGATCTCAGATGAGGAAAAATTTGCAGCAAACTGGTAAGCTTATATAAGCAAACACTAGCTTTACCATCTTATATGTCAATTCATTGCAAATTGTCGCTTGAAAACACTTAAGAAGAAGTAAGTTACAAGAGTTTTAGCTCAACTATAGAAATGGAAGGACTATTTTTGAAGTACACGTCAATTTTTTTGTGGTAACTATTTTACTTTAGTTCTAGTTCTTGACTAGTTGTGGTAAATTATGTGTCCTGTGTACTTGGGCTTTGCCTATTTTAATTTCTATTTATAAAATTCCTTTTATCTATGTATAAAAGAATTATATGTTTATGGAGCCAGTATATAATAATGTTGGCTATGCTGCTAAACCATAGTAACCCTGGCTTTAATTTATATTGATTAGGCTCTGGCAAGCAGCTATTCAGGCTCTGCAGCACTAATGTCATTTCCCTATTAGGAAAAGATGAATACAATAATGCTTAAGAGTGAGCAGCTTTTGTGGCATTTACATCTTTAACACAGAAATTGACTTTAACCAAATATAATAAAATCTCAAACTTCAATACCAGTCCATTCTCTCTTTCCTTGCGCAGCCTGGGTACTTCATCTGCAGTTGCACCAAAGAGGAAAAAGTTCTCCTCCTGAATTTCCTCTCTGATTTCCACATTAGCTCCATCAAGAGTACCTATGATGAGGCAGCCATTGAGTGCAAATTTCATGTTGCTTGTGCCACTTGCCTCCATGCCTGCAGTGCTAATATGCTGCGACAGCTCGCTCCCTGGAATAAGCATCTCTGCTACAGATACATTGTAATTTGGAATAAAAACTACCTGAAATTTTTTGCAAGTTTTGAGCAGATAAGTCTATAATAAACCTTAAGAGCAATGTTGGCATATGCAGATAATACGCGTACATGTGCAAGAGAGTAATAATTTTGACTAAAGGGAGAAATAGCATCCAGGGAGAAATAGCATCCAAGAGGCTAAGTAATAAACATTCTCTACTTCAACTCTTTCCGAATATAGCCTCGGGTAGAAGATATTCAACCGGAAACTCTACACCTCCTGCCATGCATTGATATCAATGACCAGCTTGAGTACGCATAAGAAAGAAGCATCATGAACCTGCCTTTCAACAGGTTCACAGCAAATCCATCCCATTAACATATACACAGAAGGTAAAACGAAAGTAGCATGCATGGTAGCCCATCCCATTCCGACTATTTAATTGCTAACATTTTCTTCTGGAGCCATAGAGCTGTACATACATAGCAATTCCATCAACAGAAAGAACAAACTTTTGTTCATGGGCAAAGCTCTGTGTCAGTTGATGATGGTAGGTAACAGTTAATCACAGACCCTGATGTACAATGGGAACTCGTAATCCTGTATTTATGAATCATTAACTTTGTGTTTGAAAAATTACCTTCAGATATTTACTGACTTCGGGATCATTGTTTACAACAGCACCAACATCATTAACCAGCTTCACTATTCTTTTAGCATTTGTATATGTTGCAAATGCCTTTCCCCCAATCATGATGGTGCGTGGAGTAGTGTTCTTTCGCTCTTTGGGGCTCATTTCCTATAATAATTCAGCTTCAAGAGAGTTCTCAAAGATGGTACAAGAATTATGCAAATCAAGGATGATTGTGTGTGGGATGTATACCTTTAACTTCTTGTACCTATAAATTCCTCCCAGAATGTTCAGAAGCTGTCTCTTATATTCATGAATACGCTTGACTTGTATGTCAAATAGGCTATGTGGATCAATGCTCTCCCCAGTCACTCTTTCTATGTACTCTGCCAAACGCTGCTTATTAGCCATCTTTGCAGAAGCCCATTCAGCTTGAAAGTCTGCATTGTCCGCAAACTACTTGGAAAAAGCATCATAAATGAATGTAAAATTTATACACCACAGGAAACAGTCTAATAATGGTGAAAAAGAAAAGTATTCAAAATATTTTAAATAATTTTTTTAATACATACCTTTCTAAGACCTGTAAGTTGGTCAAGGTTGGTAACCCATAGTTCAGATTTTAACCATTTGGTAATGATACTACTGAGCTCAGGACTGCAAAATCGGAGCCATCGACGAGGAGTAATGCCATTGGTTTTATTTTGGAACTTTGTTGGCCATATAGAAACATAGTCCACAAATAACTCAGACTTCAAGATATCACTATGTAACTGGGCAACACCGTTTACCTGCAAAGGGATGGCCAATGATAAATTTCAAATTAAGAATTCGGATCAATAGGGGAAGACGTGGTTTCCATAGAGAGAGAGAGAGAGAGAGAACAAAAACCAGAAGACGAAAGATTGAGTAACAATACACAGCCAATAAAAGGTAGAGCAAAGGTGATAATGACAAGCCTTCTTTGGACAAACTCAGACAACAGAAACATTGCAGCTTTAAGCAGCAAGTTCATGGATGACACTTATGCCAGATACATAAATAATTCTAACGAACAATTATTCTGTACACAGCTAAATAGAGTGTTGCATGAGCTAAATGAGATACGCTCTTTGTGGATTTCCAAGAATGGACCTCTTACCGTATGTGCAGAAACCACGCATAGATTTGCCATCCTCACAACTGGCTTTTGGGGATTATTATCCAAAATGCGAATGCTCATAAGCTTACTTTCAAGGTCAGTTCGTGTCTTACATATCATTGCTACGAACTGCATGGTATTTACAATTCAAGATTCAAAACCCAAATATTATCTACACAACAGACGGCAGAAAAGGAGGGAATTAAATGGGTAAGCGGTATACTCTCTTGTCAATTTCTTCTATGATCTCCATATGGCGAGGAAGAAGCTTCCACATCACAGATTGTGACCATTTCTCAAGTGCTTCTGGAAGGACCGTGTGATTGGTGTAGGAAATAGTCCTAGTTCAATCATTAATTCATAAAATTGAGCTACAATTAAAACTGCACCGCAAACATGCTGAAAGATTACAAAAGAAAGAAGCTTGTGCTGCAACAAACTCAGTGAAAAAAGTTCTAATGAACATAAAACACAGAGCACCTTGTTGTGACATCCCAAGCTTCATCCCATCCAAGTCCTTCATCATCCAGTAGTAATCGCATCAGCTCTGGAATTGACAGTGTAGGATGAGTATCATTCAGTTGTATTGCAACCTTGCTAGGAAACTCAGACCATTGCCATGTTCCCTTCCCTAGCCTCCTCTCTTTAAATCTGAATATAATGTCCTGTGAGTGGTTACAAGATTAGAGCCAAAGATTGTGAGAACTGAATACAAGACAAGCAACTGCACGAGGCTTTCTCATCAGTAAATACAAGGAAAATTAACCAGTAATAATTTCCATTAACAGGATGTCATTGCCGACAGCCAAGTGTTAAAGTGCTCAAGGCATCCACTATGCAACAACTTTACATCGTCTGAGTAGAATCCCCTGGGAGCATAATTTGAGTTGAGGACCTCCATTGGTTTTTATGTTCAATAGAGGTTACCTACGCAACCCCATGCACTATAAGCAACATACTATGAGTTTGAATCTCTCTCTAAGCTAAATGGTTTATTCTTGTATCAGTTACAAAGTATCTCATCATTTCTTAGAATTTTGGTGCCATGACAGTACAATCACAATGAGAGAAGTCAGAGTGATCAGAAGAAAGAATGAAATAAAGAAGGAATTAGAAAACCTGAAGTGATGCACTACAGAGAAAGAACTGCTGCTTCAGCCGCAAAAGCTTTCCATTTTCTGTGGCATCCCCAGGATAAAGAACAGCACAAATCTGCAAATGAAGAACTTAGTACTAATCCATTTCAGGAAAATGTCAGAACTGATGACCAACCTGTTGAGCTTGAGAATGAAGCTGTGCAGCAGCTTCATACTGTCCGTCATTAAACTGGAATAGGTTGAAATCCCCAGCACAAGCCTTTGCTTCCCAGATACGAAGACTAATAGTATTCTTGGTTTTGTATCCTGGAATTGGCACATCGTAAGCTAGAGCTTGCACCACCTCTCCATCAACCCATTTTCGGCTGTAATTTACAGAGAAGCATCTTCAGTGAGCTTGTTTATTTTAAGAGCAACCAAGTTGCATATGAACTTCAAAAGGAAAGCCATCCTTAATCGTTCATGTTTTATTGGTCATACCAAACATCATATAGAGTAAAATATATAAAAATATGAATTAATTATGCAATTAAAACTTACAATCCATTAGGATTAACCTCAACACGGCCAAAGAATCTGACAGGATATACCACGTCATGCCTAACAACTTCCCAAGGACTAAATTTCTGCATAATTTCCACAAAAAGTGTCGAGCATTCCATGAATTATGAAATATGTGACAGAATTTTCACAAGAAATAAAAACCTCAAGCCAATCCTCAGCAATTTCTTCTTGGCCCTCCTTAGTGATCTGCTGCTTGAACAGCCCATATTTGTACCTCAAACCATACCCCCATGCAGGCAAATTTAATGTTGCCATTGAATCTAGAAAGCATGAAGCAAGCCTTCCAAGACCACCATTTCCTAGAGCTGCATCTTTCTCCTACAAAGATGAATTTCTAATGACCATAAATCTACTGATATAAACTGCATAAAACCCATAAAGTGAAATCAGATTTATGTTTTGGAAGCCCGTATAATTGGGATGAGGCACTATGATTATTGATGGCTCTCAACCACAAGGTATTAGTGTCACTTCCCGTTTGTGAAAAGTGGGACCCATTTTAATCTCATTCCTCTCTCCACACTGTTAGGAAGAAACTGTTCTAATTAGGTGGAATGCTAAGGACTCAATCTTCACAACAAAGTATAAAAAGGGATTACATTTCCACTGATTTTTTGAGCCCGGGATTATCCAAAACCTGAAAAGACCAGTCATATCTCATTTAACCACTTAAATTATGTGGAATGCTTGCTATAGGTATTGACAGTTAGGGAGTGTAAAATCCCCCAATCTGTTGAATGGAGAGAACATAGACAGAGGCTCCAAAAAACAAGTCTTACATGTTCTTTTGCCAATGAAAGCTTAGTAACAAGAGAAAAAAGACAACTACCTGCTCGGCTATTTCCTCCAGTTCATGTCCCAACTTTTTCAAAGCATCGCCATATGCATTTTGAATGTCCAGATTCCCAATAGCATTAGTTAAAGCTCGTCCTTGAAGATACTCCATTGATAAGTAGTATGTTTGTTTGGGATCAACATTGTGAAAATGACGATAGGTCTCATTCCATTGCTGCACAAGCAATCAACAGTAACACCATTAGTCCAGCTTTTGTGCATAACCGAATACAAATAGCCCAACACTTAGTACTAAGAATAAATGTAATCATATCATTAAACTCAAAACCATGAGCAAATTCCTTCATTTCTTCCATATACACTTTGATGGTATTATCCTAATAACAATATAAGATCATTTCTTACTTAAAAGCATGTCATTAACACAAAAATAGAACCAAGCGATTATTTCTCAAATTTTCTAGGTTACATAAGAATCTTACATATGCGTAGGTCATTACTTCTCCGAACAGAACTTCTAAACAATTACATTGTGCAACTCCATGGTGCTAATTTGATTGAAACAAATTACATACAGCTACAGTCAAACGTTACAAACTGGACTAAAAGCATCATGTAGAAATATCTACAAATGAGTCTACTTTGAAACGTCCTGTCTTGCATTTATGTTCAAATCATCTATAAAGTCAAGCCTTTTAGCCGATTTTACGTATAAGAAACAACACAAAACGAGCATGGATCGAATCTGAGACCTTCGTTTGGTTCTTAAATCCATCTCAACTCATCATTATAACTTTTTCAAATTTTAATATAAAATATAATAAACAATTCAACTTTTTCAAATTTCAAAATAATAATAATATTAAAAAATAATATTCTAATAATATTTTATTATCTCAACTCAACTCAGTTCAACATTCAAACGCAGCCGGATAGAGGTAGCACCTCCAAAAGTTGTAGTCCACACACCATCACAAAAGTGAGCTCCAAATTACATGTATAAAACCATCACTATGTATACCAAAAAGAGCAATGCAATTCGGGAAATTAGCACGATATCAAAACTTTCTAAACATGCTAAAAAATATTACTTGTACAAGACGATCGCGAACGCTGTCGGCTGTCGCATAGTACGCTTGTTCAGGTTCAAACTTGAAAGGAGAGAAATGAGGGCTGAACTGCGCGTGGTAATTGATATTCGATGCGATCTCCGCTGGCACCTCGGCCAGTGGGTACGCAACAGCCGGGACTTTAGCAGAAACGCCATAAGCAGGGGTACCCTTAGCTTCTGTGGAAGCCGCCATGTCTGATACTCGCTAATATAATCTGTAAAAAAATAAAAAAAGAATACAAAGTACTGAGCCCAGTAGAGCTTGCAGTTGCGAACAAGAGGTTCAAAAATGCAAGCACAGAGAGAGAGAGAGAGACAGACAGAGAGGTAAGGAGGGATTGATAAACTGAAAAATATCCGAGTATAGAGAGAGAGAGAGAGAGAGAGAGTTGCGAGGTTCTGCTGAATGCTGATTGATATTAAAGGGGAAGAGGACAGAGAGACTGTGTGTGAAAGGGAGTTTTTGGAGTGTTTGGAGGAAAAGAGGAAAAAAACAATCTCAGAGAAGGAAGAAAAGATTGAAATGAACGTGACGAATGACGATCACGGGGGAATGAAGCCAAGGGGTGATGGCACTGATGGGTCATGGGAGGGAGCTACGGTCAGTGGAAGTGGCACGCGACGCCCGGTGTTTGGATCGTTTCTCTCTCTCTCTCTCTCTCTAAACACTTTTGCTGCCGGTAACATTTCAAGAGCACTCTCAATATATTATAGATTATTCAAAGTTAAAAGATATTTTTTACAAACGTAAGAAAAATTTGATTTTTAATTATTTTGTTCATATAAATCTTTATAGAATAGTTATTTTATTATTATATAATAATAAAATAATATAAAATAAATTTAATTTTAATTTTAATTATTCACATAAAATTTTCATATTAGATGATCTATTTATTTATTATATTATAATGAATAACTAATAATTTAAAAATATTTAATTGTTTAATTATTATTTTATTTTATTTTATCATATTTTACTATTTTACCTATAATATATTAATTAATAATCATATTCTTATTAAATTAATATATCATTAACTCAAATTAATATATTAATTGTAATAAAATATGTGATAGAAAGAAAGAAAGAGAGAAATAATTAATAAAATATATATCTAATGTATATACAGTAACTTTCAAGTTTGAATAAATTTTTAAAAGTCACTGTAACTAAATTCTAAATATTTAAAATATAACTAATTCATTGTGAGCATATTTGTCTTCTAATAATTAAATACTTAATAAATTTAACTTTTAACTAATCCATTAAAGATACTCTAAGTTTTAGGCACATGTTTGGCAAGAAGTGAAATTCATCTACAGCATAAATGTTTTATAATAAAAAAATAATAATTTTTTTTTTTCTAAACAAGCCAATATTTGGTTAAAAAATAGAAAAACGAAATACATAAAGAGGATAAATTTTATCAACAAACAATCAATTACAACAACCGCAACAAACATTCAAAACCAATTCATCAAACTATTTAATTGTAAGTTTAAAACATATTATTTTATTATAAAAAATACATTAGTTTAAAAAAAAATTAAAAACTGGCTTACCACCACTGGACACCTGGTGGATACAAGCCACCTATTTTATAAAGGGGAGACACGTGGTCGCGTTCAATCTTCTGATATTACGAGGCTGACTCAACTAACAAATGGATCATGTTTCTGTAATTACACAAAGAGGCCGGCCATTGAGTTGGTTTGTACAGTGAGAATAACTCAGAAATATTAAAAAATATTTGTGAATAATAATAAAAAAATAAAAAAATATTAAATAATAGTAAAAAATAGATAAAAAATAATAAATAGTAAAAAAATAGGTAAAAAATAATAATAAAATAAAGAATAATAGTGAGAGTAATTGAGATACTCTCACTTGTCAAACAAGATTTAAGGCTATGTTTGGCAAGTAAGAGTACCTCAAGTACTCTCATTACTATTCTTTACTTTATTATTACTTTTTACCTACTTTTTTACTATTTATTATTTTTTACCTATTTTTTACTACTATTCAATATTTTATTATTATTTTATTATTACTTTTTTACTACTATTTACAAATATTCTTAATACTTCTCAACACTTCTCACTATTCAAACGTATCCTTAGTGGGCTGCCTAACCAGATGTGCTGGAAATGCATGTGGCTGGGCAGCTACTATAAGACAGGTGTGGGATTTTTCTTGTTTAGCATAGAAGATGTGTGTATCGTACTATACGTTTTGGGCTGCAATCTGGGGGGTCTCTTGTTGTGCTGCTGTTGACATGAATACAAGTATGTTGGTAGTCATGATAATTTCTTGTTGGATGTGCATACTTATGTAACTGTTATTTGTAATTTAGTATGTTGCTGTAATGGTACACTCTTTGGCTGTATGTTGACGTGAATCTAGTATGTGGTTGTTTTGTGTAGCTTTTTTTCTTGTACCTGCTTAATTAGAAGATTGATTTAGGCAGTTTTTTTTTTTTTTTTTTTTTTAAATTTGAATTTTTATTAGAGCCCAACAATTGAGATTCCATCTAGGACTGGAATTTCTTATTGTCAGCCTAAATAACTTTATATTTATTATTTTTATCATATATTTAATTATGCATTAAAATATATATATATATATATATATAAACTATATAAAGAAATTTTATAAATATCCGAAATAAGTTCGATATTCGAATTCGTCCGAAAAATAGGAGTTATTTATAATCTTTTAATCATAATTTCAAGCTCGACTCGTTTTTAACTGCCTAGTTCATTTTCATAAAATTTTTTATCTCATATCATCTCATCTAATAATTATAACTTTTTCAAATTCTCACACAAAATAAAATTAATAATTTAACTTTTTCAAATCTCAAAATAAAAATACTATTAAAAAAATATATTCTAACAATATTTTATTTAATTTTCAACTTTTATCTCAACTCATCTCATCTCCTCACCTCTCCGGAAACAAACGAAAATGAACCGAACTCGACGTACATCCCCTAAACACTTTCACTAGAAATCTCAATGAACAGACGCAACTTCTTTAGATCATGCACCACATGTATGCATGTCTCAGCACTTTGTGATTTAACGGATTGCGAGCACTACCGTAATACTCATCCAGTGACCATCAAATTCTGAATCTAGTGATTCATAAAGGCTACAAGAATGCAATTAACTGAAATCAAAGCCAGGGGCGAGAGAGACTGCAATTAACTTAAAATTCATAATCTTGTCTTCCACCTAGTCTTATATTTACTAAAAACACAAACAACTCGTTATCTACACGTCTTCTTAGATTTCAAAAGAATGAGCACACACTTATAAGAATTATAACATATGAATATATCATTTTGTATTTCTACATTAAGAAAAAATTACAGAGATGAAATAATGATGTTTCTCTTAAAATCTGCTTGCCGCTCAATCATGCAGAGATAAATTTGTAGCTGTCATCATCTTCAACACCAAAAGATATATGTAAACTCTTCTTAGCATCTCTCTCCGGAAAGTTTGCAGATTGAGGAGAACTAGGAGGGAGAGAATGAGAACTGGATCTTTCTCTAACATCTTTTCGGATATTCCATAATACCTCGACACATTGTTTCATGGAAGGTCTTGATTTTCTCGAAGGTGCAAGGCATAGGTGAGCTAGTTTGAGTACCTTCTCCACTGCCATGACTGATTCTGGGCTCCTTTGCAGCCTTTGATCCATGGCAATTACTGCCTCTCCTTCGTTCAGCTTCTTTATTGCCTGCATACAAAAGATGTTTTCATCTGTCTTGCCAATTTATTGATTGGAGACTTCACTGAAATGTATAATGTCACATAACCATCAAGATACCTACGAGGTGACACTAATTTGCAAAGTTTGAAAAGAAAATCCACTCTTTCAGTTATTATAAAAATAGAATTATGTGAAAAAAAAAAACAATGCTATGAAAGCTTAGTCCCTTTATTAATTACCATGAGACCCCTTTCATTTTTTTCTTCAAAAAAAGTTGCATACTTATTCAGTTATGTTGTTTGGGTTTGAAATAACTGCGCTAAAAGTTATCTTTTGGTGTAAACAGCGAAGACATGCAAGATGAAATGAATAAAGGTAGTGGATGCTGGGGTAACATTATGAGTTTGTTCCGTTCTGAATGGCTGAGAAAGAAGGATTTAGACTTTGCTCAAGTGCTTCATTATTCTACTTCCTCTCTGCACACTGATTCCTTGAATGTTTATTTTACTTGAATCCCTTATTGTTGAGGAATGATCTCACATTGCCTATGGTAAAGGTCTTGGACATGTTTATAAGGAATGGGCAATTCTCTCTTGTAGAACCGGTTTTATGAGATGAGTTAGGCCCGTGAATTTCTTCATGGTGTCAGAGCCTACTATAGGACGAATGAAGGCCCACACTACTTACTCCGTGACAAAGACCAGAAAAAAATACTGGCTTGCACGTGAGGGAGGGTGTTGAGGAATAATCTCGCATTGCTTGTAGACAAGGTCTTGGGCATGTTTATAAGGAATGAACAATCCTTTCTTGGAGAACAGGTTTTATGAGATGAGTTAGGACCATGAATTTCTTCATTTATCATTTCTTTTCATCTTGGATATTAGTTCTCAAAATCAAGTACATACTCAGCTTTCATTTGACAATTAGCTAATCCATTCTCAACAATGTTAGGGTGACACCATAGTGATACTTGTCTCTGATACATGGGAACAGGCTATATGAAGTGGAAGATGTGACTGGTCATGGCAACTATGATGAGTTTATGTGATGACTGTCTTATATGCAATACCAGAACAAGGTGTAAAATGGTGCGGCTGGAATGGTGTGACTCCAGTTTCACGCAAAATGTCTAAAACAAAGTGACTGGAAAGTTTGATCTTGTCATGGTGATAATATGATAAGTTAAATGGACAATTAAAAGTATTTTCTCAGGTAGCTCAGACAATGTAAAATAATATCCTGGATTTGATATGGTCTGGCTTGGATTTAGATTTGCCTGGGAGTATTCTCTAGACTTGGTTGGAAGAGGGACTTGGACTTGGACTTGGTATAGTCATGATATAAAATAATCCATCATTCATCATCTTCCAGATGGATGGAATCCACAAGCCATTTTGATTGCTTGAGCAGTGGGACTATCTGACATATACATCCTTCTAGCATCATGATTTTAGGCCCAATTTTCAGCTTTTCAAAAGAGGATCAAGATGGTTATATGCACTTTAATGTGTCTAGATTGATTACATCTACTTTATTTTTAGTCACTTGTGCACAAATGCCGGTATTTTAGTATTGACATCAATTCTTACTTAACCAATGTAGATGCGCAATATATGAATCAATGCGAAACACCAAAAGCACAGACTACTTGTACTGCTGATTATGCACAGGTGAAATGAAATGGGAAATAGAATAATGTCAGGTTCTCAACTTATAACTGAATTGGAAGATTTTATTGTCTGAATTGAACTATGTTTAACTCTTAAAATGTTATGACCAGACATGGATTTGCATGGTGTTTAAAGCTAAAGTTGAGTAATAACTAATTCGTTGTGTACTTCAAACAGATTAGGTAATCTTACTCCAATGAAGCTAATTCAGAATGTTACCAGGTTAATTCCTTTATACTGTTTCCAGGATATAAGAATACATACCCATCTTATTGTTACCCGCTCACTGATTGATCTCTTCGTTTCAATGGGTTTTCTTCCAGTCATCAGTTCTACAAGCAACACACCGAAGGAGTAAACATCACTCTTTTCGGTGAGTTGATTCGTCCTTAGGTAGTCAGGATCCAAGTAGCCTGCCGTTCCTTTGACTTGAGTTGAAACATGAGTTGCGTCAGGGTCTGTTGAGCCCAATCGTGCAAAACCAAAGTCTGCCACTTTTGCACGCAGTTTCTCTGTTATGAGAATGTTTGATGCTTTTATGTCTCTGTGGATTATTGGATGATCTGTTAAATACATGAAAAAAGTTATACGTCTCCAAATGCTTTTTCCAATAAGAAAATGGTGACACAGTTTTGCTATTGATTAAGGAGTTTACTTCTCAACACTGGCATACATTGTACCTTTAAATGACTTTTTAAATTCCAGAACACACGAGGAAAATTTCTAATGATTTAGCCACTTGGATCGGTACATTAAAGTCCATGCATTTGAACTTCATGCAGAGTAATATCACTACACTCTTTTAGACATCTTTGAATTATTTATGAGAATAGGAAGTTGCCTGAAGTTAGAACATAGCCCTACTTTTGACTGAAATAATCTGCATACCTGTGTACATGTGAAGGTAGGTAACTGCATGAGCAATATCGATTGCAATCTCCAGCCGCTCTGCAATTTCAAGTCCTTTTCCCAAGGTACCTGCAATGAAAGATGACTAATGTTTTCATTTTCCTTTCCTTGTTATCAATTCAGCCACTAAATTGAGCACCCACTCTTTCTGCTTGTAGGTAAACTTTTCAAGCAATTTCTACTATAAGAAAATAAGTAGCCAATACCATTGAGGTGGTCTCTGATTTCTAACCATGCCTACCTAAGAGTCAACCAATTACTCAACTAGCAGATTCTAAATCTTCAGGTGAAAATGGATTGTAGTTTTGGCATGGAGAGTGAAGGAAAAACTTCTATTTTTCTGAGAAGAAGGAGAGAGAAGGAAGGGCTTGAGACCTCATAATTCTCTCCCACATTACAAAGCTTCTCGATTAATGACAATGAAAGAAATATTTAGTTATTTATAGCACAATCTTATTCTTAGAATTCGTCTTCTGCTATTTCCAATCCTCAGCATATGCTTAGAATGCATTATCTAGCTCTTCTGCTTTATGGAATGGAAAAAAATCAGGGATTTAGTTGTATGCTTTGGTTTCAGGGGAATTTAGCACATACAGCTCACGTATATATATACCTGACATCTGTTTCAGCTTTTAGATTTTACTGACTATTATACCTCATAGTTTTTTTTATAAGTAAAAAATAAGGCTATTATACTTCATAATTAGAGAAATTATAGTCGGTTGACTTACCATCAAGATGTTCCCGGAGTGTTCCATTGCTGACATATTCAAGCAGTATGATCTTCTCATCTTCATGCTCCAGATATCCATACAACCTTACCAAATTCAGATGCTCAATCGTTGACAAGGTAAGCATTTCATTCTTGAACTCCAAGTGGTTTTCATGTTTGTTCTGCCACATATTTTCAAGCCATTATGCATCTTGATGGAAAATCACTTTTATCTATGCTTCTAAAAATTATTTGGTCCCATATTACCTATATCCTCTCCTTTGACCACATCAAACCATTAAGTTTACAGACAACAATTCAAGCAATATTTTCTGGTTACAACGATTTTGTTTTTACATAATCACATGTAAGTTACAGAATTACCAATCAAAAGCTATCAATCAAGAGACTTATTGTCCTCATGCATGATACTGTACCTTTCTCGCGCGCTTTATTGCAACAAGAGTACCATCCCGGAGCCTCCCCTTGTACACTGTCCCAAATCCGCCTTCCCCAATTATATTAGCTGGAGAGAAATTTTCGGTTGCCTTGTAAATCTCTTCAATGGAGAAATTCCCAACTTGACCATTGAAAACACAGGAAGAATAACCAGAGCTAGAGGACTTGAACATTGATGAACTCTTCGCGCTGCTCCCCGAAGAAGGATCTGTTGAAACTGCAAATAGGAAACACTAGTAACACGGTACCCATTTACCATAAACATTGAAAGTGCAGGAATTCGAGCTTCTTTAAAAATAGTAATGTCTTGACCGTGTTTTAAGCCAAGTTAAAAACCCCATGACTTGACATCCATATTTACGCAATTGGTTGCCTTATGGCTTATACTGCCGCTGAAGATGTCAAGCTATATGCGTTAATGGGGGAGGAGCTCGAGCTTTGACCAATGTAGATAAATAGGAGATCTATGGATCCTAAATTTCCTAACCTTTGAACATCAACGAAATCAGAAAACTTACCCGAATTCCCTCTGGTTCGAACGATATTTCTGCTGGAATCAGCTATATGATCTTTTGAGTAGACCTTCTTCCGCCAGAAGAGAACAACGGCGAAAGCTCCAGCAACTTTCTTTGCTGCAACCTTGATATATTTCAAGGCAGAACGAGTTCCATTGGATGCGCTATTGCCGGCCGGTTCATCTCGGAGAATGAAGTTTTCTTGTCTTTGGCTCGAGGGGAAGTTGCGGGGACTTGGTGCTTTCTTCATCTGCAGAGGTGATGATGAGCTTCGCAGGTTTGAACGTATCTTACCTTTTTGGCTTTGTGGAACAAAAGCAACACATCATCTGACAAGAAGTTACGGGAAATAATAGACTATGTTTCTTGCTCGTAATCTTCTCATATTTTTATTTCTGGGAGACCTTTTCAAGCAATTCATGCTGATTTTACCGACAACGTCGAATGCTACAGACGAGCACGACAGATTTGGAAAGGTCAACCAACTTGCCATGGTCTTATCCCCCGCTTTGAATACAGAAACTTCCGGCTTGGATTTTTCCAACCTCGAGGTTGACCCTCGTTATTTTCAATAATATGCCCTCTACTTCTAAAATCTTTTTCACCAGATGCTCTCGACTAGTCTTAGCGCTCGTTTATTTTTAGACATGAGATAAAATAAGATTAAAATTAAAAAGTTAAATAAAATATTATTAAAATATATTTTTTAATATTATTTTTATTTTAAAATTTAAAAAAATTAAATTATTTATTTTATTTTATGTAAAAATTTAAAAAAATTATAATAATGAAATAAGATAAGATAAAATGAGATATTTTTTGAAAATAAACAAGACCTTAGTCTATTATAAATTATCTCATCTCATCATTATAATCTTTTTAAATTTTAACATAAAATATAATAAACAATTCAATTTTTTTAAATCTCAAAATAATAATAATATTAAAAAATAAGATTATACTAATATTTTATTTAACTCTTTTAAAACTATCTCATTTCCTTATTAAACGAATCCTTGCCATTCTTATCCTGTCTTATTGATTTTTTTAAAAAATAAATAAATACAAAAGGGTAATCGAACTTTATTTGCATGATGTACGTGTGCTTAATTGATGCCCTCCAACATTCAAGCCTGCTCAAAATAGTAAAGTACCTCTTTTTTCTTAAACCATTTCGATTGAAGGTGAGTTTGGCTTTTAACATGTGTTGTTATCTTCAAGAAAAACATCAGCTGTTACCGCTGGTCTGGTCAACTAATTTGAATCAGCAATTTTAGTCTTTTTTCCATTTTTCATTTAAGCTATAAAAGATATTAGGATACGAGAACTCAGTTTCCAGATATCACTCGTGAGAGAGAGGCTGCTGCAAGGCCATTGACCACAAATTCTTCTTTGCTAATCTTTTGGATCCATCGCCTTGAAACGATCTGATCCGTTGAAAAAGTACTTTTAAGGGATCTCTGAACAAGGTGAGAATCTATATATGAATACAAAGACAAATCAGGGAGAAAGAACTGCGGATGATCCCAGCAGGACAGTTCTTTAGAATCCACTGTAGTGTACTGTACTGTACTGTACATCTCTTTCAACTACTAATTTTTAGAGGAAAATTCCCATTTTCCAACCTTCTCCGCCTTTTTTCGGGCATCGGAGGCTTTTGTTACCATTAGTCACAGCTGGCCGTACTATCGATCAACTACATACGGTGTTTAGCAACAGCATCATCAAATCTCAATCTCATCAGGAAACTGTTCAGCAATAAAAAAATATTAGTAATATTAAAATGTGAATGAGAATGGTCAACTAGGCACAACAAAACTATTAAAAAGATTTAATGCTCACATTCTGTCAAAGCCGCATGCTTACAAGAATATCATGGAATTATTATTATTTTTTATTTTCATTTATTATTTGCATTATAAACAAGACATGCTTAAGAAACTATCTTTAAGTAATACTACCCTGGAACAGCCAAAACATCAATTTAAAACCTCAGATAAAAGAGCGAGTTCAGAAAATCGACACAACTGGATATGATACTGACCTGTTTCATCAAAGTTTACTCTCTCTCCAGTAGAACACAGGATGTAGAAAAGGGTAGCAAGAAAGTATAGTAGTGATGTAAGTAATAGGAATCCTTGGAAAGAACCCACCAGCTCAACAAAGAAACCAGCTCCAACTGTTCCGACAATCGCGGCAAATGTTCCAGCTGTATTCGACATTCCTGAAACCAGAAATGTAGTACTCAATTGTAATGGTCAGACACGTAGTACTTTCTTTACTCATCAGGTTCAGAAGCAAAACATATTTTGCATGTTTAGTCGTTCCTGCTAAAAAAAACTAATATATGTTATTCAAAAGTCCATTTCTCCATAGCTGACATTGGAAGTTTATCGCCCAATGTGGGGAACCTGAGATATTGTTGATTTCAAAAGCCAATCATTGCATTGTGGAAGCTACTCTTTATGGAGGAAGACACAAGGGAGCTCAAGATAGTGGTGACCACAATATAAAAACATCAAACTTTCTATTCGACTTGGAGGTTGACCATTTTAAAAGGAGAAAAAGGCCACTGCATAAGGACAACAAAAATACTTCTAGGAGGTCAGCTATTACTGTAGTATGTCTTTATGTAAAGCGGGTTTTTTTTAATAGTAGGTTGTTTCAAATTACTAAGAAGTTTTCAAAATTGATATGATCAGGTGACAACACATTTCAAATGAATAAATTAGATCAGACCAAGTCAGAGAAATAATGAGATGAACAGAATATTACCGTGTAATACGCCAGAATATTGTGGAGCAATCTCCTGGTACCAAAAAAAATAAAGTAAAAGGTTAGAGGGGAGCGCAACATCCATTCTAGTTAAGCTTAGTCATTAAGAGGATTCACAGTATTGACCTGAAGATTCACAAGAAAACCGGAATGACTGAAAGATTTCAGACCGACGGCTAAAGTAAGCCAAGCAGAAGCGATTGATGGATGCTTTGCTGTGGTTAAACCAATAAGAGCAATCCCAGGACCAAGAAAACCAATCGACTGCATAGAAGATGCAGATTTCATATAATTCAACACGAAGTGAGAAAATCGAAAATTGAAAAAATACAAGCAGAAACTGATTAAAGAAAGGTAAAAAATGAAGTATGGTGTCAACAACCTAGGTTCCATCTTCAGTATTACCAGAAACTTCCACATTGCAAGATAAATTTACCACACTACTTAGTTTTAAAAAGGTCGTATAAAACAAAATGAATTTCTTTTTTGGTTCTAATTTCTTCTCTTCGAGATAATTTTCAAAGAACGTACCTTTAAGATTATTTTATGCATGTGTAAATGAATGCCTCATTACAGTTAAAACTAGTAGATAGGATTCATTCCCCTGATTTCTTGATCAGATTAAAAATAAAAAAATTCAGATCTTAGAAGTGAGAAATGACCCTGTGCTGCAAATTAAATTGATGATAAAGGAAAATGCTGCACCTGAAAGATCTTGCGAGTCAAAGTGACACTTATACCACTTTGTATCAACATGTCCGACCACAAACCACCAAAGTATCCCATGATAGCCATCATACTCCAAGGAACAGCACTAAACCATGCGGCTTGTCTGAGGTCAACATGATATATCTGCAGCAACAAATTGTATTTTGTAAAAGGTAAAAGTTCAATTAGGCATTATTACTCCTGATAAAGAATCATAGATCATAGCCAAAGTATTTGGACTTACCATGTTAAAATAAATGGGCATCCAGGAAAGAATAACGAAGAAGCCCTGCAGAAAAAGATGAAATATGAGTTTGCATAGAAATCTATAATCTACAATAACAATGATGAGTGTACACACAAACACCCACACACAATCTGACAATGAGTTCGTATTAACCTCACACACTCATAAGCTTTTTCTCTCAATTAGACTTTGCACTATACTAAGGTAGTCTTATGTGTGCCCCCCAGCACCTAATTAAAATGGTAATTCTGGGATATTCTTTCTATAATGTTGGGGGAAGAGGTGGCAACCAAATTGTGATATACATATATGGGATTCTTTTACCCTTTCTTCAGATGGGTACACAATTGGTAAATAACACTACTTTTGGGACAGAGGAGGCTGTCATCAAGGCAGGAGTACACCTGCTACTGGCCAATATGATCAAACTAAACAATATATTTAGCACATGTTAACAAACTTCTAACATGATCCTTGGAAGAAACTAGTGCAAGATATGAATGCAATTACCCAGCTATGCATAGCATTTGCAACGATTAGGGACCATGTTGGCAGTTTAGAAAGCAAGCGCCGGAAAGGTGGGATCACTTTTGTTGTCTTAGGTCTATTCTCCATGGGAAAGGATTTTTGCCTCTTGTCCAATATGTACTCCAATTCATATTTTGATATCTGAGGATTTCGGTCGGGAGTACTTGATATTGCAGATATCCATACCAAAACCCACAGAAATCCAGATAATCCAAATATAACAAATGGTCCAAATGTACCACCGCGTGACATGAGGATGGGAGAAAGTGTGAGTCCTATAGCACTTCCAAGCTGAAAACCAGCCATTGCAAGTCCGACAGCCCTGGCTCGTTCTGTTTGAGGGAACCATCTAAAAGAAAAAGTTCACAAGTTCTTTAAAATTTTAGCTTCACCAACTTCTTAAACTACAAGAATCTGTTCATAAGCGCGGTATGTCTATCATAGATATATTGTTAATCATTGTGAAACATTAGGTTTTTAAACCCTCTATACCTGGCCACCATATTGTTCATGCAAGGAAGAGCTACTCCTTCAGCAACGCCAAGCAGAGCTCGCATCGCAAGGAGGGCCCACAAAGAAGTCTCCGCAGCCCAAGGAGTAAGGTAGGTAGCTAGTGACCACAAAGCCACACCCCAAGCCATGACTAACTTACCGCCATAATAATCCACTAGGGCCCCTCCAGCTATTGGCGAGATCAGGTATCCCCACAAGAAAGATGACTGTCATAAGTGTCTATCCAGGAGTCAGTCGGAAGTAAAAGCAAATGAGATTTTATGAGAAGAAAGAACTCAATATCATAACTACTCAATATAAAAATCAATGAAGCCCAAGCTTGGACATTAAGCACGACACTTCACATGGTTTCCTCTTTTTTCTCTTAACAAGTACTTCACTTGGAGTCTATTTGATACGGTAAAATGACAATATGGCTAAAGGAAAAATCATATACATAAGCTGCTTGATTTACTACCAGATCATTGGAAAGTTAATCATCATGATTGCATTCCAAGTCTAATACTGAAATTGAAGGACTAATATTTCCTAATTTTTAATAGCTATTAAGTTATTTACTTTCGATTTTATTCTACATTATAGATATGACATTTAAAATGGACACTTAATGCATTCAAGATTGCATATTGACATGAGTGTGTGTGTGTCTCTCTCTCTCTCTCTCTCTCTATATATATATATATATATCAATAACAATATCGATGATTTAGGCTTCAAAAAAATTTCTTTCTTGGCAACCAAAGAGAACATTTAGGACTAAAAATAAAGCTCGACGAGTGTGTGCGTGTGTGTGTGTATGAGACAGAGAGAGAGAGTGAAGGTAAAAAAAACACCTGAACAATACCAGAAAACGATCGGCTCCATCCGTGAGAGAGAGACAAAGGAACGATCGCCACCGACATCACAACTCGGTCCGCATTGCAAAGCGCCAGAGCCAAGGCCAGCATCGCCACCACTTTCACCCTCTCCGAAGTGATAAACTCGGCGAAACTCGGCGCCTGCACTTCGTTCTCTTCCGGCAAAGGCCCGAACTGAGAATCGTTCGAGAAAACCCTAAGTTTGAACGAGTGAGGATCTCGAAGCTCAGAGGATACCTGCCGAAGTCCAATTCTCAGCAGAGAATTCGTCAATGAAATGTTTCCGAGGCAGCATCTGTAGGACAATTGGACGAAACGCGAAGAAAGTTTGATAGTTTCGGTGGCTCGGAATGCTGTGAGAGAACTGCGATGAAATGGACGATGAAGAGCGATGGCAGAGCTCATGGCGGGGGACTCCGTCGGTGAAGAGAGAGACAGATACTAGCTGTCAGCCGCCGGTGTTATACTTGCTAATAGCTAATATAAGCTAAAATTCCTGACCTGCCCCCTCTGCTGCCCATAGAGCTAGATGTGCGTTACTACGTTTATCGATTTAGAAGGTGTTTGGGGGGTGAAACTGAGATTTCGACTTGTTAATTATTGCTGTCGATGTTTTCAGAAAATATGTCATCTTATCTCATCTCATTTAATCTAATTATTATAATTTTCTTAATTTTTAATATAAAATAAAATAAAATAAATAATTTAATTTTTTTAAATCCTAAAACAAAATTAATATTAAAAAATATATTCTAACAATATTTTATTTAACTTTTTAACTATAATCTCAACTCATCTCATTTTATCTGTAAAAACAAACGAAACCTCAATTTCTCACCTAATCTGAAACTGAATTGAGCTTTTACTCTAATTTTAAGTCAAATCTAATATTTAAATATTTAATTTTCAATTTATTAAATTCATCTCAACTCAAATTTTTTTTATAAATAGTATCCATAATTTTTTTTAACTCAACATATATTTACATACGAGACTTATAATATTTTTTAATTTTTTATAAATACATATAAACTCATCTTATATAAGATTGAGGACCGACCAAGTTAGAGTTAGTATGTCCATCCTCTGACTTCGACATCTTCATCAAGTTGGAGTCGGATTTTGAGTTTTTTTGGATTTTTTGTACTATTTTCAATTTCATATTTAGAACATTTTTTAAAAAAATAATTTTTTATGTGAGTTTTTAAATTTAAATTTTTTCAAAATTTACAATCTAAAGTAAATAATTTACTTTTGTTTCAATTTTACTAAAAACATAACAAAAAATAAAACTAAATAAAAACAAGTAATATACTAACATGCTTAAAAAAAAAAAAAAACTAAAAATGACTAATCATTGCAATAAATATTCACTCCCATCATCTACCATCCACATCCAACTAATAACTACAATGAACATCCACACTCATCATCCATCAATCACATCCAAAATATCCACACCCATTATCCACATTAATTATAATAATATTTTCTTATAATGACTATAACAAACATTTTTTTCAGTTCCAATCCTGACAAAAAAAGAAACCTAACATTTTCTAAGTGCCAACTAAATTAAATGTTCTCAACAACAAATATCATCGCCCAACAATAAATTAAATGTTCCAAGTATCACACTGTCATTCCAACTTTCAAGTTGTGTTTAAAAAATATATGAAAATATTTTAGTTAAAAAAATATTTTTTGACCGACATAATATATCAATACAGGAAAATCATAAGCATGCATAGGTAATAGGAGGTTTTAAGTTTTTATCCCAAATCTGTAATAAGTTTTATCCTTCAGACTAATAGTGTATAGAGATTCCTTTCATACTGGAGATTAAAAATAGTGCAACTTCAGTTTCCATCATCCTATGTGCAGACAAGAGGTCCACTTAATGAAGCCATTATAGAAGAAAGGAAGCAAGGGATCAGAGAAATTCAGCAACAGACGTTTGTCATGCTAAAAACAAGAAGCATCAGCCTATGCCAGTTCATATTAAATTCAGTACAACAAAATCCATAACCTTCGAGTAAAATTAAAGCTACAACGTCGGAATTATAGAATCAACCAATCTAAAGTATTTTAGTTTGTAAATGAGCATTGCCTTCCATCCATGCAATGAATCAAAACTTGGTAACATCTAATAGAGTACATGGATGAAGTTTTTATTTAGGTGGTTAGAGTCTGAAACGCTGGTCCTTGACAAGAGGAGAGTGATAATCTCTTGTTGATAAATAGTTAAGTTGCAACAGGTAAAAGTATTTTAATATGTAATGGAATTAGAACAGAAACATACAGCAAGTGCATATATCAATTTTATAAATATAGAGATGAAAAGGTCCAATGCTGCCTCTAAAAATGTACAATATCAACTCTAAGAGGTCAAGAAAATATTCTAGATTGAATATGTAAAAGTATCATTATCCTTATCATTAACCTATCTTTATGAAAAAAAAAAAGATAAAAGAAATTGTTATTTTTTTAAACTCAATAAAAAGGAGATAATTGAACTAAATAAAAAAAATATAAGTATCTTAATAATTATACTATTATCCATCTTAACAATCATATCTTAACAAGTGATCAAAATTATGAGAAGGTTAAATATTAATTTAAGAGTAATGTAAGATAAAGTTTTAAGTGCATAAATTTCACGTACTTCTAATTTATTTCTACACTATGCAAATATATTTAAAGCTGAGAAGTTACAATCAATGTTTTGAATTTTCGTATCATACCAGCTGGTACAAGGCTGGAATATTTCATTTTTGTGGTGTAGCCGGTACAGAGAATGGTATAGTTTTGTACCGGTCAGAATTTCGACCATTTCGGACCATACCGGCCGATATTTCGGCCTGTACCAACTTATGTTTCGGCCTTTACATTTTTTTTTTCATTTCTTCAAACTGTAAGTTTATTTTTTTACTCTCAATTCAGATCAAATTATTTATAATTTATATATAATTTATTCATATATAGATTATTATTTTGAAATATAATTTATTCATATATAGACTATTCTAAAACGGTACCAGTATTAAAATATTTCATTTTAATACCTCGACCAGAATGGTCACAAATACGGTATTCAAAATACTGGTTACAATGTCAACAATGTACTTCTCAACAATCGGTGCAAAAGACCTCTCACCAAAATTTTCTACACCGCATTTTTCATTGTCTGTCCGACAAAACTCTCAGTTCAAACTTCAAAGAGGAAAAACTGTGAATTTGGGACTTTTTTAGCTTGAGATTTCGGTGCTTTTCCTTCCTAACCTTGGAAATAAAGTTGCAAGTAGTTTGCAAATTCCTACGTTCTCAACAACCAACGGGAGAACAAGCTATCTGATAAGTCTTAAACAATTGACACGTGCTGCTTCATTAAAAAAACATGTTACAAGGATAACAAGTCTTTAAGCATGTTCCATTTGTTTGCATTATTGACAATTCTGTAAGAATAACAAGTCATTGTTGTTCTAGCTGGAATTTTGTATCTGAAATTAATCTAGTCCACAAGTTTATTCATAAGAAAAATGATTTTTTTATTTGGTTTTTTCTCTTTTATTTTCTTTTTATGAGGTGTATTTTTAGATCAGTAGATATATTTTTAAGGTATATAAGTTTTACACATTATTTTATAAACAAATAAAGTCTATTATTAAAAAAATATCTATTTTATGTAGATCTCAAATTTATCAATTTTTCTTTTATTTAAGAGACTTGCACATACTCTAAAATTGCAAATGTCATTTCTTATACTTTTAGTACTAACGTGAAAATAGAATTGGAAGATTAAAGTGATGGAAAACATGGTGAATGTGAAAAATATAATCACACGTAAAAGAACACACACATGGTACAATGTTCTTTTTGTCTTCATTTACACTTCTTTTATGCTCGTAAACTCACATTGGTCGTTTCAGTGCTTGGGCATATTGTCTGATCAATTCCATACTCACTCTGTTTCGAAAACAATTGGATTATTATTTTTTTAATCCCCAAGATAATTAGGGATTATTTATTCTTAAAGAACCATAATGGCGTCTGCACTCCCAAGTTCTCGTAAGAATAACGCTACATATAATCGTAGAATATACAAATACAGCACAATAATTTTAAAAAAGAGTCAGATCTATTATTAAAAAATTAAATTTTTTTTTTTTCATATAAGTCCAATATTAACTCACTTTTTTTAAAGAAATCGCGTGACAGTCGTGTATCTCTCTATTTTAAGTGAGTTTTATGAATCACCAAGCAGGGAATCAAACACAGTCTCCAAGCCAGTAATATGAAAAGGCACAAGCAGCACATGGTCGTGGAGGCACAAGGCACAAGCAGCACATGGTTGTGGAGGCACAAGTGAAATTCAAGGAACATGATAAAGGGGGTGAGCCGCATTCAACTTAGGGTGTAAAAGAAATAATGTCATTGTTTCATATTCATACTCTGTTTTCGAAACAGAAGAAGACGAAATCAAAATTCATGTTTATCCTCTCTGCAGCTTTCCAGTATTCATATCTTAGCTTACCAGCAAATCACTACAGCAATTAAACATGTTCGGAAAGAAAAAGAAGTCCGAATCCCCAACTCCTTTCACTACGAGATTGAATACTCCACTACGCGAAGAAAACACTTGTCAAGTGAGATTTAGAAAATGCACATAAGTTAACCTCCACAACATTGATGTCAATTGGATTTAGAACTCAGAGTTTGCTGGCATGTCTACCAAACAATGAATGCCGGCCTTCAGCAATAATATCCCCAGTTGCTTTGTTCCTCATAAGCACGATTGTTCCAGCATAACCTCCTCTTTTCCCTAAAACCCTTGAGGTTATCTCTAACTCATCCTGCAATTTGCCATCTCAGGAGATCAAGATGTTATACCAAAAAGGTGCAAAAACAGATCTCAAGCTATGATCTATTAAAACAAGCTCACTTTGAAACTAAAAGCATTGCTATTTTACTGATTTTCTTTTTCTTTTTCATTTCCACGGTCCACCAAACAAGAAACTAAATACTGGGGAAGAAGCTAATAAGATTTTCAAATTACTCAAGCTGTTTTTCATATTGAAAGCTAATATAACATAAATTTAGGAAATGTGTCCAGTCAATTAAGCTGGCCATTGCATTTTTCTTTTCATTTTTTATCAGAATAAAAAACAAGTCTAAAGAGCTTTCCCTAGAGGACCAGACCTGGCGCTGAGAACAAGATTTAAAGCTCAGCTTCTCGTTCCAAGCATGAAGGTGGTCAGGTAACTTAGAGCCGGAAGATATAGGAGTTTCCTTATAAAGAGTTGGGGGCTGCTCAAAATCTGACAGATGTGAGTCTTTTCTATGGCCTAGAGCAGTGTGTGTTAGGAAATAAAGAGTACTGTACTCTGAATCACTTCTATACTTCATGTTTGAAGACAAACATGTGGACAATCTATTTTTTCCTTAGACATGGACAATCCAATTAGAAGACCAACAACACACCCAAAACTATGTCAAACATTAAAGAATTTGCTGTAAAGGAAGGCTAGCTTACATTAACCTTTGCAGTCGAAACAAATGAGATCGACATGTCCACTGAAACATTCATTGGGAGACCCTCGACATGGACTACGGCACCACCAACTTCATCGACAAGGTTTGCGATTGCACCTGAAGCCAAATTTCCATTTCTATCCTGCAAATTGGAATCCCAAAATAAAGAGCGTATCTTTTTCGTACAAGCTCATTTATTATTGATCCTAACCATAAGAGGAAAAATACAGACATTGAAGTATACTTCACAGCTCTCTTCGGGAAAACCCCACCATTTTTTTTTTTTTTAATAAGTAAAAGTAAGATTTTATTGATAGTAAAAGGCATAGCCCATCCAAAATTAGTTTAGCGATTTCAACAATACCGCTTCTGAACCCAAAGGAGTTGATCGGATATACAAGAGATTAGCCAAAAACTTAATCTTAAAGCTTAATCCTATGTCTTCAAAATATTTACTCAAATTATTTTGTATCAATCACGATTGTAACCGGTTACCAATATGGGACTATAACCACTCACACTCTCCACGCTCGAACAAAAGTTCCACATCAAATTTTCAAAACAATTTTCTGGATTTCAGTACTCCTAGCAAACAATGAAAACGTCTGGCATACAAAAATTATAGCTGCAAACATCTAGGTTCAAGTTATACACCCAAATATAAAGCTCTAATAACCCGATCAAAAAACTAAATACACAAACGAATCGCTGAGTGAGGGGTTCGGAATCTTACGGCGAGGCGAGGGGGAACCTTGAAAGTGCAGGCGACGAAACCGGGTTCCACCCGGTCGACTTGAATGCCTCTGAGGGAGAAATCCTCGTAGAAACTCCATTCCAAGCCAGGTCGGTGAGGATGGATGGTGAGTCCCGACACGCTATCCGATTCTTCTTTGGTCAGTTCCAGAAACTCCCCGGCCTTCTCCATTGTCTTTATTTTAGGGGAGGGTTGTGTCTTGTCCTCGCTCTCCGAGACTCTCTGCAAGAACGCGACTTGGAGGAATTGTACGGTACTTTCAGATAATTATTTAAAATATATAAATTCTTATATTTTTAACAACAAATTTAACAAAAATAAATTTATATAAATAACATTATTTTATATTGGGTATTGCTAGGCTGCCGTTCAGTTTTGACGGCTGGGAGAAATCTGAGTTTTTATTTTTCATATTTTTTAACGTATTTAGATATTTTTTAAAAATAAAAAAATATATCAATACATTAAAAATTATTTTCTTAATTATTATTTTTAAAAAAATTAAATACATAAACGGTCAAAATGAATAGACAAACTAGCATTTTCCTTTTATATCATTTATTAAATTTATTTATATAATAAAAATAATTTTATAATTTGATATACAATATTTAATGGTATTAAAAATTTGATGATGTTTAATAACATATTTTCACTTTATAATTCAGTTTAATTTTATTTTAAAGAATAAAAAAAAAAGTAGTGGACAATAATTTAATGGACGAATAATCGTTGTGTAATGAGAACATTTTAAAATTTCTTAGAGAGAGATAGAAAGAAGAGGAGGTTCCTATTATTACTATTAAACTAGATATTATTACACTTATTATATTCATGGTTCACGCTATTATATCAGAGCCATTGGCTTTTTGGTATTATATTATATATATTGTTGTTATTTTTCTGATATGGAATATAATTTTGATCATAACATTGGTTGTCCTAATCTTTATGATTTAAAATGTTTAGCTTATAATTCAAGGGTCTTTTTACTCTTTGTATTTTTTATAAATCAAGGATACTCGAATGATTCTATATTCTTTTAATCTCATCTCTTAAGAAATTGCAATAATCATTTCATTCATCTATTGTCGTCTGTCTACTTAAAAAGACTAAATATTTATTAATCATTGCTTCTTTATCTTTTTTCATTGATTGTTATTTCTTGTTAAGATAGAATAAGATGATGAAGAGGTTCAAATCCATAATAATTCTACCATAGTAAAAATCATCGCGAGAGTGTCTTGATCTCTTGTAATTTTTTAAAGTGGAAGAACCAGAAATGTCACAAATTTTTATTTTATTTTGAAAATATTTTTGTTTATGCATACTGGTAATTATAATAATCATAATATGACAGGTCATAAGGATTTGAAAATTTCCTTATCTGGTAAGAATTTTTTGTGAACAATTTAATTACACCCAATTGTTACCTCCTTTTAGAAGACATAAGATGGAAAAAGGAAATCATACGAATTATTTTAACAAGAAAAGAAAATATAAAACACTTTATAAAAAGATAAATGATAAACAAATTTATAATAAACCAATAATAAATACAAAAGAGTATAATAAAAAGAAAAAAATAAATTGTTTGCTATAAATGTGAAAAAACTGATCACTTTAAGTTAAATTGTAAAGTCAAATAGCAAATTAAAGAATTAGATATACTTGAAACATTAAAATAAAAATTATTAAATATCTTTATAATTACATCAAACGAAGAAGAAGAAAATTATTCAGAAAAAATTTATCAGTTAAAAGAATGAAGCCTAGATAATATAAATCAACAAAACAATTATACTAATTTATATTTACAAATTATGAGTAAACAATTAGAGAGAATCGAGACCCAATTATCTCCTATTAATCTTACTATTAAAGAAGCAAAAGAAACGCCGTTATTTATTCCCCATGAAATTCTATCTTATTTAAAAAATATTTTTTCAAAGAGTACAAATGATTTGTTAGAATAAATCTCTAATAAGTTAGAAAATTAAATATATCTAATACTGCTTCTACTTCATTAAAACAACCTCATATTAATGTATTAAGTAAAACAGATTCACCTATCTTATTATCTGATTCTAAAATTAATAATATCGAAAGTCAATTTAAAAATATAGATCTCTAAATAAACAAGATTAGAGGATATCATGTTAATGAATATTCTGCTAGAGATTCTAAATATAATGTTTTCATTACTCGAAATTGGTATCTGCGGCCAACCTCATCGGATATACAATTCGAAAAAAGAGAACATATAGTAAGATCTGATTTTTCACCAGATGCACTATATGAATGAAACATAGATGAATTATCTAAATATGAAATATTAAATCATTTACAAGAAATGATTATGGCTGCTAATGTTTATAAAGGAAATGTGAAAACATATCATCAAGTGGCTCACATTATTGTTACAAGTTTTACTGGCCAACTAAAGGCCGGTAGGGTCTTTATGATTTAAAACGTCTAGCTTATAATTCAAGGCTTGAATTAAACAAAAATGATGGAAAGAGTTAAGGACCTTAATAAAAAATAATAATTAATGAAACAAGATAAAGAAGCAATGATTAGTAAATATTTAGTCTTTTTAAGTAGACATACAATAATAGATGAATGGAATGATTATTACAATTTATTAAAAGATGAGATTAAAAGAATACATAATCATTTGAGTATCGTTACTTTATAAATAAATAAAAAAGTAAATAATTCAAGTTAAAATACATTAATTTTAAATTTATATTTATAAAATTCTTTTGTAATTATTATTTTTTATATAAAAATATTAGAAGTTGAAACGGAAATAGGAGTAATTATCATCATATATTTTCAGTGGGTTGGGTGGGCTTAAAACAAATATGATTAATTATATTTTCATGAGATTTATTAAAAATTAATGATTTGTATAAATTTTATTTGTACAAATTCAGTGTAAGCTCTTTGTCACAAGATGAGTTCCACTGTGAAAAAATGTAAGCAAAATTACTCTCTCTAATTGAATCAATTTTCTTGACAAAAAATATTTGGTGCTTATGAGAGATTTGTTAGAGATTGGTGCTTTCTATATAATTTTTTTTTTATCTCATTTCATCATTATAATTTTTTTAAATTCTCATACAAAATATAATAAACAATTCAACTTTTTCAAATCATAAAATAGTAATAATATTAAAAAATAATATTTTAATAATATTTTATTTAATTTTTAACTTTCATTTCAATTCAACTTATCTTAACTTACAATCTAAACAACACCTTAGTTTTATTTATTAAATATTAAGAAATACATTTTTTAATGTTTAAGAACAAAATCAATTCAGTACATTTTTTAATATTTAAGAAACAAAAAATAAAAATACACCGATCGGTGCAAAGTATCGATCATCTACCTAACACTTCTCTAAAATTTATATATATCTAACAATGCTCCCTTTAAAATAATCTTAAATTGATAAAAAAAATTAAATATGTTTTTCTTGGAGTTTGAAAATGAGAAATACTAGAGCGCCCGATTCATTTTTCTCTCCCGCCTTACTTTTTTCTTATCATGTATTTTCGTGTGACTTTAACATTATTAGTTTAATAAAGTAATATTATCATGTTAACTATATAAAAAATAAAAAGAAGAAAATTTATCAGTTTATCAGTTTATACATCAGATTATAAAGTTACTTTTATTATAAAATAAATCTATCAGTTCGTAAGTTTATTTTGTATAATCTCTTTATGTAACAGTTTTAGATGATTAACTGATAGATTTTCTTATTTTCTTTTTTCAAACAGTTAACATAATAATGTTACTTTATTAAACTAATAATGTTAAAGTCACAGAAAATACATGAAAAGAAAAGAAGTGGACTTAAACAGTTATATTATTCATATGAAGAGATAATATTTTTTTCAAGCATTTCACCTACTAGGGAGAAATGGAAAGAAGAAAAAAAAAAGCCACGTCAGACGCGAGAGAAAAACAGAAGCCCGATGTGGGCTCTCTAGCATTTCTCTTTAAAAAGTTGTGAGATCTATTGAAAAAGAGCTGCAATCGAGAGGAAGTAAAAACGCACTTTCGAGCATGCATTGACGCCTGTCATTGCCATGCAATTATCTTTATATATATAAAATGTCTATGAGACGAAAATTCTTGTTTTAACTTTTTTTTTTCTTCAGTATTTAAGCCCTGCTTTTCCCGTTAACTTCAGACCCAACACAACAGTTCTTCACTTGCACACTTGCTTTTTAGCATGTGGAGAAAGGCTAGCAAAAGTAAAGATAAATGAAAATGAGAAGAAAAAGTAAAGGGAATCAAATCTGTAGGAAAGTCAAGCCATACCATAATAAGAATCGAAATCCAATGAAAATGGGGGTTTGGGAATCCATATATGACTTTCTTGAGCTTGAGGTCTTCTAGCAGCCTATTTGCTATTTGGATGGAAGGAATTGAAAACGGCCAAGCTCTTAGAAAGAAAATAAAAGATGATCTCGATCCCAAACTGATATAAAGAAAAGCACCAAATCGGCTCAAAAAGATTGAGAGAAAGAAGGGTGGTCGTAGATCAGAAAAAGAAATAAAGACTTTTCAACTTTTGCATTTTAGTCAACGAAAAGCTGGAATAGAGATTTCTTAAGATAGATAGGCATAACTGTGTGTCAACCCATGGTGGAGACCATAGTTGAGGCCGAAGTCAAAGAAGATGAGGATCGGGATTGCGGAAGAAAGATGAAACCGAAGAAGAAGAAGAAGAAGCAGCGGTCGGGGCGCAGAAGGAAAAGAAATAAAGCCCTAAGGGTTATGGCCAAAACGGCATCGTTTAGAGAGAAATGGATGACTGGGTTGCAAGCAGCAGGCTTGGCTTCAAATCTGAATGGGCTAGGCCCAAAAGAGAATAAAACACACTAAAATAAGCCCAGTTCGAAAAAGAAGGATCTAATAAAAAAAAGTACATTAAAATGAAAAAATAAATTTCACAACTTAATAATTATAAGTACCAGAATTTTATAAATAGAACCACAACAATGAAATATCCTTAACGAGGTTGTACAGTTATCCACAAAATATAATACAAAGCCAAAATAAATAGAAAAAATGGGAAATAAATCTCATTTGACTCAAAACATGCTATTAAATACAATTATCTTGATGATGCAAACTCAATCATCTTGTTAAAGTACTGATTGTAGTAATTAATTTATTTGTTAAAGGTCATTTGTAATATTCTATTAATTATATTACTTATATAAAAATCGAAGCAATGTCTTCTAAGCTATATATGCCATCAACTAATTTTACAAATTTTGTAAAAAAATATATTATTTTTGTAAAACAATTATTTGATCTAACTGGACAAACGTGCTTTCCTTTGACCTAGTTATTAATTAATGAATAATGTTATATATCATAATCTTATTCTATTTTAATCATATTAAGTGATATATGGCACATTTATAATGATAAAAATATATGTAATAAATAATTATTTAATAGTGATAAATATATTATAATACTTATTGGGATAAAAGTAAAATTATATAATGGTATATAAAATTTTCCATAATTAAAAAAACGAAAGAAAGAGAGAGCCTTTTCTCTCGCCAATTCTCTACTTTCTTTGGGGACCGAAACCCTAACGTGGAGAAGGAAGACTTTCTTTAACCAAAACCCAAACCTGAAGTACTTGTTTAACGTGGAGAAGGAAGCTTGCAGTAGGTAAGCACTCAATCCCTTTGTTTTCTTTCTCCATCAAGGCTTTCCTTCCTTTTCTTGAAGCACTCGATATAGATTTCTTCTGATTCAGTTAATTCCTTTGTTTCGGTGCTATTTGTTGCGGTGGACTCTGTACAGTACAGATTTTGTTTCAATGCTCTCTGTGTTTTTGGTGATCTCTGTTTCAGGCGATCCTTTGTTTTGGTGCTCTCTGAAAAAAAAATTCAAATGGGAGAAGACGCATTCAGATGGAAAAAAAAAAGTTATTCTTCTTTCTAGAAAAAGCTAGAAGATGCAAAAGATAGTTACAGCTTTTACTTACCTTTCTCGGTTGGAAGAAAGAAGATGCACTCAGTTGGGAGAGATGCTTTTTCCATTGAGAGAAGATGCAGAACGACAGAGGCTCTTTTCAAAATGAACTTACACTCTTGCCCCTCGGTAAAAATTCAAAAACAAAGCTGACAAGGCACTTGAGCGCTATTAGTGGTTAAAATATAATTTTTTATGAATGTAGAATGAATTTAGTTGTTAACTATTCTATTCACATAAATTTTTATATTGAAATAATTATTTTTTTATTATAAAATAATAAAATAATATAAAATAAATTTGACTTTAGATATTCACATCAAATTTTTACATTAAAGAGAGCACTCATTCAACAAATATTTCTAAAAACTGAACGTATTGGTTTGGTGGAGAGTGAAATAATTCATAAAATAAGAATTTGGCCTATAAACAAAAATATTTAAATTTGAAAATTATTTTAAATGTAATTGTAACTAAATTTTAATTATTTAAAATTTAACTAATTTATTGTGATCTATTTTTATTTTTTAATGACTAAATATTCAATAAATATAACTTTTAGCAAATTTATTACAGATCTAAGCAACACTATGTTTTTTATCCGTATATTTAGCATTTCTCCTATCGAAAATGCATCAAGGTAGTTTTGTATGTAAAAGTTGTACTGTGAGGGATTCTGTACATGACAAGATGTTGATGAAATATGGTAGGCCCATTAACTGAAAGGTCCAGATTTTTTTTTCCCTCTTTCCAAAGGGTCCAATTACTGTAAAGGGTTCGACCCCAATCCAAATTCCAATTGTTTGACAAACAACTTTAAAATGGTTGCATGATCCGTTCATTTCAACTAGCTTAATGTCAAAGCCACGATGAAAGTGACCCATAATTGAAACGCAAGTTGAAGCTGATATCCCCAGTGCTAAAGCGGGCATCTAAACTGTCAACGTTGCATAATAGTACAAAATTCGTGCAAGGTTATGAACCCTACCCACCTCAAGTCAGGAAATATGCAAGAAAATTGAAAGACTGTTGTGAGGGAAGGGCCCATCCAAGGGTCCAAGTCCAAAGAGGTCAAGTTATAGAATCCCAGACCCTTAGACGAAATCCTACCGTGGGCTAAGAGCCCGAGCAAGAGGACCGTGTGCCAAGCTCATAACCACAAACCTACTCGAGAAGGCCTTTCGACACCGAGCTCAGATACGCCAAGGAGAGCATCTCGGGACTCGGCAACCTACCGAGCCCTACCATATGGTATCGTGTAGGAGGCCCTACTGTATGCGGACGGCTGGACATGTGTAATCGTGGCCTCGTCAAACTCAAGGCACGTCGCATTCAATGCATGTATCAGAAGGCCTAGCACGCAACGATGTGCCACCAAAGTATGCAGGATGGCTCGGCCACGACCTGACACCCAACCCTGGCAAAAAGGTGGCGGCAAGTCTGACCAAACACGACCTGACACGCCACGGTTTCCCTCAGCCGCCTAAGCCGTGGACTGACACATTGTTGCAGCAGGGGAGGAGTGGTAGCAAGTCTAACTCAGGTACGATCTAACATACCATGATCTCCTTCGGCAGTGGAACCCGAATCAGGTATAAATAGCAGCCATCCCTTCTATGGGAAGGCTCTCTTGAAATCTTTTACTATTCTCTCTAATCTTTTGAGTTTTTCTCGTCACTAGAGAATTATCCATTGACTTTGGCATCGGAGTGACCCTGGATGTCACCAGAGCATTTTCTCAGACTGCGAAACACGACATCAAAAATTGTAATATATGTTTTGTATCTTAAGAGTCTAATATCACTCATCAAGTTCATGGTGGATGCATTTATCACACCAAAGCTTTTTTTTAAAGGAAAATATTAGTTTGTCCTCTCATTTTGTCTACTCACTTTGACCACTTGTATATTTAATTTCTTTTTTTAATTTTTTTTACTTAATGATTAAGAAAGTAATTTTTAATATATTGGTATATTTTTTTTTAAAAAATATTTAAATATGTTAAAAAATATGAAAAAAATGAGAAAAAAAAGAAGAGGTCAAAATGGCCTATCGGTCAAATGGAGTAGTGCTACTCAGGCGGCAGAGTAATACCGCTCTTTTTTTTAAAAACTAATTCTTCGAAATATTATTTCCTAGTAGTTATAGTTAGGGTGTTAAACCCCTAATTATGAATCTCATGATCCCTAAGGATTAGGGGGTGGTGGCATTCGACCCAGGTTAGCTCAACGTAGGAATGGGCTCCTCTTCTCCCCCTTTTCAGATTTGATTTTCTCTCATTTTTCATTTTCCTTCCTCCCCATTACTTTTTTCTCAGCTCATTTCCTCAACACTGCTTAACTTGACATGGTCTCCGGACGTGATACCACATTATGCTAGTTAAGCTAAAAAAATGTCATTTTAAAACATATTTCGCAATGATGTTTTAAAATTAGAGGTATTATTGTAAAATATCATATAAAAGTAACACTACTTTACAAAAATATTCTTATTTTACATCATGTGTTGTGAAAAGTATTGTGAAGAATACTGTGTGTCTATCATTACTCTTTTGAGAATGGTGGAGAGGGGTAAATATTAGTTTCTATTTTTCATGGGTTATACTTGTTGTAGTGGGCGATTTTCTTAGGGAATTTCCACCCCTTAACAAATATTTTGCATCTGAAAGACTGAAATACTTAGGATTAAAGGGGAAAAAAAAGGGAACAATTTTGGACTACATTGCAAAAGCACAAGACCCAACTCCAGCAAACTCAAGATGAATCTTAAACCCGATGAGAGCAAATCCGTAAAAATAAAGAGCTTGCATGGGTAAGCGGATTTTTGAATAAATAATGCGGGTGATCTCCCAGGTATCCATCAAGAACCGACGAGGACAATAGGACAAGGGGCTAGCTTTTTGTCGAAAAGTGAATTTTGAAAGAGTCTTAGAGGCCGAAGATAGAGCAGATGGCATGCATCAAGAAAGAAGTTCGATGCCTGACTAAAAGTAATTACTTTATATTATTTGGCTCTTCTTTCCCGAACTTGGTCCTTGTTTCAGCATCATACTGCTCACCCTTGAACCCCTCCCCAAACAAAAAGGATGAATTTCAATGCCAATCGCGGTGTCCTTTGTGAAGTTGACTTGTATTGGTTGAGACATTCGAGCCCTTTGGTTGAATTTTGGATTGTTAAATGGGAATTCTTTACCAAATGGAGACCAACCAAATTGCCCAAAATCTGTGAGCACCCCAGAAATTGTCTAGTTTGCTTTGCGTTGCAATCTACTTCCAGTGCAAGCGACACTCATTAGCTTTCTTCCTTTTAGTGTTTGACAATCAAAAGTCGAGGAATGATAGGAAAGCTGTCGCCTCGCCTCGCCTCGCCTGTGTTGCGCCTCTTTTGTGAAAAAAAAGAACCCCACCCCAATACCCACCTTAGGTTCTTTTTGTTTTGTGGTACTACTCCTACTCATGACTCCTCTCAACTTCTCTTTTCTTTCTTTGAGGGACTTCTGTCAACTTTTTAATAAAGCTGTATATACTTTTGTACATAATACAGCCTTGTAAGTTGTAGCTGTTTCATTTATCTACCTTGTACCATTTAATATGGAATCAAAGGTCCCTGCATTTGCAATCCCTTAATCGAATTGGAGGCAGATGACTAGAGTAGCTACCCTAAACTGTGGGGTCCGCATCCTCTCTATTGCACCAATTATTGATAAGAGAATTACTGCATCCGCAAATGTGTCAAATTCACATATTAATGTTATTTTATATAATATGTTAGATTTATTTTATAGTAAAAATATATTTTATTTATAATCCGGATAGAGAATCGTAGAAGATCTATATTATATCAAAAATTAGAATTTTACCTTACTTTTACAATCTCTTTTAGAATATATGGGAGAGATGGTTGGCTCACAACATTAACATCCCAGAAACTGGTTTCTTAAAAAAGTTTGAATATTTTTAATACGAAATGTCACAATTGCCGACCATAGATTTATGGTTGGCCTGAAACGTATTGTTGTAAATATAGAAAGAAGAGTTGGATAAGATCCAAAACAAGAAGCTAAGCTAAGCTAAGCTAAGCTTAAAGGGTGTGGGGGGGTTTATCCAGGGTTTCCATTTGTCACACTCCACATCTCTGCTCTACTGCTCCTCGCTTAACTACCCACACACAGTCCTATCCCCTTTACTCCCCCACTCTTTCTATACCATGCAACGACTCTTCGCCGGTCTACTTCTCCGGCCATGAGCTCCCAACCCAGATGCCGCCTCTCCAGTTGTCACCGCCACCCCACCAGACCGATCACCGGCTTCTGCGCCTCATGCCTCCGAGAGCGTCTCGCTTCCATCGACCCCGCCACCCGCCATGAGATCCCCACCACCTCAGCCGGCGCGTTGCTCCGCCGTAGCAAATCTTTCTCCGCTGAGGGGTCCTCTGCTGCGGCATCCGAGCCGCCGCGTCGTAGGTCTTGCGACGTTCGGGCCCGGAGCACGCTGTGGGATCTGTTCAACGTCGATGACGAGCGGAAGAGCCTGAATAGGAGGTTCGAGTTGGAATTGGGGGGACTAGGGTTTGAACTGCGGGAGGAGGACGAGAATGAAAATGAGAATGAGAGCGAGAATGAAAATGAAAATGAGAATGAGAGCGAGAATGATGATGTAGAAGAAATTAGGGCTTCTGAGGACGTTATTCCGGATATAAGCAATGAACCAGAGAATGGGATCGTGGAGGAAGGGATAGAGTTCAAGACGATGAAAGAATTCATAGATCTCGAATGGCGGAGCAAGAAGAGTGGAGGAAAGGATTTCAAGGACATCGCTGCGAGCTTTTGTGAGGCGGCTTCAGTGTTCAGCAAGAAATTGAGGAAATGGCGGCAAAAGCAGAAGATAAAGAAGCACAATACTGGTAATAGTGGTGGTATCGTGGAGGCTGAGGAGCAGAGTGGGAGGCGGTGGAGGGAGACCCAATCGGAGATTGGGGAGTACAGATTTGGGAGGAGATCTTGCGATACGGACCCAAGGTTTTCGGTGGATGTGGCGAGGTATTCGTTCGACGAGCCGAGGGCTTCCTGGGACGGGTATTTTATAGGGAAGGCGTATCCGAGGCTTACGCGAATGGTATCCGTGGAGGAGAGGGTGAATTTGGGGAATGAGGAGGAGGAGAGGAGTCCCGGTGGTTCAGCTCAGACGAAGGATTACTATTCCGAAACTCCGTTTTCTCAGAGGCGGAGAAGGAGCTTCGATCGCTCTAATTCACAGAGGAGAGGGGGAATAACCGAGTTTGATGAGTTGAAATTGACATCCAATGCAAATGCAAAAGTGTCTCCGGAGAGCACGGAGTTATTCTACGGGGCCAAGTTGCTGGTAGCAGAGCAAGACGGCTCGAGGGATCGAAACTCAAAATGCGTGAAAGACGTTAGCTTGGAGAATGTTGAATCTGTATCGAAAGATGCTGCTACTTCTGCGGCAGGTGGGATTAATCAAAAGGGTTTGAAGAAGTTGAACAAGTGGCACAAAATGCGGAATATTTTTGGGTTGAAACGGAGGCAAAGCAAAAGTAAATGTGGGGATGAAGAAGCAGAGTATGTTGGAGGTAATGTGGTTGATCGACAACTTGGAGAGTCTTGGCAGAAGCTGAGGAGGGTGGCCAATGGAGAAGCAAATGGGTCAGTGAGTCAGAAGCTTATTCGCAGCTATAGTGTTAGCTGTAGGAACTCCTGCAAAGTGGCTGGATTGTTCAGTAATTCGGGTGGTGCTGAAACCAAAATCAGTGGTCTGAAGAGAAGAGAGGAGGTAATGCTGCAGCACAGTAGGAGTGCAAGATATTCTCCAAACAACCTTGATAACGGCTTGTTGAGGTTCTATTTGACGCCATTAAGGAGCTACAGGAGAAGTAAATCTGGAAAGAGTAAGCTACGGAACTCGTGTTCTATAGCCAGGACTGTCTTGTAAAGGTTTTATCTGCTCTTCCAAGGCATTTGTTGTAAAGACATATATAAACGTGTTTGATCTTGTTCTTGTTCTTGGAATAAAAGCATATTATATTGTTATCTCTTCTCTGATGAACATGTGTATCTAATAATTCCAATGAAACTACTTTATTTTTTTTATGACATTTGACAACGAGAATTTACATGGCAAAATAGCTTAGCATTTGCGGTTGTAGAATCATTTGTTCAAAGGTGCTCCTCATGTACCTTATATGGTAACTTATGATCCAATTTTTCTCGTAGCTGGAATATGAGAGACTTTCAATGATGTAATTTCGGCTCTAGATATCTTTGAAGTCACTGATGGATCATGGTTTGGAATGTGACAGTGGGACAGTGAAATGCGTCCAAGTAATTGTGCCAGTGACACTTTGATTGAAGGAATTGAAAATCGTTCTGGAGCAAGATCAGGTAACTACCTGGAAGTTTATGACGACTGATGTAAATTAACTCTGATCTTCGTCCTACTTAACCTGAGAAACTAAATATTTGAGATTGTAGTATTGAGTTTTAAAAGGTTAAGCCTGTCTACTTTAAACACTTCAATAGAACTTTCTGATGATTGAAAGATGGTGTCAAGTTTCTTAGTTATGATTTCTACATCATGTGTAGAGAATTGTTTCAGGTCTCCCTGGTTGTCTACATTGTTTGCATGCTCCATTTAATCCATTTTCATTGATTGGAGGAAATGTGGAATAAAACTTATACTAGGTAGAAAGCATGCTTTCACTGATCAATCAAGATGAAATCAGCTGGTAATCCATTAAAGATACAAGATACTACCCCTACATCCAATGAACTGCAAAAAATTCAGCCAGCTTCATCACTATTGTCCCATCACGTCCTGATCATTCACACATTTATGACTTGGTTAATTTCAGCAATGTTACACTTGCGCCATTCTTTGGAGTCGAGGGCCTCTATATTGTCATCATCACTATCATCTACATTACACCCTAATCTAGCTGTTGAATCAAATACATGAAGGGCAAACTCGCTACACTGGAGCAATACGCGAAGCAGCAAGACGCTTTCTTAACTCCTTGTTGGGCACCAGAGGCTTTTGTGAAGGTTGAGCTTGTGTGATTGGTATTAATAAGGGAGTCGAAAGTCGATGACTCGATGGCTTAAGAAACTCTTTCCCATTAAACTGGCAACTCCAAGCAGCAGAACTTGTGTTGGATTACAGCCAATGGTTTCGCTTAGGGTGGTGGTTCAATGCTTTTACTTTTGGGTCGCCCCCAACATTCTTCACGGACATGAAATAACCCTAACTGCAGCCGGACTGCTCTCGCACCCTTGAGCTTGGAAAAATAAAATAAAGGGTGTTGTTCATATAACGATTAGAGTTCTACAAAAGCATTCAACTTTTATTTAAGCCTTCATTTCACAATATAAAATAGGACAGCGCTTAATGTTTCACAAATCCATTCAGCATTCACTCAGGCTTCACTGACATGATATAACTCGAAACAAAAGCTCACTCCACATCATACCCCTTCTCTTGAAGCTCCTGAATGACCTCATTCCTCATTCTCAGCCACAGCTTCTGAGCTTCTTGCTCGAACTTCTTGTTCTGCAACTCCTTCTGATAGTTAAACCCATCCTTATCCGTTTCAATATACCCTTTTGGACCGATTGTGGTGCCGACCATGCCCCCTTTGGCAATGAATTCTTGCATTGCTTCTTCATCACCGGGATATGGAAACTCTCGCCGCTCGTAGAGGTGGGCTAATTCTTTTTCTTCCTTGGGCCGAGGCTTCAGCGTCCACCAACCCAGCGGTGATGTTTCGTTGTAGAGCCAGGCGGCACCAAATATCGTGTACGTGCATAACAAAGCTTTGCCAATTTGTTTCCAGAAGTAGTAGTCCTCTTTGCCCAGTCCTACTTTCTTCAAATACTTCTGGGCATTCATCGATTTCATCAGTTGGAAACCTGAATTACAAATTAACGCCAAAAACAAAGGGCTTAAAATGTTTCATCCCACTTTTCAGTGAACAGTTGGAGGCAAGTTAGTTTACGTCTCTAATAAACAAATGAATGAAATAGGTTAAAAAGAAGCAGAGTAGACGTTTCGATATAAGAATGTCTGATCTCGACATTCCATCGAACAGTTGGGAGGCAAGTCGGAAAAGGCATTCACCCACCCATATGCGCACTGAAATAATATCTTGGTTTTACCTGTCTTGGCTTCTTGATACCGTTTGCGAATCATCGAAACTAGTCAGTGTGAAGCTGAATACTGAAAGTTGGGGGTGTCTGACAGTTCGATGAGGAGAGGGGTCGCAACGGAAATCTGATGAGAAACAGATTTTATAAAAGATCTCTTCCGGTTGTAGCCCACATGAGCACGGGTTTGGACCAAGCCACGCACTTCTTCCTCAGTCTCACCTCACTTTATAAACTGAAGTGACACTTGTCATCATTTTGGATTGTCTCGGTTTTTTTTTTATTATTATTATTTTGAAAAAGAAAATCAAAGATTGATGACAATGTCGGCTTATTATAATTGGATAAGAGAGTGCATGGGATATTGATATTTTACTTCGAGTTTTCCGAAAAGAAAAAGAAAAAAAAAAAAAAAACAGATTGCATGATCAATGATTGTTGATAAATCACATATGAGTAATTATTTTATAACTCTTTTATAATTATTTTACAACACATCTTTAAACAATGTATGAAATTATGTCACTCCATTAAAATAAAAATAAATTTTAATATTATAAAATTCAGATTCATTGTAGAGTTATCAAATAGTTGTAAAGTTATCATTTTCCAATCTCATATACATATATATATATAGAGAGAGAGTTATAAAATAGTTGTAAAGCTAACATTCAATGAATGTTAGGACTGTTTATTAAGATTCTGGTCTAGAAATTCAAGTTTTAAATCTGAGTCAAAACCTGGACCGAGTTAGCCCGGGCCAAAGCAAACCCAAATTCCGGGTTGATTCCTCTCTTTCTTTCTTTTTTCCTTCCTTTAGCATGCTTGAGTGCAGCATGTTTCAAACTTCACTTTGAACTTGCAGTACATATTGTAAAAATAAATATTGAAAAAATAACAGAGTATGAGTGATTTGCCTTGTGTGCAAGTTCTCATCTCAAGTTTCGGCTAAAAATGGCTTGAATTCTGCAAACACGGTGCTCTAGACGAAGGCCAAGGGCCAAACGTATTGATAATGCATCCAAGGCCCTTAGCCCTTTTATGTGATATATTTGGGAGCCATTTTAATGGATTTTTAATTTTGCAGCACTCAAGCATGTTGAAAAAAATAAAAATAAAAACTCTAAATTCCAGCTTTAAAATTCGGTATCTGGATCGAGATTCGAGTGTATCCCAACTCGAAACTAGAATCCGGTCTTCTGAGTTCTGGATGAACAGTCCTATGAAATGTCTCAACTTTGCCGCATAATTTGCCACGTGAGCTGATGACCAACTGATTTTGGATAGATGCTCCTTTTTTTTTTTAAATATAATATAAACTGCAATGGAGATGAAATAATATTGAAGAGCAGAAGAGATTTTTATGGCTAGATATTTTCTTTTCTCATTTGTGGTTAAATACATGAAAGCATACAGGGCGGAACTAGAAAATCTAGTTTGAGGGGTTAAGTTAAGAAAAAATAATTTTGGGGGGCTTAATACTAATTTTTATATAATTTATTTTATAAAAAAACCTTTTAAAACTTAATTTTTATCAAATTTTAAAAATTTTGGAGTCAAGCCTTAAGGTAGTTCCATCTCTCAAAGTATACATCCTCTATATAGGATGAAAAATATGAAAATTACATAGAGATAAAATAAAATAACGATGCTTCTACGTCTATGGACAAAAGCTACCAATCTTTTGTACCGGTAGTATTAAAGTGTTTTTTTTATTTTTTTTATATATTTAAAAATAATACAAAAAATACAAAAATAAACAAACACAAATGCTAAAAAAACACATTTCAATAGCTTTTGTGGGCGGGATTCCTTAGTACCTATATCATTTTCCATAAGATAAATAATCCAGTCATTATATATAAAAACGATTTGATAATTATAAAATAAAAATCAATCACTAACAACTACTAACCCCATTGAAACATGTTTAAATCGATAAGCTCTGTGCACCCCAAAAGCTAATCTCATTTTGTTACAGAGTAATTAAAAGAAGCTGGTTTGATCCCCTTCTATATTTAGTATTGCCATCTTTAGCTGATCTATATTGTAGGTTAGAGAGAGAGAGAGAGAGAGAGAGAGGATTTGACCCATAATTATTAGCATATATATATATATATATTATATAATCGTCAAACATGTGATCGAAGAATTTCAACATGTAATTCTCTAATGAATTAGGACGATTGAGATGATCGATGATGATGATGATCATAATAAGCAGTTATCCTTTAGCTTTCAGAAAACAGAGTTTTCGAATCTGGAAAATCCGTGAAAACCATGTTTCAACTACAATATATATATATTGTTGTGGCGGACAACCCATCCATCCATGTATCTCTCATCTACCAAACTACCATTTCCATGACTTTCTTCCACTCGGTAGCTTTCTAGCTCCTAGTAGTACCGAACCCATGTCAAATTACCAAAATATCTAACCTCTAATATAAATCTTGTGTAAAATTGTCGTAAACTCTCTAGCTCGATCCTTAGTTTTCTGAAACTCAAAACAATTTAATTAAATATTAAAGACACCAAATTTAATTAGTGTTTGATCAGTTCAACCTTAGATATTTAGTTAGAATAAATCAAAGAAAACTGAAAAAGTACTAAAACTGGAAGTACTCTGTTGTCATCATGTATGTATGTCATCTCATTGACTTAAGTCGGGTGGATTAAGCTAAGATTATCCACGTTTTTTTTATTTCTGTCTATTTATTTAAAATGTTAGCTGGGGTCTGGTGTACGAACTATAACCGAAATGGTTGGACCAAACCCAGGGGCTGATCACCTAGTCCATTTGAAAATCAGCATCATCAACAAAAGCTCTACTAGTTTTAACTAATTAATTAGCTTCAGAAGCTTGTCTATATATATAAACATGAAAAAAAGATAACAGAAATAATTCTATCTATCTGGGTGGCTATAGTTTTTATATGTTTATATGTATGTATATATATATGGCTTTCCTCCCAAGTATTCTCGGCCATATATCCACCTACTAGCAAAAACGACTTGGCAGCAGAGAGATTAATGCACGTCGTCGGTGATCTCTTTATAAGCCAATTCCCGCCTTTGTCATGATCCACGCATCTCAGAACTGCAACAGAAGAGAAAAGAGAGATACAGATAATTGGTCATAAAAATGGCGCCATGGTCGATCCGAGTTATAGTACTGATGGTAGCGGTGGCGGCTTGTGGTCTTTTTCCGGCGTCAGTGGAATGCATGGTCCGGCACTACAAATTCAACGTATGTATACGTACTACATGAGTTTGATCTGTTTTTTATGCATATATATATGTAATATGCACTTCATCACGTGTTTTACACATACATGAATAAAATAACTGCATGTTAATTAATCATGCATGTAATTTATGAAGTTTTACTTAATAATTGGTTAATTAACGTTGCCTCGATAGCTTGTGACTTGATCCGCCAGCCATGCATGCATGCACTTTATATAAGCATGATGTGTTCAAAGAGGAAGAGCATGAGGCGCGCTGTTCGTTTATATGTTTCGGGTTTGCTCTTTTGCTGTCAAATTATATTGCCACATCAAAATCAAGATCATTAACAAAAGTATGCAATTCTCTCGTTTTAATTAATTGACTGCAAAAGGCCAAACCTAGCTTATTATAACTTGCTTTCCCTCAAATTATATCATTGATATGTCGTTTAAAATACATTATATTCGATCGATGGATGTGATAAAAAAATAATAAAATGAAATAATATAAACCTATTAATTTTGCATGCTCATGCGCAAGTTGTTTTTATCAACTTGCAAATTAGTCTTTGTTATTTGTATACGCCGTATTAATTTTTAACCAACAAGACTAACCAATGTCGAATGCTTGAAAATTTGAAAAAAAGAGTAACGATACTCATCATCTCAATTCTCATCATCCTCTAATTATTTCTTGATGTGATATTAAATAATTAAAAATTATTTATTATATTTTATTTATGAATTTATTATCTAATATCACATCATGAGAAAAATGATGATGAATAGATTTACTCATATATATATATATATATATATATATATATATATATAAAACATGAAAACCATTTAAGCGGGAATCTTGGCCAAACAGCAAAGTACTGGTGGTGTCGAGGAAGCCACCAAACTTAATTTGGTCGATGTCGGGCACTATGCCATATGTACAGTCACATTACAAATAACTTAAATTATATATATATATGGAAAATGATCAGCATAGATTTAAGGCTTGTAAGTCTCGTGTAAAGGTTTTTAAAAAAGAAAATTTTATTTTTTAAAAAAATCATATATATATTTATAAGAAACCTCTTGTTTTTTTTTTTTTTTTTCAAATAACCTAGCTGTACGAATTAAGGAACTAATTGCTGATAAATAGCATTAATTAGTCATGAATATCTAAATTAATGCGGTGACTAATGTAATAGGTGGTTATGAAGAAAGCCACAAGAATGTGCTCAAGTAAGCCCATTGTGACAGTGAATGGAAGGTCTCCTGGTCCCACCATTTATGCCAGGGAGGACGATACCGTGCTGGTCAAGGTGGTCAACCACGTCAAGTACAACGTTAGCATCCACTGGTTAGTTCCTTAATTTCCAACTTTATAGGTAAACTCTGTCTTATTGTGATAATTTAGTATTTTTCATTCATTTTTTAATTTATCATATTAAAAATTAAAAATTAATGGATGAATAATTAATACCACATCCATTTTATTATTGGTAGGCATGGAATAAGGCAACTTCGGACGGGTTGGGCAGATGGACCAGCTTACGTAACACAATGCCCAATTCAACCAGGGCAACAATACGTATACAACTTCACCATCACTGGCCAAAGGGGTACGCTGTGGTGGCATGCTCACATTCTTTGGCTCAGGGCCACTGTCCATGGCGCTTTGGTCATCTTGCCCAAGCGTGGAGTTCCTTACCCTTTTCCCACACCGCACAAGGAAGTCGTTGTTGTATTAGGTACAATCTTGATCTCCTCTTTTCTTAATTGGAAAAGTAATCCTTCTAATGACGAGAAATACTTTAAAGATAAAGAGAGTATACAAAAATAAATTTAAAAAATAACATGGCTTGATCTATAAGTATGATAAATTGAAATTACGTCATTTTATAAATTTATTTTTATGTAATTCCTTTGTATTTATAGCACTTTTCTGTAATTAAAAGCCCATTGTCTCCCTTGATCTAATAATGCATGCTAGGCCAAAAGATCAATCCTTAACTTTCAGTCTGGTTTTTCAACTTGTAGGTGAATGGTGGAAATCAGATGTTGAAGCTGTCATTAATGAAGCTTTAAAATCTGGCTTGGCCCCCAATGTTTCCGATGCTCACACCATCAATGGCCATCCGGGACCTCTCTCAAGCTGCCCTTCTCAGGGTAAAACACCTAGCTATAGATAATTAGACTATATATGAAACTATGACCTTTTGAATCATGTACAATTGGAGAACAATATTAATTACTTTTGTTGGGATTTTCACCATGTTTATATATATCAATTGCAGCAGGCTTTAGATTGCCAGTAAATACCAGCAAGACATACATGCTACGAATCGTCAATGCTGCACTGAATGAAGAACTTTTCTTCAAGATTGCTGGCCATAAACTCACCGTTGTTGAGGTTGACGCCGTGTACACAAAACCTTTCAAAACCGACACCATTCTCATTGCACCAGGCCAGACCACAAACGCCCTCCTGACCGCTGATCTTCGAAGCGGCAAGTACATGGTTGCAGCCTCGCCTTTCATGGACGCACCCATTGCAGTAGACAACGCCACTGCCACTGCCATATTACACTACTCGGGAACTGTAGCCTCTTCCGCCACCATTCTCACTGCCACACCTCCCCGAAACGCCACACAAATAGCTGCAAACTTCACCAAATCCCTCCGAAGCCTCAACTCGAGAAAGTATCCTGCTAGAGTCCCCTTGAAAATCGATCGTTCCCTGCTATTCACCGTCGGACTCGGTGTAAACCCCTGCTCTACTTGTGTGAATGGCAGCCGCGTGGTGGCGGATATCAACAATGTTACGTTTGTGATGCCCACCATTTCACTTCTCCAAGCTCACTTCTTCAACATGAGTGGTGTTTTCACTGATGATTTCCCTGGAAACCCACTAATAAAGTATAACTATACCGGCACGCAACCGACGAATTTCCAGACCACGACAGGGACGAAGCTTTATAGACTTGCTTACAACTCAACGGTACAGCTAGTTTTGCAAGACACTGGGATGATAACCCCTGAAAACCATCCTCTCCATCTGCATGGTTTCAATTTCTTCGAGGTTGGAAGGGGACTGGGTAACTTTAATCCGAAGAAAGATCCAAAGAAATTCAATCTTGTTGACCCTGTGGAGAGGAACACCATTGGAGTACCTTCTGGTGGATGGACCGCTATTAGATTCAGGGCAGATAACCCAGGTAATTAATTTAACTCCTTATTTTGCAGATCTCTGCTTCTAATTTCCAAGTTCCTTAATTTTTGCGCATTATATATGTAACACACTTTGTTGAATTCACTGCTAATTTAAATGGTTTTGTTAGGGGTTTGGTTTATGCATTGCCATTTGGAAGTGCACACGACATGGGGGCTGAAGATGGCATTTATTGTGGACAATGGAAAAGGCCCTGATGAATCTCTTCTACCTCCTCCAAGTGACCTTCCCAAGTGCTAGCTAGCCATTGCGCAAGAGCTTTTGCATAAACTCATTGGAGACGAGAGAGAAAACAGATAAAAAAGAGATCATGGAGAAAAGAAATCAGATTGGAATTCTTTTAGTCTTGATCTTATTTCATTTTGTGTCCCGACCTATATACTTTTTTGAGTGCTTGTAATTAAACTTGCCCAAAGGAATATTTTTCTAATTTTACAAATTACAGATTATATGAATTCATCACATATATTTTGGGAAAAAAAAAGGCTTGGTTTTTTTTTATCTGATAATATATTCTAACATCGAACATATACATCATTGAAAGAATTAATGGCCACTCATATATGTGAGGTGAAGAGAGGGGGTCCTTTGTGGAAAAACGTTTGCTCTCTCTACCCTCAGCATCCATCAACCCAGATCCTATGTATAGGTCTATTTCCGCTTTCCTTTTACTTTTTCCGATGATATTGCCAAGAGATACTGATCTATTGCTCGTTAGCCATATCCAACTACCACGTGCCCCTCCAAAGGAATCCCCAGCTGAGTGGCGAGTGTGGCTCACGCGTGGTTTCTAGTGTGCGTGGGCCTCATGTGCCGCTGCATCAGAAGGAGATTCATGCCGCCACACGCGGCGTCACCGGTGCCAGCGGCTTCGAATCTTTCAAATCCGTGTGCTCGTTTTATTCTTAGTGCAGTGCGTGTCCCGCACACTCCACCATCGTCGGTGGTGGTCCTTTACCAGTGTATCGGATTATCTTTAGGCTGCTATTCTCTTATATTCCTGCTTTTTCTAACCAACGATCAAGACGATGTGATCGTGATAGTCTCTTACAATTTGACCGGATCAACAAATGCAGCACGCCCCTCTTAACTGCGGCTTTTAGTCGTAAGTTTATATTCTGTTTATCAGACTATATTAAAACCGCTTTAAAGCGACATCCCCTTGTGAGATTGGGTTGAAGTCAAATTTTTGGCTTAATAACCTGCTTTTTTATTTTTATTTTCGGTGTTGTTTTCATTGTGTTTGGAATGATTGTTTGGGAATCTCACCTTATTGAATCTTGTATCCTTGTAACCGTTTAATTTATCTATGCAATGCTTAATTTGCTGAAGAAAAAAAAAAGAATTCATGGCCTAACTCATCAAATAAAACCGATTCCACAAGAGATGATTGTTCATTCCTTATAAACATGTCTAAGACCTTTTCCACAGACAATGCGAGATTATTCTTCAACACCCTCCCTCATGTGCAGACCAGTATTTTTTTTTTTTTTGTCCTTATCACTGGATAAGTAGTGTGGACCCCATTCTTCTTGTGACAAACTCTAATATTATGAAGAAATTTATGAGCTTAACCCTCTCATAAAATTGGTTTCATAATAGAAGATTGTTCATTCTTTATAAACATGTCTAAAACTTTGTTCACGAGCAATGTAAGATTATTTCTCGACAATCATTACAGAATTTTTTTTCTTTGTAGGATTAATTTGTTAAAATTATCAATTATATTAAAAAGTTTAAATTCATGAAATGATGTAAATTTAATTATTTAAACTATGTTATATATAACACTTTGAATTGTCTCATTGTGAGTCAAATTCCCCATGAAACCAACGTGTAAAATATTTACTTGAATCGAGTGAAAAATTTGGAGTAAAAATGAATCAAATTCCTGATCCATGCTTCGATCCTGTATTAAATTATTATTTATCTTAAAAATTTAAATTGACAGTGACTGTTGGAAAAACCGAAATGAATAAATTCACCACAACTAATTAAGAATTGATCAGAAAGGGATACACATGCATGCCATTCATTTTGCTGGGGAGATAGGCAGCAACTAGGCCTTGGCCTTGATTTCCTTGCAAGCGAAGAGAAACAGAAAAGCGTAAGCAATGCGTAATATATCAAAAATTTTACATGCCGTCACTTTTACGTATTTATTTACATATTTTACTAATATGATTAATTATGTCACTTTTTCTTAATATAAAATAATTATTTTAACCATTCACATTAATATAATACATAAAAAATAAGTAAAAGTAATTATATTTAACAAAACTCGTAATATATATGAGTGAAAAAATGATATTTGTAGAGTGCACATCTTTTAAAAAAAAAAGTTAATAAATATAAAACTTGTATACAAAATATATTTTTAATAGTAGATCCTATTTTATTTTAAAAAAGATGTGGGATCTATGATTATATATAACATTACTCGTAATTAAATTGGAACAATATTTCGCATTGAAAAATGTTTTTTTGGCCACTCAATTTAACCATCATTTTGATACCTCATATATTTTATTTTATTTTTTAAATTTTTTTTTATTTAATAATTAAGGAAATGACTATTAATGTAGTGATTTTTTTTTTATTTTTTAAAAATGTTTATTAGTGAAGGCCCAAGATCTCAGTCAACATTAGAAGACTCTCCTGTTAAATTACTTCTTCATTTTCCTCTAAATTGTTGAAAGTTACTTAAGGGGGGGCAGATTGGGTAGAGGAAAAATAGTCGTATGCGGAAGGAGGGGGCTCATGGGCCCCCAAAACTTTGCAAAAGGCCTACAGAGGTCTCCTTCAAAAAATTAAAATAAAAAATAAAAAAAATTTTGAGCCCCAAATTTTTTTTTTTTTAACTCCAAAATTTATCCTTAAATATATATAAATGAATTTTGCTAAAATTTGAAGTCTCAAGACTCTAAAAGTTTTAAAAGGAATAAAATATCATTTTCTAAAACTAATAATATTTTTTTATCAATAATATTTTAATTCTATTCAATCGCTCTACATTTTTATTTATTTGTCGATCGACAGATTAATGCATAAATTGATGATTCGTTTAATCTTAAATTATAATTGTAATTTTTTTTTTTTGGCATCACTCTATATAGCAAAGAAATAATACACTATGTAAAATAAATTATTATTAAAACTATTAAAAATATTAGCCCCCCAAAAATAAGACACCATCTTTTAATATATTAATATATATATATATATATATATATATACACACACATATATTTTGAAATTTAGTTTTGATTCCAAGGGAAAGTACTGTTTGTCATCTTTTCATTTTGATTTATACGATCGTAGAAAAGTACTATTATAGATCTCACGAACGGTCGTGTCTCTTAATGAAAAAACTATTTATTTATTAAAGGAATTTTTTTTATATATATATTTTAAATATCCTGCTTTACTCTTTAGGATAAAACTTGTTTAGAAAAGTGCATGATCTTTTATAAATTGCCGTGTCCTACTTTGATGTGATACGATATTTAATAATCTAACATATTATCATGTCATTTAATATTTTATTTTCATAAATATCATTTATTGAGAAACTTTTTATCTATAAGCATTGCTACTAGAGTTGAGATGATTTTCTTGATATAGCACAATCATGTAGTGTCACGTGTTTTATTAAAAAATTAAAAAATATATATATTCAAAATAAAATAGAATCCGAAAACATAAAAAGATAAAAATTAAAATTCTAGATTCTCAATCGTTTTTATATTTATATTTATATTTATTTTTAATAAATTATGTGACACCACACATTAAGATGGTCAATAAATTTAAGATAATCAAATAATACTATTTTTTTTTTTTTATAAATTTTGAGAAATTGAGTTTAATCAGAATGTGAAGTACGCCGTTGTCGCGCTCACGTAGCCTTGATCTGCTTCTTGTGAGAATGTAACATGCTGGAACCTGAGCTGTGTATGGAGATGGCCTAGGGTTTCGAGAAGAAGCACGAAGAGGACAGGGAGATCGGGAGGGAGACCCCATAAACTTCCGTGAAGTACTTCTTTCAAGACTAGAATATTATTATTATTTGAGATTTAAAAAAATCGAATTATTTATTATATTTTATATTAGAATTTGAAAAAATGTAATGATGAGTTGAGATGAGTTTAGGAACCAAACGAAGCATAAAACTCAAAATTTTGAAAACCTCTCATTTCATTATTACAATTTTTCTAAAGTCTCATACAAAATAAAATAAACAATTCAATTTTTTCAAATTTCAATACAAAAATAATATTAAAAAATATATTCTAATAATATTTTATTCAACTTTTTAACTTTAATTTCAACTCATCTTATTAAATCTCTGAAAACAAACAAGGCCTATTAGTCTTTTACCTTCATTGTCTTTAGTCAATTAGGGAGCCGTGGGCCTTCAATTGAGTCAGTTTAGTGGTTTGGGGTCTTGAGTCTGTTTTATTTAATTGGGTTGGGTCATGTAATGGGTTGGACTCTTAATAGCCCGGTCTGTTTCGTGTACTTCTTTATCTGCATTTTGGGCTTCCTTATTCAGTGGTTATTGGGCCTAGGGCCTAGCATAGACGAATTAGTAGTATATTGGAAACAAGGAATAATCTGTAAAGCACCACTTTTTTCTTCGGCCTATTTTTTCTTTGAAGGCGCGAAGTGAGCAGACTATTATTCTTTTGAGTTTTGTTATGTATAAATAAGTTTACGTATCAATCTGCATATTAATATTATTTTTTTTATATTTTAAATTTAAATCAGTATTATTTTTAATAAAATTTATTTTTTAACTAATCATATTGAATGAATAAATGTGTTAATGCATAAAATTATTTATAATTAGATTTTTTCTATTCTTTTTCCTGTTGCAGTGGATGTGTAACAGAGGACGCGTCGTTCCAATTGCACGCGAGCTGAGCTGCTCGTACTTGCATATATACGACTACGAGGCTACCGACTCCTTGGGAGAGCGGTCTCCAAAATGGATACCCAGTCAGAACATTGTGCGGCTTTTTTGACTTTTTGGGAAAGTAAAGGACGACCGACGTTTAAAACCGCATCTTTCCATTCATAGAAACAAAACTAGCCATGATCTCCAACCCTATTCAGACTATTTACGGCACATTATGCTTTTGAATGCATCAAGTCTCCCTTCCGGGCCTTCCCCACGAGTGTATCAATGGGCAAACGACATAATCACTTCAAAACAAAAATTAAAAATTAAAAATCAATAAATTATGGTTATTACGTCAGATTCTTACAATTTGGATTATTCAAATTCTGGAGTTTAAAATATAAGAAAGATAAATATATAAAAACAATCGTATAAGTGTATTTTTTTTCAAACAAAATTTTCCCCATCACGATTAAATTTGGTTAAGGGGGAATTTGTTGCTCGTGTCTACCTAATTCGTGATAGGTCTTACTATAAACACTCTCTCTCTCTCTCTCTCTCTCTCTCTCTCTCTCTCTCTCTCCTCCCTCTGTGTGGAATATATTCTTCTTCTTTGTTTCATTTTTTGGATTTCTTCCTGTCCAAATGCAAGCATGACTATGAAATTCATCTCCATGCCACAGATAGCATGACTGTGAAATTCTGAAAATTTGCCAGCATCTCCATGTCCTAAGCCTCAAAATTTTTAATACCATATCACAAAATCCATAACACAAACAAACTCGTCTCCCCTCACCTCTCTCACGTACCATAGCAGAAACTATAATACAAAAGGAAAAAATGGTAGTGGAAACTATAATACATAAGGAAAAAGTTACCTGTGAAGCTGGCAGAGGGCGACGAAACAGCCACGAACTAGAGACTCGGGGCACTCGAAATAGCTTCTTCTACGCGTAAAATGCATGTTTCAGGCAAGGGGAAAAAAATAAAGGAAAAATCTATAGATCCTGATTTCCACGATTCACAGAGAAGCAGATTCGGAATGCTGGGTTTTCAACTTCGTTAGCGCCACTCCGCGATTCACAGAGAAGAAGAAGAAGATTTGTGGGTTTTGTGAGGAAACTTGAGGGATTCACAGAGAAGAAGAAGGGGAATTTCGATCAGCTTGCGGGAGGTGCGACACCGTTCAATGACCTTGTGGGAAGTGGCGGCGCTGAACAGAGGGACCGCATCGCGGGGTGGCGCTGGGCAAAGGGAGGCGACGCGAGGGAGGAGCTGGGCAGGAGGGCAGGTGCTGGGCAACACAGGATGTGTGCTTCTACGTGGGATTTCGAATTTGGGTATTTGTTTGGGTAAAAAAAAAAAAAAACCAGCTACGGTGTGCTACGGATCAGCCGTGAACAGTGGCTGATCTGTAGAAGAACTCATTGTCTTTACCGTTTATATTTTATTTATCGTTTGAAGTCATAAAATGTGTAAATATCGCGCATTTCTTTTAAAAGAGTAAGTAAATATGAGATTTACATAAAAAAATTAATTTTTTAATAATAAATCTTATTCTTTTTAATTTTAAAAAGAATAAATCTTGTACAATCTATAACTGTATATAATATTTTTTAATAATTTTTGGTTGTTATCAAATATATGGAAACAGACATTTTTATCATTCGTGATTTTTCTATCTTTTTTTTTCATCACTTTTATAATTATACTCCGATAGTGACGCCAGCAGTATGCACTTATTGTGGAACGTTGATAACAACGAAGGGCAAACAAGACAATTCGGGAACTAAGCTTTTTCAACGAAGGTGGTTTCCATTGAAAACGGGAGAGGGTGCGATATTCGAGATTGCAAATTAAAGACAGATGGATTGGTGACCTATGTGGTCCATTCAGACAGAACATGCTTGAATGTTTTTTTTTTTTTTTCTCAACATGCATGAATGTTACATGTGATGAAAAACATCTTTGTTTTTTTTTTTTTAAAAGTATTTTAAATTCTTCAAAATATTTAATAGAAGAAAATTTCGTAAATTGATATTGTTTGATGGTTTACCTTCCTTCATATTATTAAGATTTCTAACATTTTTTTTATTAATAAATTAGGTCTGCCATATGATACAATGATGTATTCCTTCATACGATGTTAAAATTATAAATTAACATAATATAAACTATAGTAATTTGTACAACTATTTAAAATAATGAATTGGCGGCATGTCCGGTCAACAAGAAAAAAACGTGTTACATTCGACACAAAAGCATATATGCTATAGAGATCATTGTTGAGACTTTTTTGTTATAAAACGAGTGTTGTAATAAGAGAGCATGTTATGCACGACGCAAAGGAATTTTTGGATTTTTAGAAATGTTATATATTGGAAAAAATATATATATAAAAAAAAAAGTTTCTAAATTCATATCGTTTTATTTGTTATATTGGGCTAGTAATTTTTTTAATTATAAATTAAATAAGATGTATAATATTCATGTACATCAATTTGGAAAATAATTTTTATAGACCCAATACTCCTTTTATTTTTTGGGCCCAATGCTTTGGAAGAGAATACTTTTACAGATATAAAGAGATTACATAAAAGTAAATTTACAAATTAATGTGATTTTATGAGATTCATTACATTTATTTTAAAATAAAAGTAACTTAACAATTTGACATACCACAAAAAATTATATAAATTTATAAAATTATTTTTATATAAACTATTTGCTATAGAGTATTTTCTTTGGAAGAGGACAAGGCAACTTAATGTTAGACCTTTAGCTCATCATGCACATTCGGCGTTTGAATGGTGCATGTATGGGTGGCGTCGATTTCCACCTGCCAAAATGTTCAAAACAAAGAAGCATGAAAGAGTAAATGAACGGTCTAGGCCTGGTAATTTGAGCGAATAATTCTACGTACAACTGTAAAGTGCGTAAACGTCACGTAATTGTTTTGAAAAAATATAGAGTTTACTATTAAAAAATTAATTTTTTTATGTGAATTTCATGTTTTATTCATTTTTTCTAAAGCGATTACGCGGCGGTTGCACAATTCACAGTTGTAAATATTTTTTCTCAATTTGAATAGTGAGTTAAGATTAAATGAGATGATATGAAAGTTAAATAAAATATCGTTAGAATATAATTTTTATTTTAGAATTTGAAAAAATTAAATTATTTATTGTATTTTGTTTGAAAATTTAAAAAAATTATAATAATTAGATGAGATAAGATAAAATAATTTTACTAAACAAACCAAGCAATACGAGAGAACCCAACAAAACAAAAGAAGAAGGAAAGATATCACCAATGCTAAAAATGATCAAACTCCTTGCATTGTCCCGACATCATGATGACATATTCCAATTTTTGTGAATCACCGAAACAAGTATTGCATTCTTTGTTTTCTTTCTTCTTAGTCACAAGCATATGAATAGATTAGGATGTTTGCCTATAATTCTAGAGTATTGATAATGGATTAATCAAATGTCAATACAAATCTAAACTTTAGCTAGATGTAAGAAAAAACCTCCACATTAGACTAGCCAATGGTTCAAAGATAAGACTTGATGAATAGTAAATCTTAAATTCTCTCAAAACATAGCTATCTACTATTCATAATAGAAATTAATATTTAATTATTTCATCACTTCCCTCTCTCTTTGAATGGTAAAACATACATGGCATGCACATTATTTCTACTAATTGATAGAGTAGACACATTATTTCTACAAAGCATGAAGATCTAAGAAATATATAAATTGTATTTGTAAAAAAAAAATTAAAAAAAATGAAAAATATTATATTATATTATTATTTTAATTTTATAATGGCTAGTCTAATGTAGACTCACCTAGTCAAAAGTTAATATTATAGCTAAAAGTTAAGATTTTAGCCAAACTTTAGATTTGGCAATGGCTAATGCTCTTAGAAGTTATGTATATCTTGTAAATTTTTTGTTTTATTTTTTAAACCACCCCCTTTGTTTTTCTATCAATGATTTTAAGTTTTTACCAAGTAGTTATCTGATTTTCAAGTTTTAGAATTTTATTAAATATTTAATATTATTAAAAAAATTAATATGGACAGCAGTAAATGTTGTATTACTCACTTCGTATGTAATGCAATCCTCACTTAAAATTCTCATGAGGTTCATAGGTGATTTTTTTTCCTAGAGAAACTACTCCCACCCTCTTAATAATTTTCCCATAAAACTAAAGAGAGATTAAGAGAGAAAAAAAAGTAACCACTGAGGGTGGTAGCTTAGTGGTCCATGGGTTTGAGAGTGGACACTAGGTCCTGGAGTCAAATCCCGCAACAGAAAGCACTTAGAATTATTGGTGACCCATTGGTTCATGAACGATTGATGCCCTTATGGGGTTGGATTATAATATGGCTCAAGTTTGACTTGTAGGTAGTGCCTGCGGTTCTCAATATCTAGGCTCCTCCTGCCTGGCTTCCCAATGAGTTGGGTGCTATTATGGTCACGTCCTCGTAGGAAAGCCATCTCTAGTCGCCTCCTTCAACCTTTTATCGTAAAAAAAAAAAAGTGAGAATAAGCTAGCAATTACATTCATAATGTCGGTCCAAAATTGGAAGTAGAACAATGCATGGACTCATTCACCTTGGTGTTGCATGTAGGCGAGAATAAAGGCCAATCATAAAGACAACCCATCGGTTAGGTACGGATCATCAAGGACACTTGGGATGTGTAGTTTCTGTTATTCGAGGGGATAAAAATATGGATCCTACTATAAGGATATCTGATTTTGTTATTAATTTTGATTCTTAGTGTATTTTGATTTTTTTAAATTAAAAAAATAAAAATATAATAACGATCAAAACTAGGAGGCAACCAAGTATTTTTTTATAGAAAAATAATCTACACACAATATTTTGTACAATAATATGTTAAATGAGAAATATTTTTATAAAATATCTTAAAAAGTAACATAATTTTATAAAAATATCTCATTTTATAATATTATTATATAATATATTATATAATTTATTGTGGATATCATTACTCGAACTCTCGATGAGACATGTGAAGACAACTCAAACTTGGTGGGAAAAACAATCAGTACCCAAAACGCCCTTCTCTGAGGTAATTCCGTGGGGGGAAGTGCCAGGGATAGGATGGTAAAAGAGGCAAAATTTAAAAATGAGTGTTGTTGTGGCCCGTGGGGACCGGGCAAAACCCAGGACGTGTAGAGTTCCCACTTTCCAAAGGGTGGGGGGTAGAGAAAAGAAAGGAAAGGTTAAGACAGGGACAGGAGCAATGGAGCAGTTGGTCACTTCTGAAGGGGACCGCTTGGTTTTATTGGTTGAGGGACGGTGGTGGACGACCCATATGGTCGGCGCGTGGATTCCTGCTTCTCGTCGGAGAGTGACAGCTGTACTGTTTATGTGGGGCCAGCAGAGGTGGGTCCTACCCAGCTCGTGTATAACTTATTCGAGATTGCACTACACGTGCTAAGGAAAAAGTTTGCGGAGAAGGGCATCATTGTCCTCCTACTCAATTCCACTGACCTGCTAATGTTAACCAAAAATTAAAATAAATTTAATAAATAAGAGGGCTTGGCGAGTGGAGATGTGAAAGCTGGTGGTTGGATGGATAGCCATTAGGTTAAGAATGGGTTAATATAGGAAAAATAGATAAATTTGACAAAATAACAAATTTTATAAAAATAAACTGACGTGTCTAACGTGATATGTCATATTATAAATAACGTGTCTAAACGTGATATGTCATATTATAAATAACGTGTCATATGAAATACATTAATTTATGAATTTAATTTTATAAAATATTATTATGATTGTAATACTTATTTTTAAAAATAAAGAAATAAAAATATATTTTATAATATTTTTAAAATTGTTTTCACTTATGTGTGGGTTGGGACCAATAATTATGTTCTTTACCCTATGACATGGATCCAGCTAATTGGAGGGTAACCCCTTGTTGGCTGCTTCTCCCTTGGACTTGCATGGTACAGATTGTAAAGGCCAATAAAGAAGAGCCACGTGGTGATAGTCAGTGGCCTTTGGAGATGGGACCCATCTTCCTTGAGATCATAACCAATACAATTATGTTGGGGGGAGACTGCCCAATGAGAAGCCCCAGTAAGTTATAACAGTGTGGAGGGCTCCCCCCCCCCCCCCCCCCCCCCCCCCCCCGCGGCCACAACAAGCCAGAATGTAAAATTTACCACTGATCTAGACCGTAGTTTTGGCGGCTACCTTTGTGGGCCCCACCAAAGGAAAAAGTATTTGATGAAATCTGGTCAAAATTTCTTAAAGTAGTCTCATCACACGGTCGAGAGCAATGATGGGTTGCATTTGTTGTTGCCCCCTTCCCCCCTCCATTGACTAGTGCAGTACAGGTGAGCTTTCCATCTTTCATCATCATCACCTACCCGGCCCTGTTTCTTTCGCATCCCTAAATTTAGAAAATCAACAATTTTACTTTTAAAAGAAAAATGTTATTTCTAGCATTATTAATTCACTTAATAAATATTAATATGATAAATATATGTTGATTTTATTATTATATTTATAAAATTTATGTTTTTATCGGTAATTTCATGTATGTGTTATTCTAGGATTAAATTAAGCAGAATGCTATCCATTTAAAAAGATTTTACAAAAATAAATTCGACATAATTTTTTTAATACGTTAGATATTTTTTTAAGTTCAATCTGACGTATTACATAAAATCATATTAATTTATAGATTTAGAGATCTTTGTGAATAAAATCTTTGTCTTAATTTAACACTAGCATATAGGAAAAAAAAATTGGCTTACTTTCCATATTTGGTTATTTTTAAGACAAAATACAAATACCGAAGGAAAAAAAAGAAAAGAAAAAAGAAAATACAGAACTGAGAGAGTGTCTGTATTATTATAAGAGGGAACTTTTCCATAAGTTGCACTATCCCCAGACACCATCTCCACCAATCAACCAATCAAAGCCGACCACCTACGGTCTCAGCTTTTTTCTCTCACTGGCTAAAGTTCTTAAGCAAAACTAGATTCATTCCTTGAAGCTTACCAACCTGCTTTTTCAGCTTCCCTCAATTTTCTCTCTTTCCCTTCGTAGTTTCACTTAACTTTTTTTTTTCCTTTTCTTTGTTGCTGATGCCACAAGGAAAAGGGAGAAAGAACAGATCTTTACCAGCTTTTTTAAACTGCTTCAAATCGTCAAGAGTTCAGAGTCTCCCTCGTTTTCCGAATTTGGTTATTTTTCCTACCTTGCTTTGTTTCATGGTTCCTTCTTAGTTCCTTTCGTGAGGATTCAGCTTCTTTTTCTTTCCCAATTGAGATGTGAAGTGGTTGCAGCCAGAGATACAAATGTTAGTTAGCTCCAACTTATAAAGCTCTTTCTTTTTTCTTTTTCTTTTGGGAAAGTCTTACCTAGAAGCCCTGCTCTCTTAAGACTTCTGATCATTCCTGGTTCAATTTCATGGAAGTTTTCTCGGTCTTCACTCTGTAGTTCTGTTTCTCTGTTTTTTGTTCCTTGGAATTCCACTGGGTTCAGATCTCAGCAGTGGTTTTAGGGTTTCAGAATGGAGCACCTAAGTTATTTTCCTTTTTGATTTGTTTTGTGGGATTTTCTTTGATTTTTGAAAAGGTGGGTCTTTTCTAGATTCCTCGGGGGTATGCCTACGCACAAAAAGGTATTCTGATTCCTTTCAAAATGCTTCTTGATTTAACACTGATATTATTGCTTTAAAACCTCCACCACTCTGCATTTTCCTGTCTGGGTTATACTTCTCCCCTCTTGCTCTGTCTTTCTTCTTTTTCACCAATTCAAAATCTTGAGCTAACTCTTCAATTCACAATCACAAAAGAATACAGAAGAGCAATCGCAGAACTGTGAACTCGTTCATATTTTGCTGGTAAGATACTGTAATTTGCATGTTAGTTAGAAGTGATGAAGTGGGAAATGGAAATTCTCTCCCCTGCAACCTATATATCGAACGCGAATTGGCTTCTTGACGAAAGCAAGAGTACGAAATGGACTCCTGCCGAGAACAAGATGTTCGAAAACGCGCTAGCGGTGTACGATAAGGAATCCCCGGACAGATGGCCCAAAGTGGCGGCGATGATCCCTGGAAAGACAGTTTTGGATGTGATGAGGCAGTACGAGGAATTGGTGGCTGATATTAACAATATAGAAGCAGGGCTGGTGACAATTCCAGGATATGCCGCCTCGCCATTCACATTAGATGGGGTGAACAGTAATGGCTATGATGGATTTAGGCAATCTTACGGCATCGGCGGAAAGAGGTCTTCGTCGGCTCGGTCTGCCGAGCAGGAGAGAAAGAAAGGGGTTCCATGGACAGAGGAGGAGCATAAGTGAGTTTTTCCTATCAAATTCTTGTTCTGCTTAAATTTTACGTGATGGTAAAGCTTAATGTGTACGGCACAAAACTTTAGTACTTGAACTAGGATTTTTGTAGATTTAACGACATGGGTATGTACCAAAACGCAATCCGTATATGGATTCCACACACTCACATATCATATATATATATATATATATATTGAAGTCGAGATATTTTCATTTATACCAATTTGGTTTTTCTGACTTCATTGGTTGTAGTTATATTCTCTTTCAGGTAGTTTGCTATGTATTCAGTTTAATCTGTGGTCTCATCTTCCGCAGATTGTTTCTGATGGGGCTGAAGAAGTATGGCAAAGGAGACTGGAGAAATATCTCGCGCAATTACGTTATTACTAGGACACCGACACAAGTGGCCAGCCATGCTCAGAAGTACTTCAACAGGCAGCTTTCGGGAGGGAAAGACAAGCGGAGAGCTAGCATCCATGACATAACTACTGTCAATATCGTTGACATGAAAATGCCTTCACCGGACAGTAAAAGACCGTCTTCCCCTGAGCACTCTACGGTGCTTCACCCCCACCACCAGCAGCAACAGCAGCAGAGAAATTCTGCCGCAGCCACGCCCCGAACACCTTTTCAATGGAATCAGTCCAATGGGGGAGCAACCATGGCTTTCAACACAACACATGGGAATGTGTTCATGACCTCTCCATATGGGATTGTTAGCTCTTATGGGCAAAAAATGCAGGGTCACAATCTGCCAAGAGGTGTTTCCCATGAATCTTACATGGGAGCTCCAAATATGGTTTTCCAAATGCATTCTGCACAGCACTACCCCCTTGGATGATCACGAGATACCAGTTGTTTTGTATTCTCAAGCCATATCCTTATTCTGTTCTCTAGTATAGCTTTTTGTTTGTGCTTCTAGCTGGTTCTATGTGAATATGTTATTCAAAGAACTGGGGTTAGTCCATAGTATATGAATTTGAAGAAGTAGATGAGGATTGTGTTTTCTCGGTTTCTCTTGGAACTTCAAATTCTGAGCTCTGAAATTGAGCAGAAGGAGAGTCTCAAAGTACTTGGGTTGCTTTGTAAAAGTCTCAGTGGTTCAATAGAAGTTTTCAGGTTTTTTTAATTGGCAGGATCACATTTCTTGTAGTGTTGTCAAGGATGGAGTGGCCAGTTTATGGAGAAAGCATTTAATGATGAGCATGGTGCATGACTCTGATAGAGACCATTATCATGCGAAGATATGCTAAACGTTTTTGAAGCAAACAGGTGGATTTCACAGCTGACCGTCCATTTGATACCTAAATTTGTCCCTCAAAGATAAAAACCAGAATGGAGAAAGTGATTATGGGGCAATAAGCAAACAAATGGAAGCCCCAAGCTTTCAAGAGGCATGAAATAAAGGCAATAGTGAGAAAAAGTTACTTCAGACTCCATAGTTGCTCATCGAATTCAATGCCCATTTTGTTATGCAACTTATCTATCTGTCTAACATGACCAGTTATGCCTAAAAATATACCGAGTTGGATCAAATAATTGAATTTGTTCGACCGAATTGGATGATCTAATGTTCACAGACTGTCCGAAAATCCTTCATGGGCAGTATTAAAATTGTTGAATCTCAGAATCTGCAGCTACACAAGAACAGAAGCTGATCTAATGAATTTGATGAAACATTGTCGGCAGCTAACCGAGTCACTTGGCACTCGGTTTGGTTTTCCCTAGTAGTATTTGATGGCCTACTTTTCTTTACAAGACTGTTAATCCTTTCTTGCCCCCTAAAAATGGCCTAGTGGACTGTGCTTGACCTCCTAACCATAGTCGATGCTGACTCCACATGCACTCACCGAAGCATCATATGCTTCAAACCGCCCCCTTACTTTTTTTTTTTTTACTTTGGCAATCTGTCTTTCATATAGGGATCTTTTTCAAGAGATCCTCTTAGAGAGAAAGAAGATCCCTCCTAGAACTATTAATTAATGATTAAAGTACAATAATTATATGGTATAGAGTAAAAGATTCATGTTGGATTACCCAGTAAAAGTCTTTTTTTTTTTTTTTTCTCTCTCTCTCCCAGTTCAAGGAATACTCATTACTGGTGGCAAAACAGTAGCAACAGTGCAAGACTCTTATGTTCTAAGAACTCGTTATTAAGTAATCTCGAACCACAAACGTTATAGGATACTATGATATAAATAATTTGCTATAAGATAGAAATACTATCAATTAATATTTCAAGAGTACTAAATAATTTTTTTATTTTGAGTCTGAAAAAAGCAGCTTTTTTTTTTGTGATTCTGAATGTACGGAACCAACAACCAATCGAGTCAAAAATTTTTAATGGTTTCACTGTTCTCTACATCTAGGTACAAGTAGTGTGATCTCTTTCATGGAGACAAGCCACATATATAGCTTTTCATTATGAAGGAAAGAGTTCTTTACCTTTTCTTAATCAGTGTAGATTACACTTTACTAGCTCTATACGGGCTTCGAGATTCTCTTTTTGGTGGGGGAAATTTCCTTGACCTCACATTTCTTTTGTTTTGTTTTCTTTTTTCTGTGTTGTTTTTCCTAAGACCAAGAATCTTCCTCCTAATTAAGTGCTATGTTGAGCTAATGATGATCATATAATAAGACAGAGTGAGTAATATTATTGCCCAATATTTATTAAGTGAAGTTGCACGCACGCACGCACACTAAGTCGTGCTACTACTGGATTGCAGCATTGAACTTAGGGTTATTCATCTAATATAGACAAGGTAGCATAATGATTGATGAACCAAGTTAGGTTTTGTATAGAGTGCAAATCCCATCTTTATCAGATCAGCTGCAAAAGTCCAATGATATTTTATTCACAATAATTTTTTTATGGACCAAGTTAGGTTTTGCATATTGTGCACATCTATCTATTATCAACTATAATTTTCAAAACAGGAGTTTTGATTTTGATTACCCAAATTATGTTTCACTGCCCAAACAACTTCGCCGTTCCTGGGTCGTCCTGCAAAAATGGAAGGGATAGGGGCTCGGGATGGTGAAAGTCATCTTCGATGCCTAAGTCAGTGCAAACTTTGTGAATTAACTTCTGAGGAAGGAGATTGGAAGTAAAGAAAAATGTTTAGAGAGGTAGCCCTTGAGGGGGAAGGAGCATATATATATATATATATATATATATATATATATATATTTATATGATATACCTGGTTGTAATGGTCCCCATCAACTGTCAGCGGTAGCGTGTTGGTACATTGGGTGAGGCCTTGGTGGCGGGCGATCTCTTGCCAAGCCGAACGTGGTCATGCTACCTCATGCTGGGTTGTACTGTCTTTTTTCCTTCTGCCATCTGACAGGCCGGCCATGCCGGATCGTGGTCATTTTGACGAACCTGGGTCCATGTCGTGGTGCGTTCACTCTGCTAGTCTTTAAATGCGGCATGCTCCTATCCTGGCTCACCTACTTTCTTTGCCTGACCAGCCATTGGTAGCCTGAGTTAGTGGCCATCCCTGACATCGTGTACACAACTCGTTGGCCAGTAGAGATGTCAGGCCTTCTGACTTGGAAGACCCACGCTTCGTGCGTGGATCATCGTTGTTCCTTCTTGCGCCTTCCGGGTTGGCCCTTCTTATCCTCTTATCCTATTTCCCTACTGTTGGGCTACCCCAAGGCTCGTCTGTGCCCTATGGACCAGGCCATTGTGTCTCGGCCCGTTGTGGGGGGAAAAGCCCCCTTTACAACACACCGCGAATTTCCACCACGCACATGTGGTGAGAATTCAAATAGTTTTTTTTCGTTCCCTTTGGATCAATTCTCCCTTATGCATGCCTGACACCCTGCGACAGTTTGGTTGCTTCCATGATGGCCTGTAGTTGCCTTGCGTTCTTCCCATTCTTTCATTCTCTAGCAATTGAGGGTAGGTAGCGGTCTGTCCAAGCACTTGCCCGCTTATTGGTCCGTGCCCCTTACACTCGCGATGCTTGTCCTGTAGTCGCTCGTGGGTCCATGTTGTTTGGGTTCCCCATGACACCACTCAGCTTGAATCTCGGGATTCGACACGCCCCTTGGGTTCCTGACGGCCGGCCGTTTCACTTCCTATGGCATGCTAACCGTCACACCCTTTCCTATTTAAGCTCCATTGTCCCCTCATCTTCTACGTCTTCTGCTTTTCTTACTCCTACTTTTTGCTCTCGCATTTGCGCCCATCCCTATTCCCTTGGTTTCTCTCCTTACCTTTCTTTCCTCCTCTTCAATGGCCCCTGAAGAAACTTCCGATGCTCGACACTTGTATTTTGCATGGTAGAGCTGGAAGTCATCAGTTTCTGCTGCCGACCTCCATGCGTTGAGGAGAACTTATAATATGCCAGAGTCGGCGATTTTGGAGATCCCTGGGCGTCGAGTCGCCACGATGGATTTGTATGGGATGGCATCCCTGGTCGCACTCTACCCCTTGATGTTTGTGAATGGTTTGCGGCTTTCCTTCTGCCACCCCATTCGGGACGTCCTCAATCTCTTGGGGTTGGCCCTGACGCAGCTTTATCCAAATGCTTGGCGGCTTTTGGTCGCCAACTGTGTAATCCTCCTAAGAGTGCTTAGTTATGGTTCGAGGAGTACCCTTACTTGACTGCCCAGGAGTTTGTCTCTGTAGCCAGTGCTACGTCTCAACGGGAGCTTGTGTAGCTTTCAGGCACATTCCTTCGAGAAACGCATCGCCAACTTGGAGAAGCAGCACTCCCACATCAAAGATTGGTTTCAGCGATTCTTCTTTGTCTCTGGCTCGGGGTGGGAGTACCCTAGTGGGGAGGAGGTCCACCAAGAATTCCTGATCCGGGCTATCTGGTCATACGTGCCCAACAACAAGAGCCTGTCTATTCCGTTGAGGAGGTGGGAGGAGGCCCGACTAGCGGTCGAGCAGGCATGGGTGGTGACCCACCCCATCGACACCAAGACCGATGTGGTGTTAATCGGGAGAGGTACACCTTGAGGCTTTCGTCGTCGCATTGCTTGACCATCAAGAGGTAAGCGGCCGAGCGTTTCCTCTTTCGACTAGCCATAAACAGTGTTAGGAACAAGTAGGCTAGTTTGCTGAAGCTTTTGACATATCCTGGTGGTAGGGATCCAAACCAAGCCCTTTCTGATCCCTTTAGTGTCAGTGGGAAGGCTCGTCACACAATCTCGTCTAGTAACCCGTGAAGGATCATATGGGCTTCGAGTTTGGGTGGGAGACGAACTATTATGACCTCCTTGTTGTACGACAGGCCTGTGCTAGTGAGCAGCTGGTCTATGGAAGATGATGCGCCCATTCGCTAGGTCATTTCTATGTACTTGTCCCCAATCTCCCAAAGCTCGAGATGCATCCAGCGTCTCTCTTTCTCGATTGTGTCAATTTCTGGGGCACGCAGTGACTCAACGTGTTCATTGCGGCTAGGTTCTATTCCTCCCGCCAACTCTTTATTAGCTCTGAGAAGCGCCGTGTTGTCTTATCGAATACCTCCTACTTCCGCCATTAGTTTCTTTATCGTGTCTTCCATTTTAGTGAGTCTTGCTTCCACGGTTCTAGACTGGTCTTCTTCTCTCCGTGTGGCCTGGGAACTCGTTGTTGCTAGCATGCGAAGGACACGCTTCCATAGGTTGGATCCCATAGACGGCGTCACTGTTAATGTTGTGTTTCACTGCCCAAACATCTTTGTCGTTCCCCAATCATCTTGTAAGAATGGAAAGGATGGGGGCTCAGAGTGGTGAGGGTCACCTCCGATACCTAAGTCAGTGCAAGCCTTGTGAATTTACTTCTAAGGAAGGAGATTGGAAGTAAAGAAAAATGTTTAGAGAGCTAGCCCCTGAGGGGGGGAGGAGCGCGCGCGCGCGCACACACACACACACACACACACACACACACATACTTGGTTGTGGTGGTCCCCAACAACTGTCAGTGGTAGCATGTTGGTACATTGGGTGAGGCCCTGGTAGTAGGTGATCTCTTGCCAAGCCGATCGTGGTCATGCTACCTCGTACCCGAGTTGTACCGTCTTCATGCCTTTTGCCATCTGACAGGCTGGCCATGTCAGATCGTGACCATTCTGATGGACCTGGGTCCATGTTGTGGCACGTTCACCCTGCCAGGCTTTAAATGTGGTGTGCTCCTTTCCTGACACCCACTTTCTCTGTCTGACTAGTTGTTGGTAGCCGAGGTCAGTGGTCATCCTTGACCTTGTGTACACGGCTCTTTGGCCAATAGAGGTGCTAAGCCTTCTGACTTGGAAGACCCACTCTTCGTGCGTGGATCATCGTCGTTCCTCGCTGGGCCTTTCGGGCTAGCCTATCTTGTCTTATCCTCTTATCTTGTTTCCCTACTATTGGGCTCTTCTAAATCATGTCCAAATATATTACTATAGAGATCAGTAATTGAAGTTTCAGAGGATGCTTCTGACTCAATATCAGAATTATTCTTATCAATTTTATCATTATTCTGCCCGTGGACTGGGCCCTTGGGTCTCGCCTGTTGTGGGAGGGAAAGCCCCCCTCACATGCCCCCACAATTATATATATGCTTTAAATGACATTTAAAATGAAATTTAAGTCATTTTCTAATCAAAGTTAAAAGTTATCAAATTGTTGAATCTAATAATATATTTGATACTGGATCATAATCTGGAATGATGTGGCGCTTTGGTAATATGGCAACTTGATGACGTGGTGTGCTAACGTGGCATTTGGTCGACTTGCATCAATATTCTTATGAGAAATGATATTTGTAATACTAGAATGTACAAGTCCTGATCATTCTTTTTGAAAAAGTAAATAAATTTATTATTTACATAAAATAAAATTATTTTTTAATAGTAGACACTATCTTTTTTTAAAAAAAAATGCACAAAACTTACACACCCTACAACTATATTTAACTATTATCTCATTCAATTTTTCTTTCAGTTCTTAATTCAAATTTATGTAATTAGTTCTTTATTATGCATGCATCACTTTGCATGTGGCAATGCTATCATGAAATGCCTAGTAACCACCCCTGTGACTTGCATATAGAATGTTCATTCCCATCCATTAAGCAAAGAATTCAGGACAAAATGAGCAACATGGTTTATTCCAACAAGTTTTTTTTTTTTTTTTCTTTTTCTACAGTAGATGACAAAGCTAACCGCCATCTTTTAAAAAAAAGGAGAAGCACTTCTACAACTTGCATTGAAAAAGCACATTGGCCACTTTATTCGTAAATTTTGATAAACATCTTAACAAGTTGTAACCATTTACAATAGCATCATTTCTACACACTTTCGGTCATCTAGTTTCTGAAATGAAATATTATTCAACAATATTCTGATTCGTTAACTGCTTTCAGTTAATCAAAAATATCTGAAATATATGTATTGGAGTGAAGCTTTTATAAATTTTATGTAGGGAATAGTAATTAAAGAATGCACACGATTTTTTAAACTGTTTTATTATTTCACAGAGATTTTGAATAATCTCTGCGAGAATTTGTGTTTGGATAATGATAGGTTATGCGCGGCCGCAAATGGAGCCACATCTCTTCCTACCAAGTGTCTATGTATCTTATCACTATCATTTTAAGTTACATGGTGATGCTTGAAGATAGTCATATGCATCCACGAAATAGACCTAACATGTCTAAGTCAAGAAGAAAGCCTATTATCAAAGTCTAGCAAGTCTAGATGGTCTCCCAACTTTACTTTATTCTGGATGGGATGTAGATGATCACTTCACACTCTCTTGCCATGCCATCAATGCCTTTAGGCCTCATGCATCATGTCCGGATGCACTTTTGCTTATTGAAAATGACCAATTTTATATAAGAAAAAATATTTAGCTAGAGGACAAAGGAATACTATTCATTATTTTTCAATGATGTGAAAACATTATAGTTATAAAAACAAATAGTTCTATATATATTGTTGGTAGATACAAGTAGTGTGTAGTCCTTTATATCACGTCAGATTTAAAATGAATAATTCTTCCTCTCTCATCAGCTCTCTCTCTCATAAGTCCGGTCTTTCTCTCTCATCAGTTTCAACAGCTCGGTCTCTCCCTCTCCTCAGCTCTCTCTCATCTCTCTTATCAGCTCGGTCTCTCTCTCATCAAGTGTCTCCACGTCAGCTACGTTTGCACGCTGTTTGCATAAGGCGCTTGCAACAAGCATTTTTCTAAAAACAAATATTTATTTTATCATGGCTAACGTGGCAGGCTTCTACATCAGTGATATTGTTCTATCGTTTCATATTGTTACCAAACATCAGTCATTTCTTCAAATTTAGAGGTGAATTCGAGACTTTAATAGATCATGAAAGCCTAACATGATATCCATCCTCAGCCACGCATCCCATATATGCAGACTGCTGAACATGGCCAAACCGCTTACTCTTATTGAACAGAACATAATTCATCTTCAATGCACGGCATGCATGGGCCACATGCACAGTTTACAAGGCAACAACAAGAAACCGGTTGAAATGGGACTGTGGCAGGATACAACAAAAACATGGAGATGGAGTACAGACAACTTTCATTCCAGTGGAAAATCTGTTCATAGATCAGCTGTCTCTGCGTAAGTTGTTTTGAGGAACTAATCAGTTTGGAGATTTTTCCTTACTGTATGTCAAACCAAAGCCCAGGGGGAATAAAGGATCATATGAATTGACTCCAACATGCAAAGGCAGTTGCTCAACTTGTTTAAACCATGTTAGTGGTAGTCGGCCTATGAAGTCATGATCCCCAAAGACAACATCAGCAATTCCTCCGGCTTCACTTCCAGGCAGCCAAGCAACACTTAGAGCATCTATCTTTTCCAAAAGCCCTGGCTCCAAAACTAAGGGTCTTCCAGATACTAAAATCACCAATGTGGGGATGTTGTCAGCGACTGCACTCACTATGTCGTCTCCAAACAAGGGGATTTCGAGCTCTGAATTATCACCAGGGGTCTCTGCATAGGCTTCTTCACCAACAGCTACAATGGCAAACGATATGTCCCGACGTGCTAAAGTGTCTGCTGATGGATATTGCTCATAAATTACCTCCGTTTCATCTCCCACTGCTTCTTTGATGGCATCCAAGATGGTTGTGCCTAAAATGCAACGACATTTTGAGTGCCAATTTGCATCTACGGCATTATGTTCAAAAAAGAATAAAAAAATAAAATCTTCTGATGGGAAAATTGTGGTCCATAGATGCCTTATTGAAACGTTAAAAGATCAAACCATGTTGCAACAAAAATAAGGAGAACCTGACTGGACATAGCAAAAATACTGTTTTTCTTTCTATGTTTATTTCTTTTCAGAGTGGGATGGTGGGATCGATGTGAACCTAGGCATGCTTATGGAAAAACATATTGCATGATACACTTGACCACCAAAGAAAGTTGTGTGATCATATATCACTATGGAAACAGACCGAACAGAATAAGCTTCTTGCATATTTTAATATCTTCCACAAATGGATTACAGTTTAGTCAAATTAACTCTGAACTAGTAGGGCTGGGATTAAGACAGATGACAATTGGCTTCGGTGATAAACTTAGATGCATATGAACAAAAACCAGTCTTACAAAGGTGAATAGAAAGAACAATAAGTAAAAATTAAAATATTAGCAAGTAGCACAATGAATGAAAAATCAGCCTTAAAAGATAAGAAACAATCATTCTTAAAAGCTAAATAACATCACTTCGATAGTGAAAATCAGCATATTGCTTGGTATTCATAAGAGTTGCATACAGATTGTAATCCTTCCACTGCCTCCATACCAAGTTTCTGTCCACCCCCCACACTGATATCCAAGATCATCAGTATGTGTACCAGCAACAAGAATTGTTTTAGCATTTTTGTCTAAAGGAAGAAAAGGTCTGTTAGGATCTTTTCCATTTTTCAAAAGGACCAAGGACTTGCGGACTGCTTCACGTGCTAGATCTCGATGCAACTGCAGGTAGCTAAAAGTTTACCTCAGCTTTGGAGAAATAAAACATAGGTTGCATGCTACAGTTGGATGTTATTGAAGCAGACGAAAATGCACAGAAAGATAAAGTTAAGGCCAAGTGAAATAAAGAAATTTTTTCGAACCAAAATGATAAAGATGAAACTGTTATTGTATCTGATGATGGCCAACTGTGACTGTTCTGATTTTATCTCTTATTGTACAAATATTATAAATATACAGAGATATGGCTTTCCTGAAGCAAGAGAGGAAACCATTTTCAATCCATTTGCTAACTAAAAGCGTTCTTTCTCTTTGTCCCCTTCCTACCCCTTACTAAAAGCATTGTCAATCATGACAATAAAATTGTAGCAACTGTTTCTATTTCTTTATCAGGATCCACTCTTTTCTGAGAACTCTAATGAGATTCACAGCCTTTATAAATCCTCCTGCCTTCACCTCTCCCTTCGCCTCTCTCGTCAATAAAGATTATCTACTCTTTCATTATGTAATTGCCAATGATCCATTCTTCTAACATAATGGTATGTCATTGTTTTTCTAATTATTTTTGTGAAATTAAGGAGTTTCAGGTGATAGTAAAGTTAAATCACTAGCTGTCTGTTTGCCGTGATCAAATTTTAGCCACAGGTTCAGGCCATTCCCACTATTTTCCCAAGGGACAATGTGGATGAATTAGAATTTGAGAGCAAGGACCTAATAAATTTCGTTTTTCAATCATTTATGGGAAAAAAAATAAATAATCCACTTCCTGATGAGAACTTGTTTTCCTCTCTTCATCTATGCTTGTAATAGAGAGAAGGGCAGAATAATGATCACCTTCAAGGAGAGTTGACTAATTTAGCTTGATGGAAATAGAGAATGCTTTTGATTAAATATTTAAAAATTCTACAAACATTACCTTGCAACCAACTTTATCAAGCAAAGATCTATCTGAGAAAGGAAATTCAAAAAGACCGGCAACAAACTTCACTCTAAGAATTCGTTCAACTGCATCATCAATCCTGGTAATCGGTATCTCCCCTGATTCAACCAGAAATATCAAATCCTCCACGAATTGTTTGTATCTCAAAGGCACCATCACCTGCATAATTTTTCATTCAGGCAAAGGAAGGCAAAAACAAAGCAAGCAACCTTAGGTTACGCTTTGGAATTGTATTTCACTCCCTACCATATCTATTCCTGCATTAACAGCAGTGGAAATGCAGTAACGATACTTTGAGCCATGAGGTTTACTTAGTCGGTCAAGTCCTTCCCAGTCAGAAATTACAAAACCCTGCAAGAGAATTTTGCCCAAAAATTTATCCAGATGCGGAAAACCTGTAATTTTAGCCAAAAATGCAGTTTGATTACTGTAAATATTATATCTCTAATAGCTCCCCCACCCTTTTTTTCAATTAAGAAAACAAAAAAGAGAGAGAGAAAAAAAGAAAAGAAAATCAGAATGAGAGTTTCATCAACTAATCAAGATGAAAAATTAGAGACTAGAGAGATAGCAAATAATCAGCCAAAATTTGCAAAAACTATTTCGCCAGAGAATACCCATACACCCAATTATAATACTGTGAATTGACGAGAGAAAGAAAATAGATTTGCTTCAGAATATGAGTATTTTTACCTTAAAACCTAGCTTATCTTTTAATATTTCTGTGAGTAGAAAACGATGGGCATGAAGTTTGTGCCCATTCCAGCTAGAAAAGGATGCCATAACAGTGGAAACTCCCTGAGAAATGCAGTCCAGATAAGGTGACATATGGATCCTCTCGAGGTCCTCATATGATGATATGGTATCTACCTCATTTATTCCCCTGTCCGTACCCCCATCTCCGACAAAATGCTTTGCGCAAGCAATAACATTGTTTCTGGAATCAAAAGTGGACTTATGAGAGAGAGTCGAATGAATGGCTGTTAATGGAGGAACTCACAATCAAGGTATATCTACATTATGAATGGAAAACACAAAACAAGGTAATTAAAAAAGCCTGAGATTGTCAAGAGATATGTTAATTGTATAACCGTCTAAGATCAGAAGATATGAAAGCAGGACAGCATAATTTTGGATAGACAGTGGAGTATACAAGGAGAGGAAAAAGAAGAAGGAAAAAGTCATTCCAGATTCCAAGTGAATCTCAAACAAGTTTTAATGGCTTTTTCTCTACCTCCCAGCCACAAAAGGGTGGCCTTTTGGGTGTTCGCGGGGTGGCTGGCCCTGCAAACCTGTGACAATGGAAGTCATATTTCTAACAATTTCAGTGTCTTCACTGTAACTCTCGTAGCTTCTCCCCCATCGGGGATCTCTGCATACCTGCCAGAACCCCCATGTACAAATATTATCGAGAGGTCTAGCACATCATCCTTGATTGTGATTTATATAGCGATCTTCTCAGAATTCAAAAAACTCTGTTGATTTATTTATAATGCAAGAATGAACTAAATTCTCGAAATAGCAACCATTTTATGAAAAATAAGTCCCCAGAAAAAACTTAAATGTATAATACTTACAGCTACACAAGGAGCAAAAGTATAGTGAATGCCGCTTGCCCTGACTTCAATGGCCGTTGCTTCCCCAATCCTTCGAGCCAAATCAGCATCCCTGTCGCAAGTTCAAAAATACTAGTGGTTCTGAAGCTACACCACTAAAAACCTTCCATTTCGGTCCATCATTTTTGCCGACCGTCCGGTCGGTCCATTTGGTCTATAAACATTTTTTTCTTTTCCTTTTTTCACAGAAAAATTAATATAAAAAAATTAATTAAATTAATAAAATTAAAATTAAGTTATCTCTTTAACATTTTATACATGGTTAATGAATATTAAAAAATTTCATTGTATATATGGTTAATGGTGATCTCTTAAATGAAAACTACATAGTTAACTTATACAACTACTATATAAAATAATATATTATATATAATATTGAAATATATATATACACATTCGGTTGGTCTCAGTCTGATCCAAAAAAACCACGCCCTGAGATTGAACAATAAGATTATCAATCCAGACTGAACTATTCGGTCTGGTCGATTTTTTCGACTGGACCGATAGTTTTACATCCTTAAGAAAAATACAAATTACAGATAGGATTGCGGTTATGATTCTTTGTCATTCAGCGTCCCTAGAAAAAGAAATCATGTTTCAACCCGTTAAAGCCAAAATATAAATATTAAATTCACATCTTTCAATTAGTTTAAACATATGTCACAAGTAGTGATATCATATGATATCAGAGTAAGATTTTGAATTCGAACGCTAATCTTACACTTTATTCCATTTAATTTATTATTCCACGTACTAATACATTTATAAAAGAGTATTGGCCACAATTGAGGAGATCAAGTATAAAAACAAAATATAAATGGCAACTACTAAAAAATGAAGAAACAAAGGACATTGGTTGATTGCTCCTGCCCTTCACCTGTTTGCTTTATTCTGTTATCTTTTTTCCTATAGTTTCACATGAACTGAACAGAGAGTCCGGGAATAATGATACTGATGCGATAACGGAGTCCATGATTTTTCCATGAATGATGGTGATTTAAGTGCCATTTCTAAAAAGCTAGCCTTCTAGATTATCAGTTTTTTTTTTTCTTTATGCATGTCCCTGCCTTCCTGGGTTGGTTTCTTACATAATTATTCACTTCTCGATTTTTTTTTTTTTTTTTGACTCCGTCTAACATGACCAACCTGGTAGCTCCGAGGCCAACATTGTGAGGAAATATAGTGGCACCATAGACACTATTGTTCCCATGAACAGCATCAATACCGTATATTAGAGGTATCCCGAGTCGTGACTCCATGGCAGACTTCTGAATTCCATCAACCATATCAGCCCAATCCGACGACACTGCTTTCGCAAAGGGTCCAGACGCAGCAGCACTCAGTATACTCCCTACAAAGAGTGTCCGCCAATTGCAGGGAAAATTTTATAACTGAAACACGCGCACGCGCATACATAAATATGTAATCTACGTAGCTACGAACGCGAACTTCTATATTTTAGTTGCTTCAGAAGTTCATTTTCAATGGAGTCCAAATGACTCTTCAGTGTACTATAGAGAGAGAGAGAGAGAGAGAGAGAGAGGGAAGTACCGATGGAGAGGTCTTTGATCGCGTCGGGGGTGGCGACACAGCGCTCAATCTGGGTCATCTGACCGACCTTCTCTTGCAATGTCATTCGAGAAAGTATGTCTTTGATACGAGCCTCTACGGGTGCTCTGGGGTCTCTGTAAATGCAATCCATGCCCCCTACCTTGCTCATTTCCGATGATTCAGCCTCGCCAGTGAGCTCGTAGTTTAGAGGACGCATGGATGGTGGCGTCGGAGATGTCAGTGTCCTTGTACTTAGCGAGAAAGACTTGGGACCTGCTATCCCGCTGTCATGGCACAGGCAGGCTTACCTGTCCTTCTTGCTCTTCCTAAAACGATTGGTCTCGGTCTCACTTTTTCTTTTTCTTTTTGTATTATCATTATTTTAATTATAATTTTTGTTTTCTCGTGCTAAGCAAAAAAGAGAAGTGCTATTGTTAGGTTATTAATAGTCAAATCTAACTTTCTCGAGGGTAAGGACGAGGATTGATTATGTTGGATTTTATCAGAAAATATGAGCTCCCCCTTATCACGTTACATATTTTCCGAAGGGGGTGAGCTTTGATCTTGTTAGCTAGGTTCTACTTCTGTTTGAAAACACAATTATTATTAGATATTTTCAGACAATTTTATTACTGTTCACAAATCATATAAAATACTCATAATATCTAAACGTAAGTTGTCTAGTTCTATATTTAATGATCGTGAATTAGTTCATTTAAATTTAATATAAGGTGAGAAAGTCGTATCAATAATTTGAAATTATCTGATGATTTTTTTATTCTTCGTCTTCTTTTCTCTATATCTATTTTTATTTACGGTTGGTAATAAAAGAAAACCATATTTAGAGAATTCTACAATAAAGTATTTTTCTTCTTTTGTCAAACTATTTAATTCAATCTAAATGGTAGTAATTCTAACAAGGATAATGGTTTGACTTAAGAGAAGTGTTGCGTTTTCAAAGAGATATTATAAAAGTAATGCTTACAAACTAATGTAGTTAGATATAATTTATTAGATTTACTTTTATTTTAAAATGAGTTTTACAATTTAACGTACTACAATAAGTTATATCAGTTTGTAGTTTTACTTTTACGAGATTTTTTCTTCTTTTTTAACAAACATTTATCTTGGCTTAATAATAACATCCTTGCTCTTAAACGAGAAGTCATGGGTTTGGATATTTATGTACAAGACTATTAAGAAAGATGGAGATTTATATCCATTATTCATGTCATCGATTTCCCAATAATGGGGCTGAGATCAAATCATGACTCAAAATCAATGCAAGAGGAAGGTGAAGATCAGGGTAGAAGGAACCTTGGGAGTCGGCCACTCGCATAAATGTGAGTAAAGTAATTGTATGATGGGGACCATTTCAATGCCAATTGCCTATTGATCGGAATGGGTGGTGGAGTTATATACATTCAATAGATCTTAATTTTTTCTAAAAAGATTTTGTAATATGTGAAAAAGTATTACAATGTTAAGGGATCTAAAAATTTTATTGTGTTTTGATTGAAAATATGTTTGGGGAAAAAAATTGTTCGAAGCCCTTTTTTTATTTGGGTGAAAATGGGTTTTTTTTTTATACGTTTTTTAACACTAAAAAAAAAAAAAAAAGATGTAATTGATTAGGTAAAAAATATTTTTGAGTTTGTTTTGTGTTTAGATGTTTGGATTGAGAATGATTACAACTTTTCTAAATTTTCATACAAAATAAAATAAATAATTTAATTTTTTTAAATATCAAAATAAAAATAATATTAAAAATATATATTTTAATAATATTTTATTTAATTTTTAATTTTAATCTCAACTCATTTTATCTACAAAAACAAACGAGGCCGTAATTGATCGATTAGGTAAAAAATATTTTTGAGATTGTTTTTGTGTTTAGATGTTTGGATTGAGAATGATTTCTTTTTTTCTTTTTTTTTTTCCCCCAAAGAAATCAATGAAATATCCCACACTCAAATTAGGCATTAATAAGCCAATTCAATCTCAAAGTTATAAAGCCAATTTTTTTTTTTTTTTTTTTCGGTTGTAAGATTGCGCAATCCGCGTAAAATCTCCATTTAATCGAACAGCATTTTGGCAAAATCTTGTCGATGGTCAAGCTTGAGATCTATTAACTCCTACATTTTGAATAACTATACATATGGAGTATTTTCATTGCACTAAAAAGCTATCATTTCTATTTGAAAAATATTCTAACTATAAAGTGATTATATAGAAATAATCCTACAAACTGATGTGACTTCATGTAATTTGTCAGATTGTAAAGTTACTTTTATTATAAAGCAGATATGACGGATCACATAAAATCACGTCAGTTTGTATGACTATTTTTATACATATATGATGATTTGTCTTTCAACAATTGGAACCATCTTTCCAAGGAAATTTGCTACAGATAGTTGCAATGCAATGTACTAGCTTCATCACCCACTTAATCAAAGCATAAATGAACCACCAAAAGTATATTAAATTGGGCTTCATTGATGGGGAGCTTTGAGAATCAACAAGACCAGGGAGCAACAGCCACAAAACTATTTTTTATTTATTTTCTTGAATCTCTTGTATTGACATTCAGACTCACCTTCAAATTAAGGATAAGATAGTATGAACTTCAATTAAACTTCCAATAGGGAAAGAAATGGTTCTCACCAACCTGCGTATAAGAATATTGTGGCTGGTTAAGCTTTGTAATGAAATGGATTAGTATGGCTAAACAACATTACTTATTTTCTGTGGCTAATCTTTCTCTTTCTTTTTGTTTCAATTTCTTCATAGAAAACGATCAAAGTCTTAATCAAGCTGCTTCTCCCCTGGTTTAGTTTGGATTTTCAGCTCTCCCTATACCCACCATCAAAGTATCTCATCCAAAACCAATGCTTCTTCCATGCTCTTCCATTTATTTCATCAATTCGAATTCCCCTTTTTCGTTTCCGGACAGCATTAAGATGGAAAATGGACACATTACCATGATCCATGCTATGGAGAAGAAGATCCCTGATTGCATCTAGCATAGCATTGCGAGGAATGCTTGAGCAACAATGTGTAAAACATGTCCATGCTAACAGCAGAAAGACTCCAGCACTTTAAAATAGAAATGATATCTATGGTTTTATGCCACATTTTTTTTTTCTTTTCTAGATATAATATAGTTATTTTTTATCCATTTAATTTAATCCATACCTATGGATTAGATGAGGTCTTGATATCTTATACCAAGGCTTTACTGGAAGATGAGAGATTGCTAATATTTCTCTTCCTAAAACCTTGTTAATATCATCTACTGAGTTTAGAAATTTAGTGGGGAATACGAGACAATAATAGAATGGAGCCAATAATAAGCCTGCCATGAAGAATCAGCCACATAGGGACATCATACATATAAACAGATGAACAAGGCCAAACAACTTACGCTTATTCAGCAAACCATAATATAACTTCCACAAAAAGGATGGATCTGTCCCATGCACTCTATACAGGACAACAATTACAATTAGAAGCCAGTAGAAATTGGCCTGTGGTAGAATAAGAAATACATGGAGTACAGACAACTTTCATACCAGTGGAAAATCTATGAGCCAGCTGTTTCTCCTCCAGTGTTTATGAGAAAATCTTACTTTTTGAACCGGCCTTGATTACATAACTAAATCAGTTCGGAGACTTCTTCTTATTGCATGTCAACCCAAAGCCTAGTGGGAATAAAGAGTCATGTGAATTGACACCAACATGCAAAGGTAGTTGCTCAACCTGTTTAAACCATGTCACTGGGAGTCGACCCTCGAATTCATGATCCCCAAAGACAACATCAGCAATTCCTCCGCCTTCACTTCCAGGCAACCAAGCAGCAATCAGAGCATATATCTTTTCCAAAAGCCATGGCTCTAAAACTAGGGGTCTTCCAGATACCAGAATCACCAATGTGGGGATGTTGTCAGCGACTGCACTTATTATGTCAGCTCCTTTCAAGGGGATTATAAGCTCTGAATTATCACCAAGGGTCTCTGCATAGGGTTCTTCGCCAACAGCTACAATTGCAAAAGCGAAATCTCGACGTGCTAAGGTCTCTACTGATGGATATTGCTCATAAACTATTTCTGTTTCTTCTCCTATTGCTTCTTTAATTGCACCCAAGATCGTTGTGCCTAAAGCGCAATGACACCATAAGTACAATGGCAGTGTGCATCCAATGCATTATGTTAAAAGGAAATAAAAGAGCAGAGCATGCATATGACATTCTCGTCCATAGATGTTTTCTCACAACAAATATCCAATAAAACATTGATTTTTGTTTTGCCATAGAAGAAAAAAGAAAATTTACTTTGCACCCCTAGACTACCACCCATTTTTTGAATTGCACTCCAAACTACCCAACAATTTGTTATCCCAAACCACCAATTTCTTTCTTGCATCCTCCATCCAATTCACACGTTATGTATGACAAAACCCTAAAACTTTCAAGCAAATTGTACTTATAAAAAAAAAACCTTTCGAGCAAATTGTCTAAAATGCCTTTGCTGAAATTTATTAGAAGTACAAAAAATAAAAAATAAAGGGACCACCCACGGGGTGGTCGATAATGGCTACCCCTTCTGTGGACCAAGGGGTGGCTAACACAATCCATTTTTTTTTATTTAAATTATGACTTTCTCTTTGTTTGTTATGTTAATTATAATTTAAGGGCAATCAGGTATTTTTTACATTTAGAAAGGTGTTTTGGATAATTTACCTGATGGCTTTTGGGTTCCGTCCAATTAGCCTGTCAAATGGATGTTGGTTTCGGTAGTTTGAGGTGCAAAATAAAGTTCTCCAAAAGAAACGAGAGAGAGAAAGAGCTTGACATGACATAGCAAAATACTTTTTTTCCTTGAGGTTATTTCTTTGCTTTATTATTATTATTATTATTTTTTTTTGGGCGGGGGGGGGGGGGGGGGGGGGGGGGGGGGTGAGATGCTTATAGAGTAACATATGGCATGATTCATTTGACTACTCAAGATAGATTTTTGATCATATATCACTAAAAAAACAGAATGAACCTGAATAAGCCTTCGATTGCTTATGGTGTTTTCTCTTATATACTACCTGCATACTTGGACTATGCCTATTTACTTGTTAATAAAATTTTCTTATTACTTAACCAAAAAAAACTGATTCAATCATCTTCCAAAAACCAAATGCAGTAGGTCATGAAGTGTTCCGTGCCTTTCCTGGAGAAAGAAGACATATTCTTTGCTTGGGACAATATGGATGCAATGAAGGGGCTTGATCGAATCATTGCCTTCTTTTCAAGCACCATTAGAGAGTGAACCAAGATGTTCTTGAAGTAATTTTATCATTCTTTTGAGGTGGTTATCTTCCAAAGGAAGTAAAGCACCACAAAATTTTTCTAATTCCCAAAATACAAAATTCTACATTAGTAGACCATTACAGGTGTACAGTCTTTGTAATGTGAGATACAAAATCATCTCTTAAATCATCATCACCAGATTCAAGCATGTTATTCACAAACTGATATTACCAATGCACTCAGCTTTTGTCCCTGGGAGGCTTTTTCATGATAGCACCGTCCTATCGCACAAGCTAATCCACGTATGAAACACAAGCAAGGAACCCAACAAGAACCCACAAAAATTAAATCTCGCCTTGATACATACTCTAATATTATGGTCTGAACAGTTGATGAGCAATAGCAAATCCACTGTACACTTCAGCAAAAATATTTAGGGTCAAGCAGCATGTGCAGTGTCCCAAACACAAAATCAAAAGAACCCAGGCAAAGCAAAATACCCCAATCGTCCTATGTTCATGCACTGGTCTACAAAAATGGTGTTTAAAGATGCAATAGTACGAGCTCCAAAAAATATTGCTTGATATTTTTAACGTATAACACTGAAACTACATACCAATTGTAATGCTGTGGCTACTTCCTTTCCAATCAGCTGTCCACCCACCACACTGATATCCAAGATCATCAGCATGTGTTCCAGCAACAAGGATTCTTTTAGCATTCCTATCTAATGGAAGAAAAGGGTTCTTGGGATCCTTTCCATTTTTCAGAAGAACCAAAGACTTGCGGACTGCTTCACGTGCTAAATCTCTGTGCAACTGTAGAATATTACAAAGCCAAAGCTGTTTCTCAGTTTTGTAGTACTAAATTTGTTGAGGTCACACACCATAGTTAGATGCTAATTACAAGCATTCAATTATCGCCACAATCCATTATGATATGATCTACATTATTGCAATGAAAACAGTGGCAATACAAATGTTTCTGACAATATTTGTCCTCATTATTGTTGCACGATTAAGGGGTTTCAGGTGATACTGAAGTTAATTTTTGAGGCAGCCAAAATAACTATCTACTAAAGTGATAGAATTTTTAGCAACTAGTTCAGGCCATCACACCATCCTCCCTGGGATTAGAATACGAGAAGGAGCCTATAGTTTAATTGGTTGAAATGTACCACTCATAAAAATTATACTATAGGTTTGAATAGAGGCCTATAAATTTTCCAATTTCCCATCATTTATTGGGAAAAAAACAGAGAGAGAATCTACTTTCTGATTCAAAAAACGTCCCCCCCTCTTTATATCTATCACAGATTAAAGGGCAGAGAAGGGTCACATTCAAGGGAATGCGCGGGGCTTGCAAACCCTAGGACTGCAAATATCATTTCTCCACATTCAAGGGAGAGTACTAATTCATCTTGATTAAAAGAGGGAAAGCTTTTTGTATTTTTTAGAGAGATGCACTTAAACTTGCCAAAAATGTCAACACCACCATGTTCTAAATTTTTCAAAAGTTACCTTGCAACCAACTGTATTGAGCAAAGATCTACTAGCAAAAGGAAATTCAAAAAGACCAGCAACAAACTTCACTCTAAGTATACGTTCAACAGCATCATCAATCCTGGCCATTGGTATCTCCCCTGATTCAACCAGAAATGTCAAATCCTCCACAAGTAGTTCATATCTGAAAGGCACCATCACCTGCATCTTTTCTTTGTCAGGAAAGGAAAGACATAAATAATGGATGCAACTTTAGTTTAGGCTTTGGAATTGGATTTCAACCTATACCATGTCTATTCCTGCATTAATGGCAGAGGAAATGCAGTAACGATAGTTTGAGCCACGAGGTTCACTAAGTCGGTCAAGTCCACGCCAGTCAGAAATTACAAAACCCTGCCGCAGAATATTGCCGCAAAATTTATCTAGACATACCGCAACTTTAATCTCAGAACTGATAAAAATAAAGGACTTCGATACTATAATTGCAATTTCCCTCATTGCTTCCCCAGCCTTCAGAGACCCACATACTTTCAATTCAGAAAAAAAATTGAAGAAAGAAGATGAGAAAACAGACCTAGAGATTAACTTATCAACTGATTGATCAACAAGAAGAAAATTTGGAGACTGAGAAGCTAGAATATAATCGACTAAATGTGCCAAACTACTTTTCTGGTGATTTTCCAAATGCCCAATTATGATACTGTAAATTGACCAAAAAATAAAAATCAGTTCGTCTCAGAATCAATACCAGGATTTTTACCTTGAAACCTAGCTTATCTTTTAAAATTTCTGTCAGGAGAAAATGGTCAGCATGCAGTTTGCGTCCATTCCAGCTAGAATAGGATGCCATAATAGTGGAAACTCCCTGAGAAATACAGTCCAGATATGGTGCCATATGCATCTTCTCTAATTCTTCATATGATAATATGGTATTACCCTCATTTATTCCCCCATCAGTACCCCCATCTCCTACAAAATGCTTTGCGCAAGCAATAACATTGTTTCTGGAATCAAAAGTGGTATTATGAGAAGAGTCCATCGGATGTCTGCTGCAGAGGAATTGACAACCTAGGTATGTCTACACTATGTGTAGGCATGCTATATTATGGGTAGGTATGTCTCATGTGCAGAAAAAAAGAGACAAGGGGAGTACAAAGTTTGGAACTATGAAGAGTTTAGTAGTTCAAATATTTAAGAATCAACTTATATGAAGACATGAAAATATAATTTTAGATATAACAAAAGTACAACTAGGGAGGAAAGGGGGCAGCAAAATCAGACTGTTCTTCAGTTGTCATATGTTTTTTCCTCACCAGTACCAAACGCTTCAAATGATAACGAATGTAGAAATGAGCTTGATAATGAGTAAATATACCAAAAGTTTGGTCATTAAAGAAATGCATATAGAACAATATCAATGACTTTTCTCTACCTCCCAGCCACAAAAGGGTAGCCTTTTGGGTGTTCAAGAGGTGGCTGGCCCTGCAAGCCTGTGACAATGGAAGTCATTTTTCTAACAATTTCAGTGTCTTCACTGTAACTTTCATAGCATCTTCCCCATCTGGGATCTCTGCAAACCTGTCAGAACACATGTAAATTGAGTTCTCTTGATCATATCTTGTACACAAGACCTAAGGGTCATGGGGTATCAAAAAGGACGTTCTGGCCAATAAATTTAACAGAAGTAGTGCCATAAAAGGGGAAAAAAAGCAGAACAGACGACAAGAAGACACAACTCCATAGCCAACAGTAGGTGTTCAGTGTATAGGATTTTATTATAAATTTGGAGATGGTTTACCAGCAAAGATCTTGCTTACAATTTACATACAGAGGTTCTAAACATTCAGACAAGTTTGTTAATTTCTTTACAATACAAGCATTAACCAAATTATCGAAATGGCAACAACATTCATACATAAAACTCAGTCAATATCGTCCACAGACATTCCCAAGCACAAAGAACTGCAATCTTCTTAAAATTAAATACCAATTGCCAAATTTCAAGCAACAATGTGTTTAAACGTAGTTGGGTTGCTGAAGGAAGCTTTACCCATGATGGGTATCGCACTGTAAACATCATTTATCAGTTAAATTCAGCAAGTGGAACCACTTACAAAAAAATAATGCCCCAGCCAAACGTGACATTACTTTCATAACACTTACAGCCACACAAGGAGCAAAAGTATAATGAATGCCGCTTGCTCTAACTTCAAGAGCAGTTGCTTCCCCAATCTTTCGAGCTAATTCTGCATCCCTGTCACAAGTTTTAAAGTATATGTGGTTCTGAAGCTACAACTGGCTGCTAAAAATCTTATAAGAAATGTCAACAAACGAATAAAGGTTAGCTGTTATATTTCTCTGTCATTTAACTTCCCCATAAATGAAATCCTTTTTTTTTTTATACCCATGTTTCGACTACTAAAGCATTAACTAAGCTGGCGATTCCCAAAAAAGGATATTAAATTAAGACACAAAATCTACCATTTCACCCCATCTTTTGTTTCCAGCAGTTTTTTCATAAACTGAAACAGAAAATCAGGAAGAGAAGGACAGAGAGTCCAACACTAACCCGGTAGCTCCAAGGCCAATATTGTGAGGAAATATAGTGGCACGATGTATACTATTGTTACCATGAACCGCATCAATCCCATATATGAGCGGTATCCCTAACCGTGACTCAAGCGCCGACTTCTGAAACCCGTCAACCATATCGGCCCAATCCGACGACTCTGTTTTCACTTTCCCAAAGGGTCCACTCCCACAAGCACTAAGTATGCTCCCTACAAAAAATAGCCCATCAAATGCAAGGAATTTTTCAGGAATGATTTTTACGAAGTCTTAAATAAATAAATTCTACTCATTTTTTGTAAAATAATGAATTCAATTTTAAAAAATTATAAAAAAAAATTATTCTTTACAAAGAATTTGTATATAATTTATCTATTCGAAACTTTTATCTAACATTACTCGAAAATTTTTAATGTCGTGTTTTTCTTTAATCCGTCATCCGTCATGCTTTTCTTTCTTTTTTTAACGTATTTTTGAAGGAGCAATACCTATGAAAAATTTAGATATGAGTTCATTGCTTGTAAATTTGGTCCGATCCTAATTAACGAAAATATTATGTTTTTTATATGTTTGATGTGTATTACACTGTTTATTCTTGGACTCATTATATTTATAACCATAGTTAAAGTATTAATGAATTATGTTGTTTACAAGTCTAGCGTGTAACACATCACTTATCGTGAGTGAATTTGTGAGTCATTATATTCATAAAAGGATTAAAGTACAAATATTTTTTTAGAAAAATAATGTGGCACTTGAACATGGAGGTAACGCTTATTAATAGTTTTATTTATTTTTATTGTAATCTTATTTTTTAAAATAAGAACAAAAAATTAATTTTTCCTATTGCAATTCTACACTATTTTCCGTTAATTAAGATTGATATGGTTTGTAATGGATGGATTATACACAAATATTATTTTGATAAAAAAAAAAAATTCCAAGCTAAAACAAAATACAGTAATTAGTGACTAATGAAATATATGCAAACATAACATTAAAAAAATTCTCTGAAGTCTTTGTATGAACTTGAAGGCTTCAAGTGTAAGAAAGATAGATATGCAAAAAGACCCTTTAATATTTATTTGTTACTTATTTAATGATGTTCAAAATATTTATATCGATAATAATCAATGTTGTAGAACTCACTTTATATGGACAATAACTTAAGATTATTAAGCTCAGGAATGAACACGAGGAAACATTAATTCAATAGGACAACTAGAGCTGTACAAAAATTCAAAAACTCAACTCGGGTATCGACTCATCACTGTTGGAGTCGAAGTTTTTTTTTTTCTTTTAAAGTCGGAATTGGATTTGCTGCCTAACCGACTCCAACTCTTATAAAAACATGGATTATTTATATATTGATTATATATACTCATATAAAAAGTCTATAATTTATATAATTAAACTCAATACTATACTAGTACGTGATGAATATTAAAGAATAATATTAATAGACTAGCAATCAATTATATGTACACACTACACATCATAGTATCACTATCATATTTCTAATTTATTTTTCAGTTGTTTTATTTTTGTTGGTTGTAGTTGGAAACAATATTTGGCTTGTTGTTGAGTAGTTGGTTGTGTTTCTTATTTATAATTTATTAAGATGATGGACATTGCCATTGGACCATGATAACATATGGTTGCTCCTACTTGTTAGTTTTTATTTAAGGCCTTATGTGTTAGCTTGTGCCTTAATTAGCTAGATGATTGAGCAATCCTTTTGTTGTTTTTAGTTGATTTGGAAGTATGAGACTCTAATATGAATGATAGCATATTAAGAATAACCTAAAAAGGACTTACTATATATTTAAATTTCTTTAATTTTTTTTTTAGGTTTGCATAGCATATGAAATATTTTTAGTTATATTTCTTTGTTTTGGATATCTAAAACCTGTTTCTTATTATTATTATTTTTTTTGTAATGTTTTTAATAAACTTGAAACTTGAAAGCCAATAAAAAAATATTAATTTGTAAGGTCTTGTTTAGAAATGAGAGATATATATATATATATATATATATATATATATATAAAAGAACTCAGATCATTGGCATTGCATTGGATTGGTCATCCCAATCTTTAAAAATTGAAGAATATGTGAATTTTTTAACTTTTAGCTAATAATTTAACACTTAAAATCTACATTAAATTAACCATCACATTCTCTATAATAATAAAATATTATTATTTTTTATTATTTATATTTCTTTAATTAATTATTATTTTTGGTTACTTTTTTATTTTATTTTCATAATCTTCAATAATCTCAAAACAATTATTTTCATTCACAATCCAACAATCTATAATATAATAATCTACAATATAATAATCTCATATGTACATAGATGGTAAAATCTCATATGTAAATAAAAATACTATATGTACAATTCACAAAAATTCCATATCTATAATATCAAAATATCAAAATATAACAAAATAACATATGAGAAAGAAGAAAGAGGGAAGAATGAGAACGAGAGAGAGAGAAAGAGGAAAGAAGAAGAGTTGCGGGAATGGTGCCAAAATATAATAAAAAAATACATTTAGACTTGTGACGATACATTTCATATTTAAAAAGAATGATAGAATTATTGTACCTTATATTTTAGATGAAATCAGTTTGACTAATTCAATGTGGGCCAAATATGTATGATATTAGTTAAATTTAAAGATGAAAAGCCATTTGACTAAGCCAATGTCAATGTTTTCAAATCCGAATCCACTTCAACTCTGGTGAAATTAAATTTTATGTAAGTTGGAGTCGGAGTTCGGATTCAAACTCAAAAGGCTTAGTTTGTTTCCATAAATCATTTCATCACATTTCATCTAATTATTATAATTTTTTAAACTCTCACATAAAATATAATAAATAATTTAATTTTTTTAAATCTTAAAATAAAAATTATATTAAAAATTTTTATTCTAACAATATTTTATTTAATTTTTAATTTTTATTTCATGTAAACAAAGAGAAAAGCTTGTATGCCGCTCATAGTTGACCGCTATCGCTCTGATTTTTCTTTTACTTAATTATTAAGGAAATTATTTTAAGTGTATTGATGTATTTTTTATTTTTTAAAAATATTTAAATATATTAAAAATATATAAAAAATGAAAAAAAAATACAAAAAATAACTAGCGGTATAAACGATGTGCAGCACCGGCGCACCGCTATGTAAACAAACAAGACTGTCCAAGTGCAATCAGATTTTCTAATACCGACTTCGGCTGGGTAGTACTCGTCACTACTCAGTCCTATTCGGAATTTAAAAGAAAAGAAAAAGAGAGAAAAACATGTTTTTGATATGCATATACGTACAAACGTCAGCAACGTCTTTCACGGGAATAGAGACAGAGAGAGAAGCGCCGTACCGATGGAGAGGTGTTTGATGGCGTCGTGGGAAGCGACGCGGCGTTCAATCTGGGTCATCTGGCCGACCTTCTCTTTCAACGTCATTCGAGGGAGCAGGTCTTTGATACGAGCCTCCACGTGTGCTTTGGAATCTCTGTAATTAACGCACTCCTCGACCTCCGCGGCTTTGCCCATTTTCCGATCGGTCAATCCCCCCCCCACCACCTCTCACGTGCCTCCTCAACTCAACGACACCCTCCACCTAGCCACAGCAATGCAATACTAGAAATTTAAGCAAACTGAATCAACACACACTTCAACTACCACTGCACCACATCTTCTTCTCTTGAGCCAATTACCACTGGCCCTTTCTTATATTTATTTTATGGGACCCACCTTGCACATTCGTGCTGTCTTCTCTGCTAGCTCCACATTCCAAACTAACGGTCCTTAATTTAAGAGTCAAGAGTCAAAATTATTTGGTCCTTGTTTGACTAAATAATTCAAGAGTCAACGGTGGCAGCTCAGTGGACAGGGACCACACGCCCACTGGTCTTTGATAAATACTTTTCGCAGCTAACGCTTCCATAGAAAAAGAGAAAACCTTCCCACGGGGGCCTGATCTCTAGCGCTCCAATAAATATTTGCCACGTAAAGCTCCCATTTCTCAACTCATATGCCTGCATAACCGCTGATAAAAACGTTGAAAGGAACAAAATTTCCCTCAGCCCTCCCTCTCTGCACCCCTTTCCCCTCGAAGCTCCCCTACCCTCTCCCTCTCCCGTTGACCCTCACCCTCTCCCAGTGCAAGCCCATCTCCACCTCTCTCTCTCTCTCTCTCTCTCTCTAAACTATAAGCTTCTTGGCAAATAAGTTTGTCAACGGTTTGTTTGTCAACGGTTTGGAAATCATTGACACCATTTGTATGTCGATTTTCATTTTTTTATAGAAAAAATCATTAATATAGGTTGTGAAGTATTTTGGACAACTTCTTGATGGGTTCGATTCTTCTTGTGTTTTCTGCAAATCTGTCCAACAATTTTCTACAAGTCCAAGGTTCGGAAAAAAAAAAAAAAAAAACGTAAATCAACATCGTAAGCTTTTATTAGAATGAAGAGAGAAAGATTTTATTGAGAATGAGGAGATCAGAGAGAGCTTGCGGAAAGAAACTATGCTGAGCGTGAGGAGAGAGAGCTTGTAGAGAGAGAGAGTGTTTGCTGAGAATGAGGAGAGAGAAAATTTGTAGAAAGAACTGTACTAGGCGTGGTTTTATCAGATGAGATCAATTTTATTACATCTAATGTAAAATTTCATACCTGACTTGTTTTCATTTTTAAGACTGTTGAACGCTGCCTCTGAATATAAGCGAGTGCTAAGTAGTTTGGTTTTAGATAAAATATTATTAAAATATTATTTTTTTAATATTATTTTTATTTTAAAATTTTAAAAATTAAATTTTTATTATATTTTATATAAAAACTTATAAAATTTATAATGATTGTTACTGTTTCAAATCTCGTCCCGTATTGGTTGGTACGGTCGATATTTTTCGTACCAGCCGTTTGGTCGGTACATGTACTATATCCGTTTCGTATCTATTTAAATACTAGTCGTACCGGCTATATCGACTTCAATTTTGACTTGTACCGACTTATATTTAGGCATGTACCAGTCGATATTTCGGTATTTTTTTTTTTATTTTTTTAAACTATAAATTTATTTTTTAACCCTTAATTCAGACTAGACTATTTATAATTTATATATATATTTATATATAATTTATTCATATATAGACTATTATTTTAAAATATAATTTATTTATATATTAACTATTTCGAAATAACATATAAAATAATATTAATATTAAAATATTTAATTTTAATATTTTAATCAGTACAACATCCAATACATTTAAAACACTGATGATTACATATTTGATGAGTCTTAACAATTCGAAAAACAAAGACGCATGGACAAAGCTGACCCTTGCCATCAGAGAGAAGTGAAACGATTGATAAATAAATAAATACCGGATGTGATTTAAATATAAAACCTTTCACCCACTCTGTGAAAAATTGTTTTCAAGTTTGACCGACAACTACTTAACATACGTCAGATCAACAATATTGTTATTTTATATTTTATCATTTCAACCAAATTTGTTAATGTCATATTTTATGTTGAAGTTCATCTAATCAATAAAAAATAATATACATCATCACTCCATTAATATCTCTCACACTAAGCAGTTATAATATTATGCATAAAATTCTATTTAGCACTACTCTTTCAATATAACCAATAAAATTATATTTAAATTTTATATTTAAAAATTAAGATAGAATGATAAAATATATATATATATATTAGTTATGAGAATATTTTCGTAAAACCACCACATCTTTAAGAGTGGTGAATGTTTTCCATTTATAAAGTTGTACAAAATGTATACATATATAGTAATAACAACTAGAATGGAAAATATGTACGAAAATAAATAAGCAATTTCCTAAGATCAAGGGTCAATCATTACACATATAGGAAGCCTGTAATTTAGTCCAGGATATATGAGAATCCTCAACACCCCCCACAAGCAAAGTGTCGGATTGGAGCAGACGCGGAGTTTGGAGTGGAAAAAAAAAATCAAACAGAGGCCAAGAGAAGCTCTTCATGAAGATATTGACAATTTGCAAGTGAGAAGGAACATGCTGAGTGCAAATTGTGTCGGCGACAACAAGTTCCTGGAGAAAGTGATAATCTATCTCAATATGCTTGGCCTGCTTGTGATAAACTGGATTGGAACTAAAACAAAAAAAATTACATTTTTGTTGTCGCATAAGAGAAGAGGTTGATGTGTAATAGGAACCTTGAGATTATGAAAGAGATGTGTAAGCCAAAGGACCTCGACAACGGTGAGAGCAAGAGCGAGATACTCGGATTCGTAGCTGGAATAGGCGACAGTTGGTCACTTCTTGGCACTCTATGTGGCGCCCCCAATCCCCCTTATATAAATACACAGGGATCGAGACGCCAGGATGGTGACAACACGGACACACATCCCAACGAAGTGCCAGTGTGTGTACATGCAACAGTGTACAAATATAATAACGCAGCGGATAGTCAACTAAGTACCAGAATTTAAATACAAATATTTAAAACAATTTATCTTTAAAAAAAATTATACAGTCATCCCAAATATAATACAAAAGGTGAATACATAAACTGATAAAAACACATAACTCACTAAACAGGAGCAATCCCAGATCACTCCTCCAACGGAGCCAAGCTAAGGCTCGACATCATCATCTGCATCAAAATCTGCGATACCATAAAATGGTACCACAGGTAAGTATAAACCAAACAACTCTCGGGATAAAAATACATTAATGCAACCAACAATATAGCAAAATACAGTTAACCATAAAATACCATTTTTTCCCAGAAAAATGATTATTTCCAACATACGCCAAAAATCCCATTTTGGCCCAAAATATCCGTAACACATTTTCCCATAAAATGATTCACACAAACAATCCAGTTATCGGACACTGTAGGCGGGAATCGCAGGCGGGACTCTACCACTGTCCCTGCTTACCACCATCCCTACCGCGTGCACCGTAGGCGGGAATCACAGGCGGGACACAACCACCATCCCTGCTTACCACCATCCCTAACGCGTGCACCGTAGGCGGGAATCACAGGCGGGACTCTACCACCATCCCTGCTTACCACCATCCCTACAGTTCCTTTACACACAATAAATACTTAACAGAGCACTGTAGGCGGGAATCACAGGCGGGACACAACCACCATCCCTGCTTACCACCATCCCTACAGTCTCTTTTCCTTTTACTCACATGAAAATCCAAATCCAATAAATACATGAACATGTATGCAATATGCGATGTACGTGAACAAGTCATAACCAACAGCCACAATGCAAACAAACACAACTCCGTCCACAATCCATCCGACCCCCGAAACTCCTCGGACTCAGTCCGGCAAAACAACCCAATTCACAGATAATATGCGTTAGTGCAAAAATATATTTAAATCACGAAAGTTCTTTAAGGAAAATACTTACAGTGCAATATAATAATTTCCGGAGGATCTCGAAGTTGCAAGTGGTGATTTCTGAGCAACACCACAGTGTAAAATACACTGTGGCCGTGGGTCACATTTACCAACTTTTCAACGAGGACAAACGAAGACCCAAGATTGATAGGGTATGGCCTAGGGAGGTCGGTGAAGCCAATGGTGGTGGTGGTTTGCCGTGGGTGGCGGCGGAATGGGCGGTAGAAGACCAAAATGCCCAAATCGGAAATGTAGTTGGTGGAGCTTCACCGGTGACGGATCGGAGGTGGGGTTGGGTCCAATGGGTTGCCAAGAGGTCGGGGATGAAGTGGTAGGAAGATGGTGGCCAATGGTGGTGCGACGGCGGCGCTACGGCGGAAGGAGTGCCGCGGCTTCGAAGAGCTACTGGTGGTTAACGGCGGCACGGATGGAGGTGAGATTGGTGGGGTGAGGTCGCCGGCGGCTGGGGAAGCTAATGGGCTGGGCGGTGAGGGCCACCGCCGGCTCACGGCGGCGCTGGCGTGAAGGTGGCCCGCGGCTTCGTGGGGGGCGTGTGGGCTACCGGCGGCGAGGTAGGGGCTGAGGTTTGGGAGGTGAGGTCGCCGGAGGGAGGGGGAGCTGGTCGGCTGGGCGGTGTCGCGCACGGCGGCGCGACGGCGGCGCTGGGAGGAGACGAAGGAAACGGGCGGAGGAGAGGAGAGAGAGGTCGCGCGGGAGAGGAGAGGAAATAAGGAAAAAAAAGAAAAGAAGAAAAGAAAAAGGAAGGAAAGAAAAAAGGAGGGAAAAGAAATGAGGTCCAATCCTCATAACTTGGGTCACAAAAAAGATCCAACGGAGACGATTTTAAAACCACAAGTTAAATAAAATAATTTAAACGTAATGGTAAAGTCAAATTGAAATAATTAAATCCCACAGTAATTAATTTAAATATTAAAAGCAATTTAAATGCATAACAATAAATAAATATTTAGAAAGCACATAAAATTAATTTTCACCAAATAAAATCATAGAAATAAACTTACTAAAAATCCAACCAATTTTAAAATAAGAGGATAAATTTTTGAACAATAAAAAATAATCCTTCAGTAAAAATACACTGAAATACGGGGCGTTACATCCTCCCCCCCTTAAAATAAAATTTCGTCCTCGAAATTTGTAGGGCCAATCATCACTCTAAAGCAGGTTACCAAATACGACCAGAACACTCTTAAGAAAATCACACAACCTCCAACACCCAACGGGCATGGATACAACTTGCATAACTTTCCAAAACCCAAGAATAAACCACACATGGCATCCATTACGAAAGGTAAGATTAGACCCATACCTGCCGTAACTCCAGCGTCCTGAGTCCCTGGAATCTCGTCGCCAGCACTACCAGGAGTCACTGCATACACCCGAGCCTGAACTAGTTGCCTCTGATTAGTCCTACCACCGCGATGACCACCCTGATTTCCTTGGGTCCAATTAGGGCACTCACGAGCAAAGTGTCCTGTCTGACCACACTCAAAGCACTGGTTCCAACCCTGACGACACTCGCCCTCGTGGGCTCTATTACATCTACCACAAACTGGAGCTCGGCCCCCAATACGTATACCGGAAGCTGCCTGCGCTCTGGCCCCGATCCTTTGCACAAACTTCTGTGGCGACCCGGAGCTGCTCCCTTCACCATCAACGTTCAGTCGCTTCTTACCCGGAGGGGAATCTACCACAGCACCTCGCTCTCGCTCAGCAATTGAGGTCACATTGACCAACCTCTGAAAGTTCTGGATTTCCAAGCATGCGACCTGCCTGCGGATTTGAGGGCGCAACCCTTCTTGGAAACGTTCAGCCCGCATCTCTTCCGTAGCAATGAGGTGAGGAGCAAACCGCCCAAGCTCCATAAATTTCCTTGCATACTGCTCGACAGTCATGTCTCCTTGAACCAAATTATTGAAATCCCGAGCCAATTGCCGTCTCACCGAAACAGGAAAGAATCGATCATCAAATTCTTTCTTAAAACGCTGCCAAGACACAGCAGCCAAGGATCCCAACTCCATCTCTAAAAGTGACCGCTTGGTCTCCCACCAATTTGCCGCTTCACCTTGCAGCATATAACTCCCATATAATACCCTCTGGGCCTCAGTGCATCCACAGACTTCAAACGTTCTTTCCAGATCTTGAATCCACCTTCTAGCCCGTAATGGATCCTCTTCACCAGAAAAAGCAGGGGTCCTATGCGCTAAGAAGCGCTCATAGGTGCACCCGGCCTGCATCGCCCTGTACTGCTCTCCTTGCTGCGGACGAAAATTCTGTTGAAGAAACTCCGTCATCCTATTCAACGCCCTCGCCATGGCATAATTTCCATCACCCCTCGGTAATTCATCCTCGGGCTCATTAGCTTGCCTTCTTGGTCGTACCATTTTCCTGCCATAGCGTAACCCTTAACCCCACTATCAGCTTAAAACAAACTAAAAATATAATTATAGTAAAATAAATTAAAATACAACCATATCACATAAAATAAAATAAAATAAAACCAACAAAATAAAATATCATAAGACAAAAGGAATAAAACAAATGAAATAGTACACAAGAAAATAATTGAAACAAGTAAAATTGCCTGCCATATAATAAAATAACTAAATAAACAAAAATAACAAAAATAAGATAAATAACAAACAATTAACGTACAATTAAAATAAATAAATTAAAATAATGTACTCCCAACAAAATAATTTCAAATCAAAATTTTAAAATTTTCTGGTACTACACCTATGGGACATGTGGTTTTACCCAGAGCCGAACTGCTCTGATACCACCTGTGGCGCCCCCAATCCCCCTTATATAAATACACAGGGATCGAGACGCCAGGATGGTGACAACACGGACACACATCCCAACGAAGTGCCAGTGTGTGTACATGCAACAGTGTACAAATATAATAACGCAGCGGATAGTCAACTAAGTACCAGAATTTAAATACAAATATTTAAAACAATTTATCTTTAAAAAAAATTATACAGTCATCCCAAATATAATACAAAAGGTGAATACATAAACTGATAAAAACACATAACTCACTAAACAGGAGCAATCCCAGATCACTCCTCCAACGGAGCCAAGCTAAGGCTCGACATCATCATCTGCATCAAAATCTGCGATACCATAAAATGGTACCACAGGTAAGTATAAACCAAACAACTCTCGGGATAAAAATACATTAATGCAACCAACAATATAGCAAAATACAGTTAACCATAAAATACCATTTTTTCCCAGAAAAATGATTATTTCCAACATACGCCAAAAATCCCATTTTGGCCCAAAATATCCGTAACACATTTTCCCATAAAATGATTCACACAAACAATCCAGTTATCGGACACTGTAGGCGGGAATCGCAGGCGGGACTCTACCACCGTCCCTGCTTACCACCATCCCTACCGCGTGCACCGTAGGCGGGAATCACAGGCGGGACACAACCACCATCCCTGCTTACCACCATCCCTAACGCGTGCACCGTAGGCGGGAATCACAGGCGGGACTCTACCACCATCCCTGCTTACCACCATCCCTACAGTTCCTTTACACACAATAAATACTTAACAGAGCACTGTAGGCGGGAATCACAGGCGGGACACAACCACCATCCCTGCTTACCACCATCCCTACAGTCTCTTTTCCTTTTACTCACATGAAAATCCAAATCCAATAAATACATGAACATGTATGCAATATGCGATGTACGTGAACAAGTCATAACCAACAGCCACAATGCAAACAAACACAACTCCGTCCACAATCCATCCGACCCCCGAAACTCCTCGGACTCAGTCCGGCAAAACAACCCAATTCACAGATAATATGCGTTAGTGCAAAAATATATTTAAATCACGAAAGTTCTTTAAGGAAAATACTTACAGTGCAATATAATAATTTCCGGAGGATCTCGAAGTTGCAAGTGGTGATTTCTGAGCAACACCACAGTGTAAAATACACTGTGGCCGTGGGTCACATTTACCAACTTTTCAACGAGGACAAACGAAGACCCAAGATTGATAGGGTATGGCCTAGGGAGGTCGGTGAAGCCAATGGTGGTGGTGGTTTGCCGTGGGTGGCGGCGGAATGGGCGGTAGAAGACCAAAATGCCCAAATCGGAAATGTAGTTGGTGGAGCTTCACCGGTGACGGATCGGAGGTGGGGTTGGGTCCAATGGGTTGCCAAGAGGTCGGGGATGAAGTGGTAGGAAGATGGTGGCCAATGGTGGTGCGACGGCGGCGCTACGGCGGAAGGAGTGCCGCGGCTTCGAAGAGCTACTGGTGGTTAACGGCGGCACGGATGGAGGTGAGATTGGTGGGGTGAGGTCGCCGGCGGCTGGGGAAGCTAATGGGCTGGGCGGTGAGGGCCACCGCCGGCTCACGGCGGCGCTGGCGTGAAGGTGGCCCGCGGCTTCGTGGGGGGCGTGTGGGCTACCGGCGGCGAGGTAGGGGCTGAGGTTTGGGAGGTGAGGTCGCCGGAGGGAGGGGGAGCTGGTCGGCTGGGCGGTGTCGCGCACGGCGGCGCGACGGCGGCGCTGGGAGGAGACGAAGGAAACGGGCGGAGGAGAGGAGAGAGAGGTCGCGCGGGAGAGGAGAGGAAATAAGGAAAAAAAAGAAAAGAAGAAAAGAAAAAGGAAGGAAAGAAAAAAGGAGGGAAAAGAAATGAGGTCCAATCCTCATAACTTGGGTCACAAAAAAGATCCAACGGAGACGATTTTAAAACCACAAGTTAAATAAAATAATTTAAACGTAATGGTAAAGTCAAATTGAAATAATTAAATCCCACAGTAATTAATTTAAATATTAAAAGCAATTTAAATGCATAACAATAAATAAATATTTAGAAAGCACATAAAATTAATTTTCACCAAATAAAATCATAGAAATAAACTTACTAAAAATCCAACCAATTTTAAAATAAGAGGATAAATTTTTGAACAATCAAAAATAATCCTTCAGTAAAAATACACTGAAATACGGGGCGTTACACTCTAGGAGACTAAATTATCGAACAGGCGACAGTTGGTCACTTCTTGGCACTCCAGGAGACCAAATTATAGCCAAGATAAATGGAATAGTTAGAGATGGAGCGATGAGTATTAGGGCATCCTGCCCAATTAGCGTCAGAGTACGTAATAAGTCCAGTGGATGATGACGAGCTAAAAGTCAAGCTGAAATGAAGCGTTCTTTTGACATAGCGAAGGATGCGCTTGATAGCATGAAAATGATCGTTAGTTGGGGTGTGCAAAAATTGGTTGACAGAGTTGACAACATGAGTAATATTAGGACACATGATGGTCAAGTATTGCAGTGCACCAACAAGAGAGCGATAGAGAGTAGGGTTTGAAAAGGGAGAGCCATCGGCAGACAAGTGATGGGTCACAACCATGGGGGTGTGAACAGGTTTGCTGTCAAAAAGCTAAGCCTGAGTAAGAATATCCAGTACATATTTAATCTGACTGACGAAAAGACCGTTAGAAGTAGGTGAAGCCTCAAGACCAAAGAAATAGCTCAAAGCACCCAAGTCCTTGGTGGCAAACTCGGAATTGAACTGTCTGGTAAAGCTGTCAAGGAGAGACGAATTATTTCTTTTAATAATGATGTCATCAACATAGAAAAGTAAATAAATAATATCGTGCTTACTATGAAAAACGAAAAGAGATATGTCAGCACAATTGCAATAAAAACCAAGTTTGAGCAAAAAGGAGTTGAAGTGCTGGAACAGGCACATGCGGACTTGCTTCAGACCATAGAGTGCCTCTTTTAATTTGCAGACATGATTGGGAAAGCGAGGGTCAAGATACCTAGGAGGCTGCTCCATATAAACATCTTTATGAAGAATGTCGTTGAGGAAAGCATTCTTGACGTCTAATAGATGAATGGGCCAATTGTTGGTCACGGCAAGAGAAAGCACAATACGAACAGTAGAAGCTTTGACACAGGGCTAAAGGTGTCAGTGTAGTCGAGACCAGGCAATTGTGTATAACCCTTGGCAACAATACAGGTTTTGAGAAGCTCAATGGTCTCCTCGGATAAATATTTGGTCCGAAAAACCCATTTAGATCCCACAATGTTGGTATTGGTGGAACGAGGAACCAAATCCCAAGTATTATTTTTTCGCAATGCTTTTACTTTGTCATCCATGACAGCGAGCCAAGCGAGATTTTTGGCTGTAGACTTGAAACCTTTGGGCTCAGTGGTAGTAAGTAAAGCATGAAGAAGTCCAGAAAAGATCAAAATGCTAAGATAAGCCGGATGACGAGGCTTGAAGATGCCGACTTTGGCTCTCGTGAGCATTGGGTGGGAGCCCAACGGAAATGCCGCGATGGCAAAGGGTAGCATAGATGGACCAACATCAGGAAGGCTGGTGTTGTGCTCAATAGAAACAGGACTAGGATTTGCATGGGTTGTATGCTGCAAGGGAGTTCTGTGGGCTGTTGTAGGAGTAATGGGCCGAATTCCAGAAGTGGAGGGGAGCCCATGCGCTGAAGTATCTGTTGGAGAAAGAGAGTCATGGACCTGCAAAGACTCAGCCAATGGATCAGCACAAATATTAGATGGGCTAGAACTGGGTTGTGTAATAGGTGGGGAACGAATTTGGGGCAAAGGGTGTAGAGATGGTGTATAGGCCAGACTAGGTTCTAAAAAATTTGAGAATGTTAATGATGAAATAGACTGGGCTTGAAAAGTGTTTAGAAAGTGAAAATAGGACTCATCAAATTGAGCATTTCTAGTGATATAAATCCAAGAGGTGGTGGGGTCAAGGCAACGAAAACCTTTGTAAAATGGAATGTAGCCTAAGAAAATACAAGAAATACTACAAGGTACAAATTTATGAGGCATGTAATCAAGTAAATAAGGATAGACACGACAAAATCTCAAAAGGTGAAATACCTCCAAGAAGAGGTGTTGGCAAGCGGCTAATGAAGTAAGTCACAGTGTTAAATGTGTCAACTCAGAAACGAGGGGAAACATGTGAATGAAAAAGGAAAGCAAGTCCTGTTTCAATCACATGTTGATGTTTGCGTTCAGCACGTCCATTTTGACTGGGAGTGTATGGGCAAGAGATTTGATGGTGAATACCTGAGTTACAAAGATGAGCTTATAAGTGATAGCTAGTGAATTCAAGACCTCCATCACTTTGAAAAATTTTTATGTGAGCTAAATATTGATTTTCCACAAAATTTTGAAATTGAATAAAAATGTCAAAAATCAAATTTTAATTTCATAGGGTAAATCCAAGTGAAACGAGAATAATCATCAATGAATAAAACGTAATAGGCAAAACCCAAATTTGATTTAACAGAAGAAGGGGCCCAAATGTCGCAATGAATAAAATTTAACACATGAGAAAATCTATTTTCATTACTAGAATAAGGCAAACGATGGCTCTTAACAAGTTGACTTGTAGTGCAAAGCGATGGAGTGGGCAGCAAAGATATAAGAAAAAGATGTATTTTTTTATTGAGTAAAGAAATAATAGAATGATCTACATATCCAAGTCGTGCGTGCCATGAATCATATGAAGCACGTAAGGATTTATTTCTAAGGACAGAAAGAAAAGCGGGATTTCTGCGCTCCAGTATATATAGACCACTATCTCTTTTACCAGTTGCCACCACTCTGCCTATTTTGCGATTCTGAACAATAAAAAGATTATTAGTGAAGGTAACAAAGAAAGGAAAGTCAAACGTTAGCTTACTAATAGACAACAAATTTTTAGTGAGATGGGGAACAACTAAAGTATCTAATAATTGGATATTTAGGGAAGGAGAAATTGTACCGGTATGGGTAATAAGGAGAGAGGCACCATTCCCTACTATTACACAATCCTTACTCATATAATTTTCTGATTTGTCCAGTTGAGAAGACTCGGTTGTCATATGTGCTGAAGCGACCGTGTCAAGGTACTAGTCAGACTCGAAACTCCAGAGATAGAGCAAGCATTGGTGAAGGCTTCAACTAGTTGAGCAGAGGTTTCGGCACGATTGTAACGGTTGCGGCAACAGTCGGCAGTATGTCCTTCGTTCTTGCAAATTTGACAACGAGGAGTGTAATGGCCACACTTACCACGCCTCTATCCAGATTCGTTGATGCCGCTACTGCCCCCACGATTTCACCAGTTGCAAGATGAACCTCCCCCGCAATTTTGAGAAAAGCCTTTCGTGGCGATGAATGTGGCATCAGATGGGGAGGAAGAGTCGAGAGATTTTTGAAAAATCTCAAAACTCTCAGCCTTGGGTACAATGTCCACAAACGTTAAGAGGGAGTGATGGCCATTTGAGCTGTGTAAAAATCAGCCCCTAAACCATGGAGAAACCAGTGTACCCTATTTGCTTAGTTGACGGGACGACCGATGGCATGGAGTGGTCACAGAGGGCCTTAAATGCGCGGGAATATTTAGCAACCATGTGAGTTCCACACTTCATCAGTTGAAGGCCGCGCTGGTCCTTTAGTCTCCACGCCAAGTGTTTGTCGTTAGGTGTAGAAGAGCCATCCGGTTCAAGGGGGGGGGTGGTACAATGGTTCTATCAACATGATCCAATAGCTCTTGGCTCTCAAGAAGGGGGAGAAGTTGACTCTTCCAAAGTAAGTAATTGGAAGATGACAATTTAATGGTCATCATGTGAATCATAGTGTTGAAAGGAAGACTAGAGGAAAAAGGATCATAGGCTATTGGGATCAAAGGGAGGTTAATCCAGGTATTGCTTTGATACCAGGAGAATATTTTCATAGAACCACCATACCTTTGAGGGTGGTGAATGTTTTCCATTTATAGAGTTGTACAAAGTGTATACATCTATGGTAATTACAACTTGAATGTAAAATATGTACGAAAATAAATAAGCAATTTCCTAGGATCAAAGGTCAATCATTACACATATGGGAAGCCTCTAATTTAGGCTAGGATATCCGAGAAGCTTCAACAAATTAGATGAATGTGTATGGTGTAAGACTTCTATGTAGAATTTCTCTTTAATTTAATATAACACATCAAATTGTAAATTTTTTTTATTACTAACTAAATATGATGTACTAAATTAGACAATGCTAGCCAATAATATCTTTGAGATGATTCTCTTCGTAGCCTAACACTTTTTTGTATAAAAAAAGTATTTATATATATTGGTGAAATACACAATAATATAATAAAAATTACAATGAAATTAACATTTAAACGAAACTAGTTTAGATTAAGGCACACAAATCTCGTTCTCTTTAAGAAGATTCAAGTCTTCTGTAGTGTACAAAGTCTCAAATTAACCAGTACAACATAACTCATCTTGACTTGACTTCTTCAAAATACAACAGTCTAACTGATCATCGTATAGCCTGAACTAACTCTTTACAAGAGGTTGAACTCAAAGCTCCATGCCAAAAGAACACATTTCTTCTATTTGAAAATACTGTCAAGAATATATATACTCACTAATTTGTTTTTCTTCTCTCTTTGTCTAAAAGTATATTTTACACACGTACCGAAGGACCAAACAAATATATATAACTAGGACAAAAAACGACCCTGGACGACAAAGGACGTAAACGTGAAAAACAATAAAATAAATTCAAAGAACCAACTTAACTACCCTTCAAAGCCAACGTTAACAACTTCAATAGGAGCCAATGTTAACAACTAAAGATACCAAACGGCTACTTTATAACAAGCTCGTTAAATAACACGTTGAAGAGATCTTGCACTTGAATGCTACCAATTAAGCGTATGAAAGCAACGGTACCGAAAATAGTGAGAAACCAACGTTACTACTTACTAACCAAGAGATTCAGCTACTGGCAAATCAAGAGAATAAGGCTACCCTTCTCAATATATATCAAATGCTACCGTAATAGCAATAAAAAAGCGTTACAAGAAACTCTATTTATTAAAAAAATACCAACAATATATATATATTTTTCTTTTATAAATGTAATGGAATAACAAGCTGTGATATATTTATCCACGAGCTTGTAATGTATATAGCATAATTCTATTTTTAATGATAAACAACGCATTGATCTAGGTCCTTGCAAATTTTATTAACCAAAACCGTGCAATTGACCCCTACAGTACTGGCAAATGAAATAGTTATACGAAGAACCAGAGACATGTTGTTTCATTCTAAAAAGGCATTAGCACATGAGAGAGTAAGATCATGTAGTTGTTAACATATGTACTAAATTAGCAACTGTTCTTTCAAGTAGAAACCTATAATAAATTACCTCCAATACATGAACTAGATTAGTTTATCTACAGCTCAGCTCAAAGCAAGCCTCTTTCAAATTGGCATGATGATAATGCAGCTCGACAAAAAATGTGAGGCATTTCAGCTTCACTTCTATAAACTGGTTAATAAATCCAGCATGATCTGTGTTACCTACCTTCCTCTCTCTCTCTCTCTCTCTCTATATATATATATGAAGTTGGCTTCGACGCTCTCTCTGCATGGCCATCATTTGCCTTCTGGGTTGGCAACCACCTCTTTGGATGTTGTTTCATTTTTCAACGACTCAGTGATCTTAAGCTGGCAAGTTCATCTTCCCAAATAATGTATGTATCCTCTGATCTAATCAAGTCTCCAGATTCACCTTTGAACTCCTCCACAGCGTCTAATCTATCATGGCCCTCAACTTTAATTGGCCGATCAGTGACATTCATATATGATCAATCAACTTTCCGAGATAGACTTGATTGGAAGATCAGGATTAGATGGGTCCTGTTTTATGTCAAAGACAAAGGTGTCAAATGTAAGTATGGTACCTTCTTTGCCTTTTTTCATTTTCTTTTTGCAGTATTGCAAAGTAATGAAAATGCATGATTTGGGGTAGTCGATGATCATTGAAAACAATTGTTATTTTGAAACTTCATTCTTAGAGAGCATTTTAATGCCAAAACATCTGATGAATTAGCTTTGCCATATGGAGTTTATTAGTTTTTCCACTTTGGTTTATTGTAATTTAGTGTAGGGATAGTTCAGTTGGGATATGTGTTTTTTCTTTTTTTTTTTTTTCGCATCTTCTCCTAATTTTTTCCTTTTATCTCTTTCTTGTTTAAAGTCAGATGATATAAAATGCAAAATACTAACCTCTTCTGCAATAGTTGCAGGGACGTCCGGATTTTCCTTTTCAACAGCAAGTTTTGATGGATCTACCGCTTCACATTCTGTCAACTTTTGAGATTCTTCCGAATTACATGTAGTATCACCAGACTTTGGCAGGTGAATTATGGTGTCATGTTCATGTAGTTTTCTTGAATCTTCTGTTTCTTCTTCGGTTCTTGAATCTTCGATCTCCTCCAATGATTTTAATGGACCGCAAATAGCTTCACCTTCACTAGATTTTCTGGAGTTCGCATCGAAATCTTCTATGAGTTTTGAACCAGTAGGCTCATCTGGTTCTGGGGATTCCAAAACGGTCTCCTGTTTGATAAAGGGTTGGGGCTCACCTTCACTTTTTTCAACAGACTTAAATTTCTCGTTGTCTCCCTTCTCACTGACAATTGGGTCATTGACTTTGTAAATGGTGCTGGCTTCTGCAATAAACTTCTCTGGTTCCTGTTCGATGTTATAAATGAAACCCATCTTAGACAAATCATCTGTTGTTTTTCCACTACTCCTTGGATTAATTATTTTTCCTCTTTCTTTCTACATGCTAATTAAAGATATACCCAATAATTATTTGTTGGAGTTGGAAAAATATTGAAAATGTGAAAATCATGTTAAATATTATATCATTCATCAAAGAAATATAAGTAGAGATAAAATTCAATGGTAATTGAATAAAACTAGACGAGGCATATCCAAAAAACGGGGGAAAAAAAACAACTATAGGGAACTAACTATCGAAACTCATAAATAATTCAGGAAAGATGGCCATCTCGTACCATTGTCCCAAGTATGTTATTGTTGTCTTCTATTGATTTTGATAGGCCAGTGCTAACTGTATGACTGATCCATGTTTCTGATTCATCTTTGATGGCTTGATAAGATTGTGAATTTTCGTTTCCATCCTTGTCATCAGGCTTGGGTTCATTCAAGTTGTCAACAGTGCTTGTTTCTTCAGTTGACTTCTCTGGAGGATTGCATGGTTCCTGTTTAGTATGAAGTAAATATATTGGTAAGAATATTTCATTTTTCACATTGAAGCATCTTTGTATATCCTGATATTTCTAGTTATGAAAGCAACAAAAATGGACACGTTATACGGCAACATTGATATGCATGTTTTGGTGGGTGTGGTCATGTGTGTGTGTGTGTGAGAGAGAGAGAGAGAGAGAGAGAGAGAGAGAGAGAGAGAGAGCAAATACTAATCCTAAGAAGTAAAACAAATACACACATATCATATTAAAAAAATAATTGAGGCACTATTCAATATAAATATACTCTTCCCATTTCCTAGTTACAAATAAGACTAGGCTTCATAGGCTCAACTATGATGTTCTTTCTTGATCTAATGTATGCACAAAAGTATTCATTATTGTAATAGGATCACTAACCAGCAAATTTTCAGAACCACGATTATTAGATCGGTAAGTACTTGAATCCTCCACCGCATATTTTGCATTTTGAGGTCCAGTTGGAGTTAAATTCAAAGTTTGTTGTTTATCCGATGAATTAGTATTTGTAATGTCCTCCAAAAGAGATTGTAGGATATCCATGTGTATGTTTTGATTTGGATATGATGAGGCTTGACCAATTTGGATATTTTCTGCTAATATGGAATTTGGAGATGATGAGGAGCTTGAGTTGGTAGTGACCTCTTCAATCACCCATTCTGTCCGTGCAACTGACGCATTTGGGTCATCAGAATTATGGTATATCCCAGAAGCTCCACTTGCTATGACACTTTGTTCGTCTCCATTCTCTTGAATTGATTTCAAATTTTCTGGAGCTAATTTCAAAGGTGGTTGTTCATCCAGTGTACTGGCTTTTTCAGTGTTCTCCAACTGAGATTGTAAAATATCTCCGTGTATCTTTGGATTTGAGTTTGATGAGGCTTGATCCATGGGGGTCTTTCCTGTCAATACAGACTTTGGAGATAAGGATGAAGAGTTTATATGGACGTCTTCAATTGACGACTCTTGCTGCTCTGTTGATGCATTGGGATCATCATAATTCTGGTTCACCCCAAAAGCTCCTCTTGGTAAGACACTTTGTTCATCTCCACTCTCTTGAATTGATTCCAAGTTTTCTGGGGCTAAATTCAGAGGTGGTTGTTCATCCAGTGTACTAGTTTTTGCTGTGTCCTCCAAATGAGATTGTAAAATATCTAGGTGTATCATTTGATCGATTGGGATCTTTTCTATGGACACAGACTTTGGAGATGAGGATGAATAGTTGATCAGGACGTCTTGAATCACCAGCTCTTGCTGCTCAGCTGATGCATTATGATCATCATAAGTCTGGTTTACTCCATAAGTTTGAATTGATATGGACTTTGGAGATAATGATGGCCTTGAGTTGATAGTGACCTCTTCAATCACCAGATCTTGTTGTGCAGTTGATGCAATAGGATCATCAGAATTTTGGTTTACCCTACAAGCCCCACTTTCTACAATGCTTCGTTCACCTCCACTCTCTTGAGGCGATTTAAAGTATTCTTTGGCCTCAATTGGCTTTGGCATGCCCATGATGATCTCATTTTCAGTTAGCTTTACTTGATTTCCTCCAACATCATCATTAGGCTTTGAGTTCTTCTCAATTGGTTTCTCAGAGTCAGATATGGCTTGATGCTCAGTAGGCTTTTCAATCTCTTGCTTGTTCAGTAGCTGCCATCCATCATCTGTGTCTTCATTCATCTTCAATTCTTCCATGTTGGATATTGCGGGGTCTGTTGTGTGATTAACATCATAGACAACATTCGTCTTGTGAGGGTATGATAAGTCCTGATCAATTTTCATGAGACCAAAGGTGAGTATAAAAGCTAACTATTCTTGTTTTTACTTCTTAAATTGAATATTTTATTAGTGTAGGTCCTAACAAGAGGTAATAATACTAAGAAAAAAATTATTGAAAGTTATTTGTTAATTTACCATAACATAACCTTTGATTTTCAAATGATTTCATTTGAACATCTTCAGATTTGAATTTGTGTGATGTTACAAAGTATATATAAGAATATCTATAATATCATAAAAATCACTGACCTCTGGTTTTTCAGAATGAACTTCACATGAATGAGGCACCAACTCCAATTGCATTGTTTTTTTCAGATTTCCAAATGAAGACGGATCTGAATAATCAGAAAACTGGGATTTGGGTTCCAAAACTCCTTCAACTACTTGTTTGACATCATTATGGATTTTGGGGTCAATGTTTATTGACCAAGCTTGACTGTCTCCAGATATGTCTATTGTTGAGGATGACAATGAACTCACATCAGTTGATTCTTGATCATCTACCTTTAGTGGATTTATAGGTGACGCAACAACATCCTCAGAAGTCTCGTTGGGTCGGGACAATTCTAATCCTACAATATCCCCTGGCTGACTTCATGTGTTCCTCTTGATTCTTCTTCATTTTCCTCTATTCCAGATTGATGAGATGAGGCTCCCCACATTTCTTCACTGCCAAAAGTGTTTTCCTTTTCACTTTCCTCATCATATGTCAATGATTCTCCATCTGTGGCTGAATTGGAGCCATCTACTGTTAGTGGAGGTGAACCAACTTCTGAGACCTCCACTTGCAAATCGGAAGCTATGGAGCAGTTTGAAGTATGATAAGAGCACTGACCAACAACTAAACCCCGATCACCCATACTGTTCATTTCATTTGCTGATGGGCTAGAATCAAATGGGTCATTTTCAGGCTCAACCAGTAAACAACTTGTAGACTTTTGAGCAGGATTTGATTCCACATCTTCTAAAACCCCTGCTACATAAGCATTGAAGTTCTGTTCATTTTCTATAGATGAAGATAATGAGTTTGACTCATCACTGCTGCTTAACGACTCCATGCCGTGAGATCTTTCCATTTCGTCCTCTCCTTTGATGCCATTCGGACCATTTTTGGTATTTATATCCTCTTCATGCGTGATTTCCACTGAGTTTATTATCTGATTGAGAGCTTCTGCTCCAGTTTCAACAAGACCAGGGGTGCCATGAATATCTTCTTTATGTAAGAATTGTTCCATTCGCTGATCATGGTCTCCAATTCCTGCAAGGAAAGAATAGATTTAGAAGCAGAAGTCACAGAAGTTTCCTAATCAAGGAAGAAGAAAGAAAGCATTTTAAGTAACGAAGATCTCAAAATGGCATTACTTGGCTGCCTATTGAATTTGGGGTATCCCGATCCCTCCAATACCCCTTTCCTCTCTGCAACAAAAAAAGGGTTAAAGTTTTTGCCGCGACGATCTTGCTTGGATTCCAATGGGAAAGAAGGTCCTAAACTGAAGCTTTCATGCCTGCAGAATAGCGTTTCCTTATGAGCTGCCATGAATTCTTGATGAAAACTATCTCCCCTGAGATTAGGCTTTTCTTCAAGTGGGTCATAGGGAAGGTCAAATGGGTTCTGTTTCGGAAACAAAATAGAAGGAGCTGTATCAGGCAATTCTAAGCCTTCAGTTTCGTCTAGAATACTTAGATCAATAGTGTTGTTTCTTGCAAGAAAAATTGGAGAAATTTGATTAGAAGGAACACTGCGCATGCCACCCCAGCCCCTTTCAACCTGCATGCTAAATAACTTTCTCGCTCTTCTTTTTGCAATTAGACTTTCCAGCCTCCTGTTCCTTTCTATCTCTGAAAAACCCAAATCCATAAGATTTTTCTGATCATCCTCTGTCCATTTCACAGCACTATTCCTATCCTCCTGTGTCTCCTCTTCATCATCATCGTCTGCTTCTTCCATGTTGGGAGCCTCTATCCTAGTACCACCAACATCAAATTTACAAGCTTGTCGTGTGCCATCACTTGACTTGATTTGGGACTCTAAATCTTCGGAAGATAAGAATGGGCGGTGTTTATCAAGACTTCGAATATCTTCAGCTGCCGAGACATCAGAAGAGGCTCCATGTTTAGAAGAATAACTTTCTTCTTCGTTCTTACCAGTTTGTTCATCCATTTCTCTGTTCTTTCTTCGCCTACTTGTTACCCTTTGTAAGTAAGAGCAATCATTTCTATTGAAAGCAATATCATATTCAACAGACCCAGAATTCTTGCGTAACATCCCATTTTTCCTTCTTCCATCTCCTTTGACACAACGGATGTAGGACTGTTCCGAACTCCAAAAGATTCTAAGAAGAATAGCAATACAAACTATAAATGGGGAAGTGTAGGCCAAAAAGTTGAGGATGAAAGGAAGAAATATGTATACGAGGAGGAAGAACATAGAAACCGAAAAAGCAAATGGATGATTCTGTATAAATCTATAGCTGATATTGATGGAAAACTCAAGGATTCTACAAATCCAAGCTTCAACACCCTTTACATCAATACCCATATCAACTTCTTTCGACACTGTAAAAGGAATAGATTCCAACCAATTTGAATATATAGATCACGACCCACGTCTAGAAACTGATGAACAAAAATACCCACATTTGGAAGAGCACCCTAAAAGTCAGTCTGCACAAATTTAGAGTTGGGGGGGATGAGTTTATTCATAGAAAACTTAAAGAACTGTGGGAAACAAATGAACAGAAAGATGGAGAAAAGAGGTTAGCTTTCCACGAAAATGTTTAGCAGTCAAAAGCTTAGCTTTGTTCCCCATAGCTCTGGGATTGGTCTGTCATTTTTAGAAAATTAATGTTTGGCAAATAGCTGTTGGAGATCCTAGAATTCAGTAGTTTGACATTCTATTTATCTTCCTGTGTTGGTGGGATAACAAGGACAAAATAGTAAACAGGTATAGCAAGGACCGGTGGTTGTTACATTGTGTAGAAAAAAAAGTGTATTTCTCACAAGGTCTCTCCCATCACGACCTTGTGGTTGTCGGTAATCGACGTTTACCTCCACACATATTTGTTATTAAAAAATGGTATTTTCAGTAGGGATGCCAAATTGTATTAACGGATAGTGTTTATATCGTGTTAAGGTATGTACATTATATTTAATGGGTCAACACGAACACGACCCGTTAAGGATTTCATTTCAAAATTCTAAACCCGAACACGACACGTTAAGATAACGGATTGATACGACACGACCTGTTTGAAAGAACTAAAATAAATCTGGAATTGCTTACCAGATACGTATGCATTCGTATTCATATATATAAGTAAAGTTGTTATAAAGGATAATATTTACAAGAATTTAAACTTAAGTATAAAAGTTAACTGCTGCAGAACAACGTGAAGAGGAAAAACAGAGAACCACTTCAACCACCAAACTACGATTTCTTCGGTAAGTTACGTAGTTTGAATATCGGTTATTATAGATTGAACTTTATCCTTATCATTCCCCCGTAAACTAGCAGGGAGATCCAAAACAGAGAGCTTTTCCCGAAAATAACAGAACCGATCAGCTGTATGGCCCTTGGTAAAGATATCTGCAAGTTAGAGAGAACTGGGAATGTGTTGAAAAATAATATCTCAATTAGCCACCTTTTCACGGACAAAATGGTAATCCACTTTAATATGTTTAGATCGTGCATGAAAAATTGGATTAGAGGCAAGGGCTAAAGTATTGATATTATCACACCAAGCAACGGGAGCAGAATCAAGAGAAATCTTTAGCTCACACAAAAGCATGCGCAACCAATAAACTTCAGCCCAAGAGCTAAACACCGGTATTCTGCTTCAGTACTCGATTTAGAGACCATAGGTTTTTTCTTAGCTGACCAAGATATTAGATTGGGTTCAATGTAAACACCATAACCACATGTTGATCTTCTATCATCAGGATCACCAGCCCGATCAGAGTCACAATAAGCATTAATATCAAAAGAACCAGGCTTGTAGAAAAGACCATAATCAAGCGTATTCTTCAAGTATCGCAGCACACGTTTGGCTGCTGTCCAATGAGCCGTGGTTGGAGCTTGCATGTGTTGATAAAGTTGATTCACTGAGTACGAGATGTCGGGACGTGTGAGCGTAACATATTGTAAAGCCCCCACTGTTTGCCGATATTCAGAAGGATCCTGAAGAGCTTCTCCATCATACTTGGATAGTTTGGTCCCAAGACACAGGGTGCTCGATATGGACGAATACCAAGCAGTTTCACACGGTCCAAATGATCAATAATGTACCGTGTTTGCTGAAGATGTAATCCCGAAGGATTACGTGTGACTTCAATACCCAAGAAATACGACAACTGACCCAGATCCTTCATAGCAAACTCATGTTGTAGTTGAGAAATAAGAGAGGTAATGAAGTCTCGATGATTTGAGGTAACAAGAATATCATCCACATATACTAATAAAAACACATGGACTGTTCGAAGATGATAAGTAAATAAAGAAGGATCAACTTGTGAATTTTGAAAGCCAAGTGTCAACAGAGCCATGGATAGTCGATTAAACCAAGCCCTTCAGTTGAGTCATATAGACCTCTTCTTCTAAAATGTCATGGAGAAAAGCATTAGAAACATCAAGTTGCCGAATTTGCTAATTGAAAGAAACGACAAGTGCAAGAACCATACAAACAGTGGAAGGTTTGATGACCGAGCTGAATGTATCATGAAAATCAATACCACTTCTCTGAAGATAACCAATAGCAACTAGTCTAGCCTTGTGACGTTCAATACTGCCATGAGGTCGCCGCTTGAGCTTAAAGACCCATTTTCACCGTCGTATTCCGCTTGAACCAATCAATTGCAGTATCATTGGCACTAGCATTGTCAACTGTAATACACAACACTTTTCGAATTCTCCAATCATTTATACAATCATCTATCTTCGCCTCAATGGATGCACCCTTATGATCTACAATTTCTTTGAAGTCAATAATTCGTTTATGCAAATTCTACTCACTATCAATGTAATGTGTTGTGATACACATGTAACAAACGTTCTGTATGGACGTCCATGTGTCAGTCGTAAATGACACTTTCTGGCAAGTGGTAATAAACATATTCTTCATCTCCACATTCTCCTTCGCATGCCTCTTCATACAATCTCGCATCATCGTATACTGTGATGTAATGGAAAATCGTGGCTCAATAGTTTGTACAAAATTTCGGAAGCCTTTTTTGTCGACTGTGGTAAAAGGCATTTTATTAGTAATTATCATCTCTGCAAGCATGTCACTCAACATCTTCTTACTGTATTGAGGGATGACCAATTTCTTAACCTGTGTACCATTAGTGGCCGTAAAAGTTTCGTAACTGAGTTTGGTCTGATCAGTGGTCGCCAATCCCTTCGTGATCTTATACCACTGGCAACCATTAAGATGTGCTATTAATACACTGGTGCCTTGTTTATTATAATGGCAACCACAAAATTGCCTACAGTGGTGATATCTTGCTTGCGGGTTCGCACGATTACTAGGGATTTTGGTGAAATATTCTTATGTCTATGACCTTTTTTTAGAAGGTCGTGGTGGTCGATCGTGCTCAATGGGTATCTCTTCTTATTCGTTGAACATATCCTCATCTTCTATATCTACTGGGAGTCGACTACTCGCACATGAAGTGGCTACTCTAGATGTGGCTCTAGGGGTGGAAGTACCCACCGGTATAGGAATAGTAGCATTGGCATCTGCCACATCCCTTTGTAGACCATCGTCTTTATTAGGTGTAACATCCATATTATAATCAAAGAAGCTGAAAAAATAAATTAGAAATAAAAAATTAATTTAAAAAAACATGTACTCTATATATATATATGTGGAAATGACTGAAAAGTTGGAAACAAAGTGTGGCACCACAGTCTACAATAAAGATTAAAACATTTCTACTTTCTAAAAGGATTAAAATAAAGTATTTTTGTTTTTTGACAAGTAGAAAAAAATAAAGTGTGAATGACTAAAGAAGCATACATAAAGATTTGTATAAATCATTAAATTATAAATTGGAAGCTTGCTGCCACAAAGTCAATCTCTAATGAAATATTATCCGAGCAAATTTCAGGATAGGTAGATGCATTGACGTTGGTGTTGTGCCATGAATTATTCTCATATTGATAGGTTACACTAGGGTAAAAACATATGGCATGAGACTAATATGAACACTATGCACAGCATGGAAACCAACTAAGAAAAATAATCAAAAGAGAGAATTATCTATCTTCTAAAAATCCTACAACTCTATAAACCAAAGAAACCACCGGTAAGAAATTTATCGTCTCAGAATTCTTACTGCCAGATTTTTCTATTATTAATTACTATTACTATCTCCCTTAGAAAGAAAACTCAAAAAAGAGTTATCATATACTAAGAGTCATGTATATATGGATGGTAAATATTTAATAATAGTTAATCTAAGTTGAAATTCCTAAAAACTCATAATAATTGACAATGATTGCTAACTCCTTAGGAAACCTAGAAATCTTATTTAAGTATCTTACTCTGGGTCTTTACTATAAGTTGTAAACAATGAAATCCTTCTTCTTCTTCTTCTTCTTTTTTTTTTTTTTTTTTTTTTTTTTTTTAATTTATTTTTTATTTATTTATTTTTTTTATTTTTAAATTAGTACTCAAAGATTTTATTAAAAAATACAAAAAGTGTGTTGATGTTGTGTTTGGCAGCCCGAGCACTTCCGCAATAACCAAGCTCACGCTACCTGCAACTGAGAAGAAAGGACTCCGGCGACGTCTAGGATCACTCTGATGTTAAAGTCAGTGAACAACCATCTAGTGATAAGAACAATTCTGAATAATAGTAAGAACAATCGAAATTAAGAGAGACCTCCCGTAGAAGGGATAATCGTTATTTATACCTGATCCGGGTTTCGCTACCGAGGGGGATCATGACATGTCAGGTGTCAGACCTACTACCACTCATTTCTTGCTGTCGTAGTGTGTTAGTCCGTGTCTTAGGCAATTGAGGGAGATCGTGGCGTGTCAGCTGTGCTAGTTTAGTCCTACTGCCACCTTTCTACCAGGGTTGGGTGTCAGGTCGTGGGCAAATCGTCCTTTGTACTTGGAGTGCATCGTTGCCTGCCGGGTCTCCTGACACATGCATTGAATGCGGCGTGCCTTCAGTCTAACGAGTTCATGATCGAGCACGTTCAGCCGTCCTTGTGCAGTTGGGCATCCTGTCCGGCGCTCTGTAGTAGGGCTCGGTAGGCTGCCGAGCCTCGAGACGATCCCATTGATATATTCGAGCTTGACGCTAAAAGGCCTTCCCAGGTAGGTTTGCGGTCACGAGCTCAGCATGTGATCCTCTGGTCCGGACTTTTAGCCCATGGGAGGGTTTTGTCTTTGGACCTGGAGTTCCGTGACTTGACCTCTTTGGACCTGGGCCCTTCTGGGATGGCCCCTCCCTCACAAGGTGTATGACATCTTTTCAATCTACTGGTTCAAGCTACATTCCTTTTGCCCATACCTTGCCCTTTAAAGTCATCAACTTTGACAAATTTCCAATTTCACAATATATATATATACACGCACCCAACTTAGCCAGCTAACTGTCCTCGTGATAAAATGACCAGCTAAACCCAATCTTCCAACGTATACATTTTCCAGACGCTCTTGTTCATGAATGCTTCAACTAAAATTTGTCCAATACTAAAAAGATCTTAGAATATCCACATGATCCATTAATTCGAGTTCAATGTTCTATTTTTCACCAAAGTTGGAAGCACATTATTCTCAGTAGAGCACAAAAATTGATCGGAAAATATATGAAGCTCCTCATTTATATATGCCAGTCACCTCATCCCTAAGTACTTCAAAGCCAAAATTTTGTAAGCAACTCCCCTTATAGAAACAAGGTGGAGAGAAACTTACCAATACAAAAATATTGACGTAAGAATTAAAATAATAATAATAGAAAAGAGAAGTTAATATCAAGATGCCAGAGGTTAGGTCCTTAAAGTTTAGTATGCAAGGCTCAACGCTCTCCTAATAGTAGAAAACGAATTTGGTGGTGAAAGTCAAAGCCATTCATTATATTGAGCCATTCAGGGCTCATGATATAGATAAAATGAAAATGAAAAAAAAAAAAAAAACTTGTAAGAGACCTGGTTAGAGGTTGACGATTAAAATTATTTTGTTAAATTCAAGGCATTTGTCCAGTTGGGATGGAGGCTAGGTGTTATACTCGGTGTTCACAGGGGAAAAACAAAACATTGTATTTTCTTTTTAATAAATTAGTGGGTAAAGGGGGAGAGCAAGACTGAAATTCTCCCTATGATTGTAACCATAAAAGCATCAATTTTGTTAGTTCACAGTTTCATTTTCACAAACACCTTCCATGCATATACTGGTGCCATTTTAAAGTGTTCTACTCCACTGTAATCCGTTCCATTTTATATTTACAAGCAATCCAACATGCCAACAACCAACAACTAGACTCAAAACAACTAATTCTTGACAACCCAACAACATAAAAAAAAAGAAAAAAAAAAGAAAAAAGAAAAATTACAAAAATTACATGATTTAGAGAAAGAAAGTTAAGGTAATTTAGGGAAGAAGGAAAATGGGGTAATGCGTTTTGGACCCCGTGTGAAGAAACGATGTCAAACGACGTTCTTTAGTTTTTTTTTTTTTTTTTTAAATCTAGATGTAATTGCTGTTTTAGATCTGGTTTTTTATTTTTAAAAAAAGTCGGAGTTCGAAATTCTGTGAAACTCCAAACTCTGACTTTGACAGTAATCTTGGAGTCACTCCGACTCTGATTTCGCATTCCAAATACTTCAACTCTGTCAAATTCAAATTAAGAATTGAAGTTAGATGGACTTAGGCTTCGTTTGGAAGCTGAATTCACTTCAACTCACTTAAACTCATCATTATAACTTTTTCAAATCTCAATATAAAATATAATAAACAATTTAACTTTTTTAAATTTCAAAATAATAATAATATTAAAAAATAATATTCTAATAATATTTTATCATCTCAACTCAATTTAACTCAACTCAATTCAACATCTAAACACACTCTTAGAATCTGAATAGAAGTCGGACGGAATTAGAGTCAGTGGAGGAGGGTCTGCGCAGCTCTACCTTAAAGTCACAATTCAAGCCCAAATAATTCAAGAAGGAAGCCCAATAGATCAAAAATATCTTGAACCCACCGAGCATCATCTGAGTCCGTGGCCTAAAACTTCAGAAGCATCAGCAGCATGTGGTCCTCAGTCAGCGCCGAAGGTCGTGTTCCTGATCTGCGCAGCTAAGCTGCCACGGAATCACTTGCGATCCGCAGCTAAGCTAAGTTTTTTTCCACACGTGTCGGATAAACACGACCTCCGAGCATTAAACTCATGTGATCAGCGTCACAGACAATTTCCCCTTAATGTATTTCAAACCAATAACCAATAACGGACGACGTAATCGTACGGGCCGCACTTCAAATTCAGTCCGTCTGTCTCTGTGTGTCTTGTCTCAGACCTTGGCCTATCTCCATTGGTAGTGTAAAATATCTCTTCCTCTCGACTCTCGAGCACAAACCTGAATATACATACAAGGATATATAAAGAGAGAATTGTATAGATATATATTATTTATATTTTTAATTTTCAAATTAATTTTGGTTTTTAGGGTTTCGGAATGTCATCGGTGGATTCTCTATGTCCTATACTTCACCAAAATATCCATTTGAATTCGTATCGGAAGCTCCATCACTGTTATGGATTGCCCTTCTTTCGCGGTCAATCTAGGGTTTTTCAACAGAACGTAAACCGTTATATCCCGAGCTCTTTACCTTTCCCGTCTACCAACCTGTACGGGCAAGATACTTGTGTTTCAGAGAATTCGGAGAGGTTCAGTCTTTGGGGAGGTTTTAATAGGGACTGCGGGTTCAGAAAGAATCGGATTCGAGCTAATAGTCAGGACAGCGATTCGGCTACCGGTTCGAGCGGAGCGAGTGAGGGCGAGGGGAGCCAGAATCCCCCAAATTCGGGTTCTTCGACGCCGAATCGGCGGAGAGAAAAGCAAGGGAAAGGGAACTGGTGGTGGCCAAATGGGAAAAAATGGCAGTGGCAGCCCATAGTTCAGGCTCAGGAGATTGGAGTTGTGCTTTTGCAATTGGGGATTGTGATTTTCGTTATGCGGCTTCTCCGACCCGGGATTCCGCTACCGGGTTCGGAGCTGAGGTCTCCGACCACTTTCATAAGCGTGCCGTATAGTGAGTTTCTGAGTAAGATAAATAGCGATCAGGTGCAGAAGGTTGAGGTTGATGGGGTTCATATCATGTTTAAGTTGAAGTCTGAGCCGGGGAGTCAGGAAACTGAAGTTGGGGGAACGAGTAATAAGTTGCTCGAGTCCGAGTCTTTGCTTAGGAGTGTGGCGCCAACGAAGAGGATAGTTTACACAACCACTCGGCCTAGCGATATAAAAGCTCCATACGAGAAGATGCTCGAGAATGCAGTGGAGTTTGGGTCGCCCGATAGGCGGTCGGGTGGATTCTTGAACTCTGCATTGGTAAGCTTTTTTTTTTTTTTTTCTTTTCTTTTCCTGTTGTGGCGTTTAGTTCTATATCGCATTTCTGTTTACCTACGCTGTTGAATACATTGTAGATTATTCCTAAGTGTATAATCGTGTATTATGTTTCATCCCACATCATAACCTGTGTTAACAAACATAACATGCAAGAATAGCCTAAAAGTTTGCCACTTTTCCTCCACTGGCATGTAGACAATTACCTAAGTATCAGGTAAATCTCTTTGCTGGTAGCCAAGAATGACGAGTTCTTTTCTGCAATGACAAGTTTGCTAGCATAATGTTCTTGACTCATACGGTATCTATATTGTTGGTACGTCAACTAGCGGTTGTCTATTATGATGCACATAATATAGTTTTTCTAACGCTTGGAAAATATATATTTTTTTTTTCAGAAAAAAAATGCAAACTTAAGAAAAAACGGGGCAACCCTCCCAATGTTATTTTGTAGCTCAACTGTTATTGTAGTTTATTCAGAATCACAAATATGCCATACTTCAAGAAGTTACTTTACAATGAATTTAAGTTTTGCAAATACATAATATGTGTGCTTGCATAAAGAAACTAAAGATAATACTTTATTATTTTGTTAGGAGATTAAATTCTACAAGGCTGAATTCAGAACTGAAGTAAAAAAAAAAAATACTTGAGAAAAAAAGAACCGAAGTAAAAAATAAAATATCACTTCCGTAACTGCATTTTTTGTTGTAGTTTGTTTCTTGTGAGCTCTAAGTTCTATATCTTGGCTTTGAATTTTCGTTTGTAGATAGCTTTGTTTTACGTTGCTGTACTTGCTGGGCTTCTCCACCGGTTTCCTGTAAGCTTTTCCCAGGTATGAACCACATGTTTCTTTTTCTCATACCTCTGATGGTCAAAAGTAATGCGGTGAATATTGGCATGTATGCAGCATACAGCTGGCCAGATTAGGAATCGGAAATCTGGGGGTTCTAGTGGTGCAAAAGCATCTGAGCAAGGTGAAATAATCACATTTGCTGATGTTGCTGGTGTTGATGAGGCTAAGGAGGAGCTAGAAGAGATCGTGGTATGCTAGAGACTAGTCAGATTATCATTAAAAAAATTTCAAAATATATATGGAGTCCTAGATGCTTCCTTCTCATTCAGTAATTTTTTCAATATCTTCCTGGGCATTTAAGGGGGTATATTCATGACTTTCTTGTATCTTTTTCTATTTATAGTTGGATAAATTTCTTGTACACATCTTGTTGTACTTGGAATGTGCCTTTTGCACTTTTTAATAAAGAAAGTAATTTTTTATTGTGATCTTTGTTTGCTAGGAATTTCTTCGGAATCCTGATAGGTATATACGACTTGGTGCTCGTCCTCCTAGAGGTGTTCTCTTGGTAAGTTTTCAGAGACTAATAATGAATGTGGGCCTCATTATGAACCTATGAATATGAAGTTATGATGTCACTAGAAAGTTTTGATAACTACTTGGGTGAGGTCAACCCTTCTAATTCTCTTCGTAAAGATGTCCTATACCAGAAGTTAGTTATTGTTTCCCGCTGTCCAATCTACAAAATTTTCTGGTTGACATTTTTCATGATTTGCACCAGATGGTGTAAGATAAGCCAGATATCTCTTTAGACTTGAGTTTTTCCTTTGCTGAACTCTTGAATGCTTTCCATCCAGTGTTTGTATGCCATTCCATGTTGGTAGATTATTACCTGTGATATAAGTTTGACATGTAATTAGTACATGTGGCACTGTTTATCATACAGGTGGGTCTTCCTGGGACAGGTAAGACTCTTCTGGCAAAGGCTGTGGCTGGGGAAGCTGAAGTGCCGTTTATTAGTTGTTCTGCCAGTGAGTTTGTAGAGTTGTATGTTGGCATGGGTGCCTCCCGTGTGAGAGATCTATTTGCACGGGCAAAGAAGGAGGCACCATCAATAATCTTTATTGACGAGGCAAGAGTCTAGAAATCTCTTATTGTGTTGGATAATTTATGTTCAATCTTTGAAGTTGTCAATACATTTCGGGTTACATTTTTTTTTTTTTTTTTTTATATGTAGATTGATGCTGTAGCAAAAAGCCGTGATGGAAAATATCGAATTGTTAGCAATGATGAGCGAGAACAGACCTTGAATCAGCTGCTCACTGTAAGCTTACCAAGCCATAGTTTTCCAGTTTCTTTAGCATTTTATCTTAGTCACTGATGTCAATCAGTGTGTTTAATTATATTTCAGGAGATGGATGGGTTTGATAGTAACTCAGCCGTGATCGTTCTTGGAGCAACCAATCGCTCAGATGTATTAGATCCTGCACTTCGTCGACCAGGGAGATTTGACCGAGTGGTTATGGTTTGTATTCTTGTTCTCTTATCTGTCCAAAATCCAAATGTTGAAGTCTGACAAAGCATGTGCTCCTTAGCGGTTATCCATCAATAATGTTCGTATGGTTACTTCGTCTTCGTTTAGGTGGAACCGCCCGATAGGTGTGGAAGAGAAGCCATTTTAAAAGTACATGTTTCCAATAAAGAGCTTCCTCTTGCAAATGATGTTGACCTTGGTGGCATTGCCTCTATGACTACTGGTTTCACTGGGTACTTGCCTCCTTTTTCCAATCCATCTAGAAGCTGCTTCTTCTTTACAAAATCCTTTTTGTGGAAACCGTTGGAGTGAATCTTTGATTGTTTGTTTAAACTTTTGTTCAGGGCTGATCTTGCTAACTTAGTAAATGAAGCTGCTTTGTTGGCTGGAAGACAAAAGAAACTTATTGTGGAGAAAATTGATTTCATTCATGCAGTGGAAAGATCAATAGCTGTAAGTATTTAGGTCTTTGTCTCTGTCTGTCTGCTAGAAAGATAGATAGAGAGTTCTTTCTTTGGGTATGCTTATGTCTCATTCACGATCATCTTTTTTCTTCTTAAGCAAAATAGTTATGTAGATTGTAGTTTGCTGACTTATGACTGGAATGACACACCTGAATTGGTGATTCTCTCTCCTCCTAGTTCCAAATTGGGTCCTGACATTAGTGCTTTTCTTGATCTGGTTTCTTGGGTTTATTTATTTATTGGCACCGGGTGTCTAGGAACAACGTCCTGACTAATCCCAAGGGTGCACAGACCCTTGGCAAGGAGTTTTCCACAAGTGCACATCGGGTAATTCAAGGGGAAAATCCCCCAGTCCGATGGCCCCTAGAGATTGTTTGCACCCAAGGGGATTTGAACCTTAGACCTGGGGGGAGCATACCCCCAAGCCCAAGCCCAAGCCCTTTACCCCTTGAGCCAACCCCTAGGGGTTTTCTTGGGTTTATACCTTCTAAAGATTCCTTTTCCTCTTATATAATCACATATACTTGTGCTTTCTCCTTACTTCTCTTGAGAATGTCCTTATTTAGATATTTTAGTTGAGTGCATTTTGTATTGCACTCTCGATTTCATTGTCCTGGTACTTGAGGCTTTGCCCCTTCTTGAAGGAAAATGTTCAGTGCAATGTAAAAATCTATCAGTAAGTAAGTAAACTTATACCTAGATTAACTAACGGAGAAAATAAATGTAATTCCTTGTTTTAGGGCATAGAGAAGAAGACGGCTAAGTTGCAAGGAAGTGAGAAAGCTGTAGTTGCACGGCATGAAGTTGGTCATGCGGTAGTAAGCACTGCTGTTGCAAGTCTTCTTCCTGGACAACCACGTGTTGAGGTAAATCATTGGAATTGTTTACTGGAATGTTTTTAGTTCATACTTCTTCCTGTTCCCTCTTGTTATGGAATTGGAAAATACTGAACACTGGCTCCTTGAAATATGGTATTGCAACAGAAGGTCAGTGCTAGAGTTGCTGGAACCCTACAAATGATAGCTCGCTACCTAGTAGAAATACCTGTTGTTAAAACTATCCCAATAATTGATTATCCTCATTCCATACTTTATACAGTTGCATTAAAAATAATATGGTAGGGTCTGAAAAATGGAACGTATTGATGGGTCATCTCTTTCTAGAATGCTTTCCTTGCTACATCTAATGTTTGTGGCTATCCTGATCAATGGTTTCTTTCAATGCCATTTGATCCCGGAAACACCACATATATTATTTGTTACCATCGTTAGAGACTTATAAAAAAAAAAGAAAAATAATGCTTTTCTCTCTTTGTTGTGCATGTTTGCTTCTGTTATCTTTGGGCTGGAACATAGTTTGGTGTAAGGAATCTCATTTGGATGGGGAATTGTGTCATAAGATCATTCATTTGAAAATTATATATTGTTTGTTTTGAGATCTGAGTGTCAAGTTTAGCAAGCTTGAAATAGTAGGAGATATTAGGACCAGCACACATTCTATTAGTGAAACTAATAATGGACCTTTTACTTTTTGTTTATAAACAAATGTTGTTTAGCCTTTTTCTTATGTACTAGACAAAAGTTACTTATAAGGTAGAAAATGAAGAAAAATTTCTAGAAATGTTTGAAAAGAAATTGAATCCAGCATATGGTAATTGCTAAATGTTCTTTCTTTATTAGAAGTTAAGCATATTGCCAAGGTCAGGAGGAGCACTAGGCTTTACTTATACGCCTCCAACAAATGAAGATAGATATTTGTTGTTCATTGATGAGTTACGAGGCCGCTTGGTTACTCTTCTTGGAGGACGTGCAGCTGAAGAAGTGGTTTATTCAGGTCGTGTGTCAACTGGTGCCTTTGATGATATACGGCGAGCAACTGATATGGCGTACAAGGCAGTAGCTGAATATGGCCTTAATGAGACCATAGGCCCTGTCTCTATAGCCATACTTTCTGGTGGTGGGATTGAGGAGTCTGGGGGAGCTGTTCCTTGGGGAAGGGATCAGGTCCTGTGATTTTGACTTTGTTGCTGGGCTCCTATTATATTTACTGTAAATACTTTTTTATAATTAGTATTTACTGTAAATACTGATATAGAATGACCATTAACAGGGGCATCTTGTCGATCTTGTTCAAAGAGAGGTGAAGGCATTGTTGCAATCTGCTTTGGACATAGCACTTTCAGTTGTGCGTGCTAATCCTACTGTTTTAGAGGGCCTTGGTGCCTATTTGGAAGGTGATACTCACCCTCTCCTATGTGTGCGTGTGCGTGTGCGTGTGCGTGTGCGGTATATATATAGGGGTCTGTGTGTGTGTATATGTATGCATATATCGGTGTGCATGCACACTTGTCTGTACTGTTTACTGCTTCCTTGGTAATATTTTCTGCACCACCACACAACTTGCTAGCATTCACATGACGTTAAGAATTTTAAATTCTGGGTCTGTCTGGCAGAGAAAACGTGGTGGGAAGGTTTTCCTGATTATGAAAGCTATCAGGCTTAGAAAGTAAATAAACCTAGCCAGATTATAGATTTATCAAAGAACATAATATAGCAGATAATTGAAGAGAGACGGGGAAAAGTAGAATCATAAGGGGAGTTCAAGAGGTACATAGGAAGGAAATATAGGGTCCTTGATCAAGAGAAAACACTCAAATCTTTATTAATCAAGTTTTTTTTTTTTTTTTTAATAAGTAGTTGTATTGATAAAGATAGGCATAACCCAAGTACACCGGATGTATACATTTGAGTACACCAAATTAAGAACTAGAAACTGTTACAAGAAAGTTATGGAAGCTGAGACCATTTAACTCTAAAGCAATGACCCACATAAATAAAGCCTTCCAAAAAAAATCTCCTAAAATCCTCCCGAGGAATGTTCATGATCCTCAAAAAGTCTATCATTTCGTTCTCTCCAAATACACCAGAAAATACAAATAGGAGCCATCTTCCACATTGTTGCAATCTGTGGTGTCCCTGCGATCCCTCTCCAGCTAGCTAGTAGTTCCACCACCCTTCCCGGCATTACTCAAGCCAGTCCCATACTGCTGAAGAAGTAATTCCATGTCCCTTGCAAAATCACAATGTAGTAGTAAATGGTCTACCGATTCCCCACTATCTCTGCACATACAACACCAGTCTATAATTATAATTCCCCTCCTTCTTAGATTATCAATGGTTAGGATCTTCCCTAGAGCTGCTGTCCAAACAAAGAATGCAGCCTTGGGAGGTGCTTTACTCCTCCATATGTTTTTCCACAGAAAATTGGGCCTAGTTTGAGCTGAAAGTATATCATAAAAAGAGTGAACCAAGAATTTCCTTTTCTTAGAAGGTCTCCATTCCATTGTGTCTTCAGCTAGAACCCCAACAATGATGTTATACAGCAGGTTGAAGAACTCCAGCACACTCACTTCCCAATCTTGTGCCTCCCTAGTGAGGTTGATATTCCACACCTGTGAACCATGACTAATTGCCCTCACATCAGCCACCATAACTTCCTTATCTCGTGCAATTCTAAAAATATTAGGATAAGCATCCTTAAGAGTCGAATCTCCCACCCACACATCCTCCCAAAAGCTAATTTTGCTGCCATCCCCCAAACACAGCCGAGTGTTACTTGAATAATCCCCCCACCCTTGCCTTATATACTTCCACAACCCAACCCTGTAAGCCCCCCTCCCCTCATTAGAACACCAACCTCCCCTTACACTCTCATACTTCGCATCAATCACCCCTTTCCATAAGGCTTCCCTCGATTATAACGCTACAACCATTTCCCTAATAGAGCCTTATTGAAGAACCTAACGATACGGATCCCCAACCCACCATCTCTCAAAGGAGTACACACTATCCCAACCAACTAGATGAAATTTATACTCATCACCTAGACCACTCCACAGAAAATCGCGTTGGATTTTCTCAATCCTAGTTGCAATGCTTGCCGAAAGGGGGAATAAAGACAAGAAATATGTGGGAAGGTTAGATAGAGTTCTCTTTATAAGTGTGATTCGCCCCCCTTTCGATAAATATAACATTTTCCACCCGGCTAACCTACGCTCTAATTTCTCTAACACCTCCTTCCAAATTGTCTTGGCTTTGAAAGTTGCTCTCAACGGAAGACCAAGATACTTCAATGACAGCGAAGAAACCACACAACCCAATATGTTGGCCAATCCTCTAATATTTCTTTCCTCACCCACCGCAACCATATCTGTTTTAGTAAGGTTTATCTTTAATCTGGATGCCGCTTCAAAACATAGTAAGATGGCCTTCAAAGATTGAATATGTCTTACCTCATCCTCACAAAACAACAATGTATCATCTGCAAACAAAAGATGAGAAATAGTGGAGCCATGGTTAGCAGCCCCCGCTGAAAATCCTGAAAAAGACCCCCCTCTACCGCAGCCAACACCATTCTACTAAGAGCCTCCATCACAAGCACAAATAAGAGTGGTGATAGTAGATCACCTTATCGTAGCCCCCACAAACTATTAAAGAAACCCATAGGATCACCATTTAACAAAATCGAGAACCGAGCCGTAGTCACACATTGCTTCACCCACCCCTACTATCTTTCCCCAAAACCACATCTACTTAACAAATAAAACAGAAAATTCCAGTTGACGTGGTCATAGGCCCTCTCTATATCTAGTTTACATAAAATACCCGGTACTCCCGACTTAAGCCTGTTGTCCAAGCATTCATTAGCTATAAGAACTGAATCCAATATTTGTTAACCTCTCACAAATGCATTTTGGGACTTAGAAATAATCTTATCCATAACTGTGCTCATCCTGTTGGCAAGAACCTTGACAATTATCTTATACATACTGCCCACAAGGCTAATAGGCCTGAAATCTTGTACCTTTATTGCACCTACCTTTTTAGGGACAAGTGCAATAAAAGTAGTATTTAAACTTTTCTCAAATTTTCCAAACGAAAAGAATTCCAAAAAAACCTGCATAATCATCCTTCCCACCACCTCCCAAAGTTTGGAAAAATGCCATAGTGAAGCCATCCGGACCCGACGTTTTATCCTTATTCATTTTTCTGATTACTAGTTGTACATCTTCCTCTTCAAATGGTCTCTCTAACCAAACCATACTGTTTTGATCAATGGCCTCAAAAGCTAGACCATCTACTTTTGGTCTTCATGCATATGGTTCCGTCAATAGTTGTTCAAAGTGTCCAGCAACATGCTCTCTAATTACTGCTTGATCTGATGATAAACCTCCATCAATAGTCATGACTCTATGGCATTAAACCTCCTATGTGAGTTTGCAATTCGATGAAAATTTTTTGTACATTTATCCCCTTCCCTAAGCCACAATGATCTTGACTTTTGCCTCCACAAGATCTCCTCCATTAATATCAACCTTTCTACCTTTGAGACAACTTGGCCTTTGCGTTCATTCTCTTCTTCCACACCCTCCAGTCTTTGCAATTCTTGAAGGAGATTCTTCTTTTGTAATGTTACATTACCAAATACCTGTTCATTCCATATCTTCAAATCCACCTTCAAAGCTTTCAATTTTCCAGCCAAGACCTTGCTCGGGGTGGCCCTCTAGTTGATATGAATTCCACCTTTGCCTAACTGATTCCACAAACCCCTTCGCTTTTAACCACATATTCTCAAATTTGAACGGTCTTCTACTCCTTGAAATTCCTCCACAACCTAACACTATGGGAAAGTGATCAGAGCATAACTGAGGAAGCCTTTTCTGACATAACTCTGGAAATTGTGTTTCCCATGAAGGAGAAATGAGGAATCTGTCCAGCCTTGACCAAGCTTGGTTGTTAGACCAAGTATAGTCACCTCCCATGAGTAGTAAGTCCATGAGTTCTAGTTTGAATATTAAATCTGAGAATTCCACCATAGCTTGATTTTGTCGCCCCTCCCTCGATCTTTCGCTGGGAAATCTTGTCACATTGAAATCCCCACCAATACACCAAGGAACATCCCACCAAGTACATAGGCCTGTCAGCTCATCCCAAAGCAACCGTTGTTCACTATCCAAGTTGGGGCCATAAACCCCAACAAAGGCCCATTCAAAGCCATCTACAGAATTTCTAAAGGAAACATTCCACCGAGTAATCTCTCACAAATTCATCAATGTTCTCCACTACCCTTTTGTCCCACATGACCAAAATTCCACCCGAAGCCCCCTTTGAAGGTAAGTATGTCCATCCTACATATTGGCAGCTCCAAATATTCCGAATAGTTCTTCTTGTAATAATCTTAAACTTTGTTTCCTGCAAACAAATAATGTCCATCTTCCGTTGTCTTAACAATGATCTTATTTGGAGGCGTTTATTAATCTCATTCAACCCCCTAACATTCCAAATCAGAATTTTGGGATTCATTTATCAACAAATCCAGCCCTCCCTTTATTCCTACCACGACTTGCACTCCCCTTCTATTAATCAAGTTAAAACTCGCAAATAAAAATAAATAGATTGAACTTGAATTTTGTTTGTTACCGTGGTACTTTTCATAGACGCTAAAGTCTAATAAAAACTTGTCAAGAATCTATCACCAAAATCAAGCTATTTAGGAACCATATATAATACCTGATTTATCCCGAACTGAAACTAATTACCTAATCAATGCCTTAGATTAGCTCAAAGTCTAAGAAACCGCAGTTAGGAGTCTTGGAAACTTGTTGAAAGCTCTCTACCATGTATTTGCAGTAATTTGATTGGTGAAAATAAGAATAAGACCTGTGTTCATGATATATACTAAATGCGTGACCACTTCTTCTGAGTCTGGGGGCTGGTGAAAATAAGAACGTTGTTCAGGTTACCCTGAGTGGCCACTTCTTTTTAGTCTTGGGACTGTCTCATTAGTTAACTGGGTAACATGCAGATTGGGATTTTAAATCAGTGTTAGTTATATCATAGTAAGTGTGCCTACAGTTGGCCATGATGTTCTGATAGTGTTTCCTGTTCAGAGAAAGAGAAAGTTGAAGGCGAAGAGCTACAAGAGTGGTTGAAACTGGTTGTTGCCCCTACAGAACTTAAAGTTTTTATTGCAGGCAAGCAAGAGTCTCTTCTCCCACTGCAGACTGGCTCTTGAGAATGACTACCGCTTGTTCTACTTTTTTGTGTGAAAGAAGTTAGTTACCAAGCTTTTAGCCGGTGATGCGGTAATTGCGTCAGTGAACTCATTCTCCAGATTGGTCATGGCTCACCCTTACCACTTTGTATATTTCAGCGAGGTAAATTTTGGCTTTATTTATCGGCATCTACATCATGTTCCATATCTCACACTTCACCAGCTTAAAACCAAATATAGTGAGAAAGGGCTGAAGATTTATCTTGGTCAGAGGGCTCTCTATTGTCGCACGTTAACACGACACATTTGGGTTGCTGGAATCCATTGTACATTAGCTTTTATAATTTTGTTCACCTCTATACAGAGTCTGGGATTGATTGAAAAGAATGTCAGTATCTTCAATTGTAATTGCTATTCAGTTGTATATGCCATGGTTCCAATCATATCGCTCCACACATGTTAGTTCAGAAAGTCCAGATGAACGTTGTGAGTGCATTTAGTCATTCTAAAGGGCTTCTTTCATCTGTAGGGGCATTCTTCAGGACCACAAGTCATTGGATTTGAAAGAGAGCCATTTTTAAATTGATTAATTGTATTACTTTTGAATTATTGATCTAACTGGAAATGGTGCAGTACCAAACCAAAAAAGGCTCATCAATCGCTAACAAGTTTTCTATCTTTCCTTCTTTTCTTGTTCAAATTAAGCTATGGAAACTAACATATATCGGCTAGCAGGGCAAGTTAACTTTTCAGGCTCTGGTTGTTCATGGACTGGTAATTAGATTAAGCTGACAGCTTGAGGCTGACCACCAAAATAACACCAAGTGAAAGCTTGTTGGGCTTTAATAGATAGATCATAGAAAATCTCTAGAAAGAGAAGCTATTCATTCTCTCTAGTAAATCCAAATCTCTAGTAAGAGTGCCTTCGCCAAAGAGGAGGGTGAGAGCTGTGATATGCTTTCCACCCTCTTTTCCATCTCCATTTCCTTTTCACTTTGTGAATATGCTTCCATGGTAGTGCTTTCTTTTTTTTTTTTCTTCCCCTCTATCGGTTCGGTTTTCTTTAGATCTATTGCATTTCGGCCACAATCAGTCGACACGCGCCCCACCACGCCACCCTACTATCGCCGATCTACTGGGACAATGTGAAACTGCGACAAAAATCTTAGCGCGTGACCCTCACGCCCAGCTTGCTTCTGCACGTGGACTTCACGTGCCGTCGTGCCCTGACGACTCTATCGGCTACACGCGTTGTACTAGCAGGTTTCCCATCTCAAGATCTTTCAAATATGCCGTACCTCACCTCCCAACCATCGACACGTGGCCACCATGCGCCACCATATAGGCGCGGGAAGACAGATGATCTGTCGCAAATCTATCTATCTGATGTCGGTCTTTCTATTATATTATCGCTTTTTTTAACCGATGATTTTAAAAAAGGGATCACAGATCTCTCTAAAAAATATCTCAAGACAACAAATTGCAGTGCACTCATAGCTTGCACCGCCTCCATCTGTGGCTTACTTAAAAACCATCTTTTAAGATGGTGCTACACCCTCTTTGTAGGACATGGGTGGGGATCAAGAAATTGGTTTCAAAATTGGTTTTATTTTCATTATTTCCATCACTTTTACACTGTAGTTATTATATAAGGATGTTTGTTGGAGAACTCTACCCCCTTCATATATAATCTTTATTCCAATGAAATTTGCTTGCTTTATTGGGCTTTTAACAATTGAAGTACAAGTACACTTTTAGTAGCAGATAAGGATCATAAGGTACATGACAGCTAGAACTGAAATGGCAGATAATAACAATAATTAAGAAAATAACAGGCGAGGGGAACAAGAAAAAAGGAGAATCAATTCTTCTAGGGGCAGTCGGCCCTTCCACGTTAGCCATTATATTTTATTTAAAAAAAAAAGAAAGAAAAAAGAAGAAGAAGAAGAAGAAGAAGAAAAAATAATGGGAAAAAGATGAAAATGTTAGCTTGTTCTTCAAGTTTCCGAATGAGTTCTGTAGAAAAGTGGAAAAACTGGAATGAGCTGATCTTCTTAATTCACATTGTGCTTTGATTGTTGAAAGAAAGTGAAAAAAACTGGGAAAAACACTGGTCTTCTGCATTTAGTCTTCGGGGTCATCGTTTGGGTTGGCTTGGTAAGAAATTCCCGTTTGGTAAGAGGCGTGTGCAGTCCTGTTCGGTATAAGAAAGCCGAAGAAATAAATAATAATGTGTACACTTCAGTAGTTGAAACTTTAAAAAAAAAAAAATTAAACTTGTGTTTTCTCAGAAAATAGAGGGAAATGGTTTTTTTTTTCAATGTAATTGTTGGTTGGCTGCTTTATTTGATGCGCTTCATTTTGGGGTATTTATCTTTTACTTTGTTGAGTTGGTTTGCACCGGTTATTGTCTGAGTTTTCTTTGCTTCTGGGACATTATTTCTGTGTTAATTGCTCCATTTACAAAGGTGAGGAGATTCGTGATTTTAAAATTATGTCTTGTACTTGTGTTAGGATCGGGACTGTGTTCTTCTTGGGTGTGTTGGTGTTGTTATTTTTGTTGTTGGATGCTTTAACTATTTCCAATCTATCGAATTTTTTCTATAACTCATTTTATGGGTTTCTTTGTTATTTGAGATGGTCGTCTAGAATCGGATTCGAAATATGGGTTTCTTTAGAAGTTATCGTTGATGATTCGAGGGAGAGAAAAAAAGAGATAGAGGAAATCGTCTTCGAGAGAGAGAAATGTCAAGAAGGAAGTATCGTCTTCAACGAAATGGTGCGTTTTTATTTATGCCACGTAGGACCCGTTTGCCCCTCGTCTGCACGAGACGTCTGTAGCCAGAGTTTTTCTAAGTCTTATTAGCTCTAGGCTCATACCAGAGGTAAAAACAAAGAAAATTTTTAGTTATTATCTTTATATGATATATCTGCCCTTTTTTTTTTTTTTTTTTCCTTCTTCTTTAAACAAATATGTATTGTAGAGATAATAAGTAGAAGAGCTCAAAAACAAAATGGCACAATTGTAAGAAGCTTCCTTGTCTAATAGTATTATATAGTGATCAACTTTTAAGAGGCTTTGATCCTTTAAAGACCGTAATTATATTTCCAACGACAGAGAATCTAGATTATTTGTTTATAATCCTTTTTACCCAAATGAATGAACGAAGGGTGTTGATGATTTGGAGAAGTGATTCATTGATATTTTGGTCAATATCAGCGTTGCTTTTGAAAGCAACCGGATCCTCTCGTCCTTTCGTCAAGAGAAGATGACAAGATCTCTTAACTCGGAAACATGCTTTTATTATAGTTGTTGTAGTTATTGGGACCACATTTTTATTGTGATTGTATTTGAGAGATTTCATAATATGTCGTGTTCCATGTCAAAAAAGTTATAATCCATGCAAAATGCTTGGTAGCCAGTTCTTAAACTAGCAGCATCATTATAATTGGCGAGAATGTGATTGGCAATGAGGGAATATCGGATCTTTAGTTATTCCCAACATGGCCTCTGTAGTTTGGCAGTATCTTGCTCCTTTCCTAAGCAGAAACGACAGTTAAGAACGTATTGACATCTTTACTCTCTTGAGGAAAAAATTAGTTCAAATTCAAGAAAGTTGACCCAAAACATTAGTTGCCAACATTATTTGAAACAATTCGTTCAAATAAATTTTTTCTTTTTTCTTTTTTCGAGATCCCTTTAAATATGTGATTAACTTAGTTGCATTTTGGATATTAAGTTAAGTTCTTTATGAATAATAGTGAGTTAAGATGGTGAAGTAAGTTCTGTGAGGACCACCTAAGATGAGTTTAGATGTGTTTGAGTGTTAAGTTGAGTTTAGATGTATTTATGAAAAGTTGAAAAAAGGTTGTGAGTCTCACGTGTAAATAAGTGTTGAGTTGAAAAAGATTTTGAGTCTTACATATAAAGAGGTTTTGAGTTGAAATGAATTTAATGATTTGAAAGTTGAATGCTTGGATATTAGAAAATATTTAAATCTGAATTGAACTCAACTAAGTTTAGTGCAGTTAAGAAACCAAACGAGTTGTAAGTTGTCCCAACATTATATGCTTGGTTAGCATTAATAGTTAAAAAAGAATATTTTTTTCTATTTTATTTTAAATGACTGTGACCCATTTAATGTAAAACAAATGCGCGTGATGCTTAATGACCAAAATATCAATTATTTTAAATAAATAAATAATTACTATACATTTTCGAATGAAGTAGAGAACTTTCTTAAAAGTTAAATGTCCAAAAATAACAGTGTTGTACAGTTTTAGGATGCCTGATTCATATACTTAATTGAGGAATGCTATTATAAGATTTTTATATCACATATTACTTATGTGATATAATTTAATTTTAAAAATAAATCTTAAAATCTGAATTTTACAAATTAAATCTTATTATTTAAATGATGTTGATGACATACTCTATAGACCAATTTAAGAATAAAATAATTCTATTTAATTACTTCCCACTCAAGAAGTTCTTAATACCACTTGAATCCTTAACTTTATAAACTTGAAGAGAGATTTGAACATTAATAGGAATCTCTACGTATTACTCTCAAACTTTTGAATTTTCTTCTTGTTGAGTTCACTAAAAGCAAAGATTAAGTCTGTATTTAGATGTTGAACTGAATTCAATTCTTTATGAATAATAGTGAGTTGAGTAGTAGAAGTAGTTATGTGAGATCTATTTAAACTGAGTTTAAAGTATGTTTGGATGTTAAAATGAGTTTAATATTTTTTATAGAAAGTTAAAAAAAGTTGTTGATCCTATAGAGATATAAAGAACAAATAGAAGCAAAATTATGACAATATAGTGACACTCCCGTGAGGGTATTTGTCCCACAAATTGGTGATGAAACAAAGGAATTGAGTGCATTCATTTGTGCACCAATGACCCCTATTAATAGGTTATCATGCACCGGTTGGCAAATGGCACATCCATTAGTTAACCAATGTTAATCCAAAGGTCACAACCTTAAGGAGTGACACATCTTATTAGCAAATGGCACAACCATTGGTAAACCAATAATCACCCAAATGTCACAACCTTAAGAAGTGACACTTCCTTAAACATCACCCCTCATGGGAACCATCACCATGTTAGAGGGTATCATTCCAAGGGGTACACCGTTTGGTGATCACAGCCCTTAGAATAACATCTCCCACTTGATCACACAAAACGGTGATGATCCAGTTGAGTATTTTACCTTGGTACCAATATAAGATTTCCACTACTCAACTCTCATCTGCTACTCTTGCAGATCGGCGTAAGAGCATGACAAGCCTTTACGTGCACACGTTTTTGTCATTACCTTATCTGATCGCACCATTTACCATATGTGCTCCCACTGATCACATATTAGGGGTGACTTCATTTTACTAAAAAGAAAAATTTAGTGAACAACATCGATTCTCCGTGACTGGATCAATTGATCCATATCTCGTGATTGGATCAATTATTCATTCTCCTGTCACAATTGACGACTTCAGCCGAATACATAACACATGTATCGACCTGCGTTGAATTTTTGTTAAGTACTTCCTCTTGAGGCTATTCCTGAGGTTTTTCCTAATCACCTTATCAACGACTTTACAAATAATTAACCATTTACTTGGGTAATCAAATCACATTTCACGAAAACTTTAGTGAATGACACTGAATTTTCGTTAAGTACTTACTCACCTGAGTCTTTCTTTAATCACTTTATCAGCGACTTTACCATGATCAACCTTTTACTTGGTTAATCAACATGCACTGAAATTTTGTCAAGCACTCACCCTAAGGCCATTCCTGAGGTTTTTCTTGATCACCTTATCAGTGACTTTACAAATGACCGAAATTTTCATTTGGGTATTACCATAACTCCAATTTTCTAGATGTCCCTAGAATTTGCTGAGTTATGCATATCGACCATGAGATTGCTTCACCTAGGTTTCTCTCAATCTCATTTTAGTCACATGTTCTCTGAATTTCTCCAGAGATAAACCTTTGGTCATCGGATCTGCTACCATTTCAGTCGAGAAAATAAAATTAACCTTGACCTCACCTCTTTCCACTATATCTAAAATATAATAATAATGCATATCAATGTGTTTTTCCTTGGAACTCTATGTTCCACTTTTTATCAAAGAAATGACAGATTGATTATCACAAAACATATTGATTGGTTCTATGGATGTACCCAAATTCAAGTTTTCAACAAAGCGTTTTATCCACACCGCATTACTCACTGCAGTACTACAAGCATTATACTCTGCTTCCATAGTAGACTTAGCAACACAGCCTTGTTTTCTTACTTAACCAAGAAATTGCTGTTCCACCAAATAGAAATATATATCCAGTTATAGATTTTCTATCATCTATATCACTTCCAAAATCAGCATCACTATAGTCGATTAATTCTAGATCACTGTTTCCAAAGCATAATTTCAAATTTTTGGTACCTTGTAAATATTTTAATATACGCTTCACTGCTTGCCAATGTTTTTCACCTGGATTGGATTGAAATCTACTTTTCAATCCTACTGCATGACAAATATCTGGTCTGATACTTGTCATTGCATACATGAGGCTTTCCACAGCTTGAGCATAGGAAACTTTAAGCATTTCACTCATTTCCTCTTTATCTTTTGGACACATACTTTTATTTAAACTATGAGCTTTGCAAACAGGCGTACTTAAAGATTTACAATTTTCCATACGAAATCTTTTAAGCACTTTTTTTATATATTTTTATTGATCTAAATACAATAGATTTGAATTTCTATCTCTAGAAATTCTTATACCAAGACCATAGACGGCTTCACCCATATCTTTCATTTTAAATTTAGATTTCAAGAATTCTTTTGTTTCATGCATCATATCTAGATAATTACCCGCCAGTAATATATCATCAACATACAATGATAATAATGTTAATTTATTATCATTTTTCCATATGTATATACAATGATCTAGTGGACTCATTTTATATCTCATTTCCAAAAAAACTTGGTGAAATTTTAAGTACTACTGTCTTGAAGATTGCTTAAGTTCATACAGTGACTTCCTCAACCTGTAGACTTTCTCTTCATGTCCTTTAATTTGGAATCCTTCTGGTTGAATCATAAATATATCCTCTTTTAATTCATCATTGAGAAAAGCTATTTTTACATCTAACTGATGCAATTCCAAATTCATCCTGTCAACAATGGACATGATGATCCTTACAAATGTGAACTTCGTCACAGGCGAATATGAATCCACAAAGTCTACACCTGGTTGTTAAGTATATCCCTTGGCCACTAACCTTGCTTTGTACCTTTCCAAACTACCATCAACTTTAAATTTTCTTCTGAGAACTCATTTACAACCAATAGCTTTTCTATCTTTTAGAAGATCTGTTAACTCCCAAACATTATTTTTGTTTATTGATTCTATTTCATCTTTCATGGCCTCAAAGCCATTTATCTTAATCAATACTATTGACTGCCCTAGAAAAATTTTCAGGATCATTATCTAAATTTTCCAAACTGGTATTCAGTGCATAACGATCTTGAAATAATATTGATGGTCTTCTGGATCTTTTACTCCCACTGTCTCCAACATCAATACTTGAAAATTGATTTTCATCTGACTTTCTTTTATTTTTATTATTCTGGGTTTGAAAAATATCAGAATTTTCATTGTCAGACTCTGTGAAGATTCGTTGATTCTCTAAATCATTCGATAAATCTATCTGATCAACAAAAGTAATAAGGTTCATATTTTTCAAAAAAACGACATCCCTACTTTCTATCAATCCTCTTTTAGAATGATAAAATCTTTAGCCACTTCCGTTTTCTACATACCCAATAAACCTGCATTCCCAGGTTTTACTTTTTAATTTATCTCTTAGTGGCCTTGGGATAAGTATTTGTGCCTTACAACCCCACACTTTAAGTTTACTTAAGTCTAGTTTATGTCCCGTCCATAACTGTAAGAAGTTTCACTTTACAACTCTATTCAATATATATATAACAGTCGATAATGCTTCACCCCAAAAATGTATTGGTAGATCAGTATATGCCATCATCGATCGCACCATATCTAATAGAGTTCTATTTCTCTTTTCTGCAATGTCATTCTATTGATGTTTATATGGCATAGTATAAATGTGTCTTATACCTTTCAATTTGTAGAAATTATCTAAAGCTTCAAATTCTCCTCCTCTATCATTATTCAAACTTTTAATGGGTCTACCTAACTGGGTTTCTACTTTTAATTTAAATTCTTTAAATTTCTCAATTGCTTCAGATTTATGCTTGAGTAAGTAGATATGCCCATATATTGAATAATCATTAGTGAAAGTAATAAGGTACTCCATTCCTCTATGAGTTTTTATTTTAAAAGGTCCACAAATATCAGAATGTATAATTTCTAGTAAATCTGTGGATTTCTAACTTTTTGAAAAAGATTTACTACTTGGCCTAATCTTAAATGTCATAAATATGCACAATCTGTAGACACATTCAAATACTCAAATATAGGTACTTTATTAATATCAACATTCAGTACATACATATTGTGATCTTTCACACATTTCACTGATACATTGCCCTTACTTATTACAACGGTTCCAGACTTAAACTCAACTATGTAGCCTTTCTGATCTAGTACATGCACTGATACTAAATTCCTATGAATACTAGGTACATATAAAACATCACTAAGTAAAATCGCGGAACCATTCACTTTGAATTTACATGTACCTTGCCCCAAGACATCGCAATATGTATTGTTGCCCATATACACTCTGTGCTCTCCTGTTTGTTTATCTTCAAGTTTGACAAACGTGTCTTTGTTCCTGCATATATGTCTTGTTGCTGCAGAGTCAACCCACCATGAATCTGACGCTGGTTTCACTAGCATTACTTCTGAGACTGTCATCACAATTTCCTTACTTTCTTGTGCTTTTCCTTTATTAGGACATTGTGATTTGTAATGCCCATTCTTTCCACATTTAAAACAGTTTGTAGAAAATGGTTTATTTTGTTTTATTTTTAACCATTTCTTTTTCTTAAACTGTTTTGGCTTCATCTTGTTCTGTGTAGAACGCTTATCCTAAGCCATTAATAAATTGGATGATTCACTATTTTTATTCATTCTCTTCATCCTTTCTCTTTCAAGTACTAAAAGTACTGGAAGCGATATCATTGTTACTTCATTTCCACTGTGTGTTAAAGAAGTAACAATGTGATCCCAAGATGAATGAAGATTATTTAGTATGGTTGTAACTTGCATTTTATCAGTAAGAGGATGATCAATATCATGTAATTCTTTTGCAGTTAACTCCATTTGAAGTATATGATCGCCAATATCATCATTCTCTTTCATGAAAGTCCGGTTATACTTATCCAATAATAATTGTATATAAGTATCCGACCTTAAACTATACTTTACTTCAACTGCATCCATAATTTCTTTAGCAGTTTCATAGTTTTCAAATAAAGGAATAATGTGATTACTCATGCAATGCAAAATTAAAATTTTTGCCCATGCATTGCGTTCTATCCATTTATCTTTATTTGAAATGCTGCTCTCACTTTCACTTTTATTATTTTCTACAATTTATTCGCATGGCTCTAGTGTTGTTAATGTATATAAGGTCTTTTCATGGGTTAGAATAAAAGTTATATGCCTTTTCCAGGCCCGAAAATTTCTTCCATTCAGTTTTTCTATCCCCGAGGGATCAATACTTTTCTTCGATGCCATAAATAATAAACCTTAAAAAATTAATCAACAAGAAGAATGTAGAAATAATAAATATGTACTATTTAAATACAATAGTTCAACTGTGAAAAAATTAAAACTATTACAAACTTAATAGTAATAATAACCATTGGATTTAATCCAAGGTGGCAGCCTAGAAATTCTCCTATTATATTTTATATAAGGAGAATAATGAAATTGACGCCCTGATCGAGGATATCCACGACCTTTCCTTGATGTTTCACATTTTTCAAAGAATTTCTGGCGATAATTTCGACCAACAGATGCTTTATAATGTTTTGGCTTGAAATTTGGAGCACAACGAATTTTGAACGGGCCAAATCGGGCTTGAAATGATCTCGAATGGCCCAATTGAGCAAATCTGTCACGAACTAGTTCAGGAAACCTACTAAACCGATTCAAACTGGGTTTTGGAGAAAACCAGAAGTCGGCGGCTCGGTCAACGGCTTGGTCAACGGCTCCGTTTGCAGCTAGGCTCAGGAATTAGCTTGAATCTCAGCTCAGGCTTGGTGGCTTGGCTTGGCTTGGCTTAGTGGCTCGGCTCCAAAAATCCTTCTTCAGAATTTTGCCTGTTTGATCCTCCCTTGGCTTAACGAAACTGTCGTTTAGTCCCCCCAAATTTTGAACTTGATGACCGTTGGTACCGTTTCGTCCTGGGTTATCTTCAACCTTACGTTGGGACGTTCTAGAAACAGTGAAACTCGTGTCTTCACTTCAGTCTGACCAGTTGGTGGCCAGCGACGAGGACTCCGATGTGCTCCCGAGGTCCACGAATTCCGACGGCAGTGAGGGGCTTCGGCGACCGGCCGAAACAGTGACAATGTGTGCAAATGGGCTATTTAATTCATTGTTTCTTTGTGTAAAATAATGCCAATAATTTTCTTCAAAATAATAATAACTTACAAGATTTTGAAGATTATCAGTGTACTCTAAACCCTCCACCGTGATTTGAAAAAGTTTCTCTCTCGGATTTTCAAGCAAACGAAGATGATTAAAATATGCAAGTGTGGTTGCCAAACCAAGCACTTACCTGTTTATCATTTTTGCAATGCGCGATAAAATTCCCTTTGACATGACCAGACTCTTGATACCACTGTAGAGAAATAAAGAACAAATGGAAGCGAAATTATGACAATATAGTGACACTCCCGTAAGGATATTTGTCCCACAAGTTGGTGATGAACAAAGAGAATTGAGTGCATTCATTTGTGCATCAATGACCCCTATTTATAGGCCATCATGCACCGGTTGGCAAATGACACATCCATTGGTTGACCAATGGTAACCCAAAGGTCACAACCTTAAGGAGTAACCCATCATGTTGGCAAATGGCACAACCATTGGTAAACCAATGATAACCCAAATGTCACAACCTTAAGAAGTGACACAACCTTTTGACTAAATCAAAAGTTGTCTCTCTTGACACTTCCTTAAACGTCACCTCTCATGGGAACCATCACCATGTTAAAGGGTATCATTCCAAGAGGTACACCATTTGGTGATCACACCCCTTAGAATAACATATCCCACATATAAATATGTGTTAAGTTGAAAGAGGTTGTGATTCTCATGTGTAAGAAGGTTTTAAGTTGAGATGAGTTTAGCTGAAACTTACAACCAAACGTAACCCATAACATTCTCAATATGTTAAATTAATGTGTATTTCATTAAGATCTGTCGATTATATCACGTTACCTTGGATGGTTAAAATTATAATGATCTGTTCTTTTAACTACACAAGTACATCAAGAACATGAACACTGCTCGTCCCCGAGTCAAGACAGTACACCAAGAAAGCAACTTAACAGGGTATTCTTTTTATCATTTACAGTGACTTTGAGAGTAGAGACCGTATAATTTTAAAGGCGGCGTTTGCTTTTACAAATCCTTTCAATTTATTTTATTTTATTTATTTATTATTTTTTTAATTTTTATATAAAATAAAATAAATAATTTAATTTTTTCAAATCTCAAAATAAAAATAATATTAAAAAAATATTCTAATAATATTTTATTCAACTTTTAACTTTAATCTCAACTCATTTCATTTACGAAAACAAATAAGGCCTAAAGAATTAATATTTCCTTAGATAATTATACAAAAATTTCTCTAATTATTGTCTGTATGATTTTATAATAAAAATATTTGTAGCTCAAAATCACGAGGTGAGAAAATAGCAGCGGTGTAGGAAAGTCTTTTTTTTTTCTTTTTTTGACTAGGTAATTAAGTTTTGGAAATATAAAAGGAGGATACAAGAAAAAGGGTTGTTTTACATTTTTTAGGAAAAAATTTATAGCAATTTAACGAAATTGATTTTTCCTCTTTTGGCCAATTAGAGATTCAATTTAATTGCATAAAAATGGGTGAAAAACAGGTGTCATATTTAATGTGCTTACCAGTTTTACAATAAATGAAAAACAAAATCCATTTAAGCTTCCTCATCCTATCAAAAATTAAATTTACAGTTAATATTTTTAATTTATATCAATTTAGCCGTTAAGGTAAAAGACAAAATAAATATAAGAATTGAAAAGCTTCTCTAAAACTCTAATTTATAACATAAATTGAGATTTGTAATGAGATAAATAGGTTATAGTTTATGACTCGGTTTGGATTGAAAAACACTCTCAATCCATTTCATTTTATTATTATAATTTTTACAAATTCTTATATAAAATATAATAAAAAAATTATTTTTTCAAATTTTAAAACAATAATAGTATTAAAAAATAATTTTCTAATAATATTTTATTCAATTTTTAATTTTCATTTCAATTCATTATTCAAACCTAACTAAAATGCTAATTTTTAAGACGGAGTGTTATTCGTTATTATTTTTAATTATTATTATTTTATTATTTTTAATATGATATTAAATGACTAAAAGTTATTTTTTATATTTTATTCATTGAATAATTAATAATAATTTAATATAATTAAGAAATGGTAATTAAAAAGGATAAATAATATATTTGAGTTCTTAGAGCACTCCCAATGGATTCTTTATCTTATCCTTTAAAATACGTCACCAAAACTCACTTTTTTCTATTTTACATACTGACTTTTACAATATGTCATCCATCAGTTTATCTATTTTTTTCTCTATATCATTTAAATATTCTTTTTTTATTCTTTTTAAATATTTCATTTCTACCAATAAATTTACAAGATCCATATATTTTTTTTATATTTGTAATTTATTTTTATATACAATGTAAAATAATTCAGTCCTATACAAGTAAAACAAAAATATATAAGCCAAATAAAAATTAAAAATAAAATCAAATATGAAAAAATTGGTTTAAAAATAATTTCAAGATATTTTTTAGAAGAAAATGAAATATATGTGTTTTAAATGATGAACAATAAAAAGAATTTGCTTATATGATAAAAATCAAAGTAAATAAAAATAGGGAGTAAATGAAATATCAACAATAAACAAATTTTTATAGGATGAACAGTACCTGCTACATGTAGTGGGGTACTGTAGCTAAATGTATTTTACAGTTCATTTTATATAATCGGATGTAGCTTCTTTTTAGAACAATTCTTTAAATTATTTACATTTTTTGTATAATAGAAAAGTCATTAGGAGTGCTCTTAGTTATAGAAAGCTAAAATAAAGACCCAACAGGGGAGTCATGGGCGGGGCGTCAGAACTGGTATCGATTTTTTTATATGCATTTTTAAAATCACATTTTTTTAAAAATTGATTTTGCATATTAAAAAAAAAAAATTCACATTAGATTATTTATATTTGAATCAAATAATAATAAAATATTATTATTTTTAATTTTTTTCTTAAAATTATTATTTTTTATATATTTTACAGTTAGCACCATATGTTCAAAAATATAAATTTCATATATCTAAATATTACCAATTTCATATATCAAAATGATAAATTTTATCAATAAATATTAATATGTACTAAAATATATTTTGTATTATCAACTTAATATAAATTTCATATATCAAAATTATCTTAATAGAAATTTTACAACGTTGATTTTAAAGATGTATAAGTAAATATAGATGAATTTAAAAATATATTATGCAAATATAAAGATGAAAATAAAGAAGGTCTCAGCAATCGCTTTTTAGGTATCTTTTGGAAGTGTCCCGAGTTTCCTATAAATGCCAATCTTAGGCGCGTGAAATTGTGAGCTCAGAACTTCTCAGTGAGAGAGTGAGTGCTAAGAAGATAAGCGCAGCCCCCAGGTGTCTGTATCAGGTTTCTCTCTACTTCCAATCTTCTTCTCCCGTAAATCTTTAGTTTCTATTGAGAACTCAAAATTTCCATGGATATTTTCGTTTCGGAGGCACAATCACTTCGATTTATTGTTGTTGTGTTTTTTTAATGAATGCTTATGTAGGTTGTTAATGTTCTTTTCGTTTGTTTGGTTGCCATGAAAAACGAGGTAATGTGAATCTGTGATTGCAAAACGCTACCTTGTATTCAGCTCTACTGAGTATAGGTTTTTGTTATTTTCCTTCTCCAACCAAACAGTGCCTCAGACTACAATTTTTGTTGCAAGCGATTTTTCAACGATTATTAAGTATTTCGAGAATGTAGATGCCGTATATTCTATATGATGTCACTGTTCACATAAACGTCAGTAATTACTAATTATCAGGCCTCTTATGTTTTATTTTAGTCTTAAAAGTTAATTTTTTTCCATCGATTTACTGGATTTGCAGTTTTATTAATATATACAGTAAAAATTAGGCCTGATTTGTTTTCACAGACGATCTCATCTCATCTAATCATTACAACTTTTCCAAACTTAAAAAAAAAAAAGAAATACAAAACACAATTCAATTTTTTCAAATCTCAAAACAAAAATAATATTCTATCAATATTTTATTCAACTTTTAACTTTCATCTTATCTCATCTCACCTGTGTAACTAAATGAGGCCTTAATCTTCATGTGAGCTCCAGGCCAAACCCCTCGAAAAAAATTGGGACAAAAAAAAGTATTTAGAGAGAGACTTGCATGCAAACCTGGGGCTTGTATCTAGCATTGCTTTGTAAATAATATTACTCGGATTTGTTGTGTATAGTTGCTTGTCAACTAATTGTAACTTTTTTATTACTTGAACAGTGTTCAGATTGGCCTATAGAGATGGCATCACTGCATGCTAGTTTAACATCAGCTGTGTGCCAGAATGGAAACCATGCTGCTTCAGCAAAGTACCCAAGTACTGCCTTCTTGCCAGGGTTTGATGTGGTTGGGCGGGTCTCAAGCTCATCTAAGAAGGAAACATTCACTTTGTCTGTTAGCTCGAGCCCTAGAGCCACATTAACCTTTGATCCCCCAACAACCAATTCAGATAAAACCCAACAAAGGAAGCATACAGTTGATCCTGCTTCTCCTGATTTTCTGCCACTTCCATCCTTTGAACAATGTTTTCCAAAAAGCACCAAAGAATACAAGTACATCTCTTGCTCTTCTTCCACTTTTATATGATGGATTGTTTTCGTTTTGATATGTTTGGTTTGCTAACACTTGTCTACTCATGGTGTTCCTATTGACACCCACGTAAAATACACTGAGTTGGATGTATTTGATTGCAATGAATTGATGCATGATCTGCCATACAGGGAAGTTATTCATGAACAATCTGGTCATGTGCTCAAGGTTCCCTTTCGACGCGTCCACCTAGCTGGGGATGAGCCTAACTTTGACACTTACGACACAACTGGTCCTCAAAATTACAGCCCTCGCATTGGTACGCAAATTACGTTCCAGTTTCACATATCTACCCTTGTTTGAGTCAAAGTTACATGACATTCTGACATGTTTATTTGGTGCTGATTGCTTCGAAGATAGTTTATTTTAGTGATAGTTCTATTTTTTTTTTTCTGTAAATCCTACTTAGGTATTACTCATATATACATTCTGTGTACTTGGTTATGCCTATTATTATGAATAAAACTTCTTGATTACCTATAAAAAAAAAAGCTCTTTTGGTTTTTTCTTCAGTGTCTTTCTACTGTTTGGGCATTCATTTTCATATATTACTTGGCCAGTTTTGGATTGACGTCATTTTTTAAACAGGACTGCCAAATCTGCGCAAAGACTGGGTTGACAGGCGGGAGAAATTAGGTGCTCCCAGATACACACAAATGTACTACGCTAAGCAGGGAATTATAACTGAGGAAATGTTGTTCTGCGCCACTCGAGAGAAGCTTGACCCAGAATTTGTGAGGTCAGAGGTTGCTCGTGGGCGAGCAATCATCCCTTCCAATAAGAAGCACTTGGAGCTGGAGCCAATGATAGTTGGAAGAAACTTTTTGGTCAAAGTGAATGCCAACATTGGAAATTCTGCTGTTGCTAGCTCTATCGAAGAAGAAGTTTATAAGGTCCAATGGGCAACTATGTGGGGTGCAGACACTGTCATGGATCTCTCTACAGGTCGCCACATCCATGAGACACGTGAGTGGATCCTACGTAACTCTGCGGTACCAGTAGGGACTGTACCTATCTATCAAGCGCTTGAAAAAGTGAATGGAATTGCTGAAAACCTTACCTGGGAAGCTTTCAGAGACACCCTGATTGAACAAGCTGAGCAGGGTGTAGATTACTTCACTATTCACGCTGGGGTTCTGCTACGATACATCCCACTAACAGCGAAGCGAATGACAGGTATTGTCTCACGTGGAGGATCCATTCATGCAAAGTGGTGCTTAGCTTACCATAAGGAGAATTTTGCATATGAGCACTGGGATGACATACTTGACATCTGTAATCAATATGATGTGGCCCTGTCAATCGGAGATGGGCTAAGACCTGGGTCCATTTATGATGCAAATGACACTGCTCAGTTTGCAGAGCTCTTGACTCAGGGAGAACTGACCAGAAGAGCATGGGAAAAGGATGTACAGGTAATAAAATTTGAAAAATGTTAGAGGCCTTTGCCATATCAATGTGACAATTGGAGGAATTGACTGAAATTTAAGCTGTGTTTTTACTCTTACGAGGTTTACATATATCTTCTGATCTTACTACTGTTGAAGTCCTCTCCTTCTTAAGTAGAAATAGGGTGCGTATTTTACAACATTTTGGATATCTGACTTCTACTGCTGAAAATGTTAATTTTGAAAATCTCTAGTTTTTGAAAGTTGCCATTCTATTAGTTCTTAGTTTTACACTGGTTTATCTTTGCACCAAAAGAGAACCTGTGCATGGCTGTCATATTGTCATAAGATTTGGTGAACATAAGCTAGTAGTACATTTAATTAAGCTATTAATTGGTGGGGATAGTGTAGCACCTGTGATTGGACCTACTCAGTTCAATTTGCCTTGGAAGAATTAATTAATGGAGTTACTAGTTTTTTAGTTGAATAAAATTATTTGTTCTCTCAACATAACAGATTACTTTTTTTTTTTTTTGATAAGTAATAAATTATTTCATTGATAGAGAAAATAGGCATAGCCCAGGTACACTGGAAGTATACATGTGAATACACCTATTTAAGAACTAGAAACAGTTACAAGGAAATCATGGAAGCTGAGGCCATTCAAATCTAAAGCAATGGCCCACAAAAACAAAGTCTTCCAGAAAAAATTCCTAAACTCTTCCATGGAGCGCTCATGATCCTGAAAAAGCATCTCGTTTCTTTCACACCAAATACACCAAAACATACAAATGGGAGTCATCTTCCACACAGCCTTGATCTGTGGTGTTCCAGTGATCCCTCTCCAGCTCTCAACATAACAGATTACTCGGTGAAATATAAAATGAAATGGAACTTTAGGGTACCAACATATTTAACATTGCACTGATTATGAACAGCTGCTGCTCTTTTTTGTTTTTTCAAGTTTTAGTTTGAGCAATCCATCATTATTACTCAACAATTTATGCATTTTCAGGTCATGAATGAAGGGCCTGGACATATTCCAATGCACAAGATTCCTGAAAACATGCAAAAACAGCTGGAATGGTGTAATGAAGCACCTTTCTACACTCTTGGTCCTTTAACTACTGACATCGCCCCTGGATATGATCACATCACCTCTGCAATTGGTGCCGCCAACATTGGAGCTTTGGGCACTGCTCTTCTGTGTTATGTAACTCCGAAAGAACACCTTGGGTTGCCAAACCGAGATGACGTGAAGGCTGGAGTTATAGCATATAAGATAGCTGCTCATGCAGCTGATTTAGCCAAAGGTCATCCACATGCTCAAGCCTGGGATGATGCATTAAGCAAGGCGAGATTTGAGTTCCGGTGGATGGACCAATTTGCTTTGTCATTGGACCCTATGACTGCTATGTCCTTCCATGATGAAACCCTGCCGGCAGAAGGTGCCAAGGTAGCCCATTTTTGTTCCATGTGTGGACCTAAATTCTGCTCTATGAAAATAACAGAGGATGTGAGGAAGTATGCTGAGGAGCACGGCTATGGAAGTGCTGAGGAAGCTGTGCAACGTGGGATGGATGCTATGAGTGCTGAGTTTCTGGCTGCTAAGAAAACTGTCAGTGGAGAACAACATGGTGAAATAGGTGGAGAGATCTACTTGCCAGCAAGTTCCTTGAGTTCCTCAGAGAGTTGAAGGTCAGTATGTTTAGATTTTCTCTTTCTTTCACCCCTTAATCCTCATAAAATGCCTTCCCGGAGCTTTTTTTTTTTTTTTTTTTTTTCCCAATTAGGATCTACAAAGTTGAATTTGAAAATAGTGATCCAAAACTTGCAGCCTCCTGATTTCAAAAAAACAAGGAAGAAATCCAGTAAAAACATATGGACAAAGTTTTTTAAATTTATTATCTGGCAGAAAAATTGATGAATGCTTCATCTCATGGGCATGCCATCTGCTTCAAGGGGACATGAAGCCCCCCTCTCATGTAATAGGGGCTGCTGAGTATAACAAGCACTTCCCCTTTGGCAGGGTGCATCTAGATCATAATGTTTATTTTTCCCGATGCCAGAAACAAGGAAGGCAATAGATGCCACAGTATCAGTTTAGTTTTGAACAAGCAAATTCAGTCCATTTGTGTTGGGTAAATATAATTTAATGTGATTTATTTGAAGTGATACACATATTGGATGCTTGTATGCCTTCCAACACCTGACATATCGGATTAACATTTCTTTTTTGAATGCTAAATGCCAACTACAAGGATAAATCAGGATGAATGATATCTCAGATGCTTTGTGCAAATTTTCTCACAAAGCATTTTTAGGTTCTTTTTCCCCCCATGTTAAAACGGTAAATTCTCACAGCATGTAATTTGCAGGATCAAAGGTACGAGGATAATCGGTTTGGAAATCTTGGAGACATGGTGCGTGATTGGCATATGAGAACACTTTTGGAAAGTTTAGTTTGTTTTGCTTTAAGACATGTCTATTTTTATTCTGTCTGTTTCATGTGCTTCCTCAGTAATAAAAATGCTTTCGCACCATGTTTAATTTTCATCTTCAATTTCTTTTGCTGGTGAATTGACATAAGAGATGCACCAGGGGTGCCTGAATCTGCTTAAGCTCTAGCTAAAATATGGCTAGGATGTCAGGCAGGTCAGGCTGAGACAGTCCCTTTGAACCTGAACAGGATAATGCCTGCGTAGGGAGCGTGCATTTTCTTTTTGCCTGTTTTTTTTTCTGTGCTTGCACAGGGGGGGAAGCTTCTATCCATGGTTCGGGATTCCTGATCCATGTGAGGCAGATTCAATCTCATTGCCAGGCTGATATAAGTCGTGGGGCTGGGAAGTAGCTGAAACTGGCTTCCATGTTTCTTCTATGCTCCATCATAAGAGTCTGAGGAACAAAATGAATGATAAAATGTCCGCAAATGGCCATATATAGTATATACATTGACTTTGTCTAGTCTCTGACATAGGCTTATAAGATAAATATACATACCATCTTATTAACCTTGCAATTTATCATGAAAACGAAACTAGAATATTCATTTTGAATTTTAATGTTATTGATGAGGGCAACGATTTATTTATTTAGAAAAACCTCTTATGTATTTTTCTTTAATTTTATTTTAAGAAGAAAAACTTGTTCTTAAAAAGCGGATTTAAACGTATTTCGCGTTAGAGCATTTTATAGAGTTTTTCACACCCTATGGATTGTATCTATTTAGTTATTTTATTTATTAATATCATGTGAGAGGACTAAAATACCTATTGTTTCACATTAAAAAGATACTATTCATTGAACCTGAAAAAAATATAAGTTTTTTTTTTTTTTTTTTTTTTACATCGGGCGTCTAAAAACAACGTTCTGACTAATTCTAGGGGTGGCAATCGGTAAGGAATTTTTTACAAGTGCACTTTGAGTAATTCAAGAAGAAAATATTCTAGTTCGATAATCCTTAAAGAATGTTGCACTCAAGGGAATTTGAATCTTAGACCTGGGAGAGTATACTTTCAAATCTAAAGTCTTTACCACTTGAGTCAATCTCTATGGATTGAAAAAATATAAGTTTTTTTATAGGAAAAATGATAAATTTACAATTATTCTAAAACTAATTTATTACTTTACTTAGATCGAAAAGTATTTAAATAAAATTAAAATTATTTTTTAATGAAGTGTTACAATTATATTAATTGATTTAAAATGAATTATTAACTAGTTAAAGAATAGTTGTAAGTGTATGGTATTGATAGTTTAACTTTCTCTTACTCGTTTGTTTTCAGAAAACATCTCATTTCATCTAATCTAATCATTACAATTTTTCCTACTTTCAATACAAAATAAAATAAATAATTTAATTTTTTTAAAATTTTAAAATAAAAATAATATTAAAAAATATATTTTAATAATATTTTATTCAATTTTTTAACTTTAATCACAACTCATCTCATCCCTTGATTCCACGAAGTTTTCTTTATTCCAAATGAGCATTCTAGTGGGAGAAGTTTGCTCCCAATCACCTTTCTGTCTGTACATTCCATGATAACTTGGAAATCTCGTGTTGTCATTCGGGTTTCTCGTGTGCTTAAGATAACGTCTCGTTGAGAAAGTTCTCTCACATGAATCGAAGCAAGAGGTCGTGTAAATTGGATTATATTTTATAAATTGGATCATCTATATTCTTTTTCTATTTTTATCCTTTTTTTTTTCCTCTAAATATTTTTATCCTATCTGTTGTGCAAGAACAGTGGAATTAGTTTGGCATGGTTCCGTGTTCAGGTATTATGTGTTTCGGCCCTTTCAGTCGGTATTATGTATAAATTATTAATATTCATTATTTTAAAAGGAATAATGCTAAATAGTGTGGTGTATTTCTTTAAAAACAATGAGATTTATCTATAAAAAAAATTAATTTTTACATATGCGATGGGAGTAATCCCCAAGATTGGGCCAGGGGAGTAAACCCTAGGGTCAGACTAGAGGGAATCAACCTGGTCCGCAAGGCCTCAAGAGTCCCAAGGCCAAGAACAAGGGCTAGGCCAGGTCAGCCCAGGGGGATTGAGAAGGGAAGCCTTCGGACAACACGTACTGGCCAATGGATGGAAGGCAGGCCTGTCTGACACCCTTATTGGCCGACACTCAGGGACAGCCCCTGTCCTTGAACCTTGGCGTCCGGACAGACCAAAGAGATGGACGCACCAGACCGGTGGCACATTGTATTTAATGAGATGGAAACGGGCACGCCACGACAGGGAGCCACATCGCGTTTAATGAACCTCGAGACTAGGCATGTCACGACGTGCCTCTCGGGGTGTCAGTAACGGCCACGATCAAGTCTGACAAGCCTGTTGTGCAACAGAAAAATGTCAGGGACACCAGACTCCAATACGGAGTGACACACCCACCACCTCCCTCCCGAGGATTGCCCCAACCAGATATAAATAGCCCCTCCCTCAGCCAGGGAAGGATTTAGACACTTTGACATTTCAGTTCATTATTCTTCCAAAAAATTCATATTGACTTTAGCATCGAAAGTGTTCCCTATCACTCCGAAACCCTCATTTTTTTCTAGTTGCAGGTAGATGAACTAGGCCCTTGTGGAATTACTCAGACGGCAAAACACGATATTAACAATATAGATTTTATATTTCCTCGTAATATCATTTTTTAAAAAAAAAAAAATAGTATAAGAATTATCGAAAAATATCGCATCAATCCAATCCAATAAGATAAAAATGTAAACACTTGTACGAGTCGATGCAACGTTCAATCTTTCGGAAACCTGTAACAATAAAGAATTGGAAGTGCAAAAAAGCACCAAACTGAAGCATCTCCCGCGGCCGCGGTGGAGAAAAAGAAAATCGTAAAAGATCCATTTCCTAAAGGAATTACGGCCTGAGGTTAGGATTCGGGTTTCTAAGCGAGCAAAGCTGAAAACCCTAAAATTTATCTTCCTTTTGTTGTCACATAAGACTCGCAGTCTGTAAGAATTGGAGGAATTGAGAAATTGAAGATGGCTTCCGAGAATACGCAAATTTATCATGAGCGGCAAAGATTACAGTTCTGCCTTTTACACTCGCTCAACAATCTCTTTCAGGTACCTTTTCCTAAACCCATTTCTTCTTACAAAGGTTTGTTCGGTTGGTGAGAAAATTTCTTGCCATCTAATTTCTTGAACCTTCATTTTGCTAGTTATATATAAAAAAAAAAACCCTTTATTTTCTCCCTTATTCCTGGACTTTTGCCTATTCTTAGATCAATAAAATTTTGTTTACCGATTTAAAAAAAAAAAAAAAGCATTCATGTTCTAATTTCTCTTGTTTGGCACCCATGTTAATGTAACTCGCTCTTCTCCACTCTACAACGCCCAGAACAACCATTCTTTTTTCGACATACCTGAACAACCATTCTGGTTCAGGAGAGGCCAGGGTTTTAGTTTAAATGGGATTTTTTTTCCTCTGTTTTTCAGAAGACGAACATAACTTCGCATGTGATCTTATTTTCGAGATGAAGTGTATAAAATATTTGTTAATTTGATCTCCTACTGGGTTCGTTATTCATATAAAATCATCACGTTTTGAAACAGCAAAAGGACGCGTTTACTCGAGCTAGCTTGAATGAAATTGCTGAGAAACTTGTTCTTGATGATCCGAACAAGGTGACCTGGACGCCAATATCCGCGCTCTTTAAGCCTCATCATAATACCATTACGGGAAACTATGACATAAATGTCCTAATTGCAGCCTTGGAAGGGAGAGGGAAGAGTGTAATCTGGCATGATCGACGGAATGGAGCGTCTATGATTAATCTCGATGCATCCGAGGAAACTCTGATGGGTATTGTACTCAATGTGTCGGTTAGAAAGTTTGGTGGGATTTGGAAAGGTAGGCATTGGGTTGCGTTGAAAAAGATTAATGGTGTTTGGTATAATTTGGACAGTGATCTTGTTGCTCCTGAGACTTTTAAAGATACTGAAGAAGTTAGGGGATTCTTAGATTATATCATTGATAATGGTGGGGAGGTTTTACTTGTCATGAATGAGAAACAGTGAGCTTTGTTTGCTTGGTATCAAATTCTCTCATAGAACTCCTGAATGTGTGTATAACATGTACATGTACAAAACGAGACTTAGAGGCAATTTAAAAACAAATTTAGTGTCATTTGTTTTGCATCGGTTTCAATCAATACCCGTGTCTTATTATCTTTTGAAGGCTGGACTTCTTGATAATATGGGAGAAATCAGTTTTTGAGGGGTTTGTTGCTAGCAAGTTATGTTATAGGAGCTATCAGGATGGTCTAGCAGGTAGTTGTTTTTTCAGTTAATTCTTTTGTTCCTTAAGGACTTCTGAACACGGTTGAAATTCAGAAGTTGCTGGTAAATAAACATTTGGTGGAACAAGAGAACTAGGAAATATTGAGCAAGAGTCTGTGACAGTGTGACTAATCTATTATTTTCTGGGTTAAAATCCTAACAGCGTCCAGCATGAATGGAAAAAGATATCTCACACTTGGCAATCCTTCTGATTACATATGAGGTGTTAAGTGAAGATACATCTGAAAGCTGTTGATGGAAGGAATTTGATTGCGCTTCTTTCAAGCTTTGCTGGATAGTTATGAACTTATGTGGTCTGCTAACCTGTTGTGTACTGTTTCGTGCTGTATAGAAGAACGAGTGATATTGCATCTAAAAGTAATTTTTAATCTGTTTAGCTTAAAGATGATATCCAGAGAATCGTTATACGTTTATGGTTTGGAAGTAGTGTTTAAGCACAAAGTACTCTTGACTAGACCTAGTTTCTTAGTTTTTCTTTTCTTTTAAAGCGATCTGGTTTTGTTGTTTTTAAGTAAAAAATTTTATTGAATGACACTAGGCGAAGCTCATTTATACAGGAAGTATACAAAAGAAGCACCTAATTACATTTTAGAAACCTGAATAGAAAACAAAAACTCATGAGCATTTGCTCCCTTGAGAACTGTAGCCGAAAACCACTGCAGCAAAGAAGACAAACAATTTCTAGATATCCTCAACAGTTCGCTCATTGTCATTGAAGCACCTCTCATTCATTTCTATCCATAAACACCACATAGTACACAAAAGAATCATCCTCCACGCCGCTGCCAACTGAGAGCTTCTATGTCGCCTATTCCAACATGCTAGTAGATCCACTACTCTCATTGGCATAACCAAACTCAACCCAGCTCTACTAAGAACTCCAACCCATAACTCCCTAACCACCTCACAATGTAAGAGTAAATGATCAATCGATTCACCATTTTTCTTACACATGAAGTACTACTTCATAGCAACCTTGCCACATTTCCTCAAATTGTCAATTGTCAAAAACTTCTTAAGTGCGACTGTCCAAGTGAAAAAAGCAACTTTAGACGGCACAAATGCCTTCCAAATACTCTTCCATGGAAAAGAGAATTGTTGTTGACCAGACAACACCTTATAATAAGATTTAACTGAAAAATTTTTGCTCCCTGTGTGTTTTCACAACATTTGATCTCTCTCATTTCCTCCTATATTCAGAGAATACAAGAAACTGAAAAAATCTGCAATCTCATTAGGTTCTCAACCCTGTACGTTTCTAGTGAAAGTAACATTCCAATGCACAATCCCATTAGCACGACTCAACACCTCTGAAACAACAGCCTGCTGATTTCCAACCAAGCTGAAAACAACCTGGAAAATAGAATGAAGAGCTTTCTCACCACACCATTCATTGAACCAAAAACGAATTCTTGCACCCATTCCAACCTCAAACTTAATATGTTTTACAAAACTATCCCACCCCTTTCTAATATATTTCCATAAACACACACCATAAGATCCCCTACTCTCCTTAGAGCACCATTCTCCCCAATCACATCCATACTTTTGATCAATAACCTCTCTCCACAATGAGCTCCCTTCCATTTGATACCTCCACAACCACTTCCTTGATAGTGCCTTATTAAAATTACTCAAGTTTAGCACCCCCAATCCTTCATTCACAATCGGACAGCACATCCTATGCCAACTCACAAGATGGAATTTATTCGCCTCTCCCATACCACCCCACAAAAATGCTCTAAACAACTTCTCAATCCGATTAGCCACACCAATTGGTAGTGGGAATAAGGAAATATAATAAGTGAAAAGATTGGAAATGGTGCTTTTAATAAGGGTTAGTCTTTCCCCTTCAGATAAATATAGATGTTTACAACCTGACAATCTTTTCTCAACCTTTTTCTAAAACACCATCTCATATAATCTTTAGTTTGAACGACGCCCACAGTGGGAGCCCAAAATATTTCATTGGAAGAGAAGTAATTTTGCAGCCCAACAAATCTGCGAAATGGTTAATATTCCTCACATCTCCCATTGGTATCAATTTTGACTTGCCCAAATTCACCTTGAGGCTCGAGACAGCTTCAAAGCACAATAATACAACCCTTGAAGTTTGAATTTGTCCACTGTCAGCATCGCAAAAAATGAGAGTATCATCCGCAAATAATAAATTGGAGATTGAAATAGTACCATTATTATTATTTCCCACTGAAAAACTAGAGAGAAAACCCCCCCTTACAGTAGCCTCCACCATACGACTCAATGCCTCTATCACTAAAACAAAAAAGAAAAGGGATAATGGATTCCCATGTCTCAAACCCCTCGAACTCTGAAAAAAACACAAGAGTTTCCATTAACTAATACAGAGAACCGAGCACTTGAAACACAATGTCTAACCCATCCACACCACCAATCCCCAAAACCACGTCTTCTTAGCATATAAAAAAGAAAATCCCAATACACGTGGTCGTATGCCTTTTCCATGTCAAGCTTGCAAAGAATCCCCGCAATACATATCCTCATTCGGTTGTCCAAACAATCATTAGCAATCAAAATCGAATCCAAAATTTGACTCCCTTAATGAAAGCATTTTAAGGTTTAGAAATGACTTTATCTATCACTGTACTCATACGATTAGCTAGCACATTTGAAACAACTTTATAGATCTCACCTATCAAACTAATAGGACAGAAATCCTTCAACTCATGGGCACTAGCTATCTTAGGGATCAGTGCAATAAATGTAGCATTTAGGGACTTCTCAAACTTCTGACAAGAATGAAATTCTTGGAATACCCGCATAACTTCTACTTTTAGTATATCCCAACACTATTGAAAAAAAGACATAGAGAAGCCATCCGGACCTGAAGGTTTATCTTTACATATTCCACTCACCACCTTATACACCTCATTTTCTTCAAAAGGCCTTTCCAACCAGATGGCTGCACATAAATCCAGCTGGTCAAAATTCAGACCATCCAACATAGGACACCACTCCTCTATCTTAGTTAGAAGATCTTCATAATACTTCACAATGCAATCTTGAATCTCACCAGGGGAGTGAAGCACATTGGTACTGAAATGAAGGACCTCAATAGCATTATTGCGCCTATGTGAATTAGCCATCTTGTGAAAAAACTTAGTGCAACTATCCCTCTCTTTCAACCAAAGCACCCTTGATTTTTGCCTTCAAGAAATTTCTTCCATCAACAAAACCTTCTCAATTTCAATCATCACCTCATTCTTCCTTAACAATGACTCCTCATTTTCCTCCCCGAAAAACTCTATATGTAGTCGATGCGTGCAGTCGGGATGCAATCATCTGACAGTTGGGTCCCACTTTCTTCTTTGCTTACTCCCTCTTTCTCTCCCCTTCTTTTTCCTCAACAGATGGCCTGTTCGTTCTCTCATCCACTCTCACTAAATGCACTCCCACTTTCCCTCTCTGGAGTTTTCTGTATTTTGTGCTAGCAATAAGTACTTCATGCAACTATGGAACCCGACCTTGAGGGAGACACATTTCACAGATCCACTGTTGTCCACAAACCACAACTAGTGACAAGCTCAAGCCTCCCCCTAGTCACCAGCACAACCTTATTTCAACCACCCAGCAATGGTATGATTTGCTCAGACTTAAAACTCAAAAAAAAAAAAAAAAAAAAAAAAGAAAAAAAAAAAAGAAAACCAGCAAGAGAGAGAGAGAAGATACCAACTTCAGAATCAAGAGCTATGGAGATTAAGTGGTTGGATGAGATGATGAGATAAGTGAGAAAGAGAAAGATGGTCGTGAGGTTGGTGTGGAAGATCATTGCTTGGCGCTTGCTCCTCTTTTTTGCTCAATGGATCTTTCGCAGGTGGTGGTGGTGGTATTACTTTTGTTGGTATTTGAAACTCCTGTTAATATAAAATACTCCAAGCCTATTTGATTTAGGGGTATTTCCATCTAAGAGATGCTTTTTGTTCGTTTGTACAAACAAACTCAGAACTTTAAAACTGAAAAGATCTTCCATTGGTTATCTAAAGGATCTTCAATCTCTCAATTCTTTTCCCATTGTAAGTTGTCCGACAAATTCCACAGGACTAGAAGTCTAGAATGCTTGAAAATTTAATAAACACATTTAATTCACCTTTAGCTTTTTTTCTTTGAATAAAAACCTCCCAAATGATGCAAATGGCCATGGGCCATCATCTTCCCCCACCGCATTCAAGAAACAGTAAAGTATAAAATCACCCAATCAAGAAATTATTAAACAGAAGGAAGTAAAAAAAAGTGATTTACCATGAATGTAAATCACCCAGTAGAAATCCTGGACAAAAAACATAGAACTAGCTTAGACAAAGTAATTGAAGAAAGCTATATCCTAGAAAACAAACAAGGAAAATGGAGAAAGACGTACGAGAAAAGAAGAAACAGAAGAAAAGAAAGAAAGAGCTCTGCTTTTGTCCTTTTTATTTTTTTAATTCAACATAAACTCTCACGTACAGCACGATTACCTCCTGCTTGCACATCATGTTTGTACCTAGCAAAATTGTTCCTCCCCATCCTCCAAAGCATGCAACTCATCCCAAAGTAGATTTTTCTGCACTTCAGTATGCCTAAAGACTTCACTATTCCACTTCTTTAAATCAAACTTCAGAACTTTGAGTTTACCTGCCAAAATAAAACTAGGAGTTCCAAAAAAGGAATTAGAGGCCCACCAATTCCTAACCTTCTCCAAAAATCCATCAGTTGCGAGCCATATATTTGCAAATTTGAAATAACTCTTACCCCTAACTAAGCCACCACAATCAAGCAAAATGGGAAAATGATTAGAACAAACACGGGGCAACCTCTTCTGACATAAATTTGGATAATGAGTCTCTCAAGAAGGAGAGACTAGAAATCTATCCAACCTTGACCACCCTCTACTGTTAGACCATGTATAAACCCCCTACCAATGGAAGATCCACAAGATTCATATAAAAAATCAATTTCGAAAACTCTTCCATAGCCACAAATAAAGTAGATGCACCCGCCCTCTCATTAGGAAATTGAACAATATTAAAATCTCCACACAAACACCAAGGCATATCCCACAAGTAATACAAATCCGCCAACTCCTCCCACAAAAAACTTCTGCTCCTATCCACATTAGGCCCATACACACCCGCAAAAGCCCATCGCCATCCATCTTCAATATTTTTGAAAGAACTAGCCACAAAATAATTCCCAATGCATTCCTCTACTAACTCCACTACACTCTTATCCCACATCAACAACATACCTCCTGAAACATCCAACGAAGTAAAATAACTCCAACCTACAAAAGAACATCCCCACAAACTACTTTTTTTTTTTTTTTTCCCCCTTCAAGAAAATCATTTATCCGACCAACATCCCCACAAACTACGAATGATGCTTCTATCAATAAAACTCAACTTAGTTTTTTGAAAACAAACAATATCAATTTTCCAACTACGAATGAGGGATCTAATACAAAGACACTTGTTGACATCATTAATCCCCTTTACATTATAAGAGAGGATTTTAGGATTCATTTGATGACCAAGATCTCCTCCCTTTCAACATGTCCCTCCCCACACTTCCCTCATTATCGTAATTAATGGAGCATTTTAAATGTTTCAACTCCCTGTCCTTTTTTGCTGCAGACTTCAAAGCCGTGGATCTTCCTGCTTCAATAGCAATAAGAAGAGCCTGAAACTGCTCTTCAAACCCTTCACAAGATATCCCCACATATGCCTGTAAATCTTCAACCTTTTTTAAAACCCAATCTGAGGCATTTTTGGTTAAGCATGAGACGGGAGAGTACATATAGGAGTCGGGCTACCCACATCCTCATTAAAGCTTTCCCCCTCATATAATTTCAACTGTAAATTGGGCTCAACCACATCCCCTCCAGAAGAAAATTCCTGCTGTAAATCTCCAGAAAACACCGAAACAGAGCTATTGTTCATCTCAGGATGCAGAAAATCAAATGGATCAAGAGGCTTTAATAACAGAGGAATTGAGTCCAACAAATGCACTTCACTAACCAAAGGAGCTAAAGACACGAACGGATTAAAAACCACTACACTCACTCACCACTACCTTTACAGCGTCGCGAACCACTATTTTGCCCTCTTCCACCACCGGCAACAGAAACGTTTCCAACACATACATCCCTTGGTTGAAGCCCATCAGACCTTGCCAGGTCCCTTGGCTACGTAATACTCCCACGGGTTGAAGCCCAGATTTCTTGCCAACACCCATAAATTATGTCAGTTTGTGATAGATTGCTCAAAAAACATCATCTGTTCGTTTGTTTGGGACTCTTTCTAAGCTATAACAAGCTGTAAAGTTTTGTTATAGATGTTTATACTATTACCAACAGATTACCGAACAGCTTATTAATGATTAGAATTTAAGAATTGATAAGAAACATGATTAGAGTTTAAGAAAGCAAATAGATTTAGGCCCTAGCTAGAACCCCCACTTCCCCGTCCACTTCTTTCTCCTTGTATCTAATTCTATCCAAGAATCAAAATCACTCGGAAAGCAAGAGGCATGATTTGATGCTGCTTGGTTGCTTCTTCTTTTCTCTAAAAGAGATCCCTTGCACCTCTTTATCTATTTCTGGGTACAACTTTTGCCCCATTTTTTTTTGTTGTTTTCTCTTTTCTTTTCTTCCTCTGTTGCTGTTGGGCACATAAACATTTATTTTTTCCTAATTTAGTTAAAAATTTGATTAGACCCACATCTTCTACTTGTACAAACTAGGACCTATTTTGGGGATTTCATTGTTCACAACCATATAATAGTAGTAGGAGCCTTTCTTTTGTTCCTTGATATGATGGAAACATCTTGATGTTGTTGTCACTATATAACTATTATAAGAAACTTATTAATATATGGATGATAAATACTAGTGAGTTCTCGTGTACTAGTGCTGGTGATGGTGGTGATGATTGTTGAAGATAACATATGGTCGTGCATTAAAGTTGAAGAGAAAGAAGGTTGGCCTTGGCCATGGTTTTGTTTCAATTTAGAAAGAGAATTAAATATGTGGGTCGTTTCCTGCATGAGAACCACAAGATGACACGATCACCTATGAAGAGTAACACTAGAGCTACCGTTTGGCACTCCCGCTAGTGTTTTTTTTTTTTTTTTTTTTCGCTCTTTCTTTACATATATTTTTTTAACATTTATTTTAAGTATTTTTAAAAAATAAAAAAACTAACAACATCATGAAAAATTACTTCCTTAATCATGAAGTAAAAAAAATAAAAAATAAAAATTCTAGCAAGAGCCTCTAGCGGGAAGACTAATATTGTTCCACCTATGAATAATGAATATGTGGCCTTTAGATCTAATTATCCAAGAGCATGTTTTTTAGTTACTCGCGTGCGCACACACGTGTAAGGATGGTCTTTCCGTTTGAATGTTGAGAATGTTTTAACTTATTCCATCTCATCTCATTAGTATCTAAGCACCATAACACTTTTTAATTTCAAATTTTTAACTTTTTCATCTAATAATTTCGTAATCATTACAATTTTTCTAAATACTCAAACAAAACATAAAAAACAATTTAATTTTTTCAAATTTCAAAACAAAAATTATATTAAAAAATTATATTCTAATAATATTTTAACTTTATAATTTTTTTTATTCAATTTTTTCTTTCTCATTTTTCAAAATTTCATAAAACATCTTAATTCAAACTATTTTACTGTTATTCACATATTATTTTATTACTATTTACAAACTTCTTATCTCATATTAACTTAACATCCATACGAGGCATAGTTGGAATGGAAACTCTAAAGAATCTAAATTGATAATGGATCGTGTTTGTAGAACTTAGCTGACCGAAAGAGATGATCCGACATGATTATTTTTTAACCTTTACATCTTCAATAAAAAGTTGTTATTTTTTAAACTCGAGCATAATTTAAATAAATATACAAAGTAATAAATTTTCAATGAAAAACTGCTTAAAATTTATAAAATGATTGCGTTTATATAATTTTGATTGACAAAGATGTATCATTTTCATTCTTTCTTTTTATTTGTTTGCTTGCAGTCTCTTTTCTATGTTTTATTTAATATAGTGCAAGAGAAAGAGATTCTGGGTGTGCATCAGAAAGTAGAGAAAGCAAGCAGTATTCTTCTTACTGCTTATGCCTCTTTTCTCACCGCCCCAATCGACCTTTTGGGCGTATCATTTTGGCTCTTTCCTATATAATTGGTCCACACTCTTTCATCTACTACACCCCCACCCAACTTGACACATTTCTCCTGCAGCTCTCTACAGTTTTCTCATTACAGCTTGCAACTTTCTCTCTCTTCTCTCTCTGTCATGGACAGAACAACCCCTTACTCTTCTTATGAACAAGATTATAGTCAGAGAGTTTCGTCAGAAAACAGTGGGTCTACCACACATTGCAGATTCAAACTGCCAAAGGGGTCTAAATTACCTATGAGATTTCTCAAGCAGCTTGCTGCTCAGGTAGTAAGAACCCTACATTCAGTGTCTATCAGGAGGAGACACTCCCCAAATGATTCCTCATTAGGAAGATCAAAGCCATTTGTATCTCCGGTTGATTCTCGGAGAACAGAAGCCATTGAGGACTGCATCGAGTTCATCAACTCCTCTTCCTCTTTTTCAAGGTCAAATTCTGTAACAGCCAAATACTCTTGATGCTGTAAACATCAATAATATTCTGTTCAAGAAGTTCTGTTATATGGATCTTCTAGCTCATATCATTATTTTTTTCCCAATTATTATATTCTATTTTTGTTGGGTTTGGAATCCATGTTTAATATTCTGATCAAAGGAAGAAATTCGATTTCAATGATGAAATTCGAAAGATGGGTAGTTCCATCCTGTCTACTCTCACGTATATGCAATCAGTTGTAAAGTTGCTCTTGTCCAAACGTTGTTGTATTGATTTGTACATCTAATTTTATTTCCTGTGATAAAAAATATTGAAGGCAATAAGAAGATTAGTATTAGTTTCTCTATATACATATGTAAAATCACATTTTTTGGAGACTGATTTTGCATATCAAGAAAAATTCCACATTGGATTATGCATATTTGAGCTAAATAATAATAGAATATTATTATATCTTTTTTTTCCTAAAATTACTATTTTTATATATTTTGCAATTAGCACCCATTACATACATTAGGCATTAATAATACAAATATAATAATAATAAAATATAAATTTTTTAATATATATAATATATTATAATAATGAAATGAAGATAAAGGTGAAGGTTCTCTTGTGTTTTTAGAAGAGGGAGAAACGAAAAGAGTTGTGAGAGAGTCAAAGAGAGTGGAATGAGAGAGAAAAAATTAATAAAATAACATTTGAGAAGTGAATAGTGCATCTCCAAAGATATTGAAATATTGTTCATAGCTACGTAAAATTATAGAGATACATAATCCAATACAGTCAAATTCAGGGTCATATTATGGGGGTGAGCCAGCCATCTCATATTTCCGGTGCAAGGTTTTTGGACTTCTGGCCTGTGATTAAGCATGCAATTTTCGAAAGTCTGATGCTCAAGGTAGTTTTTCTAACACAAAACGGTGAAAAATTATACAAATATTGTAATACAAGTTATATGGTGCCTACCATGTTTTTCCCAATTTACCTACTGTTGTCCAATTTTGATCTTGCCTATAGTGCTGTGTTTCTGTTTTGACGGGAGGCATGTTGGAGTTTACGAGTGAATTATATACTGGTCTACTGTAGGCTTTAGCACTTTGGCGATCTTACCCATTTTGATTATGACAAATATCAATCATTAAATCTACCTCTTCTTATTAATTTAAATTTTTGGAGATAAATTACACATAATACCAAATTTAGGTTAAGTTCAAATTTGGACTTTACACTTATAATATTTAATTATATATTTCACGTTATTATCTATTTATTGAGGAGACATCTGATCCACATGACTAAAAATATTAAGATAAATATCAATTATTAAATTTACTTCTTTCCATCCATGTAAGTTTCGTTTGGATGTTAAGTTAAGTTGAGATGAGATGAGTTCTTTATGAATAATAGTGAGTTGAGATAGTAAAATGAGTTTTGTGAGGTCCACCTAAAATATATTTGGATAGTAAGATGCGTCTAAATGTATTTATAGAAAGTTGAAAAAGATGATAAGTTCAGTATATAAAGAAGTGTTAAGTTGAAAAAAGTTGTAGTAACATTAGATTTAGACTGACCAAATTCTAAACGGCTAAACTTTTGAAACAAGTGTGATTTTTCGCGCTTGGAAACTTGCCCAAAAAATAAAATCTTGATTCTAGGAATTAGTCGTAAGTATGGCGAAAAAAAGAAGACAAAATCAGCCTAAGTTGTCACAGATTAATTACCATGCATGATCTGGGCATCTGTCGCAAAGTGAATTAATGACGATCTTTAGATATTCAGAATACAAAGAAATAGACACAATTTAAGCATTCCATAATCACCAAAGATTGAAAGCAAGAACTGACATGAACATGGCGTACGTGATAGAAATGCCAGAAAAATATCCCAAAAGATTCTTATTCGTTCTTAGCAAAGAGCCCTCCAAAACCACCCTTCTTCTTCTGCGGGACGGCCACAGAGTTCTTTCGCCCACCTGCGCCAGTGCCTCCATTCTTCTCCTCCACCTTCTTTAGAATTGGGTCAGTCTCAAGCAGCTGATCCTCCTTTTGTAACCCACCAAGAATCCAGTCGAAAGGCCCTTTCTCCTCCTTGCTGCCGCCGGCACCCTTCGCTTCCGTTGCCGCAAACACTCTTCCTGCCACTGCCGGAGCAAAAGCCATTGTTAAAGAAGCCATCTTAACACTCTTTGTTCTCTGTCGGAGATATGATTATTGCAGCCCCTGTAATAGTTGAATTGGACAGATCAGGAAGGGAGGCGGAGGATGTTTTATACGTAAATTACATCCATTTGTGGCTCTGGTCAAGCGAACATGAGGCGTTGGATGCGAATGAGAAATGAATGGAAGTGTTTGTAGCACGAGTTCTCCACAAGTGTCTTATCCTGATGATTGTCTCTGTTTTTTTTCTTTATTTCTTGGGGTTACTAATTTCACGAGGAAAATTCTGTAAAAGATGAGAGCGCTCATCGTCAGCAGTAAGCAGCTATGTATGGCTGCCAATTCAACACGTAGACATCACTACAACCTTTGCTCATCTTGTGCAGACCACTCATGGGCTAGCTAAGGCTGGATTAGTTGGGGCTGAATGCATCAAAACAGGCGGAGATATATGTAAATGGGTCCAACTCTAGTTCGACGTTTACTATGCCTCATTAGAATAAGGAGCCCAAAGCCCTCCAGCAGTGCACAGTGCAGTGCAGTTCACTGAATAGTGAACAATGCTAATTGAATTCTTACCGTTGTAAAACTAAAGAAAAGTGGCAATAGAATTGAAAGAACACAATATATAGAACTAGTTCTTCAGGAACTAAATATTATTTCTCTCAACTTCCTTCTTGTAAGTCTACTATAAATGCTCCTCAAGACATCATTTTACAGGCATGGAAGATACATGATATTAAATGAATACATGAACTTAGATAATGACAATATATGAATCAAAGGGATACATGAACATGAAAAATGGAGATACATGAACATAAAGAATTCTAATGGTCATCCATCAAATACATTCTATAAATTTATAACACTTACTAATTATTTGAAATTTTACATGAAATTTTATTCTTCGTCTTGAACTCAATTTTTTTCGATCACATCGGTTAATATATAATATCTCGGTTAATATATAATATCTTTTAAGTGATTTCTCATTTAAATATGTTATATCAGCCGTTGCGACTATGAATTATAAAATATAGAATAGAGATTTAAGATCACTCTATCTAACAATAGATATCGAATGTTTGTAATCGGGTTTATCTCAATTGAGCAATTTCTCATTTATTTTCACAATTCTTTTCAATTCATTTCATCTTATATCATCTAATCATTATAACTTTTCTAAATTCTCACACAAAATAAAATAAATAATTTAACTTTTTCAAATTTTAAAATAAAAATAATATTAAAAATATATATTCTAACAATATTTTATTCAACTTTTAATTTTAATCTCAACTCATCTCATCAGTAAAAATAAACGAGACTTTAAAAGTTATTAGGAACCAACTAGCTCTAGTACGGTACAAGCTTTGGTATGATTAAAGAGTACATAGAGAAAGAGCATACATAAGACATTGATTGGGACTCTTTATTAAGCTATATGGATTGAGATACCCTATCATTAATTCCACTCGAATTCTAATAACCTTGGAGTTCACGAAAGGATGATAAACATGCATATATAGACCATAGCTAGCTATAACATTTGTCAATACTTTTGTAAGTTCAATTAATTATATCATAGGGCCCGTACTCTTGCGTTTGTCTCTGATCTCTTTAATATAGTCCTTAGAATTTGGACATGAATTATAAGGGGTCTCAATCCAAGGTTTACCCTGAATTCATGAATAACATCACATGCATCCACAAAAGCGCAAACAACAGGAGTTAACAATCATTCAGCATAATTAATCGGTTTCAAATTTATATTGACAGCTAATTATAAATTGCAATCTTCTTCGGCCTGAATTACTAAGGTGATATTTTAGAAGAGAAGTACACATCCACAACATTTAACTCATCGTTTTAACCGGCCTACTCGTGTTTACTCTCTAAATAGTAGAATTATGAAATGGTTTGGATTGAGAGATGGGTTGAGATAACGTCTCAACTGATCTCACTACCATTCACAAATTATCTAATCTCTCAATCCAAATGGGCCTTCTTAACCGGCCTACTTGTGTTTACTCTCCAAATAGTATATATGTAGGGGTGTAACCGGTCTGGTTTTGGACAAAATCTAGGACTGAACCGGTATGTACTGATTTTATATTTTTCAAAACCAATTATACACCGGTTATCCTCTTAAACCGGTACTTCCGGTTTTACCGGTTTCCAGTCCGGTCCAGTCCGATTTTCTCATTTTTTTAAATAAAATTTAGATAGTTTATTATTAAAAATCTGTTTATAAGAAAAAAAAAAAAAAAAAAAACTAGTTTAATTGTTGAGCCTTCACAGTTTATTCAAATCCTCAACCCCAATTGATAAACATTAAACATGGCAGATGTTATTCAAGTACAAAAATTACAAAACCCTATCAATTTAATTTCACAAACCGAATCACAAAATACAATTTCACAAACCCAATCACAAAACCCAATCAAAGTAAATTTTGGATTCAAAAAACCCTAATATCACAAATAGCGTCTATCATAATTTTAAAGTAATTTCACAATCCCAATCACAAAACCCTAATATCACAAACAGAATAATAAACACAATCACAAAAAATCCTAAATTTTGGATTCATAAATCCTAATATCACAAAACCCAATCACAAAAATCCTAATATCACAAAACTCAATCACAAAAAGCCTAGTATGTAATTTCAAAAAAAAAAAAAAACCTTTGAGGGGGCACTGGGCAGACTCGGCAAAGAGACAAAGTGAGGCTGAGAGAGTTGAGACTTGAGAGAAGAGAGAGTGAGAGACGAGAGAGTTGAGAGACGAGAGACTCGAGAGTGAGAAGGGGCAAGGCTACGAGGCAGAGATGCAGACAAGAGAATGAGCGGACGGGAGAGTTAAGAGAAGAGTGAGTGAGAGACGAGAGAGTTGAGAGTTGAGGGACGAGAGACGAGAGAGTGAGAAGGGGCGAGGCCGCGAGGTAGAGACGCAGAGACGCAGATGGAGAGAGAGAATGACGCAGAACGAGATGGGAGGGAGAATAAGACTTTAGGAATTAGGGTTTAGTTATAGGGGAAACGGCATCGTTTCCTATTGAGTTAATATTTTCAATGTATTTTTTTTTTTAAATGGTAATTAAAACTTTTTTTGATGGTTTGGAAAATTGATTTAATATACTATAGTCTAATATATTAGACTATATAATAGTATTAACTATTAATATTAGACTATTAGTATAGTTATATATTAGTATTAGCTATAAACTATATATTAGTATTAGTTATAAACTTTTAGTGATTTAGTATAACTATATTAATTATAAGTATAATTATAGTCTATATTATATTTGTAATATATATATATATATAGACTATATAATATATATATATATATATATTGAATCATTGATATATATATATATATTTGTAATACATTTAATATACTATAGTCTAATATATTAGACTATATAATAGTATTAATATTAGACTATTAGTATAGTTATATATTAGTATTGGTGATAGTGATTTAGTATAACTATAGTCTATATTAAACTATTGAAATTCAACACCTATCTGACTCCTAAAAATTACTTAATGTCTTTCTTTTACCAGACTGTCATTATATTCCGCAAAATATTAAGAAAACTTAGCATTTTTATGAATTCATATTAGTAGACACCGACTCAATTATTCTCTTTGAAATTCTTTATTCTCTTCAAACTCAACATTCTCTACCTGTATCTCCAATTATTGTTTTTCATAAAAGTAATAGAAAAACTGATCACCAAGTAGCACATATTATTGTCACAGGGTTTACTGGCCAATTAAAAGGCTGTGGCCACCATCTCCTCCCTATCCTTCACCTTGCCCTTCTGGGGAGATAATATTCCTGACAACTTCAATCTGTCATGTTGACTAATTTGATAAAGTAGTAATATTCTGGAATCACATAATCTGAGGGTCATAATTTGATGTTGACATGATTTTCCCTATAAGAATTCTCGGGATAGAAAATCAGGAAGATAATTAGATTCTTCTTTAATATGTTCAATATCAAAATAAAAAATACTTAATATAGCTTGTCATCTAACAAATATTTGCTTAGCAGTCAGGTTTTTCACATCTTTAATCAAAACTTCCTTGGTTGATTTACAATCTATTCTAAGTAAAAACTTTTGATTCAACAAATCATCTTAAAATTTAGAAATACTTAATACAATAGTTAAAATTTCTTTTTTAATAGTAATATAATTCTTTTGGGTATGATTATATATTGAATCATTGATATATATATATATATTTGTAATATATTTAATATACTATAGTCTAATATATTAGACTATATAATAATATTAATATTAGACTATTAGTATAGTTATATTAGTATTAGTGATAGTGATTTAGTATAACTATAGTCTATATTAAATTATTGAAATTCAACACCTGTCTGACTCCCAAAAATTACTTGATGCATTTTTTTTACTAGATTGACATTATGTTCCGCAAAATATTAAGAAAATCCAGCATTTTTATGAATTCATATTAGTAGACACCAACTCAATTATTCTCTTTGGAATTTCTTGTTCTCGTCAAACTCAACTTTCTCTACCTGCATCTCCAATTATTGATTTTCATAAAAGTAATAGAAAAACTGATCACCAGGTAGCACATATTATTGTCACAGGGTTTACTGGCCAATTAAAAGGCCGCGGCCACCATCTCCTCCATATCCTTCACCTTGCCCTTCTGGTGAGATAATATTCCTGACAACTTCAATATATCATGCTGACTAATTTGAGAAAGTAGTAATCTTCTGGAATCACATAATCTGAGGGTCATAATTTGAGGTTGACATGATTTTTCCTGTAAGAATTCTCGGGATAGAAAATCAGGAAGAGAATTATTTTCTCCTTTAATATGTTCAATATCAAAATAAAAAATACTTAATATAGCTTGCCATTTAACAAATATTTGCTTAGAAGTCAAGTTTTTCACATCTTTAATCAAAACTTCCTTGGCTGATTTACAATATATTCTAAGTAAAAAGTTTTGATTCAACAAATTATCTTGAAATTTGAAAATATATAATACAATAGTTAAAATTTCTTTTTTAATAGTACTATAATTCTTTTGGACAGGATTATATATTGAATCATTGATATATATATATATATTTGTAATACATTTAATATACTATGGTCTAATATATTAGACTATATAATAGTATCAATATTAGACTATTAGTATATTTATATATTAGTATTAGTTATAAACTATATATTAGTATAGCTATATAATATATGATCAATTAAATTTTCAATTTTAAGATTAAACTTTTATTTTATAATAATATTATCTTATATATAATTATATTAATAGAATATGATCAAACAAATGGACCGGTTCTGGCTAGTTTTTACATTACAAGAACCGGTCCCTGACCGGACAGGTTCAAAACCGGTCCGATTCGGTCTGATTCGGACCGGTTTTTTTATTTTCCAGTTTAAATTTACACCCTTATATATATGAGCCCCAAAAGCTCCCTTTTTTTTCTTCTTCCTTTTTTTTTTTTTTTCCTTTCTGATGGATTCAATTTTTCTAAATTAAAACGTTTTTTTATGAACTTTAGAACTTAAAAATAGAATAGATCAGATAGACATATCATGAAGTGGATGTTATAATTATATTTATAACTACTTAATAATTAATTATTTAAGAAATATTAAATACTCAATATATATTATATAAAACTTATATTATTAAGATTACAGGAAAATGATATCTGCAAGAAAAATGATCCACCAGATGCAAGCATCGTGCGCAAGCAGAGGAATATAAATCCGTTATAGTGAGCTGTAAATATTTTTGTCTTATTATTGTTTTACTCATTCCTTTGTATCTATAAATAGCAGAAGGTACTCGTACGTAGTGGTGTAAGAATTGAGCAATAATATTCTCCTTCCAGTAATGGCTTTTACGTCGTCTTCTACCTTATGCGTCTATCGCTTTACTGTGTCTTCCTTTAGGCTCTGCATCTGTGCCATTGTTAATATGGTATTAGAGAAATGACTCAAAATACAGAATCAAATATGCAGTCCAATCCTGCAACCAACCCCCACCATCCCGCTAGCCCCCTTTTCATTCAACCTGGAGAAGGGGCATATTCTCCACTGGTTCCAGATCTGTTAACCACAGAAAATTATGTAACTTGGGCGAGAACAATGCGTCGAGCCCTTAATATAAAAACAAACTTAGATTTATTGATGGTAAAATCCTCAAACCAACAAACACTTCCAACCCTCTTTTTGCTCCATGGGAACGCTGCAATGATATGATCATAGCTTGGATCCAACACTCCGTTGGTTCAGAATATAGATCGAGCATCGCACATGCAGACACTGCTGCCAGTGTTTGGAATGACCTTCGGGAAAGATTTTCCATCCAAAATACTCCTCGTATTTTTCAACTTACAAAATCCATTTCCTCCCTCACTTAAGACACTGATTCAGTAAGCCAATACTACAATAAACTCAAATGCTTCTGGGATGAGCTCGAAATCTATGAGCCCATGCCAGTATGTACTTGTGGTTCTGTCAAAATATTACTAGAATACACCCACCGCAGCAAGGTAATGCAGTTTCTTATGGGGCTCGACGATTCATATGACTTTGTTCATGCCCAAATACTCCTTCATGATACACTTCCAGCTCTTAATCGCGTTCTCTCTCTGGTTCAACAAGAGGAACGACGTCGGCAACTCCACTCAGTGTCTCCACCTCTTGCGATGGTCACACGGGGACTCGATACTCGCCCCTAGATGAACACTCGCAAGGATCGGTTATTTTGCTCCCATTGCAACATACCTGGTCACTCCTTGGAGCGCTGCTTCAAAGCTAACCCTCATCTCCCCGTGTGCTCCCACTGTCGCATACCTGGCCACACAAAAGAAAAATGTTACAAACTCAATGGATTTCCATCCGTCACAAGCAAAACACTAAAATTAAATCATTTGCTAACCAATCATCTCTTGCGTAGGAAGAAGTCTCTCATGGTTCACTTATTACTCAAGAGCAGAACACTCAACTCATTGCCTTGCTAAATTCATCTCAAAATGACGCCACCACTCCTGCCGCAAATAATGTGCAAGCTAGCTCCTCCCCTGTATCTGGTATTTCATCCTCTAACTCCACACACACACACGGTCATGCCTTCAAAACCTCATGGATTATCGACACCGGAGCTACCGATCACATGATCTGTAGCCCAAACCTTTTCACACACAATGTCACCTTAATTTCCAGAGTAATCAAACTCCCCAATAGAACCACCACCGAAGCCACATACATTGGTGATGTTCATCTCTTTGACCAATTAATTCTTCAAAATGTATTATGTGTTCCTCAATTTTCTTTCGATCTCATTTCTGCAAAATCTTTGACAAATAATTCCAATTGCTGTCTAATTTTTCTTTCACATTCATGCTATATCCAGGACCTTTCATCTTGGATGACGACTGGAGTGGGGATGGTGCGTGATGGCTTGTATCATCTTCAGCTTGCAAGACCCAACCCGAATACCTTACAATCTTTCTTTTATACTATGTTTCCCTCAATTTCTGTTAACACAATTATAGTCACCAAGTTTGATCCATTTACGTTGTGGCATTATAGACTTGGCCATAGTTCAATGACTCAACATATATTGCATGACATTAGCAATGCCAGTTTCAGACTCTCGACTAATTCCAAAATTTCTTGTGATATTTGTCATTTTGCCAAACAACACAAACTTCCTTTTTCTCAATCAGAAAACAAAGTTGATCACCCATTTGATATTATTTCTGTTGATATTTGGGGTCCAAATTCGACTCAAGGACACAATGGTGCTAAATATTTTCTTATCATTGTGGATCAATTTACAAGATGCACCTGGGTTTATTTGTTAAAGGCCAAATCCGAAGCTAGAACCTCACTTCAAAATTTCTTTTCAATTGTCGAAACCCAATTCAACACTCAAATCAAAATACTTCGCTTTGACAATGGTGCAGAATTTCAAATGTCTTTTTTCTATAACTCCAAAGGAGTCTTACACCAAATAACTTGTGTCGCGACACCACAGCAAAATGCCCTTGCTGAGCGCAAGCACCAACACATTCTTAATGTCGCAAGGGTCCTAAAATTTCAATTCGGATTGCCCATAAAATACTGGACTGATTTTGTCATTACGACAGTTTACTTGATCAATAGAACGCCCACTCCAATCCTCAACCACAAAACTCCTTTTGAACTTCTATAGAAAATCAAGCCTTCCTACTCACATTTAAAGGTGTTCAACTACTTATGTTTTGCCTCTACCCTCTCCCATGCCTGCACTAAATTTGAACCAAGAGCACGAAAATGCTTGTTCCTTGGATACCCATATGGTGTAAAGGGATACAAAATGCTTGACCTTACAACCAACCAAATCTTTCTCTCACGTGATGTTACATTTCATGAAGAAATTTTTCCACTCAAAAACACCACCAGACCATCTTCCCCACCACCTCAGAAATTAATCGACACCAACATTTCCCCTCACAACCTTCTCAGCACGCTCACACACCCTTCATAGACACCACTCCCTCACCACTTGATTTTATTCATACAGACCATGAAGAGATACCCACACCTACACATTGTGACCCCATCACTTTTTCCTCATCACCTTCTCAGTACATTCAATCACCCGTAATAGACACAACTCTCTCACCTTTTAACCCCACTCATGATGACCACGAAGAGTCACCTACACCCTCACCTCCTGAACTTACACCTCAACCTCTACGCAGATCAGTTCGCACAAGAAGGGCCCCTGCTTACCTCCGTGACTTCCATTGCCAACAAGCCACAGCACATGACACCCACTAGTCAACATCTAAGGCGTCAGCTCCTGATTCATCATCCAACAAAGGTTCGGACATATTATTTCCCATTTCTTCTGTAATATCCTATGCTTCACTTTCACCCAAATTTCGAGCATTCACCACCTCAGTTTCTCTCCATACTGAACCTGCTACATACACACAAGCCATCAAACACCAAATTTGGCGTGAGGCAATGGAGCAAGAGCTTACTGCACTTGAGCTCAATGAGACTTGGACCATTGTTGACTTACCTCCTACCAAGAAACCAATTGATTGCAAATGGATTTACAAATACAAATTCAAAGTTGACGGGACAATAGAACGAGCTAAGGCTCGCTTGGCTGCAAAGGGGTTCACCCAACGTGAAGGTATTGATTTTCATGACACTTTTTCACCAGTTGCTAAACTAGTTTCTATTTGATGTTTTCTAGCAATTGCTGCCATCAAAGGTTGGGACCTCCAGCAGTTAGATGTTAATAATGCGTTCTTGTATGGTGACCTTGACGAAGAACTTTATATGAAGCCACCTCCTAGCCATTTTGCAGCAAAAACCAACCAAGTTTGTCGCCTAAAAAAAAGTCTTTACGGCCTGTGGCAAGCACCTAGGCAATGGAACAACAAGCTCGTCTCCTCTCTAGCCAAATTTGGGTTTGTTCAATCCAAAGCGGATTACAGTCTCTTCACAAAATGCAAGCCCACTTCCTTTGTAGCCTTGCTCGTCTATGTCGATGATATCATTCTAATGAGTTCAGACACTACTTCAAGCACTGCTGTGAAACAATTTCTGGAGACAAAATTCAAGATAAAAAATCTCGGTTCACTTAATTACTTCCTTGGAATGGAAGTGGGACGCTCACAAGTTGGAATCCAACTTTGCCAACGCAAATACGCACTAGATATATTGGCTGAAACGGGCTTATTGGCGTCTAAACCTTCTCCATTACCAATGGAGCCTAACATCAAGCTCAAAAGGATGAAGGTGCACTCTTTCATGATCCTCCTTTCTACCGTAAATTGGTTGGTAAGCTTCTTTATCTAACCAATACACGGCCAGACTTAAGTTACAGTGTCAACCTACTTAGTCAGTTCGTGGCAACGCTGAGAGTCCCTCATTATGATGCTATCATCAAAGTCCTCAGGTATGTCAAGAGTACACCAGGACAAGGCATTTTTTTCCTACCAATTCGAAGATGGACCACATGGCTTACTCAGATGCTAATTGGGCCGACTGCCCAGATACACGAAGATCAACCACCGGATTTTGCGTGTTTATTGGCAACTCCCTTGTCTCCTGGAAGTCGAAGAAATAGAACACTATATCAAGATCATCTGTTGAATCTGAATACAGAGCCATGGCAGCAGCTGTATGCGAACTCACTTGGCTCTGTTATTTGCTTAATGATTTACGAGTGTCCATCACAGAACCAGCTACTCTCTATTGTGATAACTTAGCTGCCATGCACATTGCCACGAACCCCTTTTTCACGAGCACACAAAACACATTGAAATTGACTGCCATCTAGTCCGAGAGAAAATCTCAGCTGAGCAAGTGCTTACTTCTCATGTTTTCTCCTCTGCTCAACTGGTTGATTTACTCACAAAGCCTCTCCACTCACCCACGTTCAGTAGCTTTTATCCAAGATGGGAGTCATCAATATTTACTCTTCATCTTGCAGAGGAATATTAAGATTATAGGAAAATGATATTTGCAAGAAAAATGATCGACCAAATGCAAGCATCGTGCGAAAGCAGAGGAGTATAAATCTGTTATAGTGAGCTGTAAATATTTTTGTCTTATTATTGTTTTACTCATTCCTTTATATCTATAAATAGCAGAAGGTACTCGTATGTAGTGGTATAAGAATTGAGCAATTATATTCTCCTTCTAGTAACAGCTTTTACGTCGTTTTTTACCTTATGCGTCTATCGCTTTATTGTGTCTTTCTTTGGGCTATGCATATGTGTCATTATTAATATATATATATCTTATATACATCATTATGATCTATACCATTTTAAATCTTAAAATTAATTGAGAAGTAAAGTCAATGGGATATTATACCATGAGAGATGAACTCATGACATGGTCAGCCGCCATGGCATGGTCAGTGCCATGTGGCACGAATTAGCCGAAATCGTACGCTATATGGTTGTGGTGGTTGTGGACGTACGTACCAGTAAAACTGAACACATAAATTAAAAAGAGTGACAAATCAATGTGCATGGACGTGATATGCCTAAGTTGTTTGACTCAGTTTATATATATATATATATGTATATATGATGTAAATAACATTAATTTCCTTTTTTTTTTTTTTTCTTTCTTTCTCTCTTTTGCAATAATGCAAAGAGAGGGTTAATTGGATATTATACGAGTCGCGCGATCGAGTGCAGAAATCATGGGGTAGGTTTGGTTACGTACCCTAAGTTATCATGTGTGTTTCATTTCTTCACTGCAACGTTTCCTTTCCACTCAGAACTACTTACTCACAAGAGAGTCAATGTGCAATTATAAATTCCTCCCGCCCACAGATAATCTTTTATCATCTCTAATTTCTTCAAATAGCTTTACAAAATCATGCACTCGATCTCTTTTTTTCCAGGTTTTGCAACAAACCCATTTTCTCATTGCGGGTACACCATCTCTAACTAATTAATGTCCTTGATCCTCTCTCTCTCTCTCTCTCAAACAGGAAAAAAAAAAATGGGTCAGCGAGAAATTCGAGAAAAGAGAAAGGAGGACTGCTTTGTAAAGCTAGCTCAGGAAGGAATCGGTAGTACTCTTGCTATAGTTAGGTAAAACTATACTACTGCTCCTGATCTCATAGACATACGCTAAAGATCAATTAAATCTATCAGTAAATCCCAAATTAAGGGCCAATCCCCATTGTTGGGCAGGCAAATAAGATTAATATATATAATATTCTTAATAGTTAGTCTACCAATTCACGAAAAATAATTATGAAATAATGGTTGCAAAAAGAACATCATGACTAGCTACTTGGGGAGTACCGAGTGAGCACGATTTATACCCTAGACATATATGACACGATCACCCAACTAGTTGTGATTTTTTTCCCTCGTAACATTAATTCGTGCTAATTAGAAGATCACTACAAAATTAATTATGTGATTACTAAAAGTTGATTGTATTTACTTGAACACAGTTGCTAGCTAGTAGTTCTTCGTGAAAAGATCATATATATGGTATTGAGTTGTGTTGCACAGAAGTTCCACACTCTGCACATACACCACTTAAAAATATGTGATTTTATCATTTTACCCTTCATTAAAGCTAGAAAACAATACAATCACATATTCTTAAGTGGTGTATAGAAGTGTGTGGCTTATGTTTAAAATTTTTCATATGGTATATTAGCTAAAGAACGGTTCTTCTACATGGAAGCTAGTGTACAAAGCACACCCTCCGTTTAATTCATGACATGGCAATATTTGATTTGCTAGAGATCATTTTAAGTGTTCCTAGCAAATCAATTCTTGCCATGTCAATTAAATATAGGGTATGCTTTGCACACATGTTTTCAAATAGATTTTTTCATTAAAAAATGATTTATACAGTAGAGTATTGCGTAAGATCGCTAACTCCTTACGAAAAAAAAGTAGGAAAAATATGGAATCCATGTGAAAAAATCAATTTTTTTTTAGTGAATTTCATTTGTTTCAAAGAAACATCTTGAAAGTATTGTATCTAACCTTAGTACTGGCAGTATTATCAGATACGTACAGAGCTCGTACTCAAGGGAAGCTGCAGGAACCATGGAGTTTATAAACTGAAACCACAAAAGGTACGTTGCATGATCTAGTTTTATAAATTAAAATACTAATTGGAAAGAACATCTAGATATTTAGGAAAGCTACATCGGTAAGATAATGAGTGTAGCTTCACCTACTTAGGTGACTAGAAATTAGTAGAGAAACTAAAATAACAAATTGTATGGATGCTTTTCGTGTATATATATTATCAGTACTGTGCATAACTTCCCTATATATCAAGTCAACAACCAAACAGCGACCCATGCATGCATGGTCCAAATTTCCCAACAACTCCTCCTACATCTTCAATATTATGTGCAATCTATATATAACACTATCTTTCGATCTTTCTCTTGCAGTCCATATCAATCTAAGATATACAATCTTTCAGTAATCCTCCCTAGCTAGCTCGCATGGAGACCCTACCTATTCTCTTTGGCATAGCAGCTGCTGCGTCAGCGTATCTCTTCTGGTTCTATCTCCTAGCCCAAAAGCTCACCGGTCCAAAGGTATGGCCCGTCGTGGGAAGCCTCCCGGCTCTCTTTCTGAACCGGAGTAGAATCCACGACTGGATGGCTAGTAACCTTCGCGCAACCGGCGGTTCAGCCACGTACCAAACTTGCACCATGCCTTTTCCTTTCTTGGCTAGCAAGCAAGGGTTTTTCACTGTTACTTGTCACCCAAAGAACATTGAGCACGTCCTACGAACCAGGTTCGAGAACTATCCAAAAGGACCGGATTGGCAAGCCGCTTTCCACGACCTGCTAGGCCAAGGGATTTTCAACAGCGACGGCGAAACATGGCTTATTCAACGCAAAACAGCGGCATTGGAGTTCACCACCCGGACGCTGAGGCAAGCCATGGCTCGGTGGGTGAACCGGACTATCAGGACGCGCCTCTGGTATATTTTGGACAAAGCTGCTAAAGATAACTCTTCAGTGGATTTGCAGGACCTTTTGCTCCGCTTGACTTTCGATAACATATGCGGGCTCACATTCGGGAAAGACCCAGAAACGCTTTCTCTGGATCTACCCAATAACCCGTTTTCCATAGCCTTTGACACCGCCACCGAAGCCACTCTCCAACGGCTTCTCTACCCGGGTTTCCTATGGAGGTTTGAGAAAGTTTTCTGCATTGGTAAGGAGCGAAGATTGAAAGAAAGCCTTCAAGTCGTCGAGAATTACATGAACGATGCCATCACGGCTCGCAAGGAATCTCCGTCCGATGACTTGCTCTCTCGCTTCATGAACAAGCGTGACGTCGACGGGAACCCCTTCCCGATGTCCGTCCTCCAACGCATCGCTCTGAACTTCGTCCTCGCCGGGCGAGACACATCATCGGTGGCGCTGAGCTGGTTCTTCTGGCTCGTGATGCATCACCCTGAAGTTGAGGACAACATCATCAAGGAGATATCGACGGTTCTCAAGGAAACACGTGGCGACGACCACCGGAAATGGATCGAAGAACCGCTGGTGTTCGACGAGGCTGACAGGCTAGTTTACCTGAAAGCCGCATTGGCAGAAACGCTGAGACTGTACCCATCCGTGCCGGAGGACTTCAAGTACGTCGTTTCGGACGATGTTTTACCGGACGGAACCTTCGTACCTGCCGGTTCGACCGTTACGTACTCAATATACTCGGTCGGGAGGATGAAGACTATCTGGGGTGAGGACTGCATGGAGTTTAAAACCGGAAAGGTGGCTCTCCGCGGAGGGAGACCGGTTCGAACCGCCAAAAGATGGCTACAAATTTGTGGCCTTTAATGCCGGACCGAGGACCTGCTTAGGGAAGGACTTGGCTTATCTGCAAATGAAGTCTGTGGCTTCTGCTGTGCTTCTGAGGTACCGGTTGTCGCCTGTTCCCGGTCACCGCGTAGAGCAGAAGATGTCTCTCACGCTGTTCATGAAGAACGGGCTCCGCGTATACTTGCGTCCACGTCAGCTTCAAGGTCAACAGGTCGCGACCTGATCTGGAAGAAAATGGATGCAGGATCGGGGCAATATGGTTATAATTCGGTTGGTTGTCATGTTGGGTGTCAAAGGGAAGGTTGTAAAAGTCATTTAATTTGTTGTTTCAACTTTCATATGTCATATACTTCTTTAATCTTTGTTTGTTGGGTTTGGTGAGAGTCGAATCTGCTCGTTCAGTAGTTGTTGGTCTAAGATTTATAATGTGTCTGGGAAGTTCATATACCATGTCGGTAGATATTGGTTTTCTTTCTTATCATGTTTTGTCAATAAAATATTACACAAAGTTGCATGTTTTCTAGTTTTTTAATACAAACATTGCATCATGCATTATTCCAGGACGTAAACAACATGAAAAAAAAGACATGTTTGTTCGATGAGAAATGATATATACAAGCTCTAAATGCATAAATCACGCGCAAACCTTTTATAAAAAAGATGATCCCACCGTAGAAAAGTGTGAAAAGCTTACTTTTTCTTGATGGATCTCATATTTTTACATTTGAGACTTGTACCTAGTATTACTCTTGTAATACTCTTGTTCAATTTTGCAAAGGACATTTGTTTGTGATGCAATCCCACGTCAACTATAAACAGCAAACAATCAAAGTAAATCATGACAAATGTAGCATCAAAGGAGAATGAAAGAAGTATAGCCATGGAAGCCCAAAAAAAAAAAAAAAAAAAAAAAGAAGATGAAGAAGAAGATTGATGAAACAGTATTCTTGAAATCAAATATGAACATAATCGCAAAATTGATGTGTTAGCTTAAATACAACATTTACAGGAGGGTAATTAATTGTGTATATCTATTAATCCTTTCTCTACTGAGATGGTGTCCAAGTGGTGGAGGCATTACTTCTAAATTCAAGCTTCATGCTCCATCTGGGAAATTATGTTGCATTACAGCAAAAGAATATCGTTCAAGACGATCTTTGTACTTTCCTTTTAATTTGATCTCTTGCTCTTTCATCTTTCAGATACTCCTTACAGTTGAACTCTTCTACATTATCTCAGGATTGCAACTGCCGCATATGAAGGATCAGGTATCCGAGTTAATCCAAGATCTTCTCCCCGGTCGAAAAAAGGTTCCAAACAACTGTGCCAACCAAGTACAGCCCAACAGAAACCTTGAAAACATCGTCCCACGAACCTGAGAATTTACAATCATGTGAAGAGAGGAGGAGACAGCATAAGAATCAGTTTATCCAATAAAAAACACAAGGTCAGGGAGTGTTAAGGCCAGTTGACAGGTTAAGGGATTGAATTAAGACTTACCATCTAAAGAACACCACTATACAGCTTTTCCTCATTGGGAAATTGCATGGGTGCAATTTTAGGGACTATAAAAATCAATATTGTATCAGAGCTCTAAATCGGGTCTACATAACTTTTTATCCTTTTTGTACCAAAATCAATATACTTTTATTCTGATTGTTTGCCTAATTACACTCTGAATATTGGCTTAGTAGATACTACAAGCGCACGAGAGAAGTTCTAACCATGTTGCAAGATGTAGCCTGTTGCCGCTGTACCAAATACACCTGCCAGTACTCCAGCAGTATTGGAAAGACCAAGTAATACTCCCTGTGAGGAAATATTGGAAAGACAAAAGTTACACCCACTTCTTTTTAACCTAAATTTTTCACTATCACACAACACATTCAAATTCCACAAATAAAAGGCACATGCAAACAAAATCAAGTTCTAAAAGACTAATACTCACAGAATATCGAGGGGCAATATCTTGATGGTTTGAATATAGGCCAGACTGTGAGAATGCATCAGTACCCTATTGATGAAAGAAACTGACATTGGTTAGGACGATTCCAGGTAGTTGTGAACCAATGATCCCGTTATAATTCAAACTAGTTGTTTCTAAACAGAAAAGGAGAACATAATTCCGCATAGTAGTCAAGTTGCTCAATCAAATTTCAAACAATCCACCCCCCAAGATTAGTGGAAATAATAGTGTTATGAAAGTACAAAATTGGAATTTCAAACAGGTTGTAGATGAGGCATATCGTTGAAAAGGAACAGAATAACATTGACTGAAATTCAGAATCCTACAGCCTTCATAAATAACAAGTGGAAATTATATTCATTTTCCGTTTGAACATATAATGAGAAGCAAACCTGACTACATGCCATACACAGAACAGCCATTGCAGGAGAATTAACATGGCTCAACTGAGTTAAGAAGAAAGCAGGACCAAGAAATCCAATTGTTTGCATGATCTGCAGGTAAGAATATGAAAAGTATTTATGATAGCAAAGAACTGAGAAAAAAAAAAACAAAAAAAAAAAAAAGAAAGAGAGAGAAAGATGGGGAAAATGACTTAAACTGGCAAAATGTTTGAAAATTTTAATAGGTGAACAAGTTTCTTTTTTCATTGTCAATCTCAAAAAAATGTCATCCTTGTAGAAAAATGCATTGTGAAAAATTGATGTAAATCTTAAAATATGGAAATGTTATATTTAATTATAAGAAAATTATTTATACCTTACGAACTTTTGTCACAGATAAACCTTTGCTAACTAGCGTATCAGCAATCCACCCTCCAAGATTTGCAGAAAATGCCATTGTAAGCCAAGGCAAAACACAAATTAGCCCAGAGTCCGTAAGATTGAACTTCAGGACCTAGAGAGTCATGAAAAGTAACATATTCTCTGTCAATACAAAGAACTCATACAGCAAGTATCATCCCAATAGCTTCAAGCATTCAAGTTAGTAAAGCTGGAGATTACAACAGTCCACACAAAAATGCATGGGTTCATGGCGTCAGAGTTTTCTGTATCACATAACACACAAGAAGATCATCATCCAGATGATAAAAAGCATGCTTAAGGCAATCAATGTAATAAAGATATCTCTTATAAGGATCAGTAACATGCCAAGTTGCCAACTTGGGACTGCCCATTAAACGATGAGAAGCAATAACCCAAGTAAATGAGGTTTTTGTTTCTGCAACTCTGATCCAGCTTTTCTTCCATCATTCACAGGAGTACCAGACAGCACACAAGACTTGCCCAATATCGAAAGATCTCCATCATCCACCAAAGGCTAAGGCCACCAGACCAAAACCAACCACACCCTCCCTCTTCCCCCTCCCCTTCCCTTCCCTGTTAATGTAAATCATGTCTGCCTATGAGTCCTCACCTCACCTCTTAACTACTTACCAGGACCCTGAAGCCACAGTATTTATGTTTATCTCATTGCTTCATCCAAGTATGAAGGTAACAGAGTGTTTATTTTTTTTGATCGGTAACAGAGTGTTTATTGAAGTTTGTACACATCCAGAAATATTGATGGCTTTTTAATTGCAAGAAATTATTTGAGTGATTCACGAATTGAACTTGTTGTATTCCAACAGCCTCCGATTCTAGGGGTCTAAATCACAATGAGCAGAAAGACTTACTTGATTATAGTAAGTTGGCATCCATGTCAAAAGAATAAATGTCCCCCAGTTGTGACAGAAATGAGACACTATTAGGGCCCATACAGGTGGTTTTGACAAAATCAGTCCCCAAGGTATTGTTTTAACAGGTTCATTGGAAACGCTGTTGGAGATGATCAGCTTCTTCTCTTCAGGCAGCAGTTCTGGATCCTCAAGAGGAGAACTATGCGCCTGCAGGAACAAATCCCAGAAGAAGAAAAGGGGACATATAAGCAAATATAGGTATGGTGAGTGATCAATTTTAGCTGAAATTTCGGTTCTCAGAGATTATTTTTTTTTCATGAAAAAAAAACATAGAACTTAATACTTCCGTAAATGCAGCAAACCTTACCTTACTTAGCCACACAGCAAACCAAACTGTACCTAGAGAACCAAAAGAGAAGAAGACTGATGGCCATCCAAACTGGTGGATTAAAAACGGTGAAAATGCCAAGCCAGTGACTGACCCAAGGTACATCCCACTGTACACTAATGCTAATGATCTACTTCTCTCTGCTACAGGAACCCATTTTGACAAAATATTATTCATGGCAGGCATAGCAACACCCTGTAGGAGAACCAAATTAACGAAACCATACTTTAAGAAAAAGATTATTTGCTAAAAAAGGATATGTAAATCATATCTCTATTGACATATTGTGAGAAATATTAAATTAGTCATGCACATATTCAAGACGAGGAAAGTTTTGTGACATAATTATGGGAAACGCATGTTACAACATTCCTTTCCTAAAAAAAAGCACAGATTTTACAAGATAATTGGAGAAGCACTAACCTCACCTATCCCCATGAAAGCACGAACAACAAGTAAGAAAGGCAACCCAGCTTTGGCAGCAATAGGAGTGAGAGCTGTGGCAATCGACCACCAAACTACACCAAATCCCAGGACCAGCTTTCCACCAACTGTGTCTGCCCATATGCCACCAGCAACCTTTCACTCAAAATTATAAAGTTAGAAGGAACTCTAGAGAAATCTTAACCAAGTAATTAAAATTTTTTATCCTTCCAGGAACAAAGAAAATATAAACAAAAAAGAGAGTGTCAAGCTCGAGCTCTGCAACATCTGCCCTGATGATTACTACCTGGCAAGCCTAAACGGAGGTGAATTTAATTACTTAACCATTGTTTTAAAAAAGAATTGTGTTCAACTTTCGGTCAAAAGTATACCTCGATAGTTCTACGCAAAATTCTGAATAAGGACTTCAACATCGAGTTACATTAGACTAATGGGTGAGAATTTAACGCAGTTTTTTTTTTCTAATGGATGAGAATTTAGCGCAGTTGCATATACAATGGGCTCAGCTATGTCGCTTAAACGATAAAGCAATTGAGAGAAGACTGTGTTACCATACCTGAGTAAGGAGGTAGCCCCAGAAAAAAGAAGACTGTATCAGACCAACTGTGGTTGGGTTCCAATTGAACTCTGCTGACATTGGAAGTATGGCAATGCTCATATTTACCTGCCAAATAAAATCTTTTCAAAGTTGCCAACTGAAAGACTCCAATATTCTTTAACGGCCACTTCAATCCTACAGTGACAGTCTGGTAGTGGCTAACTACACACACTTTCTCATGATATTATAATTCGACTATTAAGCAAAGAAACTTACCCTATCCATATTGCAGAGTAGGAACGCCGAGAAACATAAAACGACAATGACCCATCTTTTGGGAAACCGTTCCAACCAGGGAACTGAACTGTCCTTCTCTTCCTCCCCCAACACGACGCCGTCATGAGTCTCCTCAAACTTCACAGAATCGGAAGCTGAGCTTGAAATATCGTAAGGCTTCGATTTAACATCAGCCCACACTTTCCCGCCTCTTCTCCCCCCGGAACTTCGAAGTGCGGAGACCCGAAATACAGAGCAACATTCTTGGGAGGATGTGCGTACCCGAATCCGAAAAGGAAAAGGGTACCTGGGTTTGACATCGGAACATGAATTTTTCTTTCGGGCTGAAACATCGGGTGGGGTGTTGGGCGTGACAGATAAGGAGTAGAGAAGAGCTCTAGCGCTCATGGCGTTGTAGAGTGAACAGTTCAATACAGAGAGAGAGATTACAAAAATATTTTTTAAATGTAAAAAAAAAAAAAACCAGATTTTTCTGAGATTCGAGTGGTGGGATATTTATGGGTATTGGCTCTAGTTTTGACACGTGGTGGTTGCACGGAGGAGAAAAACCCCAAGAAAGCCCAAAAAAAGAGTTGGGATGGGCTAGGATGGCTTAAGAATATACACTTGGGCTGGCTTGCCAATGCTCGTACATCTGTGTACCTTGGGAGCCCTCTCCGTGTTTTCGTACTCCCAAGAAGTAAGGAAATTTTATTTTTCTCTTAAAATTTTTTGTTGTAGAAAAATTCTATATACCATATTACTATATCAATTTTATTTATATTCAGTATTCACTCATTATAAACTTTGTCTTTCTCTAAACATCTCGATATAATGTCAGGAGCGTCTTCTATCCACACTTTCTCAACATCTAAGTGTACAGCTGCTTTTATTAAAGTACGTGCTACTGTGTTTTTATTTCTATGTACAAATTGCACATTCCACTCAGACCAAACGTTTAAGAATTTCTTCATGTCTTCAATGATCCTTCTATAGTAAGAACGGTCTTCATTTACATCATTGAATGTATTAAGTATAACTCGTGCATTCCCTTCTAAATCACTTTGCTAAAGTTCAAATCACTACAAATTTCCATCGTTTTCCTTAGTGCATAACTTTCTACTATGGCTGGTTGCTCAACATTGCTTCTTTGATCACAACCTGTTACCATCACCTCCTCCTTCTCATTCCTAATGATGATTCTTATCTCCATCTTTGTTGTCTTTACATCAAGTGTCGCATCCCAATTTGCCTTTACAAAGTTCTACCCTAGTGTTTTCCAATGTTGCTCACCCCTTTCTGTATTGGTTGGTCTCTCAAACCTCTTTAATGGTTGTTGAGCTAACTGATATTCATTCAATCATTCTCGTGCTGATTTGATCACACTGCTGAGACTAAGAAACTTCTTTTCGAAAATGAACATTTTCCTTCTGATGCATAAACTTCTCATAATTGTTGTTGTTTCTTCCATTTTAGCCTTATTGAGCTTTTTTTTATCAACACTTCCCATAACTTCAGTAGGTCGTCTTCTTCTATCCTCCATTTCTGAATGGGATTCAAAGCCATAGCCCAAATATAATTTGCAGCAGGGCAGTGCCACAACACATGCATCATAGTCTCTTCTTCTTGTAAGCAGATAGGACATAACATTAAGTTAGGAGAATTGTTATAGTCACAAAAAAATCTCATAAAAATAAACTGCAAATTGATATGGTTTCATATGATATGTTAGATTTACTTTACAATAAAAATAGTTTTATAATCTAACGTACAACATCAAACCATATCAATCTGTGAATTTACTAATATTATAGGATCTCTTTGTGGCTAAATTATTCCTCTTAAATTATTATTAAGATACTAACTTTTAAGAGTATTGTATATTTTGATAGAATGGAAATATTGTATTCATACTATTTAACAATTACTACTTTGTCATGGCCACTAGATTAACTGGCAAGCAATCATTGGATGAGGAGGATAAAACTTTGATCTTATACTATACAAGATACATACATAATTGGATTCATATTTCTTTAGAGTTTTTGTCCAAATTTTAGAACATATAATGGAAGAGATATAGATGCATAAAATACATCTTACCGTATTTATAACTATCTAAGTGAATTTCTTAATGATCATTAAATACTCAATATATAAATAATGTGAGCCCATTTTATAAGTCTATATCTCTCTTATTTTAAACCCTAATCCCCGCATTATCGTTCCACCATTGTTAGGGCCGGCTTACAATTCACATTTATTTATCGTATGGGAAGAAGTGAATTAGGCGGTTGAGTACTAAAAGATACAACACATGAAAAGTACGTAGCAACAGCAACATTAACAAAGAAATTATATCTTGGAGGACCGGAAGGAAGTGAATGATTGAGGCAGAGGATCAAAAGTGTAGGAATGCTTCCAAAGATATATATATATATATATATATATATATATATATATGTTTCTGTTGAGAAATGTAGTACTAGCTAGAGGTGGTCCCTTTGATCATGTTCATGTGTTCAAATTAATTAGTAGATGAAATCAATTAATTAAACACTATCTATGTATATAACACGACCAAATAAACACGAAATTAATTAATTTAAAAAAAAATCGATATGCATGCTTCTTAATTAATTATTCAAATCAATTGGTATATATATGTATAGTACTTCTATTGCTAAAAAAAGTTATATAGTTCTCTTTCTTTCTAATTCCATTTTTATTCTACAGACAATTGATGATCACTGGCCCAAACTGATCGAGGAGTAAGGACTCAGAAATTCTTTCAGAGGATCATTGTGTTCTTTCAATCGATGCCAATTAATAATTACTGACATCCCATGCATATATGCATCATGTATTGATCAGCCAAAATGGTGTTGGTCCTTACAACCTCTTAAGTGAGGAGCTTCATGGACATGATAGGCCTCCTTTAAACAAGCAATTGGCATTATCACTATCACTTGCTATGGACTCTTGTAGTTATATAAAAATAAAAAAAGTACTAAAATTAAATTTTTATTCTAATTAATGTATAATATTTCTACATCAGAAATGTGTTGGATGTATCTATTAATCAATTTAAAACTGAGTTTTATTTAAATGATCTAATTATTTTAATAATTTTACATATGAGTATTTGGGTTCCATATATATTGCAAACGATCATAATCCATATATGCAATATTCCTCCAATATTCCAATTAAAGAAATATGAGAATTAATATTTTAGCCACAAAGTGATACTATAAAAGTAAACTTATAAACTGATGTGACTTAATGTGGTTCGTTAGATTGTAAAGTAAATCTAACATATCATATAAAGTCATGTCAGTTTGTGAATTTATTTTTGTATGATCTGATCTTTATTATACCTATAGCACTATTGAAAAAATATTATAAGCGACATCATCAAAAAATTCCCACAGGTTTATCATGTAGTCCCCACATTGTTGCACAATATGCATTTTTGTAAAATTTGTAGACTGATGGATAAGGCACACCACAACTATCAATTATGCCATGTTTAACTACCCATATTAATCAAACGAGCAAGTTGTAAATGATAAGATAGGATCATCCATGAAGACAACGAAGCAAGATCAGAAAAAACATCTTTAAAAAATGATAAAACCAAAAAATAGAAAACAAAGTCATATAATCATGTTATGCGTTGTGGCATCAAATCATTTGCTGCAAAAAAGATTATCTATATAGATATAATCTCATGACCTTTACTGTCTAATTCGACATTGTACCCACAATATTAATAATCATGCATCAAGTGTCGATGCAAATTATAATGCAATGCCACCTTAAAGATCAAACATGAATATTAATGCTAGCTATGGCCGATTCAGGTGCTGCTTTTTTACATGGCCACCTGCCTAGAAAGTGACAGTACTGACTGCATCATGTAGTACATTTATTCACATTTTTTTTCATTTATATATATATATATAATATATAAATATAAATATATGTAAGTTTACTTTTCCTAAAGTGACTGCTCAACTATGAAAACGATAGTGTCGGCAGCTTTAGAAAAAGAGCGTGAGAATACATATATAAGAAAGCTTTTTCTAAAGATCAAAGTCCTAAAGGCTATTAGTATTAGGTAAGAGAAAATAACCAGAGCTTCTTTTACGGCCAGCTTTTCTTTTATGCTGATCCACAGTGTCTGATCATCGTTTACTTCCTCTTGAAGAGTCAAACATTAAGTCAAAGTCAATTCCAATCAAAGGTAACGTAGTAATTATTATGTTTATGCCTTATTATAACATCCATTTGCAGATAGATCAGACGTTCGAATTCTCATAATTATGAATGTGTACTTCAAATATATATAGATACCCAGAAGAAGGTTGAACTAATACAGTAATTAACTCTTTGCTTGGCCTAATGGGTATTTAATAAACAATTCATTTTTCATTTTATTTCCAAAAGAAGAAAAAGATCATTATGCCATATATACACACTTCAAGCTCATGTACATATATATGATGGAGATCAGCATATTTTAACTTGGGATAATGGCATGTGTGATCGATCATGTGTAACCCCATTATATATTGAAGGTAAAAACTAAATAATCTGATGTTATTATTCTACTTGTAACTCTAATATCTTCACGATGAAAACTTCTATTTATATATAAATCAGTGTGGATAACAAATTAACTAATCAATAAAGTATTTACATGACATAATTTGATTTGAAATGAAAATTTAAAATGTAAAATCTTACAAATCAAACTTTACAAATCATTTAAGTAACATGGATGATGTGCTCCACGTACATATCGGATTAAAAATAAAATAACTCTTTTATCAATAATTCATTTACAAAATTAGATATATAACATGAAACATAATATACATACATACATATATATGGGAGAATAAAGGAAAAAAAAAAACATCTTAATTGGTTCACGAATTAAGAACTAGTTAGACGTCTTTACATATTTTGATTTTATCGAGGCCAATATCAAATCTGACCTAACTTATCACATGATATTCTTTTTTGTTGTCATCCGCACACTATATATATATATATATAGGGTGCGGCTACTCATCTTGACGTTAGGCATACTGCTTAGTATAAAAAAATATAATATATATCTTTTTTTATATTTTTTTAATATATTTAAATATATTTAAAAAATAAAAAAATATATCAATATATTTAAAATCAATTCCTTAATCACAAGTAAAAAAAAAATTTTAACCAGCAGTCAAATAGAGATATCAAAATGAGTAGACATAATATTATTTTCCATATATATATATATAATAAGAATCAAACAAAATAACTAACTCACGAATCAAATTAAATTTTGATAAGCATGCAAGAAAAAAAATGGAAATTAAAGACTATTAATTATTCCAGCTTAAAGTGTACGTTGGCGCAAAGTGACAAACCGAATCATCAAACAGACCCAATTTTCAAAGATCCCCCATATTAAACAACCAGGAAATGAAACATGGATCGAGTAGTAAATATTTGTCAATTCTCATGATACAATATTATATGAAAAATTCTAAATAAGGAGATCACGGCCTTAATGCATGGGCGTGGAATATTAGACAAATTAATGAGCTGGTAAAATGAACGGGAGACACGGAGGGATCATCAGGATTTTTATCGGCTGAAGAGAAGATCACATTGGCCCACCCATTGGGAAAGCTAGCCTTCTCCCTCATGTTAGTTTTATCCAAAGGTCATGCATTCATCAATTTGTGGCCCCCATGCATATATAGATTCCAATATGTCGCGACATCTTGTTTTAGAATCTCCAAGAAATTAATATCATCGATCCATCGGCATGATCATCATCATCATCTTGTGAGGTGAGGCATGAAAACATGGGGGACAACCTCAAATTATTTACAAGCTTGTTAAATATTTACCTAGTGAAACGGTATATATAAAGACATTATGCATGAAAATGATCATTTGTCCCAACTTGACTAGGCCGGTTTGTATGAATGTGGTGTTGACATGATACAATATCCTGATCAGCTTGATTTTATTAAAGATTCAGTACTGATCATAATATATATGGAACCAAAGGTACTGGGTGTTTTGTCTAAGGAATGTATTGTTTATAAAGGAAGAATCTCTCGATCGAGTTGTTACCACTTTGAGAGTGATGATCTCAAGTGAAATAAAGATAGACACATGATGTAGTTAAAGGATAATGATAGCTCCTACCATCGGCCTTTTACTACTCTATAGTGTATTTGAAATTTTTATTTTTTTATTATTTTCTTTTAAGTATTTTTTTAATATTCTTAATCATTAAAAAAAATTAAACAAATTCACTAATAACCACTTGCTTTTTTTATATATAAGAGTCGGAAGCCACATATCCAATAGTGACCCTGTCCCAATTTTATTAATAGCCCTTACTTATGGAGGAGAAATATCGTGGTAATAAAACCGACACTCGGGATTTACAAAAACACGATCCCTTGTATCCAACCAAAACAAAAGCAAAACCAAACCAACAAAACTCAAAAACCAACCTAAAAAACATCTAACAACAAACCAATACAACCAAACCATAGACCTGCCTATAAAATCAAAACCGAATAAACTTGCTCTTTGATCCGCACCTCCACGATTCTGGAGAATATGACTTCCTGCTCAAAACTAACACTTCAGTAAAACCATATTCTGCACGAAACTTCTAACACATTTCACACCACTTAACCCCGCATCCTAGCTCATACACCTAATTGCTGGAAGACCCCACTTATTTACTCTGATCAAGCCCCGCAGCAAAGGAGGGAGCTCACTCATGATATTCCATTCCACTTCACCTTCTCTTGCGCCTCTTCTAGCTAACCAATCCGCAACCGCATTTCCTTCCCTATGAACATGCATAAACTTTGGATCCATATTTGTGAGCAAATGTTGAAGATCCTCCCAAAATTCCTCCAAATACCAAATACCACATCTATTATTCTTCAACCATGACAGAAGCACTTTAGAATCCATTTCAATATCTACTGCTACAAAATTCATATTTTTACAATGTCTAACTCCCTTGACCAACGCTCGCAACTCTGCATAAATGCTATTTCCATACCCGAGATTCCTGGAAAATGCTAACAACAAAGCTCCATGCATGTCCCGAATAACTCCTCCAGCCCCCGAAGCTCCTGGATTCCCTAGACTACTTCCATCCGTATTCAGCTTCACACGTCCCTGTAACGGCTTAGACCATGCTATATATTTTATTTGTTGACGTTTGATTGGGATTTGAGGAATATTCAGACTATTAAGAATGTGAAAGTCAATTTGAGTAAACTTCTTTGGCTTAGAAAACCCTTGACAAATCACGCATATTCACTGTTTGATAGATTGCCTCACTACCTGCACAGATTCAACCTTACCTTCCATACGGGCTTTACACCTTCTAGTCCATAACCTCCACGAAATGATAGTAGGCAATACACCCAAGATGACACCTATTTGAGATGCAGATGAAGCTCTATGAAACCAACTAAGGCAGGTTTCATGCCAATTTCTTCCAACCGGCAGACCAATAATAACTCCAAATTTTTTGCAAACCTCAACTGCAACCTCTCCTTCAAATAAAACGTGGTTTAAATCTTCATATTTTCCTTTATTACAACAATTGCACCTCGAGGCTAAAGGAATTCCAATTCTCCTAATTCTATCATCCACTGCTAAATCTCCATGCCAAGCCTTCCACATTAACACATAAATTTTTTTTGGAAGCATGTTATTCCAAATCCATTTATGCCCCTCCAAATTCTGGCCTCTAACCCGAACACATTCCCAAGCTGATTTTGTGGAAAACTTACCACTTTCAGTATTCGTCCAAAATAACAAATCACTTCCTTCTTTACAATTATCAAGGACTTCTAGTACCCTCTCCGCATTTTCAGTCCCCAATAGCCTCTCTAACTGTGCCATATCCCATCCTCTAGCCAGTTGGCATTCTTTAACTTTCAAAAGAGGTTGCTCACTCACCAAAAAATTAGCAGAAAGAGGCCCCTGATCCAACCATTTATCATACCAGAAAAATACATTTCCTTCTCTAATTTTCCATTTAGAATTACTCAACACAGTAGGGATACTTCTAACAACCATACGCCAAAAACTTGTACCTTTTTGAGAACCCAGCAGCTTCAAAGGTTTCTTCCCCACATATTTCGAACGAAAAAAGTTTGTCCAAAGAGAATTTTCATGCATCAATTTCCAGGCGAATTTTAAATGAAGAGCCTTTTGCATTTCATCGAAAGATCTTATACCCAACCCTCCTTCTCCTATTGGCCTACATATTTTACTCCAAGCAACCCATTTTTTCTTTCCCTTTTCATCACTTTCTCCCCAAAAAAGAGAGCTCATTAACCGATTTAATGAAGATATAATTAATTTTGGAACTTGCAAAACTACCAATAGATGTAATGCCATACTTGCCAGAACATGTCTCAATAGAATCACTCTTCCCCCTACCGATAACAATTTCATTTTCCATCCACTAATTTTTGTTTTAACCTTATTCACCAACTCCTCCAAATCACCAATTTTAAGTCTTCCCGAAACAATAGGAACCCCCAAATATTTAAAAGGAAACTTTCCTTCCGAAAACCCCGTCAATCTCTTGAGATTCCTTCTTCTATCTATTGGAATTTTTTTGAGAAATACATAGCATTTTTTTCTTTATTAATCAATTGACCAGACCACTTCTCATATGTAGCCAAAATATTTAGAATACACCAAATTGATCGATGGCCTCTATTAGTGAATATGACCACATCATCCGCATACATTAGATGAGAAATTAAAGTAGTACCTCTAGCTTGAGTGAAATGGCCAAAACTTTTCTCTTCCACCCTTTGTTTTATTAGCCGAGATAGGACTTCCTGTAAAATAATAAACAAATAAGGCGACAAAGGATCCCCTTGCCTCAATTCTCTACCACCCTTGAAAAATCCTTTTATCGTACCATTCATTAATATAGAATACCAAGGCGTAATAATACATTCGCTAATCAATCCACAAACTGTAGGAGAAAACCCAAATGATTGAAGCACATTCAGGAGGAACTCCCAATCAACACAATCATATGCCTTGGCCATGTCGAGTTTCAACACCACATTTCCCCCATGGATTTTTTTATTAATAGAATGGACCATTTCCTGAGTCAGACTGATGTTTTCAAATATATTTCTTCCAGGAATAAACACACCTTGTTCAACAGATATTATTTTTGGAAGTAGAGTTGCCAAACGGTTGACAATCACCTTTGAACAAATTTTATAAAACATCGAACAAAGGCTTATCGGCCTAAATTTATCAAACCCCGTTGGCATATCCATTTTTGGGATTAATACCACATATGAAGACGTATAAAATCTCGACCATTTACCTCCTCTAAAAAATTCTTCCACAGCGGCCATAATATCCATCTTAATAATGTCCCATACGCTTTTAAAAAAACCCGATCCAAAACCATCCAGCCCCGGTGCACTATTTGAAGGAATGGAATCCAAAGCATTTTTCACTTCATGAATCAAAGGAACTTCACCAATTGCCTCACTTTCTTCCAATGTTATAACAGGCGATATAATATGAGATAAATCCGGCAAACTTTCCTGACCCTCCTTTTGCAGAAAATTGGAGAAATAATTTACTGCTCTTAAATGGATCTCCTCAGGAGATCTCAAATACGTTCCATCTTGGAGCCTCATTTCCGTTACTCTTTTTTTTCTTTTGTAAGATAAATACGCATGAAAGAAATGTGAATTTTGATCCCCTTCCGTGCGCCATTTAACTTTTGCCATTTGAGCCAATCTAGTTTCTTCTCGGCGTCTCCAATTAGCTAATTCCATATGTTTAAGCACAAGTTCTTGTTCAATCCCCGAATCCCATTCCTGTTGTAGCTCAGATTCAAATCCCTCAATTTGAGTTTCTAACCCCTGTATATATGCCTCGGTTCTTCCAAAAATAGTCTTATTCCACTCTCGCAAAGCTCCTCTTAATTTTTTCAACTTGAAAGCCAACATCAGAAGGCTTGTTCCGCCCACTTCCTCCTTCCAAATACTCTCCACAAACTCATGGAATTTTGGATGCTCTATCCACATTTGTTGAAACTGAAATGGAGCAGGTCCATACAGAAAAGGGTCTGCCTGGAATTGAATAAACAGTGGCGAATGATATGACGTTGATCTCGGTAAATAATAATTATTCACATTTGGGAATCTTGTCAAGCAACTTGTGGCGCCCCCAATCCCCTTACATAAAATACACAGGGATCGAGACACCAGGATGGTGACAACACGGTCACACATCCCAACGAAGTGCTAGTGTGTGTACATGCAACAGTGTACAAATAAAATAATGCAGCGGATAGTCAACTAAGTACCAGAATTTATTTACAATCAAACATCAGTAAAGATTTAAATAGCAGTTATACAGTCATCCATAAAATATATTACAATAGTTTCAAATAAACAAACGAGTGATCCCAGATCACTCCTCAGGCGGAGCCGTCTCCTCAGGCTCGCCCTCCTCCTCCTCATCTGCATCAAAATCTGCGTTACCACAAAATGGTATCGCAGGTAAGTATGACCTCAAATAACAACGTAATATAAAATGCATTAAATGCAACTAACATGCATGCACATGATGAAATATGCATTTTTCCACAAGACATCATTTTCCCCGAAAATGATAATTTTCCAACACACGCCAAAATCCCATTTTGGCCCAAAATATCCGTAAAACATTTTCCCAGAAAATGATTTACCTAGAAATCCAACTCGCACTATTTTCCCAGAAAATAGTGCATTAATTCCATATGCACCATGCATTAATTCCATATGCACCATGGCCTCCCCTATGGACCATCCGCACGTCCTGGCTTCGTAGCGGTGCTCAGTTCCGCGCCCAGCGCGTACATGGCCAAGCACCCACACTACGCAACGAGTGATGCCCAGTTCCGCGCCCAGCGCGTACCTGGCCAGACATCCTCTAGTCCCCGCCAGCAGAAGGACCACGGAGTCGACACGAGACCATCTCGTCCGATCCCATTGTCACCCGGTGACAATCCAGGGGACGTTACTCAGTATATTCGGCTCCCGAGTAACCAGAGGAGCTCCACCGAGTTAATACGCCATCTTGGCTTGGGGTCATGTTACACACACACCCAAAATCCATTCTCACATGAAAACCCAGTTTTCATAAACACATGAACATGAATGCAATACACGAAAACCCAGTTTTCTTTACAAACATGATCATGCATGAAATAATGATATGAACATGCACCAACACTGATCCAACATCCATCCAGAACCAATCCCAACAAATCCAATCAAAACAACTCATCAACAACCAAACCAAATAAACCAAACCAACCAAACAACTCCAATCACAAATCCATCCGACCCCCGAACTCCTCGGACTCAGTCCGGCATGCCAAAAATACAGTGAAATGGGTTAGTGTAAAAATATATTTAAATTACGAAAGTTCTTTGGAGAAATACTTACAATGCTATAAAGCAATTTCTGAAGGATCACGAAACTGCAAGAAGTGGAAAAACAGCTACAGAACAGTGTAAAATACACTGTGGCCGTGGGTCACAGATACCCACTTTTCAACGGAGACAAACGAAGACCCAAAAATGATAGGGTAGGGCCTAAGGAGGTCGGTGAAGCTAGTGGTGGTGAAGGTTGGCCGTGGATGGTGGCGCAATGGGCGGTAGAAGACCAAAATACCCAAATCGAAAATGTAGATGGTGGAGCTTCACCGGTGGCGGATCGGAGCTGGGGTTGGGTCCAATGGGTTGCCAAGAGGTCGAGGATGATGTGGTAGGAAGATGGTGGCCGGAGGTGGCGCGACGGCGGCGCTGGAACGAAAGTGACGCCGTGGCTTGAAGGGCTGGTGGTGGTTAACGGCGGTGATGGAGGAGCTGGAAATGAAGGGGGGGTGATCGTCGGCGGCAGGGGGAGCGGAGGAGCCGGGCGGTGTCGACCACCGCCAGCGCACGGCGGCGGGCTGGGGAGGAGAAGAACAGACGGAGAGAGAGAGAGGGAGCTGGACGCGCGCACGGGAAGAAAACCAGGAAAATAAAAAGAAAAGAAAGAAGAAAAAGAAAAAGGAAGAAAAAGAAAAGAGGAAAGAGAAAATGCAGAGAAAGAAATGAGGTCTAATCCTCATAACTTGGGTCACAAAAATGATCCAACGGAAATGATTTCAAAACCTCAAGTTAAATAAAATAATTTAAACGTAATGGTAAAGTCAAATTGAAATAATTAAATTCCACAGTAATTAAATAAATATTAAAAGTAATTTAAATGCATAACAATAAATAAATATTAAGAAAGCACATAAAAATAATTTTCACCAAATTAAAATCATAGAAATAAACTCATTAAAAATCCAACCAATTTTAAAATACGAGAATAAAATTTAAATAAATAAAAATAATCCTTTAGTAAAAATACAATAAAATGCGGGGTGTTACACAACTAGCATTCAATAAACCTCTGTCCAATTTTGCCCAGCTACGTGATAGACCTCTTTGGCCATTACACCAAGAAAACCTTCTTCCCAAAGACTTCATGTCCATTAATCCACAATTCTCAATCCAAGAATTAAAATCCTCCATTGCCATTCTCGGATGTAGTCTACCACCTCGACGTTCCGAATCATCCCTTATAATATTGAAATCACCTACAATAATACAAGGTTCATTTCCTAGTACTTGACCATTGAGAGACTCCCACACATCTCTCCTTTCAACCATATTACATTTGGCATAAACAAAGCAACAAATGATATTTGTAACCCCATCATCAACACGAGTTAAAATATATTGTTCTTTACATAAAATCGTCTGAACTGAAATATCATTTTGCCAAAGCACCCAAATTTTTCCAGCTTCCCCATCATTAGTAATAAACTTATCCATGTGTAGAAAGTGTAACACATCCTGCACCTTATCAGATGATGCAAAAGATTCCATTAAAGCAACAATTTTCGGTTTTAATTTCCTAACCAAGTTTTTCAATCCACCTCTAGAGGTTCGAAGACCTCTAATATTCCATGATAAAATGGGACTAATCATAGAGAAAATTTATTTGGTCGGGCTATCACCCGATTCGAAGTACGAACCTTTTGAAGCATTTTCCGAGCTCTTTTTTTTTTTTTTCTGAATATCAGCTCCCTCATTATCCGTGGCATAATCTCTTTGCTTAGAGAAATTTTCAACATTTAATTCCGTATCTGGTTCAGAAACAGTATCCTCCATACAAGTGTTCTTCTCATCATTCTCCTCTGGTATTATTTCCAGTTTCGAATCTGAATCTGTCTGTTGTACTACCTTTTCAACGTTCAAATCCCTCTCCATTTCCAAAACAGAGTTCTCCCTATTAACGTTTTCATCAAACTTTGCGTCCGGCAACCCCTGAGATTCCAAACTTATAGAATCATCTATTCTCACTCCCTCTGTTTCTTCTTCTTCTATTTCCTCTACATGAACTTCCTTACCTGATAACACATTTTCTTCAGTCAACCTAACATCATTTCCATTTCCCTCCAGATGGTCTTGAATTTCTCCCTCCTTTGCACCACGAACCTGTTGCGTAAATCTTTGATCCTGATTCGAAACCAAATTTTCACTCGTATTTCCTTGTTCCATTCCTGCACCCATCATCATCAAACCATTGCCTTTATCATTAACCTCTTTTGGACTCGCTAGTTTATCTGTTTTCGTAGCTTCTATGTCCTTTACATTCTTACATACCCAAACCTTTTCTCCATTTATTCGAGTCTTCAATCTACACGTACGTACGTTATGCCCTTGTACTTTACATTTCGGACAAAACGCTGGGAGAGTCTCATAAATTACTTCCTGTTTTCGCCCCGACCCTGGCATCCCAATCCAGAAATAAGAAATCGATTCTTTTGTTGCGTCCATCTCCAAGCATAAACGTGCTCCATCCTAGCACATTTTTGTTGGATTGTCTCTTCTAATGTATCGACCAATGGGAGCGGTTAAAATCTTTACAAAAGATTCATGGTAGAAATTTGGTGGAAGACCAGGCAGCACTATCCAGACTGGGACCAACGATGGTTCTTCATCTTCATTGAAATCTGGTTTCCAATGAAAAGCTCGATATTGAACCCCATTAACCTCACAAGTTTCACGAGAGAGTGCAAGAAATCTTTTTCATTTGACATTCGGATGAAAACATTTCTTGGTCTTCGCATAGCTGAAACCATCGGCATGCAAGATAAGCCCCACCGGAGATGAATAAATGACCAAATCGCATCCAATGAGGGTCTCTGCCTTAGGAACTTTAGCACAAGAGAGAAGCGAAAATGTTCAGCAGATCGGGCAATTTCTTCTTTAGAGAACTGAAAATAAAGTTCTCCATCCACGTACTTTGGCCCCCGGTGAGGCACAGACATTTCAGGTAGCAGTTGCGGAACCATCAAGACTAGTTCCATGTAAGAATGTCGACCTGCCTCGACGCTCTTGGCCACCATGGCTCTCTACGCAAAGAGAACTCGAGGAATCCAACCCTCGTTAACTAATCTTTCAGTTTCATGGAGCTTTTTTGAAGCTTTCTTTTCTAAAAAAAAAAAAGACCGGCAAACGAAGAGACTTGTAGAGTTAATAACAATTTGTGAATTTGTGATAGGAAGCTAGTAAACCTATCATTATCCGTATAGTTGAATATTAATAAATGTTGTAAAGTCAAATTAATTTATATATCTATTTTTTCATTTAGAACTCTAAATTTTGATAACAATTTTTTTAAAAAAAAAAAAATCTTGATCTATATATATATATATATATATATATATGATTACGGTGAAGAACAACTTAATTAAAGCTGTATTAATTAGTTAAACATCACTGCTGCTAAAGTAGTTAGGATTCTTTGAAAAGCAGGTTTTAACAACTCATTTATGACAAAGTTTGAATCATGCATTGATGGAAGGGATTGAAATATTATTAGGAGCTAGCCCTACGTCTAATTTACAATTTACAGTGTCGATGAAAGCTAGCAAAGCTCTTCCGATCCCCCGCCACCTGTATTAATTGGGAGGGGTCAGTTTGCAGATTGAAAACCTAGTTTCAGTAAACGTGTAGCTTGGTCCATGCAATAATATCATCTATAGCTAGCTGCATGCATATATATAAATATTATATATAGACACGACTGAGCCTAGTTGATCTAACTAGCTATATATCTATATAGATGCAATATATATGCATGCGCATGGCCCATGGTCCTATATATTTAGATCGATATATCGAGATTAGCTAGCCGACTGCCATATGCATGTGCTTGGCAATTAAGTCAGCATGCACACTGTACTAATATCTCCCAGGAACTTCGACAAACGTTTCCAGATCGAACGTGACGACCACTAATTTATTTATTTATTTTTATTTTTTTGCAATAAAAGAATCAATACTGTTTGGGCATTCGAGACGATCGATCAATCGAGTTCCATGTACGTCCATGGTTATTACTTTCCCAGCGAGAAGTAGTTTAGGCATGCAACTGATCATGTGAATTAAATTGATGTTCATGTGTGATTTCAGGGATATTCATAACTAACTGAGGTTGCATGCATGCATGCAACTGAACTCGCGCAAAAGGAATCAATTCCTTTCGAATATGATTCTTTCGTCTTTCAAGGGATAACGTGCTCATGAGCCAGCAGTTGTTGTACGCATGACAAACAAAAGAAAATTAAAGATGACTCAAAAAAAGAGGAACCCACTGGGAAACCATTTCCTAATTATCCCTGGAAGTTCTACACTCACTCTCACAAAAGGCTTAATTAATATATTTATATATATATATATATATATATGTTCTGATGCGGTTCCTTCATTCTCCTTGGAGAATGGGGCAGTAATTTGTGTGTGTTGAAAATAAAATAGTAAAGATTGCGTATCTATCTGATTAGATTTGCTCTTAAAGTATGAAAATTATTGAACTAGAAATGAGCAATGATCATATGATCTCTTTCAAAGAGAAAAACAAAACAACAAATGAACAGATCGAAGAGATCAGAAGGCTTTGGATTCTACATGAGACACGTAGGGGATGAAACGACAATTTTATTACATACTAATCAATATATAAATTAAAAGCAGCTTTGATCAGAGAAGGTAATATTTTTTGAACTACGTACTTATATATATCCCTTATTCATAAAACTCTGCATGATCATAATTCCATTAGATCGACTGCTTGCTGATGGGGAGGGCCGGCCGGGGACCCTACACATGTAGAGCCACGTCTCTTTCTTATATTGGTAGTTGAATTACATTCTTTTCCAAGGAGATGTTTCCAATTTATTAACAGCACTATACCACATGCCAATGTCGCTCTGAGCTAGTCTGAATCATGTCATGGTAAATCTTTTATATATCTTGTTTTTACTACTCGTCAAGATCACACACAAGTTGGCTTTATATATAAACAAGGAAAAAAAACCTAATTAACCAATGAGAAAAAAGAAAAAAAAAAAAAAAAACAGGCCATGGAGATTTGCTTCTGTCTTGAGTTTTGAACCAATAGAAGGCATACTTATATGCTTACAAAAAAATAAAAGTGCTCAAATATTAATATTCAAAATATTATATAAATTACTAAAAAATCAATGCAATTAATTAAGGAGCTAATTAAATTAATTATTTAATCAATGAATGAATTATATATAAGCTTAGAAACACGAGGGAAATAATAATGCAGAGACTGTTACTTTCGGTTAAAGGAGATATTAACTGACCCCTCCGACATATAGGCAATTAAACGTGATGAAAGCCATTCTCTTTTCTAATGATGGAGGAACGAGAAATTTATCATAACATTGTAAACAGAAACGGAGAATAGATGCCATGAAGTTGCGTTACACCTACTCTTTTAGCTTTATTCTTCCACAGCCCCCACCTACGTCACCTTTCCCCCCCATTAATTCCTTCCTTTCTTTCCTTGATCACTTTCTTCCCGTGCCTCTTCCCCTAGCTTTTTCCTTCCATCATCATTCACACCAACATCTCTCTCTCTCTCTCTCTCTCTCTCCATGGCCTAAACCAGAGCTCAGGCTCAAGCTCATGCTCTAGACCGATGGCTGCAAGCGTCGTAACATTCTTCAACAAGTTCCTTTCCATCTTCATCCTCCTCCTCCACCTTGGTTGCTTCATTTTCAGCACCAACTCCGACCACAGACATTCGAAGAAGCGGAAAGCTTCTCACCTCCTTCTTCCCTCTGCTTCCAAACCCAGCAAAGCTCTATCCACCTCTTGGTCCTTCTGCAAACGTATCTTCTCCTCCATATCCTGCAAAAACAGTTCCAAGCAAACCCATCCGACTACTCCCACCACCCTATCCTCCGCCAGATCATCACAGCATTCCGTTGCCCCCATCATCGCCCCAGAAACCCACTTATCGCATTCTCCTCGTAAAAGTCCACCCCCAGAATCCGACATCTCGGCAGATAACCCATTCTTTCCTCTGCGAAACGATATCTTCCCCTGCACAGCCTGCGGCGAAATCTTCCCGAAACCCCAGCTCCTCGAACAACACCTGGCAATCAAACACGCTGTGTCGGAGCTCGCAGATGGAGATTCGGGGAAGAACATTGTCCGGATCATATTCAAAACGGGATGGACCGACAACGTAAAGAGCCCGAAAATCCATCGGGTTTTGAAGATCCATAACAGCCCGAAGATACTTTCGAGGTTCGAAGAGTACAGAGAGTCGGTGAAGGCTAAAGCTGCGCGAAACGGTGGCGTTAGGAGAAGAGACGAGAGGTGCATAGCCGACGGGAATGAGATGTTGAGGTTCCACTGCTCGACGTTCCTATGTGATCTAGGACTCGATGGGAATTCCAACATTTGTAACCAGCAGTACTGTAGCGTGTGTGGGATTATCAAGTCCGGATTCTCACCCAAGTTGGACGGGATTTCCACGCTATCCACGAGCTGGAGAGCACACGAGGCAATTCCGGAAGAGATCGAGGAGGAGTTCAAGTTCATGAATGTGAAACGGGCAATGCTGGTTTGCCGGCTAGTGGCCGGTAGGATCGGATGCGAGTCGGATGATGACGTGGACAAGGAGGACGGCGGGTTTGACTCGGTCGCCGGGAGGAGTGGAAGTGGGGCACATACGAGAGTGGACGAGGAGGAGTTGTTGGTGTTTAATCCGAGGGCTGTGCTTCCTTGCTTTGTGATTGTGTATACTGTGTGAGTACCGCGAATCATAGATCCTACGTACGGTTCTTATTTTCTTAATCATGGATTGTAATTCTAGATATGCGGTGGTGGTTGTCTACTGCTTCTTACAAGTTTTGATTAGTCTGTGACCCAGAAATGGTCACAGGCTCAAACCCACCGTAATGAGTACGTACCAGAAGTGTCAGGTGTCAGTCCCACGTGATAAACTTCGCGCCCTTAGTCATTAGGATAAGTACTTTGTATTACGAGGTTGTGAGAGATATTTATCACCATGCGAAATGGGCAACCTAAGCAGCTCCAAAGAAGTGGTTTAGGGTCAATTCTAGGATCATGGTCCCTTTTAATGTGTATGTATGTCTTAACTTGATGGATGGAATCGAGCTTTTAACCAAGAAATACCAATTTGTGAGTAGGCATAAAGTCGTGTTTTGTGAGATTAACTAAGCTGCTCTCATGTTTAATTCATTGCTTGATGGTAGTTGACACTACAAGAAAAAGTAGCTATTGATTTTGATGAGACAAGTAACTCCATGCATCACGGCTTTAGTCGAGTCATTTACTTTCCATAATTCTTGCATTCTGTACAACTCATCATGTATACGTTAGGCCAAGAGTAGCATGAGCTGTACATTCCTTTTATATTAATTTCTCATACAGCTCACAATACAAACATGTCTTCCTCTTCAACGTCTCAGATCCCTCTTGTGGATACCTCCTCCTTTGGTTATTTTTCCGCCAAGACCAACTTGCCCGATATATCAATCAAATTAGCCTCTACCAATTATTTCCCTTGAAAAGTACAGGTAATTCCCATTCTTAGAGGTCATGGTCTTCTAAACTACGTTACCAATGAAGTCTCCTGCCCCCCTTCAACCATTATTGATGACAATGGTGTACAGTCTTTGAACCCAAAAGCAACAAAGTGGCTGCGTCTCGACTCTCGACCAGTTGATTCTCAAATGGACCAACAGTCCCTCTCCGATGCTCCTCTTTCTCAAGTAATTAATAGTAAAATATCACATGATGCATGGAAGGTTCTTGAAACTTTGTATGGTCGACATACACGAGATAGGGTTCAACAAATGTGTGGAGAGTTACAATTTCTCACCGAGGGTTCATCTTCCATGGAAGGTTATTTGCACAAGGCCAAGTCTTTGGCTCTTTCCCTTTGTGGGGCTGGGAAGCCTATGGATGATGATGACTTCATCATCTGCTTACTAAGAGGTTGAGGATCTGAGTTTGATCCTATAGTTGCTGCCTTAAAATCTAGAGACAGTTTTTCTCCTCTAGAAAATGTCATTTGCAAATTATGGGACTTTGAAATTCGACTTTCTTCATCTGCTCGAGACAACACTTCAGTAGTTATTCTATATACAAACCGAGCAATGACTTCAAAGTCTAAAGGTAATTCTTCCACCTGTGCTCATGGATATGGCTATTCACCATGATATAAAGGCAACCGTGTAGCCTCACGGTCTCAGGATCATTCCTCTGGTGGTCGCACTCCACAAGCTTCAAATCAAAGTAGTCGTGGACATGGTCGCAATGGTATTGGTCGTAGCTCCTGCATTACATGCTTTCAATGTGGAGGTCCCAATCACAAAGCAGATGCTTGTTGTGCATCCGAAAGCAGATCAGTACAAATCATTTCTGGCAGTGCAGGTTGGCGACACAGTTGTTAAACCATGATTCCCTGACACTGGAGCCAACCAACATATGACTCCAACCTCCACAAATGTACAAGTATTCGAACTTACCGAGCCATTAACTCGGTCATGATCAGTAATGGATCTAACCTGACTATTTTTGGTGTTGGTACCTCTATTCTTCCTTATACGTCCTTGGTTTTGAAAAATACATTGGTTTTTCCTCAGTTTCAGAAGAAACTTCTTTCAATTTCTCAATTTACCATTGACAATCATTCTTGTTTTATGTTCTATCCATGGGGCTTTCTACTCTAGGACCTAAGGACGAGACAAATGCTACTTAAAGGGCTGGTTCAAGATGGTTTATATCCATTGTATCCTACTTTCAATACAATATCTCCTACTACTTTTATGGTCGCCAAAGTCTCTAGCACCAAATGGCATACTCGGTTTGGTCACCCTAATCATAGGACCCTTCAATGTTTATTGTCATGTCTCCATGCCTTGAATAAACAAATTACTTTATATGAAGGTTGTGTTTTAGGCAAATCAACAAAGCTACCTTTTCATCCTCACAGTTCCCATGCTCTTTCGTTTCTTCACACACTACACACTAATGTATAGGGTCCCGCTCCTATTTGCTCTTATGATGAATGCTGGTTTTATTTATTGTTGATCAATTTTCTCGATACATTTAGATTTTTCCTATGGCCCAAAAATCTAATGTTCTTCAATTATTCCAATGTCCCTTAAATTAATGATAAATTAATTTAACACTCATGTAAAAATTATTCAAAGTGGTCATGGTGGAGGATTTGTAAACCACATGAGTTTAAAACAATATTTTCTATCTCAAGTAATTAACCATAAAATATCTTGTCCTAGCACTCCAAAACAAAATGCAGATTCCGTTGCTACTTCTACAGATCCCAAAACTTTTAAACAAGCACAAAAGGATGTATAATGGCAAGATGCACTCAATCAGAAATTTGTGCGTTTCATGAGAACCGAACTTGGACCCTTGTTCTCCCTTACTCCAAACATGAATTTAGTCACAAGCAAGTGGGTCTTCAAAGTAAAGACACAAACTGATGAATCTATTGAACGATACAAAGCTTGTCTTGCAGCTTGAGCTTTGCACAACTTCAAGGCCTGGACTACAATAAGAATTTTAGTCTGGTAGTTAAACCATCAACCATTCGGTTGATCCTCATGATGGCCTTATCACAATGGTGGTTTCTCAAACAACTCATTGTAAGTAATGCTTTCTTGCATGAAGAGTTGCAAGAAAAAGTTTATTTGACTCAACCATCCGTGTTTGAAGATCCCCATTGTCCTAAGTATATTTGTCAACTTCATAAGGCCTTCTATAGTTTAAAACAGGTTCCTCGACCATGGTATCTAAAGTTTAACAACTACATTCACCAATCAGGTTTTCAAAGATGTCCTTATGACACCTCCATATTTTTTCGTCAAAATAAATATGAGATGCTTATTCTACTTATTTATGTAGATGATACTATTCTCACGCGGAATTCAGTGTCGTCAATCAACACACTTATTTCTCATTTATCCAAAATATTTCATATGAAAGATTTGGGTGATTTGCATTATTTGCTCGGTGAACAAGTGGCTTGAGAGGATGATACTTTAACTCTCACACAATCACAATATCTTATTTCATTACCACAGCGCTTTGGTTTTGAAGGGGCAAACATGTTTCCACTTCACTTGCTCCTAGTGTTCATTTCTTTGTGCATGAAGGTTCTCTCTTATCTAATCCAATTTTCTACAGGAAAAGAGTGGGCACGCTTCAATACCTCACCTTGACTCGACTGAATGTGGCTTATGTAGTGAATTTTGTTTCTCTGTTTATGCAAGCTCCTTGTGCCCCTCACCTCACTGTTGTTAAGATAGTTTTCAAGTACATCAAAGGTACTATAAATCTCGGCCTTCACTTCACCAAAGCTCCCGTTTCGGCATTGCAAGAATTGTGTGATACATATTGGGTGGGGTCCAAACACGATAGGCACTCCACCACTGGTTTTGCAATTTTTATAAGTGGTAACCTGCTGTCTTGGGGAGCCAAGAAACAAACAACAGTTGCTAGCTCCACCGCCGAAGCTGAGTACCGAATCTTGGCACCCACCTCGATAGAACTCATGTGGTTCATGCATTTACTCAAGACTCTCGGGTATAGCCTTCCTCCTCCAACACTACACTCCGATAATATCAGTGCCATAGGCATCACTATACCAAATATATCGAAATTGACCTCCATTTCGTTCGGGAACAAGTAGTTGGCGGATTGATTCATCTCACACATGTTTCTAGTCAAGAGCAAGTTGCTGACATCTTCACCAAATCACTCTATAGTCCAAAATTCGAAGCAAACTCTGTCTTAGCTCTATCCCACCATGAGTTTGAGTGAGAATGATGAGACAAACTCCATGCATCACAACTGTGATCCAGTCAATTACTTTCCTTTCCATGATTCTTGCATTTGTACAACTCATGTATACGTTAGGCTAAAAGTAGCAGTTGTACATTCCTTTTATATTTCTTATACAGCTCACAATATAGTTGTAGATGTAAACCTGTGTTCTATATATATCAATATACTAAAGTCATCAATATACTAAAGTCATATAATGTTGCGGCAGTTTCCATTTGCGACTACTTTTATTTCTAGCAATGTGATTATAGTCTTAACAAAAGTACTTCAATTGTTTGTGAACAAAACTTCTGTCGAGTTATTGTAGTGTGGGTGTTATAATGAGATTTCATCTCATAAAAATTATTGAAAAAAGATATTTCTCAAGTTATAGTTTGAACTCGAGAACCTCAAGTGAGAGAGAAAAAAGACATGAAGTAGGTTCTACAATATTTATTGATATCCGTACAAATATTTGTATTAAATGAACAATAAATGATATATGACCCACTTGATAAATATATATATATATATATATATATATATATATATCTTCTACTTCAGACCCTCAATTTGGGCAAGAACTTAAAAGGATCTTGATCCAATACTATTTTTATAAACAGTTGTTTTTAATAACATAAACTATCTAGTTATTAGATTTGGATGTGTGTGTGTGCGCGTGCACGTGCACGTGCGCGTAGTATGTATGTATTATTGATGAGTAATTTTACGAGTTTTACTTCATAAATTTACTTAATAAAATAAGTCAAAACTACAATTTTTGTAATGGTAATATGACACCAATCACATGAACTGTGAACTTAATTTATAAAACTGTGCCGTAAACATGGAGTGGTATTAACATTTTTGGATGTATGGATAAGTTTTTGGAGACTTTTGACTTGTGGGGTAAAAGATTTACCTTGAGGCCAAGGGCAATAATTCCTTTTTATATAGCTTCTATTGGTTTCCATAAGACTTAGTAAATTTTAAGTATTTAATGGGTCCGAGAATGATGTACATTCTATGGAAAGTGGTGGTAGTGAGGGGTTGGATGCCCATGGCATGTCCCATTGGGCGACAGTAAGCAACAAGGACAGTAGTACCCCTATTCTACATGTATTTTTTTAATTAATGGGACCAAATATATCATTTGCCACATTATGAGAGAACAATAATTTCGCTCATATTCTGTATTTTAATAACAACAACAACAACAAAAGGTATCTTGTGCGCGTATGCACTGTTGAATCAAATGCAAGCCTGATTAAGGCAATTAGATCGTATTATATTTCAAACAATAACTTTATATGATGGTTTTAGGATTATGTTTTTTTTCCTACCTAGAAGGTAAAAAATGGGAGATAAGAAGTTGATCTTCTCTGCTTAAGTATGGCCATAGTAATATATATCCAGCTTTAAGGGAGTCTGTTGGAAGGGACATAGACAGCGAGAAGTCGTTGGTGTTCTTTGTAAGATGGACTTGAACCAGATCCAACTCAAATCCAACTAAGAATAAAGTAATACTAGATCGATGAATAGAGATATTGGATAAGAGTCTATCATAAAATCATGAATAATCTTACCAAACTACGCTATAAAAGCGACATTATTAAGAACAAAGAATGATAGAATAATATGAAGAAGAAATCATTTAAATAAAATTTAGTAGAGATAGTATAATTAATGATACACCCAAATGGCTAAAATTCTAAGAAGATTTTCTTTTAGAGAACTGCTAATACCACAAACAATTGATATCCTCTTCAAATTCTTAATCAAATTGAATGGTGTAATAGAAAGAGCGATAAATACAACACAAATTAATATGCTAATGTAAGTTTCAATGTACTTGAAACTTTTATAATAATTTGTCAATCCAACCCATTTAATCAATACTGGGCAATAACATTACACGTATATTCATCCAGAAAATACTTCTAAGTATAGGTGGCAATATGTGACACGACTCATGAACACAACACGAACATTATACGAAATTAGCGAGTTTAGGTTTAATGTTAATGGGTTCGGGTCAAACAGGTTAACCCGTTAAAACACGATTTATAAACAGGTCAACCTGCTTAACCCGAAATCAACCCACTTTGACCCGTTTAGATTTTATTTCAAAATTAAAATTTTATTATTGTTGAGTTCTAATATTATTATTTGTCAGTATGATTATGTTTTTATTATTGACATTGTAATTCTGAACTTATGCTCATATTTATTATTGTAATATTGCTGTTATTATATGTTAAAACTTGAAAAATATTGATATTTTTTATTAATATGTTGGTTTACTTTTTTAAAGATATTTTGGCTGCTAATAAATATATATTTTAACTTTTATGTGAAATTATGTTTATCAGGTCAAATAGGTTATACGTGTTAGTTCAACTCATTTACATGAAATGAGTTTAAACGAGTTGTATCGTGTTCAACTATTTTTAATTTCTTATTATATAGGTCAAAACGGGTGACACAACATGACCTGTTATATAAATGGGTCGGTTTAATGTTTGACAGGTTTAGCATAATGGGTCAATTTTGGGTTAACCTATGTAGTAGAATGTTTATGACTTGACACGACCCAAAAACACAATTTGCCACCCAAAAACGCATCCAAAGGTTTAATTAGTTGGGTTCAAGGCTAATATGAGCTTTAACAATGGTTTCTTTTTTTACAGACACGTGAAAATGTTCAATCATGATTCAAATTTTAAGGAAATTATTATAGTATATAATCTTGTTTACTCTAAGAAAAATTGTGCTGATCATCCCTGCACCACATATGATTTTTTTTATTTTATATATATATATATATATATTTTATATTATTTTATTCTTGCTAAACTAAAAGAATTCATCTACTCAACATCCATACAACACACATTTGCCGAGGAAAAAAATTATATGCGATGTGTGATGTAGAAATGATGAGAACATTAGTAATGGCCTAGCCACTCTTTAGCCAAAATTTTACTAAGAAATTCACTTTTTCTAATTTAGTTAGCCACTTTTCAACAACACCAAATAACAAACTTCTAAATATATCAGTATTATATTAAAATATTGATTTTGATCTTTTCATTTATTTTAATTCTAATGGTAATTGGAATATTTATTCGTTATTAAAAAAGTACACATTAATTTTTTAACGTTCGTATTATTCCAATAGATATAATTTTCTAATTGTCTTTTTTTACAACGGTCGTATTCTTGTAACGATCATATTTTTTCAATGATATATTTTTTCAACGGCTATATTTCTTTAGCTATTATATTCTTTCACTATAAAACATAACATTTTCTCAACAATTTTATTCACCTCAACTCAACTTTCTTGGTGAAATAATTTTTTTTATTCATTTTCTCTAAATGGATCGTTCACTTTTTTACAAAATGGCACTTATAGATTCAAATTCTGACGAAGAATTTGAGATAGCAAGACAACTTGTTCTGGAAGAAGAATGATCAAGCTCACATGGTTCTTCTAAAAAATCACGTAGATTCATCATGCACAATCGATTGCAAGCTCACCAAATCTTTTTCGCGAATATTTTGCAAATGCTCCAATCTATCCTCGCAAATACTTTCGAATAAGGTTTCTAATGAGTCGTCATCTTTTTCTTCGTATCCAAGCTGTGGCACCCCCGACCTCCACGTACGGAAACTTGGGAATAGAGACACCTGGATGATGACAACACGGTCACGTATCCCAACGATAAATGTCAAGTGTGTGTACATGCAATAGTATACAAAAACAAAGCAACGGATAATTTAAGTAAGTCAACTAAGTATCAGAATTGTTTAATACAAATTTGCATAAGCAAAACATTTAAAAAGAGTTATACAGTTATCCCGAATAATATAATACAAAGTTCAAATACATAAACGAGTGATCTCATATCACTCCTCTAGCGGAGTCGAATCCTCAAGCTCAACCTCAGCATCATCTGCATCAAAATATGCGATACTATAAAACGGTACCGTAAGTAAATAATAATCCAAGCAACCTTCAAGAATAAAAATGCATTAATGCAACCAAAAATTATGCATGCATATGATGAAATATACATTTGACCCAAAACATCATTTTTCCTGAAAATGAATATTTTCCAACGCACGCCAAAATCCCATTTTTGGCCTGAAATATTTCCATAAAAATATTTTCCCGCCATTTTTCCAGAAAATGAACCAAATCACTAATCCACCATTTTCCTAGAAAATGGTCTACATATCAATTTATCAAAAACCCGTCATTTTTCCAGAAAATGACCCAATATCCATTTTAATCGTATGCACCATGATCTCCCCTAGGGATTATCCGCACACCCTGACTCCCTTCGTCACATCACGGGTAACAACCGTGCGAGTGACTTCGTAACGAGCGATGCCCAGTTCCACGCCCAACGCGTTCGTGGCCAAGCATCCTTACACCCCCGCCAGCAGAGGGGCCACGGAGTCGGTACGAGAGCGTTACCATCCCGTATAAACCCATTGTCGCCTAACGACAACTCAAGGGACGTCACTTAGTATATTCCGCTCCCGAGTGACCAGGGGAGCTACACTGAGATAATGCCTCATCTCAGCTTGGGGTCGTGATACACACGCACCCAAAAACTATTTCTCACATAAAAACTCAATTTTCAAATATACACATGAACATGTATGCAATTATGTGAAAACTCAGTTTTCATTTATAAACATGAACATGCGTGCAATTATGCAATGTACATGATACGACACAATATCCAACAGTCAACAAATCCCAACATTGTCCAATCACACAAACAACTCCATCCTCCAACCCAACCGACCCTCTTACTCCTCGAACTCAATCCGACACAACCAACCAGTTCACAGAAAATATGAGTTAGTGCAAAAATACTTTTAAATCTCAAAAGTTCTTTGGGAAAAATACTTACAGTGCTATAATATAATTTTTGAAGGATCACAGAGGTGCTAGAAGTGGCGACACAGCAATGTAACAATGATAAAATGCACAAGGCCATGGGTCTCAAAATGCTAGATTTTGAGCAGAGACAAACGAAGACTCGAGATTACTAGGGAAGAGATTAGGGATGTTGGTGAAACTAATGGTGGTGGTAGTTGGCTGTGGGTGGAGGCGTGGGCAGCTGTTGTAGTCCAAAAAGCTCAAATCAGAAATGGAGATGGATGGGCTTCACCGGTGGCAGATTGGGGCTGAGGATGGGTGGGTTAGATAGCTGAGGAGTCGCCGGTGATGTGGTGAAGAGATGGTGGCCAATGGTGGTGCGACGGCGACGCGCTGGCTCAATGGGTGCCGCGGCTTGAATCCGTGCATTGAGGCTCACGGCGGGGCGAGAGGGGCTGAAAACGGAGGGGTGAGGTCGCCGGCCGGTGGGGAGACGGTTGGGAGGGGCGATGACAGAAATGGGTGGCGCTGTGGAGGACGACGCAATGGACGGGGGGAGAGAGGGAGGAGTTGCACGCGGGAAAAGAGAGAGAGAGAGGAGAAAAAGAAATGAAGGAAAGAGAAAAAGAAGAAAAGAGAAAAAGAGAAAAAAAAAAGTGAGGGAAAGAAATGAGGTTCAGTCTTCACATCTTGAATCACAAAAATGATCCAACGAAAATGATTTCAAAACAGCAAGTTAAATAAAATAATTTAAACATAGTGATTAAATAAAAATAAAATAATTAAATCCAACAATAAACTAATTTAAAATAAAGAGCAATTTAAATGCATAACAATAATTAATATTAAGAAAACATATCAAAATAAATTTCTCAACTTAAAAATCATAAAAATGAACCAACGAAAAAATCGATAAACTTAAAACAAGAGAACCAATATTTAAATTAATAAAAATAACCCTTCAATTAAAATACAATAAAATACGGGGTGTCACACAATCTACTGTAGAAACCCATGAACATTATTTTGTCCCGATACAAGATGGTTGTGGAAGACTTGGTTTTTCTTCCCTTCAAAATATTACAACTGTTGTGAGGACGCTTGCTTATAGTGTCATGACTGATTTTATGGATGAATACTTGAAAATTAGAGAGACTACCGCATTAAGAAGCCTATATATTTTTGGTCAAAGTTGTTGTTTCAGAAGAATACTTAAGGAAACCCAACAATAATGGCATTGCTAGATTGCTCGTAATTGGTGAAAAATGTGAATTTCCAAGTATATTAGGGAGCATCGATTGTATGTACTGAAAGTGGAAGAACTACCTAACTGCTTTGCATGATATGTACTATACTCATAGTCATGAGCCAGGAATTGTTTTAGAAGAAATGAGTTCTTATGATCTATGGATTTGGCATACTTTTTTTGGATTACTTGGGTCTCATAATGATATAAATGCAATTGATATATCATTTATATTTTCTAACTTTGCTCAAGGGCGTACTCCAGCTGTCAATTACATAATTAATAGTCATAACTATGTAATGGGATACTATATTGCTATGGCATGCATAATCTTAGATAATATGATCATTGAAGATGAATGGACTGACAATGAATTTAAAGAGTTTGAATATAAACAGTTGGCAAAAAGCACACATGAGCAAGTGTTAACAAGCCCTACACCTGAATTTAGTAAATTCATTCAACATCATCATGCTGTTAGAGATAGGAAAATTCATTGTCAACTCCAAGCAGACCTCATCAAGTACTTATGACAACAATATAGTGCCACATAATATTTTATCATGTATGGTTCTATTAATGTTTTGTGGCACTATCATGTATGGTTGTATTTATGTTTTATGGTTGTATTAATTTTTTATGGCCCTATTATGTATGGTTGTATTAATGTTTCAAAATATCAAATAAATGTTAGTCCACAAGAAAAACAAGCCAACAAACATTAAACAAACGTAACTGCATAAAATACATGACAACTAGTTTCTCCTAACACGACTTGCAAGGATTTTCATTTGTTATTGAAGATAGTATTATTGTAGCATTGGAGGCATGGCACTTGTATTAATCATCATCATTCTTTATTCTTCTTTCTTTTCTTCATTATGTACTTTCTCACTAATACTTCCTCTTTCTGAATACTCACTTCCTCTTACCTAGGACAAAACATTGGTTTGTCATGATCATTAGCTTATAGCATAAGTACGTTTACTCTTTCTATCTTCTTTCATCTCATTTAGTACCACAAGAGAATCTGAATCCGTTCTTTCTTTTCTCTTTTGTTCCTATTTCTCAGATTTACGGCCTATTAGTCAATCCAAATTTGAAGATGCTGCATGGAAATCCCCATCTCACCTAAATTTATTGTCGAAGTATTTGATCTTGGTTGTGATTTTTTCTTCGACTTCACTATTTTTATATGTTCTACACACTTTGGATGGAATCTCAACACACGCCAACAATGATCGAAATTGAAAGCTTTATTTTCTAACTCAAGGTACATGATCTTTGTCTTGCTAAACTACATGAAATTAAGCATCATGAAGTTAAGTTTATGTTAAAAAAACATAGTTTATGTTGAAACATTATGTTGACACCACAAATCATACATCATCATTGCAATCTGAGTGAACACCACAAATTATAACCATCCTCATGATCCTATCAACATTAATATCAATAAACTCCACAAATCATTCTCCGTATAACAGATACCGAAGCCTCCTTCACAATTTATAACTATGCATGGAATTAATAGTAAAAGAAAATGTGAAAAACATACATTGTCTTGCTCATTAAAACCACTTTGATGCATTCCTTCAACTTGTGCCAAGTAACCACAAAACTTATTTACCCGTTGTTGTATCGTCAACCGCCAATTCATTAGATAGATGTAGTTACGTGTAGAATTAAATTTCTTGTTTTCTTCAAAGTATTTATGAATTATTTTCCATAATATGGTGTACTTTTTTATCTTTCCATTGCACCGCATCTAAGGAAAACTTCAAGTCATCCCTCCACAAGTACCAAATCTTCATCGTTACTAAAATTTGTATCCCGTTATGTGATTTTCGTTCACTAGATTCAACCTCAATAACCTCAACTCAGGGTGGAGATAGTTGGTGTTCATTTATCTCATTTGTGGATTTCATTAAAAAGTCATTATTATTTAGAAGATTTGAGAAGTAGACATCTTGGTGAGTTCTTCAATCCATTCCCATTAGAGATTTCTGGAAGGGCAAGCTAAGAATATACAAAAATCTATACCCAGCCTTTCTTAGTTATGTACATAAACACTTGGCTGGAAAATAAAGCTTGGTCTATCGAAAAATCAATCTGACCAATCAACAAAAACATTGGAGATCGTAAACAAACTTATAAGAAAGGGGACTAAAAGAGGTGGTGTAGGGCAAAATAAGTAAAACTATAGGCTACGGCAGAAGATATTACAGGTATCTAAAGCCAACAAATTGACAGGAGCAACCACAAACTCGAATTGCTGGGTTTCAATGACATGTGCCACACTAACGCTAAATGATCTACTTCATTTCTTGAGTAGCACTATCACTTTGAACACACTAACAAAGAATGACAACGCTACTTGAAAATGTATTGTATTTCCCATATTCTTTCCAGAAACCAAACATGTGGTGATCATCAATGTAAGCCATAAGAAATCATAATGGGGAACGACCGTACTAATCAATTTCAAATAATAAAATCAACCCAAGTCCCTTGAGCAAAAGCTGCTCGATCAAGAAAATGATTGAAAAGAAATTTAAAAAATGTTCAACTCCAATTTTATGTCAAAACAATATAGAAACCAACACAGAAAATGCCTAAGCAAACCCAAAAAGCTCACCTAAAGATAAGAAAACCTAACATAATATCTCAATGTAGTTCTTTTCTTTTCTTTTTTTGTTTCTAGGACTAGTCACCAAGGAAAGACCGAACACATGTACAACCCCACCACAAAATTGTGAATTAGGTAATCCAGGGAATTCCTTTCACGAAATCGAATACAAATCTCTGACATCATCAACATGCCCTGTAACCACTAACCTTCACCTAACGGCCTGACGGTCAAATTCGTATATAGTTCTAACTAGCTTGAGAACTAAACCGACATAATTTATTAAACATGAAATCTCCAGCAAAAGGGCGGACCTTGGCTAAATTTTGACTATGCATAAATAACATAATTCACTACTTGTGAGGGAGGTAAAAACATCAGAGCCCAAGGATCGAGCCCAGCCCACCAAGTTAGTAGCTAGGGGGAGGTCAGGGAGTCAGAAAGTGAGGTGGGGGAGTCAGGGGCGGCATGGGATTGTCGAGGGGGGGTTCAAGAGGCATAGGGCTGTCACGGAGGGGTCAGACACGCGAAGACTTGGCCTTACCTGCATAGGGGCGTGCGGGAAAATGCATTCGGATAAATAGAGGGGTCGGGATGACTTCCAAAGGATGATCTTCTTCTTCTTCAGTACTTCTTCTTCAATACTTCTTCTTCCTCTTCGACGGCTCCTTAAAACAGTGGAGCTCCAGCGAATGCCTCTTCTCCAGTAAATTTATAATCAGCATCACCATTGTACAATGAGATATGAGATACTATAAACAAGAATATTATAGTGGACTTCTCCTCTTGAAACACCCGTGGACGTAGGCTTGATGCCTAACTACATAAATCTTGGTGTCATCTCTTTTTACTTTCTCTGCACAACTTATTTTCCGTTCACTGCCATGGACCTAGGCACTGCCGCCATACACTGCTGCACCGAAACACTGCTGAGGGCTCTATACAACGTCGATCGAAGCCCAAGTCATCCCAGTGGGTCAGAAATGACTCTTTCTCCCCTTTCAGCATGTTGAGCGATTTTTACAGCATCAACACTACTAATACTCTGAGCAGATGGGCTCTTTTTTTTTCCCCCCGCAAGATTCATAAATATATATTAAGACATAAAAAGTCTGATACAAACATAGGAATTCCAAAAGTTTGATACAAAAAACTACCTAGATGCATGAGGATCTTTTCTGTTGTGAAATTACAGTAGAGATGCTGGAATTTGTATTAGTGGGATGTTTCCAAAGGCTTACATTGTCGCTGCCCATTACGCTAGATTATGCACACATCGATTTTCTGATCGATGAATTTTTTTCACTGTCTATTTTTTAAATAAATTTAAATAATGTCTAGTATCATTTATGATGGAACTCAAAATCCATTCTTGAACGGGAGGGCTCTTACTTTAAAGATAGTATTTTCTGCACTAAATACGCTATATACGCAATCTTTAATTGCTCAACGTAAAAAGAAAAAAGAACACGAAAATTAATTTCTTACTAATTAGCCCATTAAACTACCTTCACTAGCTAGCTAAGAATATGTGATAAGTAACTAAAGTACTAAAACGATCAGCCTTTCGTAGATGTTTGTGTAAAAACAATTGTACGTACTTCTGCAAGTACGTACCGATCTTGCGTTGCATGCAGTTTCCATTTTATACCCCAAAAAATATATTTTCAGGCCATTTCAATGAGTTTCTTCCTGTTGGCCAAAATTCTCGTCAACAACATATCAAGAATCAGAAGCTCTGAAGCTAGCTCATGTTGAAAAGGGAAGAAAAAGACGACGTAACAGAAAATGAGAAACGAAAACAAGTAGTCGTCCCAGTAAAAGGATTGCAGTCCAGCTAGAAAACAAAAACCAAATGCCAATATTTTTGTTCACAAACTACCAACAAAGTAGAGCACCATTACTACTACAGCCATATAAAGCCCAGAGAAAGAAACGCTCAGCACCCTAAAACACATTCCAACATCGTCACTTTTCTCAAGTGTCAGCAGCCCAACAGTTAATGTGTGTCTCAAATTTCTTTAAAAGACATTTCAATATCCCTAGCACCAATTCAGAGTTAGTATATTGGCTCTCCAAATTAGTCTTGAAGATGGAAACCAACAAACCTTATTATGTAGCCCACTAAGCAAGAAACACGCTACTGTTACTGCCCTGAGATAAATGAGAATTTAAAGCGACAAACTCTATCAAATCCATCTCCTTCCTGCTGCCGTTCGAGGAGTACGCTTGGTTAGTCAGCAAGTCCATGTTCATGTTGTTGTCGTAGCAGCAGCTGTAATCATTGGAAAGCAAAGAATTGGCGGTGCCATTCAGCAGGTACGAGAGGTAGATGTCAGAATGCAAGTGGGTCGTCGCGGGGTCACCAGTATCTATAGTTTGAAGTTTGTTGTTCTTCTGCAAGTTTGGGTTCGAAGTGAAAGATGCAAGACCAGTACCGGATTCCACAACGTCAGTGGAAGAATCCTTAAAGTGATCGACATGAAATGTTTCAGCTACCATCTGAGCTGTGACTTTAGTAGTGTTGTCAACAGGTGGCTGATCGTAATGGTTTGCAAAAAGGTTTTGCATGAAGAGTAGCTCCTCATCATATGTTTGAGAAATCAATGTGGGCGAGTCACAATATTGGGAGCTCGACTCTGACAGTTGATCCGGGAGGAAATAGTTGAATTTGGTTGATGGGTTTTCGACGGAGAGGGTGGAACTGGTGGGGGTGGGGGTGCTTTGGATATCGGCGCCGGCGCCAGCGGTGGAATTTTTACTGTTCAGAGTCTTGCTTTTGATATAGTCCTGAAGCAGAGAAGAGTACTGGGGCTTTCCTTTTTGAATCATCTCTGTCGGTTTGTTCTTTCTCCTTGAATTCTGCCTTCTTTTCGTGGCATTCCAATGGTTCTTTATTGCGTTTTCTGTTCTTCCGGGAATGCACTTAGCGATCTCCGCCCATCTGTTTCCGACCTTCGCATGAGCTTCAACCAGTAACCTCTCCTCCTCTTCACTCCAGCTATCCTTCTAAAAATCAAGACAGACAAAGCTTGCCAATGTCAGTACTTTTTCATATATTATAGGGATTACTTTTATAACGGTACTAAAAATGCATTCTGACCTGCTTGCTCGAATATTCAAAATCACATGAAATTAATTCAACGCTAAACGCGACTGTTCAAATATATGGAAGAAAAAACGTGAAGGTGTAAATTGCACAAAAAAAACGCCTGGCCTAGATAGGTTATATATGCATGAGATCAAATTAATGACATATAAAAATCAATTAGCGCTATATACTTTTAAGTAATATAAAAATCAATTAGCGCTATATACTTTTAAGTAAATTAAAAAAAAAAATGATACAGATCAAATTAGGAGAATGCAAGAAGCTGTAAGCGATCTGGCTAATTAGTCTTGCAGCTTGTGATTGCTATGTAAACCTAAGCCCAAAGATCATATATATATATATATATATAGTACTCTTTGCTGAATGGAATTGTAGTTTTCCATGAATTAAAAGAAGAAATTTAGGAAGATCTGAAGATGATCTCAAATAGATCTCTTAGATAGATCCTTTACAATCTGAGTGATCTGTATCTTTGCCAATGACTAGGAATATATAACTTTAGATTGTAACATAAGTAAAATAAAGCAATCTATGGTTTTTCTTGTCAAAAATTAATGATCATTGGTTATATCAAATCTTGGGATTTTAGACAAAGTTTTTGGTTCTTAGATACCCCCATAAAGACCAAAAAGTCTTAAATCATTCCATGATTTGGATAATAACATGAATAAAAGATGAACAAAATCATGTGCAAAACGAGAGGAAACCTTTATATCTGGGCGCAAATGATTATGCCATCTCTCGCGACACTGCTTACCAGCTCTTCCAACCAGCTTCTCTGCTATCTGTGCCCATTTTCTCACTCCATGTTGCTTCACCAACTTGATTAGTTTCCTGAAGAACACGAAAGAAAAAACCTAAAATATATGTCCGAGAATACGAGAAGCAAATCTATATATGCTACGCTTTGGAAAAAATCAGTGAAAAAAAAAATTTCATCAAAATGTATTGGGTTCACCTGTCTTCTTCATCTGTCCATTGTCCCTTGATTAAAGCTTCAGAAGATCCTTTTTTAGCATTCTTCCCCGCGCCTTTAGAACTCTTGCTCCCAGTAACTTTCACTTCTTGTTTCAACCCAGCGGCCATGATAGGGATTTTCTCATATATCCAATTCAGAGGCTCTTCATCCACAAAAAACCCGTCAGCAAAGCTCACCTCTGGATTAATATTCGGACAGGAAAACCCACCACCAATTGCATCCCTGTAAGGGGTAAAGCTACATAAGCCGGAGTTAGAAATAAGTATTTCTTTGTTCTTTGCATGGTTCTTAGCCTGCTGCTGAGAGAAATGGTGGTTCTGATCACCATACTGCAGGAACCTGTCTATGGCTGCGAATGGAAGACCGGGCAGACATATGGAACGGTTTCTTTGTGAATTCCCATAGCAACATGCAGTACCTTCCCCACCACCTTCCATTAGAGGAGTTTCAAGGAGATTGAAAACTAGAGGGAAAAGGTCTATATAGGCTTGATTTTTGGGAAGTTTTTGTGGATTTTTTCGCATAACATGTGAGAACACCCCATAACAAGAGCTGGACAAGAATCAAGAAGCTTATACCAAGCCTTGTAATGAGCCACATGGCGTAATAGCTGTTGATCTTGGGCTAAATCCAACGGTTGAGAATTGGAGTTGAATGTAACTCCTGAGCTTCCTCCCTCAGACAAAAGTAGAAAGGCGGGGGAGAGATTGGTGGCTTTGTCATTAAACCCATTATTATTATTATTAATTGAATTATTAATTTAGACATAAAAATTGCAAATACTAGTGAAATTAGGGACTAGTAACTCACAATACTTGTAATTTTTTATGAGGGTGATTTTGATATACATCAATATTGGCATCATACAAAAAAAAAAAAAAAATGGAGGTCCCAATTATTAAAATGAAAATAAATGATGGCGGTTATTTGAGAAAATTAATTCAGATTTATTACAGTGAGGAAATTCGGGAGAATTCTAATACCTGGTTTTTTAATTGCTTGGATGACTGCTAATTGCCTGCAAATTGCATGTGGATCATGAGGGTGATATTAATTTTATATATATATAGCTATTCCATTCATTTCTTTTTCAAGTTTGTTCTTTTATATATATATATATATATATATATATAGTTCCTTACTAATTTCATACGCATATGAATCAACTTAATTTGCTAGTTGAATGAGCCACAGTACTGGGTCATGACATTGGAAAATGATAGGGGACCGAGAATGGTGCCCCTATTTTGACCGATATTGTTTTTTTTTTTTTTTTTTTTACTTAATGGTTAAGGATGGATTATTAGTTAATTGGTATATTTTTAATTTTTAAAAATATTTAAAGATAATAAAATATACATTTTAAAGGAAAAAAAATACATTTACACTATGATCAGTATAATGCAGCGGCACCATTTTCGATCCCCTAGCATTAATATCCCATGACATTAATCTAGAATTCAAAATTTTGACCTCAAAATATATATAGTAACGGTTTATTTAAATACTCTTTCTAATTAAGGCTTTTAATTAAGTGCAAAATATCATAAGGGTGATTTTTAAAGACTTCATGAAATCTAAGATTTTGAAAAAAACTTAAAATCTTGTTTGGCATTGGTGTAAATCTAAATCTAAATTTTAATATGTTATCCAAGTAGTAGATTTGGATTATAAACATCCAAATCCAAATCCTCCTCTACAAATCATGCCATCCAATTAGCACACCATGCATGCATTGGCGTATATATTCAAGACCCACCCATGCACATTGTTTTAAGGTAGAGGAGATCAATTACAATATATATATTGTTTGGGTAAGAGATCAGGAGATTAATTAGCTGAAAAAAGTGTCTTTCAAGATAACTAATGCTATCCTTACCACATAGGTATGGTAAACTCTACATACAAAATATCTCTTTATACCTTATCTATTATGAAGAAAAGAAGGATTCAGATTTCTATAATTAATTTCTATTTGAACTCTAGTGTCTAGAGTGTTTGGAACGATAAGAAGAAAAAATAAAGAAATCAATAACACGAAAACATAAGATTTATATGGTTCGACAACGACAAAACTATACAGGATTTTATTCTTTTTAAAATCGAATATACTATGTAGCAATACACTGTGCGGTTGTACGAAAATACAATATATACTACATACAGTCTCATATTATTTTTATCTTTTTTATGATGATGTGGCAATATCTATCAAACTCTTAGATTGTTTATTCTAAAAATATAAGAATTAATTTAAGGATTGATGAGTATCATTATTTATTGAGCAGTGTTATTTGAAGGCATTTATACTACACACAATTTCATGGTATAATTTAATTTGTAAAATTTAAATTTTAAAATTTATATTCGAAATCAAATGATGTCACTTATTTTATATGTGATGTAAAGATTTTTAAATAAAATTGTTTTTATCTATTTATTGTGTGATAAAAAGTGGAACGAGAGGTAAAGCATATTCCAGCGGGGATGGACAAAACTGAAGCCCAAATATAGGATTCCTTAACCCTTAGTTGAGGCCTCAAAGCCGAAATATATGTTTTGCAAAAAGAATCTCCTCCAACTTTCCGTGTCTTGACTCTTGATCGAGAGAGTCGGTCCAAAGAACGATTGGTGTACTGCAAAACAAGTTGGGCCGTACTTAAAATATCAGAACTCTCTTCACCCACGTGACATTAAACTCTTTTTTAAATATTAAACTTAAAATATGTTTGAATATTAAGTCTCGCATATAAAGAAGTATTATGTTGAAAAAGATTATAGGTCACATATATAAAAAGTGATTGACTTGAGTTTAGTTTAATAATTTGATAGTTGTGTGTTTGAATGTTCGACTCAACTTAATATTAAATTGAGTTTAAATTAATCTCAATTCCGTCTAAGTTCCAAACGGGCCTAACACTTGTTGATTTGGTTTTTGTAAGATCATTTAGATCATAAAATAATTATTTGTTGGCATTTTATTTTCTAATTTTTTTGGTCACGTCGATTGCATTGTCTTGTAACAAAAACAACCGCCAAAAAAAAAAAACGTAATAATAATAAATTAGAAAATGCCTTTTATTTTTTTTCTCGAGAAAGATTTAATTAAAAAAGTAACAAAAAGAAAAATTGGGAAAGCCGGTAAGGATTTGTTTAGAGCGGTGAACAGAGGAGGGAGGAGGCATGGGAGGAACATGGGGGCAATGAAAGTTGCTCCATAATCTAGAGTCCTTCCACTTCACGTGAAAAACTGTCATTTTCTGCTTGGCGAAACTAATCCCAAGTACCATGGGGTGCATGTGCTTCATACAACTGCTGTTTTCTCAATTAATGCTATCTGCATAATGCATTGGCACTCATTAATGTCTATATTTGACGCAAAACAAAAGGCCTGACTACGTTTTGACCAATGGAGGATCCGTCTCTATGAGATAGACAGACGTTTCTAGAGTTATTGATACAACTCAAGGTTCTAAATTAGGTGAGAGACAAATACATCAAGTGGCCTACATTTTATTTATAATTCCATAAATACATAGAATGGCACCTTCAAAAAGTTTTAATTTTCACATGCTTTCTAAAAATTTTCAAAATTTCAATATACCTAAAAATATCTCTCTTCGATTTTTTTTATAATCCCAAATTTTTTGTATAATTTCTATATCTAATCTATTTTTAAAGATGTGGTCTCACTAATATTAATTTAAACTAAGTTTAGAAGAAATAATAAATTTATTAATATAGATCCTAAAGTTTTTTATCATATAATATATTAAGCTTCTTAATATGAAATTTAAAGTAAAAATATAAGAAAAATCATTTAAGATTGATGATCTGTAGGAAAAATAATTGAGAGGTTTTATCCTCTAGACTTCATTGAGCAAGAAAAATTTTATTTAAGGTCTCAATTATATTATTGTATGTTTAATGTGACACAAAAATATCTAAATTTTATTTAGATTCACAATTCATCTTAACTCATCTCACTAATAATCATTACTATTCATCAATTTTAACTCACAAATCTCACTATTATTCATAATCCATCTTCGAATCCAAACGAGGTCACTTTATCTGTTGTCTTTTAGATCTAGTTGGATACTAATAGTATCTGTGGTGATCGGTTAATAGTAATTAAATAATTTATAAATAATAATAAAATAATAATAAATAGTAATGAATCTGATAACAGTTTTATTCCTAAACCGACGCTAAGAGATAATACCACAAGGCATTCATGTTCATCCACGTCCCTTTTCCTAAAAAATGTTTCATTGGTCTAATGAGAGTAATGCAATGTGCCACATTATTTTATAATTCTATTCCTGTACTTTGCACACTATATTGAATCATTGATACAGTACCATTCGCTAACCATTAAACAACATTAAAAATAAATTGACGTCTAGATCATGTCAATGCACTGAACTAAAAGCTAGATGAAATGTAGTATATAATATTTCCTTTACCATAAATAAGTTGTCTTTCTATCACTCAATGTTTCAACTAATTATTAAAGAATAATGCTTAGTTCACAGATGGATTCTACTGATGGATTCACCGATGGGTTTTTTTTTTTTCTTCTTTTTACTTATTGACTAAGGAAAAGTTTTTAATGATGTTGTGATTTTTTTAGGTTAAAGGGTATAAAAAAAAAATCAAACAAGAGAAAGAAAAAAGTCATTTAGCCTTGTTGGTAACATCCATCCGTGGATTCAGTGGATGTAGCATCACTCATTATTAAATCACCTTCATCATTATATTAGATAAGAAATAAAAATAAAAAATAAATTACTGTAGTCTACTGGAATCACTCATTCTTTCATATCTAATTTTTGTAACTAAAAAAAGACAAATGTGTTGCTTTCACGAGCTGTCACAGATTTCGAGATCTACCGGAATTAGTCCAAAATGTAATCCATTATTTTTACATCTATCTTATTGTTTTCCTTTTATTTCTTTATTATTGATTAAAATAAAAAAATAGTTCGTATCTCGGACGTTTGTTTGTAGAGATTAGGCTTCGTTTGGAAGTTAAACTCATCTCAACTCATCATTACAACTTTTTCAAATTTCAACACAAAATATAATAAACAATCTAACTTTTTCAAATCTCAAAACAATAATAATATTGAAAAATAATGTTCTAACAGTATTTTATCATCTCAACTCAACTCAGTTCAATATCCAAACGTGTCATCTCTTTCTATGGAGGGTGAGGTTGAGTCTCTGTTTAGGCAGAGAGTGTTATCTCTTGAATGTTTGTACAGAGTATCAACAATAATGAAGATCAAACTAATCACAAAAGGAAATAGTGTACTGGTGAAGCTACAAATATATTATTTTTGTTTATGATGTCATGTTTGATATAGGGACATCCCAGAATGTATCTGGTCATGGATGTAAATTTCTCTGATAAATAAATGATGATAGTTTCCTTTTTTTTTAAAAAAAAAAAAAAAAGACGAAATAAACTCCAAAATGATTTTTTTTTTGTTTTTTTTGCAAGTACTTCAAAAGGATTATTACATGATTGGAATTAGTGGAACATTGTAAGATATTCTTATATAACCATGTGCATATTCATGCCAATCTACTGATCAGTTGGGGCATTTTGGTGCGCCATCAATCTTGGATTATCATAGAGGGTATGAAAAAACGATAGTGTTTTCTAGAATGGAAAGCAATATCATTCTCATGATTTTATACCCATATTAAAGCTACTAACGACCACCAATAAAAATCTCATTATTTTTCTATTTTGTGATCACTATCGAGCTGATTTTGTCTGTTCGATTTAACCATTCCCCCCACTCCCCCACAACCTATAAAAAGAAAGCTTGATTTTCCAGTGTCATCAAGGTTGCGTAAATATTCTATGGATAATAGTAAAAAACTAATTAAAAAATAATGAAAAGTAATAATTAAATAATAATAAATAGTAATAAAAAAATATGTAAAAAGTAATAATAAAATATTCTCAAAATATTCCAGTCCAAACTAACCCTAAGTCATTCTTGCAATCATAACAATAGAGGTCACATGTAAGACAATGTTGAGGCTATAGTGGAAGATTTATTGTGCGAATTGCCCATAGAAATACCATTCTATGGCCAATTCGTACGGTAATAATAATTTGTATAAATCTTAAATATACTAGGCAATCTTTATAATAATAAATAAATAAATATATAAAATCCCACGGTCTAAAAGAATATAAAAAATATCATGTCTTTTTTGGAAGGTCTACTTTTTTACAAAATATCATATCGTCCGTCTAAAATTTATACCCACCGTTGTTGAGTTCAATGCAATTATTGGGGGGGGGAGGGGGGTGTTCCGAATGATTGTGTTCAACTGAAGTTTCCAAATTTATATTTGTATATTTTTTCTGTAATTTAAAAATGCAAAACACATACATGAAACTTGGAAGCTAATTACACTTTTGTCATGTGATTGTGTTACCGAAAAGCGTTAAAAATCTGTGCAGAAACATGCCCCCCCACCCCCCCCCACCCCCCCGAGCAAGCATTCCCATTGGTGCTAAGTTCCGCCCATAGATCACGAGGAGTACAAGGACTATGCTCGCTCAGCCCCCACACACGCCGTCCTTTCGGATCTGGCCCTGCATCATAAGTATCACACTGCATGTGCCCAATTCACTTCTCCCCCCACATGCCCTCGCTTCCCAAATCCCAATTCCGATGCCACTCCAACATTTTCGCTCCCCGCCCCCCCTTCTCTCACAGAATAAACAGATAAATAAACCAAGAGAGAGAATATAAAAGAAAAACAAGGTGGACATATAAATCAACAATAAATTCCAACTTCTCTCCTGCCATTTGTTATGCACAATTTATTTCGTAGCAACAAAATTCCGAGTAAAAGAGGTGGAAAACAAAAACAGGGTCTTGGTATCGGGTATGGTGAAGTGTGGTGGGAACATCCCCCCCTTCCCCCATCCTTTTCTTTTTTTTTTTTTTTAATTTCCAGGAAATTATTTTTAATATTTTTTTAAAAGATTTTTTTTTTTTTCAAGCTTCTTGGGTGGTGTCCGAGGGGTCAAGGGGGAAACAAGTGTCTTCTCCGCCAGTGTTCCAAAGAAAATGAGCATAATTAGCAGCATAGAAAGAGTTGCTGGGATCGGTCGAGATGGCTTCCAGGAAGGTCTCCTCTGCAGCCCACAAATCGTTCCTCACTCTCCATAAAAAGGTCGCGTACTTGTTGTATGCTTCGGCATCTGGCGGCTCCACCCTTATTGCCCTCTTAAAGTACTCCTCCGCTCTGTTTTTAGGAATTAAACAAAACATAAACACAGTCAAACAGCTGCTACATCTCCTCATGTAACCATATGTTTAGTCTACTATGCTAAACAGCATTTTGTGGGTTAATTAACAATATGACTAAAGGCTTTGGGAAAAAGAAAAGTCAACAACTTTATGACGAGAACGAAGATATCTGTTGTAAAACACGTAAGAATCACATTCACACAGAGAAAAAAGGATGGGATTGATTAGTGAAATTTTCCAATAAACAAAAACAAACTAGGCCACGTACTCCCCAATCAACAACCAAAGTAAGCAAAGCGACAAATTGGATTGAAATCATAAGACTTCATAGGTTGCCGTCTAGGTAGTGAATCTCAGATATTCTCATGAATAATAATAATAAAATAATAAATAATAATAGAATATTCTGCGTTTGGGACGGGTAGAGATAGACTATCCCGGATAGTGAGAGCCATGAGCAAAGACAGATATGAGCTCGCTCAAAGATTGCTATCCACCAAGACGATTGGTAGAATCGGACTAAAATTAGGCTAGCAAACTCGTAGACAGAATAAATTTTAGTAAAATATTGACGCAAAGAAAAAATATCGTACCTGTCGTAATCGTGCGAGACAAGGTAGAGGAACTGAGCGAAATTTGCGAGGAGAAGAGGGTTGTTGGGCTCTCGGGACAAGCCCATTTGGTAGTGCAGCTCTGTTCTGAAGTACTCTGCGTAGTCGTTGTCCGCCTCGATCTTGGCCGTCACCGGTGAAACGAATCGTTGCATGGTTTCTTTATCGAGAGCGTCGTCCTTTAATGCGTCCTGCATTTGTGAAGCCTCTTCGACTGTCGAATTCCATAGAGCCACCTCTTCTTCCCTGGTCTTTGCCTCCGACTCTGCTTCTCTGGTTGTCCCATACGAGGACAACTGGGAAGAAGTTGACCCGTCGGGCAGAATTGTCCGGTAGTGGTAATCTGAACCGTCAAACTGTCCGTCGCCATCGGTTCCACTACCCACTGGCCGCACGTTACCGCCGCCGCCATTGTTTCCGCCGATAGAAGTCGTCTTCCCAGAAGAAGACGACACCGAGAACTTCTTAATTGCTGAAGAATCAAACCTCTGGTGCGTATGGTCCTGATCCATTTCAACTACCGAAGCCATCTCTGTCGTCGTTGAAAACGACCCCGGTGGCGGCGAGGCTGCGAACGCAGCGTTGTTATGCCCCATGGAATAAACTGAGAAATTCGCGAGGAGTATCATCACGTACACCATCAGAGTGGGAGTATGAGAAAAGACCTGCTGAAATAGCCACACGAACGAAGCGTGCATCTCTCTCTGAACCCGAGCTAGAATCCCCTGTAGGTCTTCGTAGAACAGAAACTCTCTCATTTGCAACGTGTAGCTCTGGAGCTCTCTAATTATGAACACCATCGACGAGAAGGCCTTCTTTACCGAACAATAAGCCGACTCTCCTACTTCCCTGAACCCCTCCTGCCATTGCATCTTTCGCTTTATCATTCGAAGCGAAAGGGGAAGATCCACGCTGTTCGCCTTTCGCTCGATACACGCGGGGTTAATTTCGTCTCTTTCAGCCCAATCCGGTGGCTCTCGCTGGATTTCTGCCCAAGGAGGCCCGATCTCCGAAGGTGGGTGTAGTATATGATTCTGATTCTGTACAAAGTTGACGCTACTGTTGAAACTGTTAAAACTATCAGCACTATTCATGCTCTGGATATCTCTGGAATCGGAAACTATCTGTGATTCCGTATCATCCTTGGCGATACTATTATCTTCATCGTCGCCCGAAAGTTGGAATCGGAGTGCTAATTCCTGAATCTTCTTCGAGAATTCCTCGTCCGAAAATGCGTCTAAGCTGGCGCTGCAAGCTCTTTTCAGAGTCCGGGTTCTCGGTTTCGGAAACTCGCAAGATCGGGACCGGTAAAACATCGTCGAGGCGGTTCCAAACAGAGCGGGTCGCTCCAGTCTATGCACGTAGCGACACACGAGAGCTCTGCCATCGCCACGGCGGTTTCGTTGTCCTGCCGTAGATGAGACTGCTGAGGCTAGGGTTTGAGATGAGGAAGGAGAATGAGGAAGAACCGACTGTGACCAATGCAAACAGGTCGCAGCTACCTTCACTCCCATTTTAGAGCAAAAGTAAAACAAAGTGAACAAACCGAGAGAGTTCAGAAACCTCGAAGCAATCCAAGCCCCATAAAAAAACTCGTTTCTAAAAGGTAAAAAATCTTCTCTTCCTCAATCGGAAATCTCCAACTTTTTTAATCAGATCCGTGAAAAAGCCTTCGCCTTTCTTCCTTCAACCTTACACTTAACCTGGAAAAGAAAAACAAAACAACGAAACCAACAGAGTAAGTTAACAATTCAAACAATTTACCCGTAGTACACCCTAAAATTCCACTCTAAGACCATTTCTCGACCAAAATCCAGATTTTCCCGGAAAAGTCGAAGAAAACGAAACCAGAGTTTTGAATTGAAAATATCTTCTCCATCCCTTCAATAAACTTATAGAGAATTCATTTTCCATTACACTTATTATTCTTTCCACGAACTCGGATCGGAGCATAAGCCCAACGAGACCAACTCACACGTGCACGAAAATCGATGAGAGTGAGATCCCAAAGAAAGAAAATTTCGAGAGGTGAAAAAATCTTCTTGAAACTTACTCAGAAGATCGGAGCAGACTTCGATTTGTACTCTCCGGCGAGAAATCACAAAACGAAGCAGAGACAACTCACTTCACCCAAGAGCGGCTCTCGGGTTCCTTTTATATACAAAGTTACCGACTCTCTCTCTCTTTGATGAACAAAAAATATCTCACGGGGGTACACACCAAGCATCACATCGTAGAAATACGGGACCGTACAGTAAGAAACGGAAAGTTCAGGTAACCAGTCAGTTTGGAATGGAGTGGAGTGAGGTAAGTTGCCGAGTCAGCTGCCAAGATGTAAGGGTCGAGGAGCTCCAGTCTCACGCGGCTATTTTCACGGGCTCTTCGGGATCCGGTCTGGCCGTCCATCATGTGAAAATCACCGATTCTCCCGTCGATTCAGTGACACGTGCCCGTTTATTTTACTGTCTAGGCGCTCGTGGATGTCGGTTACTTTTGAGTGTGATTAGGAAAATATATAATATATATATATATTTGCAGCAGTAATTAACCGTTTTTTTAATAAAATAATAAATAGGAAATTTATGTAAAATAATTAATTTTATAATAATAAATTTAACTATTTTTTAAAACGATTATACAAAACTTATGCCCTCTATCATTATATGCACCATTGCTGTCAGAAAAAGTGAAAAGACTTTTTGTCTGTGATATTTTTTCTTTTCCTTTTTCTTTAATCTCCTCACTAATCTCGGCTTTTTCGTGATGACCTGATGATGAGGTTGGCTTTGGGATGAAAACTAAAAGGCCACCTCACTTAAAATGATAAAAGGTCGATGCTACTGTTTCATTCAAGTTTGTCTATTTGTATGTTTTTAGAGTAAATTATATTTTATTTTATTTTAAATATATTTAAATATTTTAAAAAATTTAAAAAATATAATACACTAATAGACATTTTTTTAACTATTAAGTAAAAAATTTTTAAAATAAACTAAAATATATGAGAGGTCAAATTGAAAGATAAACTCGGAGTGATAATATTATTTTCAGTGATAAAAATGCTACTTATAAAAATATTAATTAAGTTTAAAGATTTATTTAGAGTATACTTAATAAAATATTTATCTAACATAAATTTATTTATAAAATAAATCTTAAAATTTGAATTTACAAATCAAATTCCATAGCAAACTCTACACGTAAACTTAATAACATATCAATTAATAAAATTAATCCTTGTGAATTATATTTAGTTTTGGGAAATCTTTTAAATTTTCAATGATTTGATGTAAAATTGAGATCCTGCACCGCCTCCAAACTGAAACTTGCCTCTTGACTCAATTTCCTCGAAAACAAATTTAAAAAGTATAAAGAAAAATTATTCAACTACAATAATTGTATAAATTACTTTATAAAAATAATGAAAATGCATGATAGTGACACCAGATAAAACAAAAAAATAAAAATAAGCGCTACTGTAGTAAATTGAGGTGATGTAATTCCTGTTTGATTTATAAAAAATTTTATTTATCATTTTCCGTCATCATATTTATTTATTATTTCTTTTTTTATTAAATAATAATTAGAAAATTTTAATTAATTTAATAAGAATAATATAAAATTAATAAATAAAAATTTAAAAATAAAAATAAGTATAATATATGATGTAATGTTTAAAAATAAAAAAATAATAGTTTAAATTGAGAGTGTACAAGTATCGTATAATTATTTTTAAAAAAATAAATAAATATAAAATTTGTTTAAAAATAAATTAATTTTTTAATAATAAAATCTATTCTTTATGAAAATAACTGTATAATATTTACGTATTATATAATTATATTTAACTTTACTCTTAAAATAAGAGTTTCAAACTTTAATTTTTAATTACCAAATGGCGGCATAAAAGATCGTACGAGTGAATCCCATTTCCGTAGTATGTTTCATTTATAATATCTGAATTAATTAAACAATAATAAATGTCTTTTTACATCATCATGTTATTTCCAGGCCCTTGTTTTTTCTGCCGGTATACTGTCTTTAGATTCCGAATGCGGACAGAAACTTCATAAAATAAAATAAAAAGTTAAAAAAAAAAAAAAAAAAAGGAAAAATCAAGTTGGAGGCTTTGGTGGGGTGAGATACCGACGGTCCAAAATGAAGCCCCAGGAGAAGTTAAGCTGCATGCCAATTTGCCAACTGCAAGTTGCTCGATGGGGTGTTCCATCGAGGAGAAAAGATGGTGACTGGGTGATGGTGACAGGCGTGCAGTCTCAACGGCTGCAATTGCGTGATGGAGATCTTTTTAGCGACTGAGATTTAATTATGTTATCTGTGCTCTAAAATCTTGTCACAGTCATGTATATCTAATAATTATAGGTCCTACCAAATAGCATTAGATTCACTGTAATTCAATTAGATCCTCTAATACGACTACTGTATCTGTCACAGTCTATCAAAGACTAGATAATATGTATCTAAGCGTGCATTTGGTTTGAAAATTTTTATACATTAACTTCAACGAATCGCGTCGTTGGCAATTTGGCAAATGGCAACTGCCGCGTTTGCTTTCCATTCTTTATTTTTTTTAATTTTTTTTAAGGATCGAGGTTGAAATTTCTTTGGAAGGCGCTCGTCAGTCAGGATGTTTTAATTAAAAATATATTTTATATAATTTGGACATAGTAGGTAACTTTTAATGTATTTAATACTAAGGTACTTATATTATTATTATTATTTTTAAATCACAAAATAATAATAATACTAAAAAATAATATTATAATAATATTTTATTCAACTTTCATCTCAATTTATTTTATCTCAACTTATTATCTAAATCTTGTATAATCAATTTGTAATTCCGGCATGGAACATAGGCTTTTTCAAAGAGAAATGATAGGCTTTCTCACTATAGGTTATGTAAAATTATGTTCGAAAACAATAATGTTAGATAGGGGTGTACAAAAACCGATCAAGCCAGTTAAGACCGATGCGAACTGGCCATTGGAGTATGAAACCAACAGAGAATCGATTGGCCACCGATAGAAATTAGTTGAAATCGACATCAGCCGATTTAGTTCAACTGAACCATTCGATTATATCTATATATATAATATCTTAAGTGAAATGGCATTATTTTACTCGTATCGTTTAGGAAAAAAGATTTAGGGTTTAATACCTCATTCCTTTATTATTCTTCTCCCGATTCTCACTCTCTCACGTAATGGTGCATCTCTCTCTCATTACGATGCCGAACCATCTCTCTCTCATCGCACGGTCACACCTCCATTTATGAGTTTCAAACCATTCACGATGCCAAAAGAATATCGACGACCGACTGAGATCATGTTGAAACCGACGTTGCGGGTTTTCTCTCCCTTACCGGCCGATTTTGACCCATTTTATCCATGTATATAAGTTGTCGGTTCGGTTTCGCTTTTGGACCAAAACAGTTGGTTTTCACTCCTATCACTAGATATAATCATGAGTTATATAAATATTGCACACTTTTAAAAAAAAAAAGAATGAGATCTATAATTAAAAAATTATTTTTTTCATGTAAGTTCTATATTTGCCATTTTTTAAAAATTGAATGCGCAATACTTGTATAATCCATAATTACAAATATTATTTCTTATTATAGAATATATTGTGCAGCATGTTGTATGGGTATCATTGCTTGAATTGGAAAGAAATAACTTCCACTCGGGTCATACTACTTGGTGACTTAAGTTACATTTGAATGTTAAGATGAATTGAATTAAGTTATGAATAATAATATTTTATTAATCCTATTGAAATGGGTTTAATTTTTTTAGATTGAGATGAGTTTAATTTTTTAAATTAAAATATGTGAAGTACGTTGAGATAAGTTTAATTTTTTTTAAAAAAGTTAGAAAAATATTAAATTTTATTAATAATTAATTTAAGATGAATTAAATTTATCAAGAATCTGATAGTCTAATGCCATGATCGGTTTTCTAAATAAATAAATAAAACTGAATTCGAAACCCCAACCCTTTAAAAAAAAAAAAAAAAAAAGTTAAATTTAACTTAACAATCTAACACCACCTTAATGCGTGAGGGATCGGCTGGCCAAGCAAGGAAAAATGCATGGTTTGCTGTAGCACCATGCAGCGGTAGGACAAGAGGTCCACGGCCTGTGAATACGACAGGTAGGCCCCCACGTACTGCACAGGCTGGCATATGCTGTTATCCGTCCAAGCATCGTTCTTTTACGCCGAATAATCTACATCAAGTCGGTGCCCATCGAGAACTTGGACCTTTTAGGAATTTTACGCATACACTATTTTTTTCACATCTGATACTTATAATTTTTTTTTTTTTTATAAACTGAGATGTTTTTTTAATCCAATGTGAAATTATTTTTTATAAGGTGAAAGATAATAAATAGTAATTGATGAAAAAAATTTCTTTTAACATATAATGCGAAAAAAATAGGATAAGCTTGATTTGACCGTACATATTTAACATGTACATGTAAAAAAATAGGATGAGCTTTATTTGACTTGGCTTTCGGTCAATTTTTCTTTTCCTTTCATGATCTAGTTCTTCATGTCATAAAATAGAAATTTTCAGGAAATTGCTTCGTACTTTAAGGTTGGCTTAAAACATCAAAAGAATGATGTTTGCTAGCTCCGAACTAGTACACGGAGTTTAATGTCTATATATATGATATTTACTGTTATAGTGTACAAGTTTGTGCACTCTAAGACTGTGCATCCGAATATGGATCTAAATATTCAGAAATATCTAAATCTGCATCCGGATTTTTAAAATTGGGCGGATACCCCCAATAAAACCGGTTACAACCTAGGCAAATATTTGAATCTAAATTACAATCCAGGCACATACTCACAAATTGTAACCGGTATCCAATTTTAACTCTAGTTTTAGTACATGCAAACGTTGTTTTGCATATACAAAAAGGACATCGTTTTGAAACAAAAATTATGTTTAAAAAAAAACACACACACACACACATGGTTACGGATAACCGATTAAATAATTGGATCCGAACAGGTAGAATAATTGCTTGGATCCAATTCAGGCATATAACTGCCCGAATTCACCCAGACTTTCGTGTTTCGGACCGAACCTAAAAAAAAAAATATGGTTCAAACGCACACCTCTAGCACACTCATTTTGATATTAATTTTTTAATGATAGATTCTATTTTTTTTTTTAAAATGAGTGCACAGTATTTACACAATCTATTGTTGTATTTAGTATTAATTATATATATATAATAACGGATCAATCTAGCAATTAAAACTTGTAGATGTTCTGGAAGACGCATCTACACAAAAGGATTAGATTACTTAAAATATATGTTGGGTGGATGTGGATGAGGTAAAATATCACAAACCCAAATAAAGAGCTTAGCCCATCAAAGGCCCCCACTAGAAGACAACAAAAGGATAGGAATGAAAAAATAGAGAATGAATGAGTGGACAAAATGCTGAGGAAGGAAAATGATGTCAGAGGAAAAGTGGAGAAGTGACGTAAAAGAGAGAATATGTGACATAAAGGAATGGAAGAGCAAAGGATAAATGAAATTTCTTCCACTTCAACTTCTTCAACCTCACGAGAGGGACTCCAACGACAAGATAATCTCGACCAAAAGACATAGCTCATATCTCCATGGTACAGCAAGGATGAGAGATCATGAGATAATGAGAGACTGCAAAACAATTACTTTATAGTGGATCCTCCCCTCTCCAAAACGATCGTGGACATAGGCTTTACGTCGAATTACGTAAATCTGTGTATCTCTGTCTCTTATTTTTCATGTATTTATTTACTACTCGCTACCATATATGTACGCACCAGCGCTGTACAGCCGCATCGGACCACTATTAAAGGCTTCACACTATATCAGTCGAGATCTTAATAGTCTCAACGGGCTGAGAATAATTTTTTTCTCCTTCTAATCTGTTATTCTATTTTTAGGCATTAACAGGTCGGAAGATTACTTAGCGGCTTCGCGGGACTTTGATATCATGACTTCTAGTTTTGATATCCTTTATTAGTTTATAAAGCTGTCAATCTACTTAAAAGTAATTAGTATTAGTAATATATTTAAGTTTTTCTTCTTTTTTTTCCTAGCGGTTGCAAAGATAGGTACTGAGATTATGCCCCAACATGTTCAACCGCTCTGTTGTTGTTACAAAGGATAAATACATATCCCACACTATATTTTTGCGATCTTGGGTAAATCAATTGGTATTGAGATACCCTCAAAATTTTTTATGGCATTAAATATCGCACTCCACACGTTTGTTTTTAGAATAGTTACAAAGAAGGGGTATTACGATCCGACCTGATCAACGTGTTCAACCAAGCGGTTGTTATCATAAAGAAGAAATATAGAGTACCTAACGCTCAATTCTCGCCATCTTGGGAATACTCTAACCAAGAAAAAAAGAAACGTTATTTGCAACATTAGAATGTGTAATGTAGGAAGAAAGCATCAAACAAACAAATCCGTAAAAGAGAGAACGCCAATCCAGATACTTTTTGGAACACATAATGGGAAAGAGTCAACAAAGATTGAAAAGAATTCGGAGCAAACATGCATATTGGGACAAGGGGAAGATGTCAATGGACAATGGCATCTCTTTTTATCTCAAAAGAAAGACCAGAAAAAAAGATCAAGGGCCACTCTCTCTCTCTCTCTCTCAGCTCTCTGGTTGGTCACTGATCATGACATGTGCGAGTGGACTTTGCGTGTGAAGTTTTCAACAACAATGGGCAATGTTCATGTGCATGAGGCTAGAATTTGCCGAGCAGATAGTGGCGAAATTGGGCCAGAGCATAATAGACTGTCAGTAAACTTTTCCTGAATATGAATGGTGTGATGTTACTGATGCATGAACATTGAACAACCTCCCGACTCCTTTAGATATTCCCCACTGTGACTATTCCAGCACAAGTACACTTATTTTTAGGGTCCCCAGTATATTCATGTCATTATTAAAACGTCCTAATAGGAAAGCAAAAGAAAATGCATTACTAGTATTATTGCTGCTCCATGCATGAACGAATAACGATAGTGGATCTTACCATCTTTGTGGAGTGCATTTTTTTGCAACATTTCGAAGCAAAAGAACATACAAACATCACCAAAGAAAAGAAAACCAAGAAAAAAAAAAAAAAAAATCTAAGAATGAGACAAGCGACGGACAGCTTCTTCTTAAAGATGATACTGCCAAAGTCTTGCTACCTACTTACAATACGTACGATACGTAAACATATATACTATTTACTTTGAGAATTCATTATAATTATAAAAAAATTCTGAACATCAGTAATTTTTATACAGTCTATGTGTCAGGCTTTCATATTAATGGTGTGTTTGATGTTTTATAAACAAATATATAAATATATATATTTTTCATAATGAAAATCTTATGAACGTGAAACACATGCAACAAAAGCTGCATTCATTACAGAGAAGTTAAAGTAAGTAGGGTTTGTAGTGAAAGGCCCATGCCCCATGCAGCCATTAGTCCAGAAATACTATGATTGTTCAAACACCCCAACCCTAACCCCAGCCATTAAAGTAAGTACTAGGGGATGTGACTCATCGAACACCCCAACCCCATTCGTATGACTCCCCATGCTTCGGTCTTTTTCTAACCCAAACACACATGCAGCGATGAGCAACAGTACTTTTTTCAAGTCCTAACATTTATAATCATGGGTAGGGATAGCGTTACTGTTATATTACTAACCATTTATTATTTACATATATTTGAATTTTTTTTTTATTTTTTTATCAATTTTTTTAAGTATTTTTTTAACATTCTTAATCATTAAGAAAAAATTAAAAAATACGTAATTTTATTAATAGTCATTTCTTTAACTATTAAGTAAAATAAAAAATAATAATAAATAAATAGTAAAAGGATTTATCATTTTCCTATAATCATGCATGGTTGTACAAGTGAAATTATGATAGCAGTAGCTTTCATGCTTGGTAGGACATGAGTATAGGCGTGTGTTGATATATCATACCGACCATCCGAGACGTTTGGGGCAACGACCCTAGTCCTGTTCTTTTGTTGATACACGATCAATATGCATGTGCTACGTACAACTAGCAAAGTGACTTGAAATTATCTCGAACGACTCAAGATCGTTCACTATAATAGAAATGAGTTTTTGTGACCATTTTACAATTGTGACAGTGTCCAAACCATCAACGAAAATGATTTTTATGACAGTTTGTGAAAATCGTCACTGAAGGCAGTTGAAAAATTACATTATATTCGAATGAATACATATTAATGTTTGAACTTTCCCTGTATATGAGAACGTGGAGGCTATTTACGTACGAACATGAAAATATTTAGTGCCAACGTTCGAACATTAGTGATTCATGTTCGAATGTTAATTGATTTAATATTAAAGTTGGATATTCCAAATTAAAAAAGATTGATAATTGAAGTGCAGTGATTTAATATTGAAGTGCAGTGATGGTTTTGTTGGTACATTGGAACGTCTTTAGAATAAAATTTTTATAATTCATACTAAATAATATATTATATATACACTATACTTATACTCTATGCACTAGTATATATATTTTATATATTAGTTTAGTGTTGTTAATTAGTTTAATAAAGTGTAATTAACCACTAATTTTGTTATCTAGCATATTATAAGCTAATAATATATGTTATACTAATAACATTATGTACTAGTATATAAGTTATACTGGTACATAGGGCACTATGCACTAGTATATATATTATATATATTAGTCTAGTGTTACTAATTAGTTTAATAAAGTATAATTAACTACTAATTTTGTTGTCCAACATATTATAAGCTAATAATATATGTTATACTAATAACACTATGTACTAGTATATAAGTTATACTACTACATAAGGCACTATACACTAGTATATATACTATGTATATTAGTCTAGTACTGTTAATTAATTTAATAAAGTGTAATTAACAACTAATTTTGTTGTCTAGCATATTATAAGCTAATAATATATGTTATACTAATAATACTATGTACTAATATAATGTTAATTAATTTAATAAAGTGTAATTAACAACTAATTTTGTTGTCTAGCATATTATAAGCTAATAATATATGTTATACTAATAATACTATGTACTAGTATATAAGTTATATTAGTACATAGGCACTAGTATAGTATATATACTATATATATAAGTGTAGTGTTGTTAAATAATTTAATAAAGTGTAATTAGCAACTAATCATGTTATGTACTAACATATTATAAGCTAATAATATATACTATATTAATAACATTATGTACTAGTATATAAGTTATACTAGTACATAGTGCACTAATAAGAAATAGATACAATATATATTAGTCTAGTATTGTTAAGTAGTTTAATAAAATGTAATTAATAACTAATGTTATGTACTAACATATTATAAGCTAATAATATATGTTATACTAATACCATTATGTACTAGTACATAGTGCACTAGTATAGTATATATAGTATATATTCTAATCTAGTGTTGTTATGTAATTAATAATATTCTTATTAATAATTAATGTTATGTACTAACAAACTAGAAGCGAGTAATATATAAATATATAAACCACTATAGTTATATAAACCATTATTGTTTAAAAAAATATAAATATGTGAATTACGTTCAAACAATACAAATCTAAGTTTCAACGTTTTGTATTGACGTGTGAATGTGGATTTACAAGTGCGAACGTTTTGAAAAATTTGGCGGTATCGTTTCCCGCATTATTTGTAAGAGAAATTGATGATATTTACGTTAGAACATGTATACTTAACATTCTAACGTAGAAACATTCTAATTTAGATGCGTAAATGTGTGAATGCAACGCCTTGATGTGTGATCATGAATGGAAAAATGACAAGATCTTTCCCGCGTGAGTTAGGGGTCACCCACCTGTGAAATCATCAACAAAACGTGCGAATATTTTGAATTATACATTCGAACTTAATCTGTGTGATCTGTGCTTGTTTTGGGATTATTAACGTAACGTTCGTTTGTGAACTATTGTACATTCGAATGCTTGTAAGTGTTAAAATTTAGGTAGTGCTTTTAACGGGAACTAAAATTTCAAGTAACTTGCGAACATGTATTGTGATATTGGAACTGACCAGAATTTTGATGTGGCGACTTTTCATTTAAAATGTCACTGCAATAGCTCGAGTACGCCTTTAAGTCGTTGTCATTTGAGTACATAAGACCTATTGCAACGACCAAACTCGCTGCAATAAGTTCAAAAATCTTGAAAAAAAAATAATGTCACCCTATACTTGTTTAATCCGTGCCATCCTCACTTTACATGGCTAATTCAATGAGAGAGAGTTAGAGTGAGGGAGAGAGAGAGAGAGTGAGAGTGAGGGTTAGAGAGTGAGAGATAGTCAGAGAGAAAAAAGTTTAACATTGTGAGGTTAGTATTATATTTATTTATTTATTTTGAATAATGTTGTTATTTTTTTATGTATTATTTAATTTATACTAACTAGTCTTGTGTTTTTATTTGAAAGATTATTTCTTAGAGATTTTTGAAGGTTGGCACTTGTTGGGGATTAATATTTTGAGGAAATTGCTGGGTATATTTTTACATTTTGTTGTGAATATTGTTGTGAAAATGTGAGTATGTATATGTTTGGATATTGTGACTATGTTTAGATATTGTGAATATGTTGTTTGGATATTGTGAATATGTTATATAACTGATTTTGAAAATGTCTGGATGTTGTGAATATGTTGTTAAATAATTGATTGTGAATTTAATAAGAATATGTTTTGAATATATTGTGAATGTATTGGTATTTAATTGTGAATATGTTGTGAATGTAGGAGATACAATTTGGTAAAAGAGTACTCAGTAAAACATTAATTAATTAATAAGATAAATTTATATATACTAATATAAATTAATTAATAAGATATTATACAAAAAGCTAATTCATGATAACTTACTTATTAAATAAAACATTTAAAATAAAAGAGTACTAAGGTTGTGTTTGGATGTTGAACTGAACTCAGTTCTTTATGAATAATAGTGAGTTGAGATGATTGAGTAGGTTTTGTGGGGTCTTCTTAAAATGAATTTATGTGGGTTTGAATGTTAAGATAAGTTTAGATATATATATATATATATATATATATATATATATTATAGAAAGTTGTAAAATAATTGCTTTCCACCTATAAATAGTATTGTTATATGATAGATTTGTCTCCCACTTTCGTTGCCAAACTTGCAAGCAAAAGAAAAAAAAAAAAAGGTAAATAATGGACTGCACTTGCAGCCAACTAATGGAGAGGGTTTTTCGTTCTTAAGGGAAAATAGGAAAGAAAAAAAAGTGAGATGAGGAAACACGAAATTAATGCTTCATGTGGATTATCAGGTGGTGTCCAACCAAAGACTAAAATCTGAACAAGTGTGGGACCCAGCCACTAATTTCACATTTGAACTATATTGAGAAGAGATGAAACCTGTGTTTGGATGTTCAACTCAGTCTAAAAGTGAAGAGCATTGGACTAAATTGTGCATCCAAACTAGCCAAAGTAAGAAATAGCATATTTAGTAAATAACTAATAAAAAACAAATGATTAATAAATAAATAATAGTTTTAACTTTAATTTAATTTATCTATACTGATATAAATTAATTAATAAGATCTTGAGAAAGACGAAGGACATTGATGAGTATTAACAAAAAGATGAAAGACACTATTAAGACGAGAAAAAATCTTGAGATAATGAGAATTAAGTATAATCTGTATTTGCGAATAGAAAACAATAGGTTGGTTATGCCACATGTATGTTTTACAATGACAAGAGATGAGATGATGAATTTTTGCAAATAGTTGCAAGGTGTGCAGTTGCCAGATAGTTATGTGTCCAATCTCGGTAGATGCGCGAGCCCTGATGACTGGAAAATAAATGGATTGAAAAGTTATGATTGTCACATATTTTTGCAAAAATTATTACAGGTGAGAATTCATGGAAACTGACTTCCAATGTATGTGTTGCCATAACCAAACTTTGCATGTTTTTCAAACATTTGTGCTCTCGAGTTATAAATCGAGATATGTTATGAAAGTTGGAAGAATATATTGCTATTATATTGTGTAAATTTGAGCAGATCTTTCCAACATTATTTTGTGATGTAATGGTCTATTTAGCAATACATTTACCTTAAGAGGTAATGTTAGGTGGCCCGATGTAGTTTCGTTGGATGTATTTAGTTTGAAAGATATTTGGATAGATTGAAGTGTACTGTTGGGAATAAAGCCCGAACTAAGGTTTTAATAGCAAAGGCTTATATATACGATGAATGGTTGACATTTTGCTTTCTATATCTTTATGGTGTTGAAACACGATTTAATCGTGAAGAGCGGAATGTTGATCTTGCTTTTCCTCCCCCTCGTGAACTATCAATGTTTTCCTGAAATGTACGGCCATTGGGTGCACAAACGGGATACAATTTAATAGGTGGAGAGTTAGGAAAAGCTTGGCGGTACGTGTTCAATAATTGTCGGGAGATCGATGACTATCTTAGGTATATCACTACATACTTAGAATAATTCTAATTAAAAATATTATTATATAACATATTATGTAATGCACATATCCTATTATTTTATACTTCCATACAATGAGCACATGAACAAATTTAGGATAAAAGGCGTAGAGAATTTAGAGGCGAGACACGAAAAATAATTTTTCTGATGATTTGAACAAAACGTATGCATTTTAACTGTCCTATAACTTAAAATCACTTTGAACCATTTTAATTCTTGTTTACTTTTAATAATTTTGTTATTATTTCAATTGTTAGATTTTGGAGTAACGTGCTAATGATCCCGCATCAGTTTCTTCTGAAGTGCATGCATTGACCCGTAGTCTTTCACACAGAACACTACGAAACACTGCATGCACGGTTCAAGATTATAAATTACATACTATGAACAGTGAATATAATCGAAAGACGCAAAATTGTAGTGTATTGGTAAAGGGAAATCATAGAACATATGACATTGACTACTATGGTGTCATATGTGATATTATCGGATTAAAATACCTGAGTGGGAATGTGACATATGTTTTTTAAATGTGATTGGTGGGATATAGGCGGTGGGGGGGTTTCGATACATAGGGATAGTCACTTTACGAGTGTTAGTACTGCATGTAAATGGTACAAACATGATCCATTCGTTTTGGCTTGTCAAACTTCCCAAGCCTATTACTTGGTTGATCCAATGAAATCAACCGATGAAGATAATGGAGAGATAATTTGGTGAGTCATACAAAAATTTTTCTATGAATATATATGATGCAAGAATGGTAGCAGATCACGACCATAGTGAAGACAAAGATGACACTCCGATGATAGAGGCCTACCAGAAAGATTGAGAAGGTATAAATTTATTTGTTGACCTCGGTGCACTTGAACTAATCCCATTATGTAGAGATGACGTTCCACCCGTACATCTCGACCCATCCATAGTAAATGATCGTTCAGCTTATAAAAAAAGTGAAGAAGAAGAAGAAGAAGAATCCGAAGGGGAAGTCGATGAAGAAGACGAAGAAGAAGATGATGATGACGAAGATGATATTGAAATCAATTTTGAAACAAGCATGGAAAATACATCTGAAGATGAAGAATAAAAGTATTATGTATTTTATTTACACATATTACAGTACAATACATTTTTTATAAATTATTTTGTACTAATTTTTTTAAAAATATTAATTATTTTCAAGGATGCTACCAAAAAGACAACGAAGAAATATGCCTTCTCCCCAAGTTTCGAACCCGTTCATGACTCACCATTGAGAACTCTTCTCCTAAACAAGTTAATACACATGAGACAGACAGTCAGTTGACACCTGCCGGTAAGAAAATTTTGTTGATAATTAATTATATTTCAATACCTTGGAAACTATATTTAATTATTTTAAAAATATTAGCTGATGCATTATCACGTCACGGACATGGCTACACATGTGGCCTTGCTCTTGAAAGAAATAGAAGGTATGGAAAAAGGAAAGTCAACTTTCTTGATAACTTCATTGGAGGAGTGGATGATAGTGCAGCATCACTCGCCTCCTATGTCGGCACACTAGTTTGAGCTTATGCTCTATTTTATGTGTGATCATGAAGAGATGTTCCGAATGAAGTGATTGATCGTGTCGGTGTTGTGTACTGGTGATTTTATATACAAATGTAAATTTATTGAGAGATGTTTTGATTTCATATTTTTTACACAATTCACTTCTTAAGATGAATTCGATCTCAATTTTGGTTGTAATGAGGATGTGCGAACTGTGAACAAGTTGATTACTACATTATTTCGGCATCATAAGAGATGATGTCATGCCCACTTCAAGAAGTTCGAGACGTTGGAAGAGGCCCTTCAGTCTCCTTTTCAAAAAATGAAGTTAGACGATTAAAGGAAGTGTTGTGATCTTTTCTAAAGTCCAGATTATTTAGCATTGTTAATTTCTCCTGCAGAACTTAAGTTTTATCAATCTACAGAATAGATCGGCTTTGACAATCCACCATCGCACCAACCGCCTGCATAAGGTTATTCCAATGTCTTGCTGATAAAATAGTAATTGAAAATTTATTAATTTTCACTCATTTTTATCATATTCTTTTACTTAAGTACTAACATTATTTTTTAAATTTACTAATATGGCTTATTAGAAACGTGATGATCTTGAAAATTTCTTCCTCATTTATGTCTATGCTGCTACTCACACTGATGAGAACAGTGAATGGGTTGATCATGTCGCTAAAAATAATTATGTCAGTGATGTTATTTTCTGTGACCAAATTATGCAACATTTGAATTCATATTATGTTTGATTTCTTGTTTCTTTTAATATGTAAGCTTTATTATCATATTTTTGTTGTAATTGCAGGAAAAAATGATTGAGATACAATTAGCCTCTGAGGAATCCTCTCCTAGTGACATAGACATATTCATGCAAGTGCTTGGGACCAAATCTTGTTTGGTAAGAGGTTTAAGAAGTTCTTTCAAGTGTGTTAGTTCATCCTCCAAGACCTCGACTTCAGAAATTAACAATCTTAGTAAAGTTTTAGATACAGTACGCCAAAAAATTGAGCAACTGAAGTCGAGACAGCAGGAGTTGGAGTCTCTCTTATCGCGACATTCTAATTTAGAGATGAGTTTGCAGGGCCAACAAAGAGACTGCGATGAGAAAATACTCATTGAGATCCAAGAGCAACTGCAGAGGGAGATGATGTTCCAGATGGAACGTGTTATGTCAATTCAGCAAAACTGCAGTGGGCGAGGAATGAAAAAGAAATTATCAATATTTCGTTATAAGTATTTGAAACTTTTATTATCTATTTTTGCAACTCTATAAGACATTGTTAATTGTTACATTTATGGTGTAATATGAAACAATTTGTATGCTTTTTAATTTTATGAAATTACTATTTCTGATCATAATGTTCGCACCTAAAGAACAAACATTTGAACATTGATTCACATTAGAATCAACGTTCAAACAAAATGCTAGCTAATTCGTACAAAATGTTCAAATGTAAGACACTACGTTTGCATGTTTTAATGCACAAACAATCTAAACGTTTGAATGATGAGAATTGATACGTTCGAACGACAAACTAGCATCCGAACATTAAAAATTATACGTTCAAACTTTTTTCCTTTAACATCTGAATATTATATTCAAATGCCATCGAGTTAACGTTCTAACGTAAATATCATTCGTTGAAGCAAAAACAAGAAACATCAATTTTTTACTTGCGAACGTTAATCAGTCGGGTTAACATTTGAACGTCAGTTTATATGTTCGAATGTTACTTTCTGTGATAGTTTTTAAATGTCACAAAAAATATCATGTTCGATTTTTTTTTTTTTTTTTTTTTTTTTTTTTTTTTTTGTGATGGTTGAACAGTAAATCGTCACAAAAAACATTTTGTGACTTCGTTTAGTTGACGGTCTCAAATCGTCACAAAACAGTTTTTGTGTTGGTTTGCTTATTTTTTGTGACGGTTTCATCTGTCACAAAAATCAAATTCTGTTGTAGTGGTTATAAGACTCATGCGTTGATGGTGATTAGATTCATCTGATCAATAACTGGTTCGAGCTGCTAAATACATGAAAGTTTGAACTCGAGATCGCTATTCTAATATCATATTAAATCACTCATTATCCAAAAAACTTACCTGGTTTGGTTTCATGACTAAAATCTAAAATTTTGAAAACCTCTCATCACATCAATACAATTTTTTCAAATCCTTACACAAAATAAAATAAACAATTCAATATTTTTCAATTTCAAAATAAAAATAATATTAAAATAATATTATTTAGGTCATATTCTAATAACCTGTTTTGGAAGGATATATCTATAGTGAATATATAAGTGGCGATAAAGGTGAATAATAAATTGTCGTCCTCCGTGCGTGTAGTCCATTTTTTTTTGTATTTTATCTTTTTTATCCTTCTGTTTTTGCGTTTTGTGTCTATTTATGTGAAGGTATTTTAGTCTTTACATCCTGTGGTGTGACGTTGTGTTAGTGATATTTTCCCCAAAAGATCTTTAGATAACACAAATCCATCTCTCTTCGTCTCCTTCTCGAGTTTGCTCTCTCAACTCAGAACCCCCTCTCTTTTCTGTCTCTCTTTACCTCGCGACCCTCGATTTTTCTTTATCTTGCTGAAACCCAAGCCACTGAAGCTATGAGCCCAGCCCCAATGCCCCTCTCTCCCTCTGTTTCATCATCTCGACCTCAACCTAATCTGCGATTTCCAGCCTGATTTGCCTTTTTCTTCTCGATCTCCTCCACCGCACCTTAGAAACGGTGGTTTCAGTAGTTCTCTCTCTCTCTCTCTCCCCCCCTCGTCCATGGCTAGAGAAGCCTAGCTCTGACTTAGTTTCTTTTTTCCCTATATGTTAATTTGTTCCGGTCAATTTTTGGTTGGGATTGTTCTATGATTTTATGTTTGAGTCTGGGTTTAATTCTTGGTTTTTCTTAAATAGGGTGTTGGAGGCCCTGATGGTTGAAGCCTCTGCTCAATGAGAATTTCTTTGTTTAGTGCAAAGTTACATGCAGATTCCATTAAGAGTAGTTTTTAATTTTCAGGGTGTCTACGAGAGGGACACAAAGAAAACCCTCTATCGATCTCCATTGCAGTAGATCTCTGTAACTGGTTGCTCTGTAAGTATTACGGATATTTCTGCTCCATCATCAGTTGCTCTATAAATTTTACAATGCCCTAATTTAGAGATTTATTTCATATATTTTTATTTCATATATTTTTATTGCATATAGGGGCTAATGGTTCGATTTTGGTTGTGAATTTATATGGTGTTGAATTTGGGTTAGAACATGAGGAGAAAACGAGTTTCTGGTTATAAAAACGCCTTATTTAATTATAAATGCTTTGGATCAGGACACAATTAGAAAGCATGCCATGCAACAGTTCAATAAATGGATTTAGATTTTTTTTCCTTGCATGTCGTGGTTTCCTACAATGTTGGGTTTATCTTTATACAAATATTTTCCTCTAAGACCCTCATTTTCTTAATTTCTTTTGATTTTAATGTTCAACAGTTACTCTTTTAGTGTGAAAATGTGAAAAATAAACACGATTTGTTGTTTTGTTTGTTTTCTCTTCTATTGTGAATCTGTATATTAATGAATGGATGGTTGTTTATGTTGGTTTTTTTTTTCGTTAGAACATATATTCACATGTTTATTTTTTGTTTATGTTTGATCTTTGTTTTGTTTGTTCTTTCCTCTATTGTGAATCTCTACAGAAATGAATATTTGTTCGTTTCTATTTTTTTATTTCAATTTTTTCTTCTGTCGTGAGTATGTACATAAATGAATGAATGTTGATTTTTGAGATGTGCAGATTTATTTTTATTTTTTCTTTCTTTTGTGAGTCTGTAAATATTTATACTCAACAGTTCGGGTGTAGATTTGTCTCTAGGTGCCAATTGTATATTTGAATGTGAAAAAAAATATATATATTTGGATTGGTTTTTCTTGCTTAAGCAAGTTACAATATTAACAGTTGTTTCTTTATTTATTTAATTTAAATTCGTGTGGAGAAAAAGATTCAGCGAAAGAGTTTTAATTGAAATAATTAAGTTATGATTTATTCTAATTAAGTCAGGGTGTCTCTTTTCATCTTGTATTAAGTTTATTTGTGCTTGAAAGTTGTTCCTTTGCTAATATGCATGTATATGATAAATAGGCACATTTGCCTTCCATATTAAGAAGATAGAGGTGGAATTTTTCTTTCTGTGATTCTGTGTAATTTTTTTTTAATTTCACTTTAATATTCATTGTCTTTTATTTATTTTGTTTGTTGTCTATTTTTCTATTGCTTTTTTTTTTAATTTCTCAATTAGGTTTGTTAACAATATTAACATGTTTACATATTAGGTTTGTTATTATCTCAAATTTCAAAATATGTGACGTTATTGTGTGAGATGTTAATATTGTTTGTTTTTGAGATGTGCAAATTTTCTTCTATTCTTTCTTTCTTTTGTTAATCAGTACATAAATGAATGAATGTTGATTTCTGTTTTTTTCCCTATACATTTCAACACATCTTCACATATTAGATTTGTTATTATGTCAAATTTCAAATCTGAAATGTTATTGTCTGAGATGTTAATATTGTTTGTTTTTTAGATGTGCAGATTTATTTTATTTTTTCTTTTTTTTTGTGAGTCTGTACATAAATGAATGAATGTTGATTTCTTTTTTTTTCCCTATACATCTCAACACATCTTCACATATTAGATTTGTTGTTTTGTTTTTTTCTCTTCTATTGTGAATTTGTACATCAATGAATGGATGGTTGTTTCTGTTGGTTTTTTTCGTTAGAATAGATATTCACATGTTTATTTTTGTTTCTGTTTGATCTTTGTTTTGTTTGTATTTTCCTCTATTGTGAATCTCTACAAAAATGAATATATGTTCATTTCTTTTTTTTTTTATTATTTCTATTTCTTTCTTCTATTGTGAGTTTACACATAAATGAATGAATGTTGATTTTTGTTGCTTTTTTTCCCCTATTCATATCAACACATCTTCACATATTATATTTGTTATGATTTCAAATTTCAAACCTAAGATGTTATTGTCTAAGATGTTAATTTTGTCTGTTTCTAAGATGTAAAAATTTATTTCTATTTATTTCTTTTGTTAATATTATTTGTTTCCAACAGTTGTTCCAAAGCATGGAAAAATTCATATTTAAGTTTAAATATAGAAACATAGAGAAGTTCATATTCCATGAAAGCATGTAGACAACATCTTTATTTGTTTTATCTTTTTCTATAGATGTAATTTTTGTTGTAAGTGGTTTTGTTTCTGTGATTTCTATTTTATTTGTGTCTTCTACATACAGATCGGAGTGGATTAGTTTTTTTTTTTCAAGTTGGTGTAGACCTGATTTCCTCTTCAGTATAGATCTTAATAGATCTTCATATGTTTGAAGAGAAGATGTTCTAATTTGCAAATTTATTTCTATTTTTTTCTTCTGTTGTGAGTTTGTACATAAATGAATGAATGTTATTTTTGTTGCTTTTTTTCCCATTCATCGCAACACATCTTCACATATTAGATTTGTTATTATTTCAAATTTCAAATTTGAGAGGTTATTGTCTAAGATGTTAATATTATTTGTTTCTGAGATATGGAGATTTATTTCTATTTTTTTCTTCTATTGAAATTGACAAATCTTGACGTTTTAGTCTAGATTTATGAAGCTTTGCCTTAGATCTGCTAGTGTACATGGTGTTGAATATTTTTTTATTTTTTGTTCTGTGCATGTTTTTTAATATCTGTCGTTGTTTTTCTCTCTGTGTTTTTATTTGATCGCAGTTGTATGTTTTACATTTATAGTCTTTGTTGTCCAACATAAATGATGAATACTACATACATTGCTTGCCATGCTCTAGGTTTTAATTTTTTACCCTCCCTGTGCTTTGTTTTTACCCATATGAAAAACAGTAGACAATTGAGTATAAATCTTTGAATTTTTTTATTCAAATGTGATGCACTATATATTTCTTTTTCTTTTCTTTATTTTTCAGGTCTAAATTTTTTTTGTTTCTATTACATCAGTGAAGTTTTAGTTCAGATTTTTTTTTCTTGCTCATCTTTATAAACTCTGGCATATCTGGACATTTTATTCTAGGTTTGAAGAATTTTGATTTGTATCTGTTAGTATATAAAGTTCGATTCTGTTCTATTTTATTTGTTCTGCAGAGTTATAATTTTTATCATCTATTTTGAACCTAGACATATCTTTACATAGTTTTGTCTCTGATCCCTTGATTTATTTCTTACAATAATTGTTGGTATAGTTTTGTTAACAACCTTTTTCTTTTACAAGAATTACTTACTTTGAATATGATCGAAGTTGATATGATCTTATTTGCTAACATTATTGGCATCTGTAATTTGGATAAAGATGTGTTCACGTTTTTCTTTGTATTGTGCTTTTAATCTGAAAAATGTGTAAAACCTGGTTCTTTGACTAGGACAAGGTGGTTTGTCTGGAATGATTTTTCAATTGGAATAGTTATATGCAGTGACTTTACTTTTAACATGATAATACTGACATCATTTTTTCTCACCAAGTGTTTTCTACTGAATGTGGGTTACAAAATATATACGGTATTCTATATTATCTTGTTTGTTTTTAACTTGTGTTTTCTGTTTGTGGTGATGTAGCTTGATATTGTTGTTCTTCAATATCAAAATCAAAAGCTTGTATAGTAGTTAAAAGCCCGAAAGGTAAGAGTATTTTTCTCTTGAGAATAAATTCTCTCAACTAAAACAGACACAACACCCGTTTGATTTTACATTAGCAGTGGTCAATAAGTCATTAGATATGGTAATGATTGTTTTTGTATACATTCCTGTGTTCTTTAATAATCTCAGGCAACTTTTTTTTAGTTTATATATACATAATTGTATATTTCTTGATGATCAATTCTTTCTTATTTTGGAAATAAGCTTGTGAATGATTTGGAATCATTTTCTATATGTACAAGAGATTCAAGTAGTGAACGAGATGGCAAACATATGCTGGTTATGGACGGTAAGGATCAACTGCCTTAATGATTGTGTTGCTTATTCTTTTGTGGTGGTACTCTATTTGATTAAATCGTTAGCTTAATTTAAGTACCCTAAAATGTTATACCAAAACCACAAAAAAAGGCAAGCCTTCTTGTTGTGGATATCAGAAGAAGATGTAATTTTTCAAAAGGGTGTCATTTGTTCTTTGGTACTTTATTGGAGGTCGCATTAGAAATTGGTGATAAATTAGTTTCTTCTTTAGGATGCACTAGAAGAGTTGGTTATGGTTTGATTCATTTGAATATGCTGTAATCAAACTTATGATAGTCATTAAGTGTGCTATATATTACTAACATGCTTGGAAGCTTAAGTTTGTTTGTACTTGCTTGCCCCAACATTATATACGATAATATTATTCATCTCACTTAAGATGATTGTGACTATCCTTTCGATTGCTTTTAAAATTTATCATGGGGCTCAAGTGACTTAGACATTACAGTCACTACCCATTTATGCTTTAGGGTGCGTTTGGTTACCAAACTCACCTCAACTCATCTCAATTCATCATTACAACTTTTTCAAATCCCAATACAAAATATACTAAACAATTCAACTTTTTTCAAATTTTAAAATAATAATAATATTAAAAAATAATATTCTAACAATATTTTATCATCACAACTCAACTCACTTCAACATCCACACACACCTTAGTCTTCTAGGTTCCCCCCCCCCTCCCTTGACGTTTCCTTTATTGGCCTGTAATAGGATAAATTGTTTTACTTTCTTTCATTGTGGGACCTAAAATAGGTGACAAAATGCTTTACTTCTTTCACGAACAATTGTTACCATTCTCTTGCTCTTTCAACTAATTGTTAAAGGTCAAATCTGAATTATCATATGTAATTTCTTAATGGGTGCTCTTCTATTTTGATATGTGTAGTTATACATATATATATATATATATAATTAATATATATTTTCTCTCTATTGGGCAAACGTCTCTTGGACGTTTCATTACTACTACTATGTGTGTAGTGGTGAGGAGATTTGATGTGATTGTCAATGACGTAATTTTAATTGAAATTGGGCGATAGATATATACATATATTGGGGTAGAAATTTAGCACGAGATCGAATGAGGTGCATGCATAAAGAGGAAGGAAAGAATCTTTAAATTTGCTTGCTTGGCTTTCTAATATAATTGGACGATGAGGAGAAAGAGAGATAAGAGGTAGGGTGCATGCTTGGAGCTAGATGTGATTGTTGGCATTAAGGGATTAGCTAGCCATCCTACGTACAGAAGAAAACGTCGAATATATAGCTAGTCACATGGGATAATACTCAAACAGAGACATGCAGACGCCAATATTGCCACGCCAATCTCCTTATCTTCTCATCTAGTCTTCTCTACTCCTCTCCCACCCAATCAAAATGAGTCTTTAGAATCTTCTTTATTTCTCTGATCGTTCTCATCGTTTTTGTTCGCACTTCCAATTCAAATGAATGACTAAAATGTCTTATCCCCATCATGTCTTAATTACTTATTGCACCCAACAAAATTAAATAATTAGAGAACTTATCAATATATAACCGACACTGTAACAGTCTAGTAGAAAGAAATGATAAACTTCTCATTTCGAGAGTGAGAAAACCTCCAGGAGATAGAGAAGAAGAAGACTGAATTTGATAGATGATTTTTTACATGCGTTCTACATCGGATTTTATCTCCATATGCATAAGATTCTAACAAACTTGGACATAAGAGTAATTTCAAATAAAGGAATTAACAAACGTAACTAATAGTACTTTTACTATATTATTGAAAGAGTAGAAGAAAGGCTGCGTCTTTAATCTCCACGTGGTCTTTCAGACTATTCTTTCCTCCACATAACCCTAGCTTTAATCCCAACCGTTCCTTTGATCGATGGTCCTCATTAATCCTTAACTTTCTCTTCTTCGTACGTCTACCAGCAAAACGGCACAAGTGATGCCCCTCTACGATCTAGCTTGTAACAGACACCCATTGGCTTTATTATTATATCGTACGTACGTTGCACTGCTTAAATAAATAAAAAAAAGTACGTAGAATAAATGAGTATGTTTATTCACATAACAAATATACTGCTACTACGAAAGTCTGTCGATCGCATTCAACAAAGTTATATATTATTTGTATTTTAATTTTGTTTTATAATTATGATTGTCGATTCTTATAATTAATAATATATATTTACACATCAACTCATAATTAAGTAAAGTAACTTTAAGGTTATGTTTGGTTGTTGGTCAGATCTATTATTTTTTAATTTTTTATAAAAAAATTAAATTTCTTTCTATTTATTTCATACATTTTAATTTAAAAAATTAAATTCATTCCAATATAAACAAATTAAATTCATAAATTTATAAAATATTATTATTTATAACTCAATCAAATTCATTTTAACGTCTAAACTAAACCTAAGCGTATGAATGATGGGTACCAAAGGGATGTATATGGAGAGAAAATATCTAAAGAGGCGCTTGTCCGTCCGTCCTTTCGCAGCATGCAAGAGGTCTCTATCGGCTACGTAGTGTAACCTAACTGAGAGGCCAGGCATTATTGTTGGAGCCTTGAAGTAATTGTATCCACACACTACTACACAGCATCGCGTCCGACCACCTCGGCCATTCAAATTCCCTCGAAATATATTACAATATCATTGCAAGGCGGTTGTCAACGTCCGCACGTCATTTTTCATTATAATATATATATTTTTATATATTATATTATATGAATAGTACTATTTGAATATTTTTATACCGCACATTATTTATATGATTGAATTTAATTTATAAAATTTAAATTTTAAAATTTATCTTTATAATCAAATTATATCATATAAATAATATAATATGTATATATTAATTATATCATATACGTACGATCCACAAAATGTCTTCAAAATCAATTTATATCGCATCGAAATGTCTTAGTTGTAGGAGTAGGACAGTTTTTGTCACTTTTTGAAGTGTGCAAGCTTTTCACTATAGGAAAATTATTTATTTATGGTTAATTAATTCTAACGAAAAGATTATTTATAATTAAAATGAGTCTATTTTAATCATAAATAATCTTTTTATCGTAAACAAATGGTCACAAATATTCATTTTTCTTATAGTATTTTATTTGATGAATAAATTCTTCTTTTGGTCGTGAAATTGATATATCATAGATACCCTATGCACCGTCCACTTGACGGAAGTATTTGGACAATGTAATACTAGTTCAGAATCTGACAATTGTACGTAGTTGTATTTTGATAAAAGAAAAATGATTTATACAAGTTTGAAATAGATAAGTATATGCATATTCTTGTAAAAAAGTAGACTCTACATTAAGAATTGTAAAAAAAATTATTTTTTATTAGCAGAACCTATTTTTTTACAAATGACTTATATGGGATAATTTATCTATTTGAAACTTATACCTATCATTACTCCTTATAAAAACTTTTTCACCATTTACAACGATGTTATGTCTTTTCTTTTTTTGGATTTTTTTTTCAATTATAATCTAAACATCTTTAAATACCATTTTTTAATCTTTTATTTTTAAAATTCATCCAATCGTTTGTCTAGGTTTTTGTCAAGAAAACCAGAGAAGCGACCAACATAATTGTTTTTAAAAAAGTTGCCATAAACATTTGATACAAACAGCTTTTAAAATTTATCTTCCTATTTTCACTAATCCTAATACAAAATACACTTAAAAAGTATATATAAATCACTTCTCATTCTACCCATCCAATTTCATTTAAACCTATACAGTACATATTTTAAACATTTTTCTTTTCAAAATACGTAAAAAATTATAGAAAATATTTTCACTAAACATGTTATTAGAGCAGTGAAATTGGACGCTTTAAAACAATATCTATCAAGGAAAAATATATAAAATGATGTGTGAAGTTAGAGTACGAGTAATGTTGCATACAGTCGTAGAGTGTGTAGGTGCCGTGTAGTTGTTTTGAAAAAGAGTGAGATCTACTATAAAAAAAATTAATTTTTTTTTTCATGTAGATCCCATATTTATTCACTTTTTTTGAAGTGATTGCACGACGCTTATGCACTTACGACTACAACTATAATTTCTCTTTAGAGTATATATGCAAGTCTCAAGTACTCTACTTGAAAAATGTAGGGCAAATGTGTGTTCTACGTAACAAAATTCACATTTTTTTAAAGGGAGGGAGCGGAACTCATACAACGTAAGACTGTTTGTAACATTGCTCCGAATATACATATATATATATATATATATATGTATATAAAAGACGAAGATAAAATTGAGCTATTTTTAAATAGTTAAAAATATAGTTAAACTGGCTAGAGCTACGTACAACAATAAATTTATTAGATACTATAGCCTATCCATCAAGTAAACTATTATTATAAATCAATCAATTTTAATAAATAAACCAATGTGGGATGCATAGAAATTAGATTGTGTAAAATATCCAAGATTTTTTTTTAACTAAATTTAAAATTTTTAATCAGAAAATTAGATAATCGGATGCGAATACAAGTGTTAACTCGTAATTTCGTTAAAAATAAAAAAATAAAGGAAAAAAAACGCACTTTAGACACACGGGCGGGCCAGACGCTTAGACAAGTGGGTGGTCCAGCCCACGTTACATAGAAGAGTCTTGCCAAGAATTTTTCGAAACCACCTAACTACTGGCGGGAAAAGAATATCCTACGGCTCCAATTTCCCGCTAAAATTACCACACTATATATTCCTCCCCCAAATTATCTTTAAATTTCTCTCCCACAGCACCCCCCCGCGGATCCAGATCCCTTCCGATCCTAAGCGCGAAATCTCAATTCGCGAAATTCTCACCATGCCTTCCATTGCTCGATCCAATGGCGACTCCACTCCTCAGAAGCGCAGACTGAGATCCGATGCGGCGGCTCAGGATTCTCCGATCTCTACGTCGGTCAAATGGAAATCGCCTCGCGGATGCAGCTCTACGAGCCCAAACAATCTCTCAAATGTGATTCTACGATGCTCTGATTAAATAAGAACAGCTTAACCTTTTTTTTTTTCAATGTTGTCGTTCTTTGAATAAAACTGAGCGAGAGAAGCCAAATGGATCGGAAATGTGGAAGTCATTTGTTTGGTTAAATTATTGGTTTACATATACATATTTTGAAGCAAACTACATTCGAATAAAGTCTTTTGTAGTGATTTATAATTTCAAATTATTTGCAGGGCACTGAGAGAGATTTTAGTGATAATCCTGAGAGATCTCCGGTGAAAAAATTATCCGGCAAATTTATTTCAAAGCCCAAGTGGAATCCAGGAGGCAAGCGTGGACTTAAGCAATTATTGATACAATAAGTTCTTTCCCAATTCGTTTTAGCTTTAATTGAACGTGCTTGTTTAATATGGTTGTATTGCTCGTTTTGATCGATATAGATACGGAGCAGATGAGGGCAGTGAAGGAGGCCTTGCACGTTTCGACAGCGCCATCTACTATCGTGTGCCGTGAGAATGAACAGAAGAGGGTTTTGGAATTCTGCAAGGTATGCGTGGAGCAAGAGAAGTCTGGAAGTTTATATGTTTGCGGGTGCCCAGGGACAGGGAAGTCGTTGTCAATGGAAAAAGTGAAGCAGCTTTTGGTTGATTGGGCGAAAGAGGTAAAGCTTTTATTTACCCTCGATTTGTTTCTTTGGTCTGGGAGGCTTTCATTTGGTTCATAAAGAGGATTTCTAAACAAGTTATGATCAGCGATAGCTAAGAATGATGCTTCAACGATTAAATTAACCATTCTATTCATATCTATTCTTTTGGGATAATGCGTAATTTAACAATTCAAATAGGCTAACCTTCTTTTAGGTAAAACTGGGAATTTATTTTTTAGTTCTAATTCTGACTGTATAAATTATTCTTCCCACCAGGCAGGTCATCGGCAGCCGGATGTGTTACCAATAAATTGTACTTCTCTAGCAAAAACATCAGATATTTTCGTCAAGGTACTGATATCAACAACAGATTTCATTGTTATTCAAACATCAAATACGCTTAACTGCTGTGTATATGCAGATACTAGGTGATGCCCAACAGCGAAGGAAAGTGAATAGCTCTGCTACCTCAGCGTTGCAACATCTCCAGAACTTGTACTCTCAAAACCCACGATCTTCCGGCATAAAGATGACGTAGGCTATGCATTCTCACTCTAGGATCTTATCTTCCACAGCCTACACACACGTGCACAGTACAGGATCACTTTGTTGCCTTTTCCTCCTCAATGGATGTCACCAAATATGTGGTTAAACTAACGAGTCTTCCTTTTAACAGGCTGATAATTGTCGATGAGTTGGACTATTTAATTACAAAAGACCGGGCTGTGCTTCATGATCTTTTCATGCTTACAACCTTCCCTTTCTCCAGATGTATTTTGATAGGTAGTGCTATTATCAGATATATTATTAAGTTCTGCTTCATCGGATTCTCAATTTTGTGTGCCTCATGCATAATTGTTTCTGCTGTCATCTTTGGTTTTGCAGGGATAGCCAATGCCATAGACCTAGCAGATCGTTTTCTTCCGAGACTTCAGTCATTAAATTGTGAGTTCAATACTTCAGTCATTATATTGGACCCGGCAAAATTCTTTTGATCTTTTTAATTCTTTAAAGGTCCTTATTTTACTTGTTAATATGGGAAGAGGTAGTTATTAGCTTGATTATTCTGTTTAACCAAACTCTCCCAAATTATCCCCTGGATATATCCTTAGACCTGGCCTTATTGCCTGCAAATGTGTAACAATAGATGCTAACTGGCCCTTATCTCTGGAATAATACTTATTGGTAACTCTACCAACTACTTTTTTGTGCTAGGCAAGCCTATGGTCGTAACTTTTCGGGCATATGACAAAGATCAGATCCTCAAGATACTTCATGAGAGGCTATCGGCAAGTTTGCACTACTGTTTTATTTTCAAGCAAACAAGCCGTGTTTGCTTATAGATTTGATTCTGGTAGAAAAAATGGGGTTTGTGTAGGGTGATAAATGTTGATAAGTAATTATAGTCATTCTGCTCTAACAGGCACTTCCTTACATTGTGTTTCAACCGCAAGCACTGGAACTCTGTGCCAGAGTGAGTTCACTATTTTTCTGATGAATAACTCCCCCCCCCCCCCCCCCCCCCCCCCCCCCCCCCCCCCCCCCCCCCCCAAAAAAAAAAAAAATTGTTAATGATGGTGCAACTTTCCCATCAAGCTAAAGCATCTGAATCTGACCTTGTGGTTCATGTTAGAAAATAATTCTAGCCTGACTAGATGAAGTTTTGCAGAAAGTGGCCGCTGCCTCTGGAGATATGCGGAGAGCTCTATGTATTTGCAGGCAAGTGCTCTATGATAGTTGTAGTTGGAATTAGTACATGCAAATGTCAGAACTTGAGTTTGTTCCTGTCTAAGTTGACAAACTAGAATACGGGATGGCAGTATAGTTCAAGAAGCATTAAACACATACATGCACACATTGTAGTTGCAGCCAAGTTATATTTTAAGTCGCAGGTCCATTAGCAAATTCCTCAACCTTAATAGCTTCAATGGATTCGTCTAGGAGGTTTAATCAAGCTTATATATGTATAACTTGTGCCATTAGCATTTGAAAGTTGATATTGGATATTACACTCATGTTCAAGATTTGGCAACATGCATCTATGCAACGCAGATTCTGCTCTATTGCCAGACCTTCTGCTTGTTCTTTTCTTTCTGAACCTAGTTTGCACTGAATTTCATGGTGCATTATCGTATGTTGAACAGTTTTTACCTGAAGAATTGGCATCAAGCACTGCAATGGTTATTTTTCATTTTGACTCCAAGCAAATTAAAAACAAAAACCGCTGTAACCTTGCTTTGCCTGGAATAAAAAGTACAAAATTTAGGCTATAACTGTTTAGATGTATTACAGGAGTGCGATTGAGATTCTAGAAGCAGAGCTGAAAGACTCTAGCAGCAACTTTCATTCATTAACAGTAGAGAAAGCATGCTTTGAACAACAGACGGCTACAGCGCCTGATATATTGAAGAAACAAGACATAGATGTGGTATGTTCTGAACGATTGACTTCTTAAATATCCTTTTCTAAAATCATGAAATGGTGAAGGGTCCCGGTTAGTTTTTATTTATTTATTTATTTTAACTTTTTCTACTCAGTCTTACGTTTTGGAAATTGGTTGCAGGTAAGGCTTGATCATATGGCTATTGCTTTGTCAAAGACGTATAGAACGCCAATAGTGGATACCATACAATCTCTCCCACAACATCAGCAGGTAACTATGTGCTAAAAACATGCTTCCATCCAGGTATCAAAGGTTATAATGTTCACCCTCTATTAATATTAGATTCAACCGTCAAAAATATGCCACATTACTTATTTTTTAAGTAATGTTTTTTACCTGTTCTTCATTCATCTTGCTTGTCATAACTTGGCAAATCTGACACTGAGGTATCTTTATAAGAACTTACATTCAATGCTATGCTATAAATCATGCCGTACATTCAATAGTGGTCATTCTAATTGGTTAATGGTAATATAAACAATTTGATGAAAAATGATGTACATTATGTATAGGCACATGCTTTAGAGCTATAATTGCAAAGAAACACTATTAGCCCAACCCGCATATGTTAGTAGGAGCTAAAATTAGGCTTGAACATTGGGCTGCATCAGGCTGCAGGCTGGCTTTTAATGATTACCTTCCTTGCTCTTATATCGTTAGTTTTGGATACAGGAGTATTGATATATACTCGCTACACCTAACCTGATTGCAGATTCTACTTTGCTCTGCCGTGAAACATTTCCGTGGGGGAAAGAAGGATACAACTGTAGGGGAGGTGTGCTTTCTTACCATTATTTTGGAAAATATACTTTGTTTTTATCTGGAGTTACATCATTGTTTTTTGAAACTTGTTCCATGGATACAGCTGAATAAGTCTTATATGGACTTCTGCAAATCATCACTAATCCCTCCTGTTGGGAGTCTGGAACTTTCAACTATATGCCGAGTACTAAATGACCAGGTAGGACTCTCTGCAAATCTTCCTCGTAAAGTTGTCCTGTAACACTGCGTCACTTTTCTGGCTTGGAAAAATTATACGAATAAAATTCTGAGGCATAATTCAATTGTTAGGGGCTTCTCAAACTAGGTCAATCTCGAGAAGATAAATCGAAAAGAGTGTCATTAAGAGTAGATGAAGCAGACGTCACGTTTGCATTACAGGTTTGACACAAATTCTGCCTCATATGAGCCGCTCGTATCGTGTTTTCTTCAGTGAGGATCTGTTCTCACCGAGAATCTTCTGTTGTTTACATCGTCGTTTGCGTGAATCAGGGGATCCGTTTCTTTCGCAATTGTCTTCAGTAAATCTGCTCAAAGCATATGGACCCGTGATTCTTCTTAAGCTTGTGGTGACCCTTTTTTCCAATTCGCCCAGTTCAAACGGAAAGGTTGGTAGCCTTTTCTTTTACATTTTTCATTTAAATTTAACGACTAGTTACAGTTCACCCAGTGCCAATGAAGAGATACCACTTTAATCATGAATGGAAAATGACTTGACCAGTTTAACGTGGAAGTCCAACAATCCTATGCAGACCTACTTTGACAAAAGTTGGGTAATCTTTCAAAAAATAGTTCTCTTGCTCTTACAGATTCTTCTGTCTGAGCACGAGAATCAGTCCAATAGAGTGCATCGGGATCTAGCCAAAAGGCTGATTTGAAAAGAAAAGGGAAAAGATTTCCATATTTTTTTAGAGCGCTTCCAATGAATCATGTAAAATTCATGTTTTTATAAAATTTTATGGAAATAGCTCAACAAAGTCCATCCAATGGATTATGTATTTTATATCTAATATCCAGTTTACTATAATACCATCTCTACATCTATTGAATATTATTCACACTTGTATAAATAAATATTGAATTCATTTATTTCTCTACTTTTTACTCTTTATTCATTTTTTTATCTACTTTTTATTTTTTACTTTATTTAAAATGAATAAAATATATTAAAAAGTATAATATTTAAATAATATAGAGAAAAAATAAATAAGCTGATGTATGATATGTTGTAGAAGTCAGTATGTAAAATAAAAAAATTAAATTTTGATAATGTATTTTAAACGATATGATGAAAAATCTATTGAGAGTACTTCAAATGATTTGTACAAGCTCACAAGTCCTTGTAAAAAAGTGCACCTTAAAAAGTTGTAAAAAACTATTTTTTTTTTTTAGTGGAATCAACTTTTTTGTAAAAGAATTGTATTTGTGGCTTGTACCATTACTCTTTGGACATATGATTTCATTCCGTCAATGCAGATCAGAGAATTGGCAAGCATGATGAGTGTTGTGGAGATAATACAGGAATTATTAATTCAAACGCCCAATGTCAGCAATTTCCAGAGAGTTGGAACATCCTCTCTAGAAAAGGGAAAGAAGATAAATACGAAAAAATGTAGGAAGAAATTTTAAGACATGATATGTTCATCACATGTAACTTAACTGGTACTTTTTAACTGTATCATTCTTCTTGTAAAGACGTTACAAATTGGATGAGTTTATAAGGTTTTGTGTTTTCAAAGGAAATGTGGACATAGTTAATTGCATTAGATTTGTATGGTTTTGAAGCACATAAATCACGTTTGCTATAGCCGTTACAAGCATGCCCTGCCCCTCTTGTTCAGCCAGATTGCACTAATGTACGTAGAGATGGGTATCTAAACTTTTATTATCTTTTTTATTTATTTTTTCCTCGGTGTAGCAGGGCTGTTAAGTATAGTTTTTTTAAAATAGAATTATTGGATGAATCCCAGCTGTGTTAATTAAAAAAGTTATTTTAGGGCCTCTGCTTGACACCTACGGAACCTATATCTGCTACCCTCTCATGTGTTCATGAAGGACCTCTGGATTAGGGTCTAGAAATTAGAGAGGATTCTGTAAAAGCTAGGCATGACTTTGAACGAACCAAAAAGCTCAACTACACATTGCACTGGCATTTAAACAGTATTTTAATTGTTGATAGGAGAGTGCAAGACAAAATGGAAAAAGGGTCTACTGTGAATCCCAAGATAAATATAAAGATCCAAAGGAAAATGGAGACAGTGATAGGCGATATCTGCCATTAACTAAAACACTACAGCCGACTGAAAATCAGTCAAACAAACCGAGAACCATGTCATCATCAGACTCCTCTTCTGGCTCTTCCTTCTTCTCTTCCACCTTTGTAGTAGCACTTGGAGCAGCACCAGTATCAGCAACTGCAACAGGAGCCAACATTGCAGCAAACTTGCTTGGATCCTGCAATTCGGCTTTGAGCCATCAGTCAAATTCACAAACAGGAGAGACAATATGATCTTTATTTATTTATTTTTTTTTACGAAATATCAATGCCAACCTTCAAGTATTCTTTCACTTGCTCAGCCTGTGGGAAGGAATACTCTGTAGCAACTGCAACACCCAGAGCATTTTTGTAGGCATTAATGAACGCGTGGGGTGCGGCAGTAAGAGTTGGGTAGGAGACTGCCAGGGAAATAGAGGCGACCATGGAGACCCCAGCAGCAAATTTCTCCATAAGATCATCCTCAGTGAGATCAAGCACCTCGGGGCTAAAGACCGATCCATTGTCATAAACAGAGAGTACAACAAGACCATAAGAGAAAGGCCGTATCCCAAGCTTTGAAAGAAGTGCAGCCTCGGAGGAGCCCACTTTGTCACCCTTTTTTATGATCTCCACAGGTGTGATGATCTCCACTGTGCCTTTATTGATTTTGGTTGCTATGTTCAGCACCTGAAAATATATTAAGTTTAAGAATAAAGCGGACACGGGACTTTGTGGAAATCAGTCTGAAAGTAAACCTGAAAGAAGGAGGTCTGAGAAGGATCGAGTCCAGTGTTTCCAGGGGGGACAACAACATCGATCGGTGCAACAAGACCAACACGTGCGGGAGCTCCAACCTGTTCATCTTAAATGAATTATGAGATAACACGACTAAATGCCAACACCATTATAAATCCGCCAAACAAGGAAATGGACATCACCCAATCTCCAAGATTTCAGGTAAAGTCTTCGTTGAAGTTCACCAGCAATTCTGTACATTTAACTCATACACTGAAGTGAGTTTTAACGTCGTACATAACTGAACTCTACAACTCAACTTCCTAAGCTCTCTAATTTCCTATGTTTTCAAAATAAGCTATATTTATAAATTTTACTAAGAAGTTAACATGATTGGTGACACGCCATCAAGGTCATAAATATTAATGGTCTGACTAAGATTTTAGCTTTAAATTTTGATGGGTGATTGGAAGACATATATACATGATTCTGGTTTCTCAAATAGAAGGTCCTAAAAAATTGAACTGGACAATTTACAGTGTCTGGATGGATAGATAAGCCCAATGATATGGAAATTAGGAAATTAGCATGAAAGGATCAGAACAGGCATGATTCGGTATATACGCATGAAAAGAGAACAGCCAGTTGAGAGAAAATAACCAAGAACACACAAATTTCTAACTTAAAAAACATATAAAATTGCTAGAAGTTGATTCGCTAGTGAAATGAAAAATGCCAGACGCAGATTCAGTAACATGCAAAACCAACAAAATGTTAATCACAAAATTGTAGAATATATATATATATACACATATAATATATATGTATATACACATATACATATACTAGGTTCGAAGAAATAGAACCTACAAGATGATACCAACGGTTATATACTGCAGCTTGAATCGCTGGCAAAAACAATTGATTCATTCTTATAGCTTTGAATAGGCATACCTTATATTTGCCAACCTCTTCCCTTACTTCCTTCAAGTCACCCTTGGTGAAGATCAATCCCACATTGCCCTATTTCAAAAGAAATTGAAGCAGTCAGCACATTAAATGAAGACATGAGGAGAAACCTATACGACAAAAGGGAGCGATGATCACCTTCAAAAAGATATAATATAATCATTAACATTCCTCTGGCTGCAGAGAAAATTGTTAAAATGGAAGTGCAAAAAATTATGGGATATAATGATCATTTATATTGATTAGTTTCAACTCAACCGATCGAATACTCGTTGAGTTAAAATAAAATACAAAATAAGAACGCTAGATCCAGCATGTCATGGTGTACCCAGTTCTACTCTGACAAACAAAATACCAAAACTTGACATTAACAGTTAAAAACACACACAAATACGCACTGAGCGAAAGTTTTCACATAAATGTACGAGAAATATTCTCAGAAATTTTATTTTGAATTCGTCACATTTTTTCAGCAAGCATTTGTGTCCATCCGAGTGAAGTATTTTTTATTATCCGTCACAAATCTATTTACTTCCGACCCATACGAAAGAAGACCCTATAACCGAAATGCTATTTACTCATCAACCACAGAGACCCAATAAAGAGAAAAATAAAGCTTATCAAATAAATCATACCACCAAAAGAGGAATGAGGTTCTTGATCGCCTCGTTTCCTGACTTCTCCGCATGAATCTTGATGGAACGCTTCATCATCGTGTTCTTTCCCATCAAAACCACGGAGTCACCTCGGAGGCCCCTGCGGATGCTCTGGAGCTGGTTCGAGCCCACGTTGTCGGCGTGAACGACCAGAATCTGGGAGTAATCGCTGAGCATGGCGCATAGCTTCTTGTCGTATATGGTTTTCTTCTGGGACCTTGTGGGCTTCACGGCCATTGCCAAGAATTTTCTTTGAAGATGAAGAAGCAGCAGTAGATCAGACAGTTCGTAGGGCTTTTTGCTTGAAAAAGAAACCCTAGAAGCATGAAGCACGGCTGTACCATGCGTTTGCATGCATATATATATATATATAGGAAACAAGTTGATGGCTATGGGTCTCGGGCTTTGTGTGGGCCCACAAAGATTTGGTCAATATTCTGGGTCCCGAGGCTTTAACTTTTTTCCAATGTGCCCTTGTAATTAAGAGTGATTTTGCATTTGTATCACATCTATTAAATATTCAAAATTATACATAGCATTCTAAACTATTAAAACATTTTACATTTTATCATATCATAGGTTAAGGTTATTGACTTTACAAGTGTAATACCCAAACCCAAGTCCCAAAAACTCCCCCAAACCAAAAGGTTTTGTCCGCACATCAACCCAGCCATTTTTGTTTAACATGAAAATAGACTTCATTTTATTTAATGAAATCGAAGTTACAGTTGTGACTAATCAATAAAGAAAAAAAATTAGATTACAAGTCAAACTGCTCATCTGTTAGGGGCTCATCTGCCCACAAATATTTTTGTAGTGGACATTGTCTTAACTTCTATAAACTCTCTCTTAACATAGAGAAAACGCTCTGTAAAAAAGAACTAAACGACCCATCTTCCAAAAAAAGAGAGGTACTATCACACTACGACTCCATCCTCCCAAGGAGAAGTATTATCATCCACCATCCTCTAAAGGAGGAGCGGTACTCTTTTGCTATGGACACTAAGGCTACGTTTGGGTAGTGAGAATATCTGAGAAGTGTTGAGAATGTTTGTAAATAGTAGTGAAAAAGTAGTGAAAAAATAATAATAGAATAATGAATAGTAGGTAAAAAGTAATGAATAGTAAAAAAGTAGGTGAAAAGTAATAATAAAGTAAGGAATAGTAGTGAGAGTACTTGAGGTACTCTTAGTACCCAAATGTAGCCTAAGTCCAATAGCATATCTCTTTTTATTATTTACCTAAAATAAAATAACAAAACTGCAAATACATAGTAGATACTGAAAACTAGATCTACAACCAAAAAAACACTTGGACTAGAAAAAACACTGGAAAAGGGCTGTAGTGGTGCGTGAAGGACTCTGGAAGTATGCCCGATGGTCGCTGGCCCCAGAAATGTCGTGCGTGGCATCGACAGAAAGCTTCACGCGGTGGCGCGTGAGAGCAACGCTCCCACCTTCAACCCACTCGTGTGTGATACGCGCCACTTTGTTTGGCTCCGCATTCGGTAGTCTTGAAGATTGGCGTCTAGGGAACACCATGGTGGGGCGCGTGTAGGCTTTTGGTCGTCGAAAAATTCCAGATATGCAATTCTCCCTTATTTGACCTGAAGCAAAGCTGGGTAGAAAAGAAGGGAGCGAAGGTGGGAGGGAGGGGGGAGGAGCAGAAGCTCCCACCCCTTCTAGCAAGTTCAGTTTTGGGAGAGTTTTAGAGAGAAGGTAGACGTTCTCTCTCTAAGAGAGACGTTTTTTCTTTTCCTGAGCTTGAAACACATCGATTCAATAAAATCTCTTGCATCCCTTCCCCCACGTTTCCTTTCTTCTTCACCCTTTACCCTTCTTCTGAAATTTCTTTTCCTCTTCCTCTAGACCAAGTCGACAGCTTCAACATCTTCCTCTCTCTAAAAAATGTTGCGGAGAGTTCAAGGTTTATTTTTGGCTCCGACTTCATCACTATAGTATAAATACCACCGATTATAATATAATGCAAGAGAACTACTTCTGGGATGTTGAATCTTCAATAGGAAATATGTGATTTTTCTCCTATAAATAGGCACGGATCATGTTATGATCGTAGGAACCGTAAATATAAAACAAGAAATTTTTACAATTCAAGGAGCCAAAGACCTCCAAATATTCTGCAACTTTATGTATAGAATCTACTTGTTTTCATTGATGATTACGTACAATATTTATAAACAACTTCAAATAATTGTTACTAGACTAAAGTAAATTACTAACGCGACTATGACTAAATCAATAACCGAACACAACCCACTACTAAAAACAAATAAAATAACTCCACTACCCCACTAGTCACAATGGCCCAAGACCCGTACCACCATCTCTACTAAGAAATCCACACCACTAACTGACCCCCTAAAACTTCAGACACTAGCCCACAACAAATCTCATGACAGATGACAAATTCAATAACATTATGACTCTTTGAGAGCTTTTAACAAAATAGAAGACATAGTTGGAATTAAATAAAAGACCAAATAAAACTAACTCTAACTCCCACGAACACAGCGCATAACACACTCCTCCCCTTCAGAAGACCTTGCCCTCAAGGTCTGGAAAATCTCCACCAAAATTCATCCAAGATCTTCCCAAGTAGCATTGCCATCCATGTCCTGTTGAGATGCATCCTCCTTAATTCCTTCTAGCAAATAAATTCTTGGCCAATTACATCGATGTCCGGGTTGAAACCTTTTATCACTGTAATAACAAAGGCCTCGGTCCCTTCTCTTCTGCATCTGTGGTTGGAAAATTCGTTTAATAGGTAAGGTAGGCCTTTTGCTGTGGTTGTTGGTGGTGGGATTTGTTTGAATTCTTGGTTCTGGGCTTGGTGGAAGAGCAGGTAGTCTTAATAAGGGAGCTGGGGCAGGAAGACTGGGCAAGTTGGTTCGTTGTGGGCTAGGTAGGGAGTGGTGTGGAGTTCTCTTTAGGATTTTTTCTTGTTACAAGCGGGCTAACCCAAAGGCTGTCGAAAGAGTTATAGGCAGGAACATGGTGACAAAAATTCTTAAATCATCGTGTAAGCCACTAAGGAAGGTGCATATGCATGCGAAACTCCTCGGTGAGTCCACTAATTCGATTATATAAGTGCTCAAATTGGGTTTGATATTCTTCAACATAAGACACTTGTCAGAGCTTAGTAAAAGCTCCTACTAGATCTTCGTAAGCCGAGAGACCAAAGTGAGTTTTGAAAGCTGAAACAAACTCCTCCCAAGTGTGGGTTAGACTCGAATCCATGAGCCAACAATACCAAGAAAGAACTTTTCCTCTCATATGGAAGGATGCAATTTGGAGTCGATGAGCATCAGGAGTATTACAATAGGCAAAAAGTTGTTGGGTATTAAGGATCCACTCAGTGGGCTTAGCTCCATCAAATCTAGGAAAATCCTACCACAAAGTACGAGCCTGAATTCCTCCATGTCCTTCAAATAGAGGGTTGCCATTGAGCTAAACATTATTGCCTCCACCCCTAGAAGAACCTTCTGTAGAGTCAGTATTTCCCATCATAAGAGCTAATTGAGAATAACTAGTCACGAGGTTGTTGAGTTGTTGTAATACATTTTCCAGCAATTTTTGTTGGCGAACTTGTTCATCCTTCAGATGGTTAGTCTCCCTATTAAGGTTAGTCACAACTTCTAAGAGTTGTGCGTTGCGAGTCCTTTTAGCGATGTTGTAGGAATGTGGCTTTGAGACCACTTGTTATGATCGCAGTAATCGTAAATATAAAACAAGGAATTTTGGCAATTCGAGTTATCAAAGACCTCTAAATATTTTGTAACTTTATGGAAAGAATCTACTTGTTTTCATTGATGAATATGTACAATAATTATAGACAACTTCAAATAATTGTCACTGGACTAAAGCAAATTACTAACGTGGCTATGACTAAGTCAATAACCGAACACAACCCACTACTAAAAACAAATAAAATAACTTACCACTACCCCACTAGGCACAATGGCCCAAGACCCCTACCACAATCTCCACTAAGAAACCCGCACCACTAACTGGCCCCCTAAAACTTTGGACACTAGCCCACGACAAATCTCATGATAGATGACTAATTCAATAACATTCTCACTCTTTGACAACTTTTAACAAAGTAGAAGACACAGTTGGAATTAAACAAAAGACCAAACAAAAATAACTCTAACTCCTACGAACGTAGGACATAACACACTTCTTCCCTTCAAAAGACCTTACCCTCAAGGCCTAGGAAATTTCTGCCAAATTTCATCCAAGATCTTTCTAAGTAGCATTGCCGTCCATGTCCTCTTGGCTTATTACATCGATGTTCGGGTTGAAATCTTTCATCACAGTAATAACAAAGGCCTCAGTCCCTTTTCTCCTGCATCTGCGGTTGGGAAATTCGTTTAACAGGTAAGGTGGGCCTTTTGTTGGTGGTGGGGTTTGTTTGATTTCTTGGTTCTAGGCTTAGTGGAGGGCAGGTAGTCTTAATAAGGGATCTAGGGCAGGAAGATTGGGCTAGGCTAGGTAGGGAGTGGTGTAGAGTTCTCTATAGGACTTCTTCTTCTTGCAAACGGGCTAACCCAAAGACTGCTGAAAGAGCTATAGGTTGGAACATGGTGTTGCCAATTCTCAAATCATCACGTAAGCCACTGAGAAAGCTGTTGATGCAAAACTCCTTGGTGAGTCCATTAATTTGATTATATAAAGTGCTCAAATTGGGTTTGATATTCTTCAACACTGGACACTTGTCGAAGTTTAGTAAAAATCCTACTGGATTTTCATAAGCCGAGGGACCAAAGCAAATTTTGAGGACTGAAACAAACTCCTCCCAAGTGTGGACTAGACTTGAATCCATGAGCCAACAATACCAAGAAAGAGCTTTTCCTCCCATATGGAAGGATGTAATTTGGACCCGGTGATCATCAGGGATATTACAATAGGCTCCATATCGTTGGGCCTTAAGGATCCACTCGGTGGGCTGGGCTCCATCAAATCTAGGAAAATCCAACCGCAAAGTGGAATTCCTCCATGTCCTTCAAATAGAGGGTTGTCATTGAGCTTCACATTTTTCAACAATTGTTGTTGGTGAACTTGTTCATTTTTCATATGGTTAGTCTCCCCTTTAAGATTAGCCACAACTTCTGAGAATTGTGCATTGCAAGTCCCTTATTTATGGATAGAATCTACTTGTTTTCATTGATGAATATGTACAATATCTATAAACAACTTCAAATAATTGTTAATGGACTAAAGCAAATTACTAACGTGTCTATGAATAAGTCAATAACCAAACACAACCTATTAGTAAAAACAAATAAAATAACTTACCACTACCCCACTAGTCACAATGGCCCAAGACCCGTACCACCGTCTCCACTAAGAAATCCACACCACTAACTGACTCCTTAAAACTTCGGACACTTGCCCACGAAAAATCTCATAACAGATGACTAATTCAATAACATTATAACTTTTTGAGAGCTTTTAACAAAATAAAAGACATAGTTAGAATTAAACAAAAGACCAAACAAAACTAACTCTAACTCCCATGAATGCAGCTTATAACAGATCAAAGCACACAACTCACACGAGTCTCTCTCTTCTCATTTCCTGTTCTCTCTCTTCTCATTTCTTGCTCTCTCTCTCTCTCTCTCTCTCTCTCTCTCTCTCGTCATGTTTTGGCAAGCCTTCTCTAGCTAGATATTTTTCATTTTCAAGATCTAAATAGTTTTCGATGTGTTTTTTTTTATTAGAGTATGAAGTGTTTATAATTCTAGACATGAAATGTGGAGTGGATATTTTTTTTTTGTGGATTGACTTAGCACGGGCCAGATGAGATATATGTTTCAATTTGTACAAATCTGAAACTGGTCGTATTCGATTATAATCACATATGTGATTGAGGTCTTGTTGTATGTTTTAGATTGAAGATATGAAACTCATGTGTCCGTCTTATAGCCACGTATTTGACAAGCAACTAAAACTTTATCCAAAGCATGAATAAGAAACAAAAATGATAACATACATTATTCTTCTAGTTTCTAGAGCTCGTCTTTAACTTCTTTCAAACTTTTCTAAATTAGTTGATTTAAGTATCACCTTAGATATATGCACTTTAGCCTCCAGTATTGTTTTTCTAGCTGAGAATTAGTTCAAATATTACTAAAGGAGTTAAGATGTTTTTTGTTGTATGAGAACGTACAGTAACACTATCTACATGTAAGTGATACATAGGGGAAGTCTTCACTTTTTCTCTTGTTCTCTCTCTTTTCTGAGCGGAAGAGGTTGGAAGAGGTGGAGTGATTGAAGTCACGGCTTACGATTTTTTGCTATAAGGGTGGTGCTTCCTAGTCTAGTGATATGAATTTAGGGTGTTTTCGTCATGGATAGTTTGGAGGAGAAGTGGAGAAAATTATGGCTAATAGAGGAAGAAGATAAGCAAATAGAAGTAGATGCTGCTAATTTGTTAGATACCATTAGGAAAGGTGAAAGAAGTATAGTGGGTAAGGTCTGCACAGATTGTCTGATAGGCAAGGAAGTGATATAATCAACTATGGGAAAAATTTGGAGGGTGAGACCATGCCTTTTTTTATAACAATCTTTTCATTCTCAAGCCGTTTGATGGGTTAACTCCTCCACAACAACTAAATTTTGATACTGAAGTGTTCTGGATTTAGCGTCACAACCTCCCTCTCGCATGTATGAATCTAGAAACTGGAACACAAATAGGAGCAACAATTGGGATGATTAGGAGGTTGATATAAATGAAGATGGAATGAGGTGAGGAAAGTTTCTGAGAATAAAGGTGGAAATTGATTTGAACAAAATGATTACAAGGGAAAGAATGATTAATATCAAAGGAAACACAATTTGGGTTCCGTTAAATATGAAAAATTGCTCATGTTTTAAGTGTGGAAAAATTGTTCATGGAAGTCAGGGCTGCACCGCCATTGTTAAACAGGGAATTCTTAGTCAAGAAGATACTGAGCAGTTTGGTGCATGGTTACGTGCCGACAGTACTAGAATAAGAAGGGCAAATCGACCTAGACTGTTTGATCAGAAAATGGAAGGCAGTTCTGAGCAGAAAGGGACGAGGGGCATGGTGGTGTGGGTAGAATCTAAAGTGAGGAATATTCCAAAAGGGAGAAATGACACACAACCAGTATCGGAACATGATTAGATGGGTGGAGAAAATTTCGGGAAGTCGGTTATAGTGGAAAACATGGGTAGTTTTAGAGAGGAGAATTTGAATTTGATTGAAGATAATTCTGTTGAACCACAAGTGTTTTTTCAAGGGAACTTAGCTGACGGGGATAAGGAAATGAAAACCGCTTTGCAGCGGTCCATCCGACGCTGAGGTATTAACAGCCCTCCAATGACACTTTACCACTTCAATAATTTCACAAAAATTATAATAGACTCGTTACACTAAATTAATTTTTAAAATTTTTTTAGAATGTAATGAGAATGGAGCTATCACAAAAACAAAACTAAAAATTCACTTATAATCCCAAAACAAGATCTTTCGAACCTCATCGCAAAAAAAGATCTTCCGAACCCAATCCTAAAAATATATAGAACACGTTTTCACAAAATCGTTTTGAAAGAAACCAGAGAGAGATCAAACAACAAGTAGATGACAAACGTTGTAAGGAAACCCAGGTAGAGAGAAAAACTACTCAGAGACCGTACTTGTAATAAAAAAAACCCACGGAGAGATCAAACAACAGTGTAGATGAAAAACAGAAAAAATTTAAGCAACAACACTGTAATTCAAAAGCGAGATGAGAAAATTACTGGCTGGGCAATTGAAACTGAAGCCAAGACAAGTGGAGGTTTGGTTCCAAAATAAAAGAGCAAGGTAATGTTTAATTGTTCATTAATGAATTTTCGCATCTTGTTATTTTTTTGCAATAATTTAAGGGAAGAAATCAATGCATTGCAGAACCAAGTTGAAGCAAATAGAATTCTTCAAGAAATGCTGTGAAAGTCTTGGCGGCGAGAATAGAAGATTGAAGAAAGAGTTGAAATCGGGAAAGTAAATGGGAACACAGCTTCAAGAGAGACGGGAGGGTGACATTTGACAGAAATTTCACAGGGGAGGGTGAAGTGCCACCGTCGCGAGAGAGGGGCTTTGCTCGGGGTACCAAGCAGTACAAGAGGGTGAGCCACCATAGTCATTCTTCTTGGACCGTCGCGAGAGGAGGGTTTGTGGTCTGGAGATTTCCTTATCTCCGTGCGAGAGGGAGGCAAGGGATGAATGGGAATTTCAAATTCCCTGATGTGCAGCCACATGAAATGTATCCTGTGATATCTACGCGTCACTCTCATATTGGAGGGCTATTATTTGAGAGTTATTGGGCTGACCGGTTATAAGTTTTTCTCTAAGGAAATAGATAAGAAATAATTTGAATTCGAGGACTGTGGAAGTGGCCCTCGTTCATGTTTGATAATGGTTTTGGATCAGGTTGATGGGCCTCTGATTATTCAGCCCAAGATGGTGAATATTGACATGTAGGTTGAAGGCCCATGGCTATGCACATAGCAGAATGTTGCACAAAGGCGCATACTGAAAATGATGGTTAGACTGAGAGTGGTAGCAAGAGGAAGAACCAGAGTTGCTCGAAAAGGCGAGCAAGAACACAAGGTACCCAATCTGTTGTTTGAATGTTGGGAAAAAAACGTTATATGATTAATGTAATGAAAACCAAGGGCCTTTGAAAAAAGATAAAAAATATGAAGAAGTTAGAGATTGCAAGGTGGAGAAGATTGTGGCGGTGGCTGCTAGTCAGCCTCTCCAATTGCCATGAAACACTTAAGCTGGAACTACCGAGAACTTGGAAACCTCCAGACAGTTCATGATCTCTATCTTTTAGTCAAAGAAAAAAAAACCCAACTTAGTTTTTCTCATGGAGACAAAACTAAGGAGTACAAGTTTTGAGACCATAAAAGAAGATTGGGGTTTGAATGTTGTTTTGTAGTTGATTTTATGGGGAGAAAATGGGGTCTTGTTATGTTATGGAATAATGACTACGCTGTGAAAATTGTAAATTACTCTCAATATCATATTCATGCCCATGCTGCTGAGGAGGATAAGAGAGTCCAGTGGTTTCTCACAGGATTTTATGGGCATCCTGAAACAAGTAGAATAAGTGAAACACGAGCATTGTTGTCCCTCCTCAAACCTATTTTTGATAAGGTTTGGTGTGTCATTGAGATTTTAATGAGATTTTAAGTACCATAAAAAAGCATGGAGGAAGACCAAGGCCAAACAAATAAATGGAGGAGTTCAGATAAGTCATGGAATGTAATAACTTGCATGACTTAGGATGGAAGGGTGATATTTTCACTTGAAGCAATAAGCATGAAGATTCTAGTTTTACCAAGGAAAGGTTAGATCGAACAGTGACCAATTCTCAGTGGACAAACTTGTTTAATGTGTATCAAGTGGAAACTTTGATAGCAAGAAGATCAGACTATAGACCTATTCTACTAACAATGAACAAGGAAAAGCTTCAACAAAATAAAAGAATAGGGATCTTCAAGTTTGAGGTTAAGTGGGTAAAGGATACAGAGGGAGAACAAATTATTAAAGAAGTGTGGTCAGAAAACACTGAGGTGCAGGATCCCTAGAAAAGAATAAATGGTAAGTTGAAAAACTGTGGCAGAAATTTGACTAAATGGAGTTTGGGAAAGCAATAAAAAACTTACAGAAAGAATTAGGTTTATTGTTGGATTAAGAGAATCTTAAATGGAAACAAAGAGTGAAGATTAATTGGTATCAGGAAGGTGACAAAAACACAAGGTACTTCCATATGTGTGCTACACAAAGAAGGAAGAGAATCAAGATTAGACAAATTATAGATGTGCATGGAAGACTATGAGAGAATCAGGTGGAGATAGAGGATGCTTTCAAACAGTATTTTCAAGATCTGTTTAGTTCCTTAAATCCTACTACTGAAGCTATTGAGGACTACTTGAGATTCATAGAGCCTCGAGTGACTGCTGAGATGAATGAAGGCTTGCAGAAACTTTTCACAAGAGATGAAGTAGAAGCAACATTGAAACAAATGGCGCCTTTGAAGTCTCATTGTCCAGATGGGTATAATGCATATTTTTTTCAATCTTATTGGAATATTGTGTGAGATGAGGTATGTAATGCTACTTTAAAATTTCTGAATGGGGGTGAAATGGATCATTGTGTCAACTATACTTATATTGCTTTAATTCCAAAAGTAAAATATCCTTATCTTGTAAATTAGTTTAGACTAATTAGTTTATGTAATGTATTGTATAAGTTGACATCAAAAGTGTTAGCAAACAGGCTAAAGCAGGTGTTAAATCTTATCATTTCGAGCAGTCAAAGTGCATTCATACCTGGGAGGCTAATTACAGACAATGTAATTGTAGCCTATGAAGTTCTACACTCAATGAAGACCAAACAAAAGAGGCAAACAGGAAGTATGGCATTGAAGCTGGATATGTCCAAGGCCTATGACTGAATTGAATGGAATTTTTTGGAAGCAATAATGAAGAAGTTGGGTTTTGGGGTAAGATGTATATCATTGATTATGAGTTGTGTTACAAATGTAATCTATTCTGTCATAGTTAATGGGCAGCCTGGAGGTATGTTTAAGCTAGAAAGAGGAATAAGGCAAGGAGATCCAATATCTCTTTACCTTTATATACTATGTGCATAAGGATTTAGCTTACTACTGAATCATGCAAAGGAAGTTGATGAGTTAAAAGGGGTTGTTGTTTCAATAGGTGGTTTAAAAATAAATCACCTTCTTTTTGTTGATGATAGTGTCTTATTCTGTAGAGCGAAAATTGAATAGTAGAAAAAGGTACAACAGCTACTTGAAAAGTATGAGAAGGCATCAGGTTAATGTCTCAACAGAGATAAAACAACTGTATTTTCCAGTTATAATACTATAGAAGTGGTTAAACAATAGCTTCTGAGAGCTACTGGGGTACCTGTGTAATAATTATGAAAGATACTTGGGGTTACCTTCAATGGTGGGTAGATCAAAGTATTACTCTTTTATATCCATAAAGGAGAGAATTTGGACCTCGTTTGAATTCAAAACCCACCTCAACTCATCTCATTTCATCATTACAATTTTATCAAATTTCTACACAAAATCTAATAAACAATTCAACCTTTTCAAATCTCAAAATAACTTTCCCAAATTCCCACATAAAATATAATAAACAATTCAACTTTTATTCTACTATTCATAAATCATCTCAACTCATATTTGAATCCAAACCACTCCATATCTAGCGGGAAAAACACATTTCTCTCTCAGGTAGAGAAGGAAGTCATGATTAAGGTAGTGATCCAAACAATTCCAACATATACAATAGGTGTCTTCATGCTGCCTAAGAAACTGCTCAAGGAAATTAATATTATGATGGGCAATTTTAGTGGATTCTGGATTCACAAGCAGAATCACAATAAAATTCAGTGGATAGGCTTTAAAAAATGGGAGAATCAAAGAAGAGGGGTGGATTAGGCTTTAGAGATCTTGAATCTTTCAATAAAGCTATACTTGCAAAGCAGATATGGAGAATGCAGAATAATACTGATTCTTAGTGGCAAAAATTATGAGGGAGAAGTATTTCAAAAATGATAATCTATTAGAGGCAAAATTGGGATATAATCCATCTCTGATATGGAAGAGTATCTGGTTATCATTGGACTTGGTCAAAGCAGGAATTATGTGACGAGTATGAAATGGTAGGAGTATCAAAATCTGGCATGACAAATGGTTCCCTAAACCTACATCTTTTAAAGTACAGTCCCCTATACATCTTTTGCATGGTGATGCTTTAGAGCACTCCCAATGAATTTTTTATCTTATCCTTTAAAATACATCACCAAAATCCATTTTTTCTATTTTACATAATGATTTTTACAATATACCATACATCAGCTTATCTATTTTTTCTTTATATCATTTAAATATTATATTTTATAATATTTTTTATTCATTTCCAATATTTTCTTTAACTATCGATAATATCCTCCTATCTTTTAATATTTACAACATCTCCCCATATTTATTTATCTTCCTCTTGACTTCTCCCTCTCCGAAAACCGAAAATCACTACCTCCAAAAACCCAAAAACAGAAGCTGAAAAAATCTGGAACTTAACATCAACTAGCTTCCGATTTGAACCCAACCCCACCACTTCACATTCCTCCAATCCACCAAAATCACCTTCAAATCCATACCCAATCCAACTCACTCAGCAATATCACCAACTCTGTTTCCAACCAAAGCAAACCCCACCCTCATCACACATTCCAAAACCCATCAAAACTAGTTTCATCGCAAACCCATTTCCAGCAATCCCTCAACTTTACAAACTCTTCATTTTGCACCTCATAAGTGAACTTTGGATGCGAAGGAAAAATTACCCAGAGGCTAGAACCCACTCAGATAAGAAAGAGCAACCGAACTTGCAAATTTGAACTCGACAACGAGATTCTTGAACTGAAATTTGAAGCAAGCTGAATGTGAGGTTGCTGGAATCGACGAGAACTAAGGAATGAAAGATGGCGCCAAACATACATTGTATGGGAGCTTTTGTGAAATAAGACGAACTTTGATGCAGATGAAAGAGTACAAAAAGACTGTATTTTAAGCTAAATCCTTTAAATTTTACAGATGAAAAGATTTTACATAATCCATTGGGAGTGCTCTTAGTATCAGAACTGTTAGAAGATAGTCCAAGCAGTTGGAACAACAAATTGATCTCTCAGCTTTTTCAATCAAAAGAAGGGGAATTAATATGCAGAATACTAGTAAGTAGAAGGGGTGCTGAAGATAAAATGATATGGGGATATATTGCTAATGAGAAGTTTACTGTTAGAAGTGCATACCATTTGCATTACACAACCAAACGACATGAGTGTAGGGAATCTTTTGGATTATCAGCAAGTAGATTTGATTGACAAAAGATATGGAGCCTCCAAGTTCCAAGGAAGATTAAAGTATATATATATACTTTCTAAATACATATTTATGGAAGTCTTTCTAATAGATCATCATCATGCATAATTTTAAGTGTCCAAAACTTCAGGGCTGTGAGATAGCCAGTTAATGAAACCCTAATAACCAATTGACTTTCTAACACTTGCTGCCTAGCTAGAGGGTTTAATTAATTGGCAAGAAATCAATTTAATTTCTTGCCAATTGTTGGACATATATATATATATATATATATATATGTGTATGAACGATATAGCTAGCTAGCTATATGAAGATCATGTAGACATATTACTTATGCATGCCAAGTACTTGAATTAAAGCTAATCGAAGGCATATTAGTACTGTCATGGTAAAGGCCAGATCGATCATTGCTAATCTTATTAACTCCTGTACATAATTTGATCATACGTACGTACATATATACCAAGAAAATATCATGAGTATTTACCTGCAACCGAATTTGGCCCAAACAAACATGAGTTCCTTTTCTATAACTCCAAACTAGTTCTCTCTCTCTCTGTACTTCTCTCTCTCTCTAAGCTACAAAACTTTCGGTTGGTGAAAATTGTAAGATATTTTGTAAGGGAGTTTTCATGCCCAACTTGTACACCTTGGTTACCGTTGGAATTCTTGGTTACCGAAATACAGAACATTAATATCCAAAATTGTGTTATCAGAACAGGTACACCCAAAAATAATTAGGTCTAGAAACTTCAGTTTTCTATAATTAATTAACTAATTACAAGTTAACCTACTTGGCAAAATATCTAATTATATATAAATTCTGAACTGGGTGGGAAGTATGCTCATTTTCCTTTTTTTTGTTGAAGGTGATGACAGTATTTCCCCAAGATGGTTGACAAATTAGGGATGTCATGCAAAAAGCCATCAATCTATGGTGTGCAAATTAAAAATATCACCCAAAAATTACTAACATCTAATACCCACATCAACACCTACACAAAATGCAAATATAAAGGTGGCATTTTCGTGCAAAAAGCATCAAGCTTTCTGACTCAAACGGATGGAAATTAGTCTACAAGAAAACTGTACCGATTGTTGTAAAGCAACTAGTCTACATATGAAGATGGAGAGATAGAGAAATTAGTTCAAACGATACCTGTGTTCACGAAAGGAATTCACTCCAAGAATCTTGGTGGAATATGCTCGCCCTCCAATACTTGAAAATCCCAGATGAAGTCACTCCGAGATTGCTAGATGGAGGCACAGATTTGGTAAGGCAAAAAAACTACGACCCTAGCTTCTATGGGGAAGGAAAATGAAGTGGAGGTCAGAGCAGAAGCTTTGGGGCGTATTCGAAAATGGAGACGAAGTCGTGTGTATGAAGTGGGTGGATTTAATTGCAGGTAGCCGAATTGGGGAAGAACGTGGAAGTACTGGGGAAAACGAAGATGATTTTAGAAATGGGTAAGGCTCGGGAGGGGAGGGAAAGGGAGAAATAAATTAGTGTTGGCGCCCAGACCTTTCCCGTCGATTTCATGTCATTGCAACTTGTGATTTCCTCATCCGTCGATTGTTTTCGCCGTTAAAATCCATTAAATCGCTGCAACTAATTAATTTGGGACCGCCCCGATGTTTTTATGAAGATTGGATTTTAAAACGTGCGACGAATTCGAAATCGCTGCAAATAATATCGTATCGTGGCGATTTTTTTTGCAGCAGAATTAAAATCACTAGGAAAGGGCCTATTTCTTGTAGTGACACTTCTTGTGAAAAGCAGCAAACGAGTTGTTACCAACTATGCATAATCTGTTTAAGAAAAATGTGGTTGAGAATGACCTATGCCCAATTTTTCAAAGGGAAGCTGAATCAGTTCTTCATGTTATATGAAGTTGTCCTGCAGCTAGTGATGTGTAAGCTAAATCTCTAAGTCCAGTTACCAAATGTTCAAGTTTAGTATTAGATTTTCAAGATTTATGGTTGGATTTAAATTCAAGGTTGTCTGTTGTAGCTACACAATTTTCTAATTTCATTATGAGAAGAATATGGATCAGAAGGAATTATGTAGTTTTTGGGAAAAATTTTTAGAGTCCACAACAGATGATAAAAGCTGCTAGTGCAGATAAGGACATCTTCCTTCAATCCTAGATTCAGGAGTGTGACCAACAAGCAGGAGGAGTCGTAGCTAAAAGTGCAGCAAAATGGCAAAAACCAGATGATAGGTATGTGAAGGCTAACTGGGATTCGTCTGTGGATGATTAGGGAAAAAAGACTTGGTTGGGCATCATTATCAGGGATGAGTTAGGTGACATTATGGCCTGTGTTTATAGCTATAACATGAAACCTATTACAATTGAAGGTATGGCTTTAAGGAAGGCAATGGAGATATGTGCTGATTTGGGTTTTGCTAGAGTAGAATTTGAAGGATACTCTCAAGTTATTGTAAAGTCGACTAACAGTAATGAAGATTTCAACACATACTATGGATCTTTGGTGTATTAAACCCAGTCAATGCTAGAGGAATGACTTGGATGGAAAGTGATATTCAACTACAAAGAAGCAAATGAAGTGGCTCATCTATTAGCAAATCTGGCTCTTATGCAAACAAATGAAAGAATTTGGTTAGAAGAGGGGCCTATGCAGATTATGTATACTGTTAGGAAATAACAACTTGTAATGACTAAATTGTTGGTTTGTTTTTGCAATAATATTTACTAATGGTTTCAAAAAAATAATAATAATCACTATCTACATGTAGGGTCTATGAAAATAAGTGTCATTTGCAAGATATTATCTAGCTTGATGTCTCCATTCACCACTTGTTTATAATCTTTCTAGCTTGTTGTATCGACTATTTCCTGTCATGATCAAGAGTATTTGTTATGAAGACTCTTTATAATAACTTTGTGAGTAGCCAATCAACTTGGCATAATCTTCAGATAAAATAAAAAATATTCGACCTTACTAATCTTTCCGTGGCCATAAGTTTTCTAGTTCTCAGCGTTACAAGGGAAATAATTAGAAGTTTGTAGAAGAATAATCATTTGGTAGTAGTGGATGTAATTAACGGTTGTTTTCTAGTTAATGGTAGTTAATCACTTGGTTGTTTTAGCAGGAATTAACTTTAGATAACTTCATGTTTTGTTGTTGGATTGAATATGGTTTGACATATGCTAATAAGCTGAAAACCTTGTAATACTAGTTATTTTAGATCACTGGTTTTGGAAGAATATGGGCACAAATTGGCTAGTTATAGAGAGGTCCAAAAAAATGCAAAGTACAGTGTTGTATATAAGGGTAGGGCTGTGCAAAAAAGTAAGTAACCTGGTCCGTCCGTAAGACCCGATCCGAACCGACCCGAAAAGCAGTTTGAATTAGATTGCGGGTCGAACCTGCTGAAACCGACTACACGTTTTCACAATTGATCTCAAACCCTAGCTGCCAGCCCTCTCCATTTCTCTCTGTCATCATCACCACTTGTAGTCGATTTAAAGCATGAGTTGGAGCATATTATACAGATTGTTGATCCATTGTTCAACCACAAGGAAATTCCTCAGTTTTATGCCGATTTGGAAAAACAAAAAGAACAAAACAGAGCATTTCATCACGGAAAAAAACCAAACTTGATAAACTACACGAACAAATGAACGATTAAATTGAAGAAGAAAAGCAGAGCTTGCTTGCATCAACCGTGAGGAGCTTGGTCCAAGCACCATCCAGGAATCCCCCTAAAACCCATATCGAAGGCTCTGCAAAAAATGCCCATTTCATCGCGGGTCCGATGAAAACCAACAAGAACGCGACAACGCAGCACCTGAGAAAAGGACCCCTTTCATCGCGGGGCCACCATTGTCGCCGTCACTCGCGAGTGCCACGGCTAGAGCCAGCAGGATCCACGCAGCGATGACTCCAGGAACGCAGCTGCAGCCATGGCGAGCTCTCCCACTCCAGGAACGTAGCTGTAGCGATGACTCAACGGTTACGGTTTCATTTCGATTTCCTCCTTTCACTCTCGCTTTCTCTCTCACTCTCGCTTTCTCTCTGCATTTGTCTTGTACAGAATGGCAAATAATTTCACTTGGTTAAAATTATAATCGACGCTCGTGAACTACTCATCAAACGCGGGTCAGGTCGGGTCAGGCCGTCTTTCTAGTCCTGGAAGCCGGGTCGGGTCGGGTCGGTCCTAAACACTAATCGGATCAGTCGGTGCTCACCCCTATATAAGGGTGTTGTATTCTTCTTTTGCTTTGCAAAAGGGCGGCGAAATCTCATAACATTGTGTTAATCTTTTATTTAGGTTCTAAGTGATACTGCTGTTGTTATCGAGTAGTAATTGGTGTATCCAGGTAACTAGGTTTAATTAATCTGACATTTTTATTAAAAGTTTTTTAACATTATATTTTTTTTATTTAAACATATTATAAAATGTTATTGTTCAGAAAAATTATTTCTACACTATATAATTATTATTAATTGATAGCATATATTATTTATATTTTATATGATCAATAATAATAAATTAGATGAAAATTTCTTCTTTATAGTAAATTTCTGTTAAATTTGACGCTGCTGGTAGACATATGGAGGAATTGAGAAGTTTTAAAAATTCGAGAGTCCACTTTGATACAATTATTAGTTTTAGAGACACATTATGAATTGAGTGAAAGTTTGAGAGATAAAGTGTAATTAACTCATTAATTTAATAAGAATAAAACTAAAAAAAATAATAAAAATAAATGTGGTCTGTGATGTATGTATATGATAAATAACAAAATTCTTTTTTAAAAGATATACACATATCTTAACACGACTACAAACATCATTTTTCATTATCAAATATTTTCAAAATTTTGTAAAAACTAACTTACAAAGCCCCCAATATATTGTTGGGATTTGTTCGTTGCTTCATTATATTTAATGTTGAGTTTCCTATTATTTTTATAGATAGTAATTAATATAAGGGTGCGGTTACTATATCGCTCTATGTTGACCACTGGGTGTACCATCTAATATAAATTTTTTTTTTCTTTTCATATTTTTTTAATATATTTAAATGTTTTTAAAAAAAAATATCAATACACTTAAAATTACTTTCTTAATTACTAAATAAAAAAAAAAAGTTTTTTTGACCAGCAGTCAAATGAAATGGATAAAATGAAAAGGCAAAGTAACTTTTTCCTTAATATAATTATATGTCTCTCTTTGTGGAAGTAATTTTTATAAAAAAGGTAGAAAATCTCCATCGTCCAGATTCACCGACCTGTGAAAACGTTGTCATTGTCAATGTGATTGCGTCTAATGCTGTTGTGCATGGATTGGATTCTGTTACTAATCCAGTTTCAGATTCAATGCACGTGTTCCATGGCCGCTTCGTTTAACAGATGAACATATTGAAACGAGAAGACAAAGGGTAATTCGGAGAATTTAGTGATCCTAGAATTCCTAGCCGTTCAGAAAATAACCCAAGACGCATCCTGACGCTGAGAAGTCTTCATTTTCTGCGTCTCCTCGTCTTTCTCTCTAATGTTCTGATCATGGAATCGCTAGCCGTTTCCCACCACCGGATTCCGTCGGGTCTCCGATTAGCTGCACCGCTCTCGGTAAACTGTAATGGCAGGATCTCAAGGTTAAGGTCAAGCTCCTTCACCCCAGTCGGCTCCAGCTCGCGTGCCCTTACTCTCAGATGCTCGGCTCAGAGGCCTCCGTCATTAGGTAACTCTCCAGATGCTGATGTTTTTTTGTAGTGGATTATTCTGATTTTCCTGAGGTTCTGTTTGGTTGCTGGGAAAATTATCGAGGTGGAAAGAAAATGACTTGACATCTCATGTGTAGGGATTGCATTTTAGAACTTTGATAACTTTTCGGACTCAAGTTTGAATCTCGGTCCTTAAACGTGATTAAACTCAAAAGTTTCATTACTATTGTTCTAAAATCTCTCTTTGTTATCTAACGGTGCGCGTTCGATTTGTTCGGGATCCGAGAGAACAGAAGCATTTACTCCACTGAGCTCGAAATAATTATATGAAGCTGACATTTCATAATTGGAATCCGAAACACCATTTATCTCTCATAAGGCTAAAAAATGTAATATCTTGATTCTAATGCGTGAAACCGTTGTGTTCTGTTTTTGGTTCCTTTTTGTGAGTGTTGTCTATTATGATGCAATTCTTGCAGTCGCCAATTCGAAAGAATTTTTTGAAGCGTCCAAGAAAGGGAACTTAATTCCTCTATATCGATGCATATTCTCTGATCATCTAACTCCGGTCCTCGCCTACCGATGTTTGGTGAAGGAGGATGATAGAGATGCTCCAAGCTTTCTCTTTGAGTCTGTGGAACCTGGTGCGCTGGGTTCCAATATTGTGAGTACTAATAATTCCGCCGTACTCTGTAAACTTCTTGTGCATCCTCATGAGATGTAAATCATTTATATTTCGGTTTGGTGAATTCTACAGGGGCGGTACAGTGTGATTGGAGCTCAGCCAACAATAGAAATTGTGGCAAAAGAGAATATGGTTACAGTTATGGACCATGAGGAAGGGACTAGGACAGAGGAGATTGTGGATGATCCAATGACTGTTCCACAAAGAATTATGGAAGGATGGAGGCCCCAACTCATCGATGAACTTCCAGAAGCATTTTGTGGTAAGAAAAGGGGAGCGAACTGTGTCCCCTCAACCACAAAAAAGACACACACACACAAAAGCAACTAAACAGGGAAGACTCTTAATTTAACTTATGCAACTTATATATTTGTTCACACAGTTGGATTCAAGCTGTTCTCTTACTGGAGAAATGTTAATTTATTTTGAACTTTTGTTGTTTCCAACAAAGATTAATGCTCTTATATATGAAACTGTCGATCTGTATTTAGCATTACACTCTCTGCTTGACCAGGTGGGTGGGTTGGTTACTTCTCATATGATACTGTGCGCTTTGTGGAAAGGAAAAAGCTGCCCTTCGCTAGTGCCCCCCAGATGACAGGAACCTTCCTGATGTTCATCTTGGCCTCTATGATGATGTGATTGTATTTGATCATGTGCAGAAGGTGGTTTTAATTTGATAGATGCGCTACTTGTTTTTCCTCAGACAAGTAATTCATTGTTTAAGCCATTTCGCTTGCATTGCCTAACATATCTAATGGCATGTTCCCATCTTTCTCAGCAGGATTTATTCTATTTGAATATAAAATTCAGCGAGAAGGCATACTCAATTTTGGACCATTATTTATTAAAAAAACATTCTAACTTGTTAAAAAAAAAAAACAATATATATATTGTAGGTAAAAAAAAAAAAAAAAACTAAAGGCATTTGCTATGTTCCAATTTTCAAACATTTTTTTCCAAGTAATTTTCAAACACTTTCGCGGTATAAAAGCTAATATTTACATCATTTGAAGGCTCTGATGTGCCTTGTCTTGTTTCTAGAGTATTTATTTTCTCTCTTTTCCATTACTGCTGTTTGCCATTAAAAACCATCACCATTCACCAAACAAGATGTGTATATTCAATTCCACAAGTTGTTTTTTGTTTTTATTTTAATAAAGAGAAATAGATTACTGGCTTAGGACTTCAAACTTTGATCGCAATGGTTGGATGATTTCTGGATAATTAAATAACTGTGTGTGTGAGTGTACCTATGTACTTATATATGTATGTATATACTTGATAATCAAGGTAGTCTTGTTAATCATGCCAATTTTGTCCACATCAGAAAGCATATGTGATTCACTGGGTGCGAATGGATCGATATTCTTCCACTGAGGAGGCATTCAATGATGGAATAAACCGTCTGGAAACTTTGGTATCCAGAGTACATGATATAATTTCGTGAGTAGTCAATTTTTTGTTTCCTTGTCATGTAGCACATCATGTGGTCTGCTCTTTAAGTTCAATGTGAAAATGTATAATTGGTTATCAATTCCAGCCCGAGGCTTCCTGCAGGTTCAATAAAGTTATACACTCATCTCTTTGGTCCTAAATTGGAAATGTCAAGCATGACAAGCAAAGAATACAAGGAGGCAGTATTGCAGGCTAAAGAACATATCCTGGCAGGTGATATTTTCCAGATCGTATTGAGTCAGCGATTTGAACGAAGGACCTTTGCAGATCCATTTGAAGTTTATAGGGCACTCAGAATTGTCAATCCTAGCCCATATATGACTTATTTACAGGTTTGTCTGCTTTTCTCTTTAACTTTTTGTCTGAAAAGATTGTCAATGGTAAAAATCTGACCATTCTTGTATGTGTCTCATGATCAGGCTAGAGGGGCTATCCTGGTTGCTTCGAGCCCAGAAATTCTTACGCGCGTGAAGAAGGTAACTGTTACTGTAAGCTGAATAATTATAGCATAACTGTCTTTGTTTACGTTTTCTTCTAGTTCTTCTATCACACGTAGTATTTTGGAAATTTCATTTTTCCACCTGCTTTATTTTCTGCAAAGACAATAGTGAAACATTTCCATTAGCTTTAGTAACACATGCATATTTTCACTTCTGCTGACAGAGAACGATCACTAATCGACCCCTTGCTGGTACTGTTCGAAGAGGGAAAACACCCAAAGAAGATTTTATGCTGGAAAAAGAGCTTTTAAACGATGAGAAGCAATGTGCTGAGCACATTATGCTAGTTGACTTGGGAAGGAATGATGTTGGAAAGGTTTGTACTTTTGTTTCTGCACTGTATATGAGCCTGTACTGTGGGTGTGCCTCAAAAAAGAAACCGACAATAAAGTAGAATCGTATGGTGCTACTTTTAAATTATCAGGGAAAGCAATTTCAGTCTTGTTCGTGTCTTCATATTCCATTATAGGATAACACTTTATCATGCTAACCACTGCTAGATCCTTCAAGTCAAACCCGTAGGCCTATGTGTGGGGGCAGTTTTGTTCATTCTTTGTGCTACCAGTTAATACCATGTATCCTGTTGCATTTTTTGATAAAATATTTGATTAATTATAAGAAAAAAAAAAGTTAATACTATTTATCCTGTTGTATCCTTTTTTTTCAGAATCTGCATCAGTTTTCCCATAATCTTTCATTTTATGGTCACAATCATGTACTAAAACAGGCTCTGATAATGCAGGTCTCCAAACCTGGTTCTGTCAAGGTTGAAAAGCTCATGAACATTGAGCGATATTCCCATGTTATGCACATAAGCTCAACTGTAAGTTTTTCTTTCTTTTGTAGCTCAGTTCATAAATGCAGTTTATGACAAAGGATGTCTTTATAATCTTTTACTTGTTACTTGTGTCATATTAATATATTAATTGATGATTTCTCAAACTTGTGCAGGCACATAAGTAGATATATTATATGTGAGGGTGTTTGTCATTAAGATAATATCTAACATTTGTGGATATTTTGTTTCATCCTTCATCTTTGAATTCTTTTCCAGCTAAGCTAAGTACTCATAATAGGCTTTGTGAAGAGAATCTTATAAGTCACTTATTGATTTCTTACAAAGTGATGCATTTAGTAGACATTATTTTCCTTTTATCTCATTCGATGATGGGAATTTTCTCTGCAGGTTACTGGAGAGTTACTTGACAATTTAACTAGTTGGGATGCCCTGCGTGCCGCATTACCTGTTGGTACTGTTAGTGGAGCACCAAAGGTTTTTTCCCCTTTCCAGTCAAAGTCACACTTCCACTTTTAGTAGTTCATCTATTGCTTTCACCTTTTTTTGAGAATGGTAGTATTCTTTGATAAGAACCAAGAACTCATCCAAATTAATTTGAGCTGTCCAGTTTCACAAGGATAAATTCTTATAAAAAAGTCCACCAGGATGAATTAAATTAAGAAGAGGCGGGACTGTAATGCTGTTTTTTGGTTCTTTCAATTATCATCTACATAGATCGTGATTTCTTCATCAGGATTCAGTTGGTTTCCTGGTGGATAGTCCTGCTCATTTGGTTTGGCATTCTCGTGGATGTTAAGGTACAGATATGTAAGATTCAAGGAGAGTATAGTTTGAGAACTAACTTCTTCCAATATAGATGAGCATTTAGTAAGAAAATTTTCCTTGCTAAGAGCCTAAAAGGTTGAGTTGTTTAAGTTTCATTGCTTTACTCGCACAAACTTCCTAATTCCATGCCATTTTTGCAATCCACATGTTCCTAGATGCAACTGTTACATGAATAATTTGAGTGTACTTCCCTCGTTAGCTTTTCATATCTTCCGGGTGATGGTCTAGTAACTGAGAACTATTTTTACTAATTGTTAGTAGACATCTTGAGATGCACAAAACCTATTGATGGTAAATTCTTTTTGGGTTCCTCCCTTTCTTGGATTTCCTACAACTATTTGCCTATAACAAACCGTATTTGCTCAAGCCAGAAGAAAGGAAGACCGCACCCCGTTTGCCATTCCATACTTGTATGCTTGCTGCAAAGGCAAATATATATCCACCTGACCTTTTAGCCTCTTAAAGAAAAGTTAGTTATTACTGTTTGACTCGGAATAACCAAATTAATTCCCTTCTGTGAGGGTTCACTCTCAATTTTGTCATTATCTGCTCTGCTGCAATCCAGGTGAAAGCCATGGAATTAATAGATCAGCTGGAAGTCACAAGGCGTGGGCCATATAGCGGTGGATTTGGAGGCATTTCTTTTTCCGGCGACATGGATATAGCCCTTGCTCTGAGAACCATAGTCTTCCCAACGAGTACTCGTTTTGACACCATGTTCTCATACAGAGATGCGAACAAGCGCCGAGAATGGATAGCTCACCTCCAGGCTGGGGCTGGAATTGTGGCCGACAGTGATCCTGCAGATGAGCAGAGAGAGTGCGAGAATAAAGCTGCTGCTCTTGCCCGTGCCATTGATCTTGCCGAGTCTTCCTTTGTAGAGAAATGATAAAGATTTCATCCCCATTGATACCTCCATTGCAAATAGAGGAAAATTCCTCGTGTTTGCTTTTGTATCTTGGGGCATAAAATGAAAATCGAAACCAGTTCGTTCTCCTACCTTGTGAAAGCTTCTTTTCATCCTTCTTTTTGGAAAGACTAATCACAGGTTTGCTTTCTTGCTGGAACTCTGGATAGCCATCACAATACAGTTTTCGTTTAGAGTTTGTGGTCTCCTTTTTGATGCAGTAATAGTGGCGATGGCCATAAGAGCATGTCTTTTTATTTTACAGGTTAAATGATTCTCTACATAGCAGTATGTAAGTTGAGACAACTCTTATGGCGATGGCCATAATAGCATGTCTTTTTTTTTTTCCCTGACTAAATGATTCTCTACCGATGTGGCCTGTTTAGAAATACAACTGTTCTTAGATATTCTCATACTATTTCACTACTATTCACAAACTATTCATTAATATTTACCCTATTATTTATAAATTGATCTTAAAAAAATCTAGAAGATCTTAATCCGGTAATTTTGATTAATGAATGATTACACATGACCATGGAATGATGAGAACAAGCCAGAATTATAGTCTCGCGTCATGGAAGTGGTGCTGAGATGTAGTCAAAATCATTTGAACATTTTGACCATTGATTGTTGTGAATTGGCTTAAGTTGGCGTTCAAATTTCCAAGTAAACGTCCGAAAGTGCTGCAAGTTTGCATACCACGTCAATGGGTTGGAAGAGATTGATGGAGGAAAATAGAGGACTACTACTTTTCTAAGTAGATGGATGAATAGAGATATTAAAAAAAGGAATACAACTAATAATTTAGTTAATCTTTTTGACTCTCAAAATTATAATATTTTATAATGCTTCCGAATTTGACATCCATCATGGTTCGGTTTTTTGGTGGTTTTATTCATCAATTGGTAATCAATGATTTAAGATTATGTTCATGCATGGTATCAAGATATTTTAATATAAGAAAATTTTTATTTATCATCTTCATATACTACATACACTATACTTTTTTTTAATCTTATCAAATGTATGGTATATAGATGATGAGTAGAAGAATTCAATAAGTTTAAAAATAATAAAACTAAAAAAAATAAAAAAAGTGCAGTGTGTAGGAATGATGAGTAGCAAAGCTCTTTAATCTAACTTATAAGTCGCTTCTTCCATGATTTAAATTCGTAATATAGTTCTTGCTTTGATAATAATTGTTAAAATCTTTACTATTGATCTAAAAATATTAAATATTATTAAATATTAATTTGATTAAATATTTAATCCTAACGATTTAATTCGACATAACGCAGGCGGGGATGCTTGAAAGTTAAGGTATAGGGAGTGAATTCACCGAGAAAAAATGTCCTAAAGGTAGAGATGTCTAGGAGAGCTTAAATAGAGAAATAGAGGAGAGTTGAATGAGTCAGAGTCTGATGGACAGAAAAATCGAAACTTTCAAGTTCAGATTTTCCGTTTTTTATTCAGTGTTTTTTCTTTGTAATTTTTGTTGTGTAACGTTGTTTCTAAAAATATAAAAATCTAAATAAAAATAATGTATTTGGACTTTGATCCGAATAGAATAGTGGTCCCCCTCTACGTTGATGGGATTTGTTGGGATTTGGTGAACCCTACCCTGCTTAATTGGGATAGGAGGCTCTGTAATCTCCGTTGTTGACAAATGTGGTATTTTTTTAAAATTTAAATCTTTAAAAATTTACCGTCTGAACTAGATCATATGAAAAATATATTAAAAAATTACTAATAATTATAATTGATTTATTTTTCAAATTAACTTTATAAATCCTCTATTAAAAAGGATTATGATCCGTTTTATAAAAATAAAAAATAAAATTATGTTATAAACAAAGTACAAGTTCCCTCATAGGATCATTATCATTTATCAATACTCAATAGTCGTAGACTCGTAGCCCCAGCTGTCCCATGCGAGACCTGTCACCGGTACATTGTCCGTATCCTTTGCATGAGTTTGTCTTTTACCTACTTTGATGTTGTCGAACATCCAGAAAGCTCATGTAGCTCGGAAAAAATAAATAATAAATAAACCACAGGTGACAAAGCCGATATTCTATATATCAACTCTCGTCATCTTTTTATTATCTTAAAATATAATATTAAATAATAAATTTATAAATAAAATATAATAAATAATTTTTAACTACCTAAGACGATAAAAATTAAGGCCTCATTTATTAAAAATATCATTTTATCTTATTTCATTTCATTTTATCATTATAATTTTTTTAAATTTTTATACAAAATAAAATAAATAATTTAATTTTTTTAAATTTTTAAATAAAAATAATATTAAAAAATATATTTTAATAATATTTTATTTAATCTTTTAAATTTAATCTCATCTCACCTCGTTTATGAAACAAACGAGCCTTAAGATGATATTACTATTCTATATAGATAACTCTCTGCCACATCGGGTGTGTTGTTATCTGGCACGAAACTCTTTCTTGGAACACCCAACTTCTCCGACGCCTAACCCTTTATCATCGATTTCTTCTATCTTCTGCGTTGTCACCAGCTCCGGTTCCATTCACAGAGGTTAGCTTATCGTCTTCTTTCTTCTTCTTCTCTTGCGCCCTTTGTTTCGCTTTATTTGTTTTATGAAATGCTTTTTATGGTTTGTTTGTGCGGCCGAATGAACTCAGAAAGTACCTTTTGAACAGTATAATGACATGGTTTGGTTTGGTCGATATGAATTTCTTAGTCTGTTGTGGGCTGATTATGTTGGATACAGCGGCTTCCGCTGGCTTTACATATGCTTTTTCAAGGTTTAATTTTCCTTTCGGAACAGTTTTGAAGAATAAAATAATGAAAATGGAGTTACAGCCGAAGATAGCTTTAAGTGGGTGCAGCCATTCGTTTTAGACATTTCTTTGTGGTGGGTCAGAATCCCTTATGTAGAATTTCTACTTTATACTAAAGTTTAGGCAATATATGTATGACTTGATTTCTGCTTTGAATGGCATTTGGTTTTCTGGGTACTTTGGAGAGTAGATCTGTCGATATATATATATACCCGCAATTATCCGAAAGCATTTGGTCACAAGAGTGAGATTTTGACTCTAAGCATTTGTCCTCAATATCGAACTACTTTCCAATATCAGACTATTGCTGTTATCTTGTGAATTGATGAAATTTGAGTTTTTCAAAGAACAAGTTTGCAATTTATTTACCTCCATTGGTAGATTCTGTTTCCATTTGAAAGGGTTGCCACCCACTCCCATCCCCAAAGTGATTGTGAACCTTGTGCTTTAAGCATATTGCTGATTGTATGAACTATAAATAGGTCGATTGTAAATCTGTACCATCTGTATTGGCCAAATACCCTATTGACTTCTTCCCATTTTTTTAGTATAACAATTACCTTTGTTATGTTACTTGAGGATGATCAGGAGCAGATACTTGATGTTTAAAGATAATCACTTTCGAGAGGTGACTTAGGTTCACTTCATTAGTGATATTATGTAAACTCATTCTACATAACCCTCTTCAGGACCTTAAAAGAATTGTACTTTAGTTGGTCATCTTAGTTGCATGTTGGTCTGTGAGAGATCAAATGTTCTAGTCAAATAATGAAGTCCCATTTTATCTTAAAAGGTATTTTTCAGCTTGCTAAGATATGCATTATATATGGTGATTCGGTGTTGTGTTCATGCAAGAAGAGGCTGTAGAAGGAACATGCATTAGTGCCTGTAAATTGGGATAAAAGTCTGATTCTAGGCTGCTGCTATGGCTACCACCAAGGTCTATATAGTGTAAGTATATCACACTCCCTCCCCCCTTTCTTCTTCTTCTTCTCCTTCTTCTTCTCTCTCTCGCCGCCGCCGCCGCCGCCACGTCCCCCCCCTTCCACCACAACCCCAAACAACACCCCTAACCACAAAATGTGCATATAAATAATTCTGGATTCAGAAGATGGTTTCTCCCTTGAAAAATAATTGGGGGTGCTATTTTTTTCCAGATATTACTCCCTACATGGACATGTGGAGATAATGGCAAGGGAAGTGCAGCGAGGAGCTAATGCAGTTCAAGGTGTTGAAGCAACACTTTGGCAGGTAAAATATTTATAGATGAGAATGCAAGATTATCAAAAGGATAATGGGAAACTTTAAATAGGAAGTGAGCTTATATTTATTTGGCTCCAATCTTTGTTTGAATTGATTGGTATGGTGCAGGTACCTGAGACACTTTCCAACACCATACTGCAAAAGATGAAGGCCCCTTCAAAAGCGAATGATGTAGCAGAGATCAGGCCAGATCAACTTTTGGAAGCTGATGGTTTAATTTTTGGGTTTCCTTCTCGTTTTGGCGTGATGGCAGCCCAGTTTAAGGCCTTCTTCGATGCCACTGATGAGCTATGGGCATCCCAAGCACTTGCTGGCAAACCTGCCGGAATCTTCTGGAGCACTGGTTTTCATGGGGGTGGCCAGGAACTTACTGCGTGAGTTCCTTCTGCTTTTACTTCTGACACTTCAACTAAGCCGTGCCTATATAACCTTAAAAGTCTTGTAAAGGAATGTCTTCATGATTTTTTTTCCTCCTTTAACACCATCCATGAAATATAATCCAATTGCTGGAAAAACTTGTTGATATCCATCTTAAACAAATGTTGCCAGCAGTCTGGGCATGGTTTAATAAATAGATATGAGGTGGAGGATATAAAATTTTAAATCACACAGTTTCCACACAAATTTCATTGACTTCTGAATCAAATATATACAAGTGCAGGAGCTGTTTTTGATAACTACATATATACGGAAACCAGAGTTATGCGAGAATGAATTTATAATAAATGAAAATATTTACAGTAAATGGAAACGGCTAAAATGCTATATTTGAGCTTGATTCTTTTGACTTGGCTGATTTGATCTTGATGCATTTTTGTTGGCATGATTGTTGCAATCTTCCTTAATAGAGGATGAGTTCACATCAACAGCATCGTGGTTGTATACTAATGGAGTTTGTTTAGTCCTAAACATCATTTGGTTTCTCCCACTTTTTGCCCTTTGTCAAGGAATACATTTATGTGCTCATTTTTTGGTATTCATTCTTTCTCTGCATTTGTCACTTGCAGACTCACAGCTATAACACAGTTAGCACATCATGGTATGATATACGTTCCTCTTGGCTACACGTTTGGGAGTGGCATGTTTGAGATGAATGAGGTGAAAGGTGGCTCTTCTTATGGTGCTGGAACTTACGCAGGAGATGGATCTCGACAACCTACCGAGCTAGAACTCCAGCAGGCCTTTTACCAGGGTAAATATACGGCAGAGATAACTAAAAAGCTGAGTAACCGCCCCTTGCCTGCATAACAGACATAATACCTATTCAAGATGATGTAAAGTGTAATGAAACTTTCACCAGAAATTAATGAAGACGATTGATATTCACTTGTACAACACAAAAGCCTTTGTCGCCAACGACGCCGACTGTCTTAGCAAAAGCATGTGTTGCTTAAGCAGAAAAAGGTTTGATAATTTCTTGGTGGATGGAAAATGCTCTAGACAGAGACATACCATTAGAAAATTGTAAATGTGTACCAATTCTTGTGAATAAGGTGTAATTGGAGGCCGAAACCTTGTTATCTGCATGCATTATGTGCATTATCTGCATTGATGAGTTTTAGGATGGTTTTATGATTTTATCTTCCTGTTTACTGATCTCATTTTCTTGGTTGCGTTCTTAGGTTCCAGCTACCACTGGCATTTTCATATTGCCATGCCTAGAAAAGCGAAGTAAACATGCGCTAACAGTCCTTTTGGGAGGAGCGAATGGAATGAAAAAATTAAGAGCCTTTAGAGCATTAGTAGTGGGCTTAAACAAAGTTTGGTCAAATTTTGGCTAGAAAATTCATTTTTATAAATTTAGTTAGAAAATTTACTTTTATAAATTTAACTAGTTACTTTTCAACATTATTAAATAACAGTCTCTTTAAATTTATCACTATTTTATTAAAATACTGATTTTGATATTTTTATTTATTTTAATTCTAATTGTAATTTAAATATTTTTGTGATTGCAACAAACTCTACAATTGGCAAAGGTTGTAATTTTAACGTACAGTTGGTAGGCTTTCTTGCATTGAGCTTAAATCTGCATACATAAATCATTTATGAACACCAAGGACTTTCTTATCAACGACAGTAGCATTTTCGTGGTTTCACTGAAAGACTAGGGAAGAAAAAACAAACAAAAGAATCTACTTGAGCTTACTAGACCTGCTTCAAAGACATCTCAACAAGTCTGAAGAGCAAAAGACATTTGATCTACGAGCAGTTTAACAGAACCCAGTGGAATATACTTTCCTGGAATTGATAGTCGGTCGATCCATAAATGATGGAAATAGAACCCAGTGGAATAATCATTGTGAAAGTGCAAAATGAGCTTCTTATGACATAATTATATATGAGATAAAGCACTAAACTCAGTTGGAGAGAGGGAGAGAGAGAGAGAGAGAGAGAGAGAGAGAGAGAGAGAGAGAAAAAAATGTGGGAATAATGATAATGTAAAGCCGAGAGTACGGCAGAGAATGTGAGGTAGAGACTGAGAGACCAAGAACAATCACTAATACTAGTTAAAAGGAAAATGTTGAAATTTTGGAAAATTTTCAAAGCTAGAAAAGAAAAGAGGAGACTATAACAGAAGGCTTTACCGAAAAGGGATGGCAAATAAATGTTCCGAATCTAGGAGTCGACGGCATTGGCGGTTGCAGCTGCGTTCAATTTTTCCTTCGGTGGCAATAGGGTTTTGTTCAACCAAAGCTGCTTCGTCTTTCTCTTCTTGCGCAGGAGTTTGTGGTATTTTTCTTCACCTTTTCTTCTTGTGCGGGAGGGCAGCAGACAGCGCCGGCCAGCGGTAAGTGAATTGTTGAATCTACTACTAGTGCTCTTATATCCAAGACTCGGGGAGCAAAGAACGATTTGCCTCCGACCAATGACTACATTGTTACAACAATAGATGCAATACAATTTTATGTCAGATGTTGATAACCCTGCAACTGAAGCAAATGTTGTTTTTAATAATATTACTACCAAAATTACAGGAAAAAAATATGAAAAATCCAAATACTTAGGGTGTGTTTCGTTACCAAACTCACATCAACTCATCTCAACTCATCATTACAATTTTTTCAAATCCCAATACAAAATATAATAAACAATTCAACTTTTTCAAATTTCAAAATAATAATAATATTAAAAAATAATATTCTAACAATATTTTATCATCACAACTCAACTCAACTCAACTCACTTCAACATCCACACACACTCTTAGCCTCGCACATTTGGCTTTAAAATGACGCCATGGTTTGTTCATTTCCAAAATAATTTTCATCTCCTATTTTCCTTTTCGTGTTCTCAAGAGTTTGGATGGATTATCTTCCATAATGTGATACTTTGGATTCATGTTACAGTATAATTTTTGCCAGAAAAATATAAGAACTTATAGTATAACTTGTTTCAAAGTTTAGGATGGAAAACAAATTAATATATCATGAATTAACCTCGATTCAAAACATCCTTTGAATCTAATCTCCATGTTGAAACATACCTCTTATCCTATTGCACCTTTTTTTTTTTTGCTGGTGCTATGAGTTTTATCTAACAACAAACTATTTATATGGGTTGCTTTGCAAACTATCTTCATACTGACATGTTAAGACCTGTTTTGTAGGCAACAGGCTGGAACGGTAGAAAAATCATCTCCGACTCACGGTGACGGTTTGGGCCTTAGTCAGTATCATTTGAGCTCTGGATCGCAGTTTGGAGAGGCACTATAGCGTCCATACGTACATCCATTTCGGTAAATAAAAATAAACACAACAAATATAAATGGAGAATGAGATACACAGATTTACGTGGTTTGGTACAGAGCTTCGTCCATAGGTCATTTGAGGGGCAAATCCAGTATAAATTGGAGTATTTTATAGTATTTTAAGGTCTTTAATAGCTCACTGTACAAATGGGGTTGGTGACCCCTGCTACTTGGAGGAAAAAAAAAAAAAAAAAAACTAGAGCTTCCATCAGGAGATTGAATAAGCTCTCGCCTCAAGTCGCCTAGAAGAAGTACCCGATTGTATCTGATCTAAGATCCCTTCTATCAAGCCCCTATCAATGGTTGGTCAAGAAATTAGCTTTATGTCACTTCATTGTCCACTTTGCGTGCTTGAACACCATTCTCTGGAGAAGATCAAGTGATTTCATCTGAAATCATTTCTGAAGATCAAGAGAATCATTCCAATAAAGATCCTGCCGAGGACTAGGAAATCAAGTCTGCTATGCCTGCATGTAATCGAAGATAACACAACAATTATCCCCACGAGATTCTTGTTGATATTTAAAGATAATTGTATTGTTGTATAGACGTGTTGCAAATATTTAGAAAATCCGTTACAATTGTTCTTATATATACTGTTGTAAACTATAAGCTCAATATTGAATCAATACATAATTCATTCAAACACTTTCTATTTTGTATTCCTTTTACATGGTATCAGATTAGCCATCAAAAGACCAACGTCTACAAGTCATGTCTTCCTCTTCTTCTAATTCCTCTACCACCATTAATATTCAACGCTCTCAATCTCCCTCTGTTCTTACTTATCCAATATAGTAACTGTCAAATTTAGCTCCGATAATTACATTCTTTGGAAGGCACAAATGGTGCCATATTTTCTTGCTCAGCACCTTTTTGGATATCTTGATGGTACCATTCCCAAACCTCCTCCTAAATTTGTCTCTGTTTCCCATCTAGAAACTTATGTCATCTCCGAAACACCCAATCTTATCTACTCTTATTGGCTGTGCCAAGATAATCTTTTCTTTAGTACCCTCATGTCATCTCTAACTGAAGGAGTGCTTGCTCAAGTAGTAAATCACACTACTTCGTCTGTTGTGTGGCATGCTTTGGATGAAAACTTTTCATCTCGATCATGCACGAACTATGCAGATCCGAACCCAACTAGCAACAACAACAAAAGGCAGCAAGTTTGCCACAAAATATTTTCTCTTTATTAAGAAACTCACTGATGAATTAGCTGTTGCAGGACAACCTATGAGTTGTGAAGATGTCATCACTTATGTTCTTGCAAGATTAGGCCACGAATATGACAGCTTTGTTGCCTCAATCTTGGCTCGCACTGACAAGGTCAAAATGGAGGAAATTTACTCACTTTTGCTCACCACGAAAGCCAGACTTTCTCGCCACCAGATGTCTTCTCCCGCTCAACCTACCCCTGTCAACGTTGCCCAACGACAATACAATCCATCCCAAAATCGTGGCAAAGGTGGCTCTAGGGGACAGGGTCATTCCAATCGTGATGGTTACAACAATACCACATGTAATATTGATCACAATTCAGTAATATGTCAGGTTTGTAATAAACCAGGACACTCAACTCGGAAATGCTATTTTCAGTTTGATCTGTCTTACCGGGATCCAAAACCAGAAAATAAACAATCTATGTTTGCTACTGGCACTTGGGACACCGAATGGCATGCTGACATTGGTGTCACGCATCACATCGCTAATGATCTCAACAATCTGAACCTTTGAAATGATGACTATCAGGGTACAGATCAGGTTCAAGTAGGCAATGGCCAAGGTTTGCAAATCTCAAAAACTGGTTCCTCTAAAATTTCTACGTCCAATTCTACCTTTGTTCTTAATCAAGTGCTTCTAGTTCCTGAAATTCATTAGAACTTGTTATCTGTCCAAAAGTTTTGTATTGATAATCATGTCTATTTTGAGTTTCATGACAAATTCTTTCTTGTAAAGAATTACTCGGGAAAGGTCCATCATCAAGGTCATCTCATTAATGGACTCTACCAATTCACATATCAGTCTCATTGTCCGCAAGTTTTCTCTACCGTTCATGTTTCTCATCGTGATTGGCATCGTCGTCTTGGACATGCATCCACACCAGTAGTTAACAAAGTCCTCTCATTCATCAATATTTCAGTCGAGTCCAATAAAAAGCACTAAGTTTGCCCCGAATGTCAAATGGCAAAAAGTCATGACTTACCTTTTAAATCATTTTCTACTGTTTCTTCTTATCCTCTTGATTTAATTTTTACTGATGTATGAGGGCCAGCATCTGTTGTTTCTACTAATGGTGCTAAATATTATGTTAGCTTTATTGATGATTATTCCAAGTTTGTGTGGTTATTTCCAATGAAACTCAAATTTGATATTGAATCTATATTTTTGTAAATTTTAAGCGTATGTTGAAAAACATTTTGAACGCAAAATTAAATTTGTCCAATCTGATTAGGGAGGTGAGTTTCAACAGCTCCACAATTATTTTTAACAAATCGGAATAAATCATAGACTAACATGCCCTTACACTCATCAGTAAAATGGTTCCATCGAGCGCAAACACAATCATATTGTCGAGGTTGGCCTCAACATGTTAGCACACTCATATTTACCCATACTTTACTGGGAAGAAGCTTTTCAAACCGCAACCTTCATCATAAACAGGCTACCAACACCCGTTTTAAATCAAAAATCTCTATTTGAAATTCTTTATAATCGCGTTCCAGATTTTTCCTTTATGCGTGTTTTTAGTTGTGCATGTTGGCCTAATCTACGCTTTTATAATTCAAACAAGCTGAACTTTCGGTCCAAAACATGTCTCTTCATTGGCTATAGTCTTGGTCATCAAGGTTACAAATGTCTTAATTTATCTACTGGTAAAATCTATGTCTCAAGGCATGTAATTTTTTATGAGAATCTCTCCCTTACACAAAAGAAAACGTTTCTCCACTCTCTTAACATCATTCTGTTCCAATGCCTCATAACATCAATATCTCCCCTTCTCTCAATTCTAGTGATTTCCAATCTAACCATTGTCCTATTAGAAATGTTTATGCACCTTGTTTGTCTCTTCCTACAGGTCCAGCTGAAGCAATCACCATTCAAGAGGCCATGGCTCCACCGCACCATACTGACTTGGTCTTGGATCTGCCACAAAACAGAACATCTTCACCATCCGATGTGCCTGCTATCTCCAATCACCATCCGATGAAAACAAGATCCAAGAACAATATTCACAAACCTCACAAGCACTTTGATGACTATATTTGACATCCTCTACCTTGAGCATTGCTGGCCAAAAGTTCCACAGCCACAAAACCAACCTACTTTACAGAAGCATCCAAATCAAATTATTGGAGAGAAGCCATGAACAAAGAATTCAATGCATTGCTTCAAAATGAAACTTGGTCCTTGGTTCCAAAATCACCAAATGCAAATATTGTTGATTGTTGGTGGGTTTACCAAATCAAAAGGAAAGCTGATGAGACTATAGAGCGTCACAAAGCTCGACTAGTTGCCAAAGGTTTTCACCAACAAAAGGTATTGGTTTTTCAGAAACCTTTAGTCGAATTATCAAGCATGCTACAATTAGATTGGTTCTTTCAATTGCGGTCACTCAGGACCGGCCTAACAACAAATTGATGTGCAAAATGCATTTTTGCACGGTGATCTACACGAGGAAGTCTTCATGACACAACCACAAGGTTTTATTCATCCTCAATTTCCAAACCATGTCTGTAAGTTACATAAATTATTGTATGGATTACGGAAAGCTCCAAGAGCTTGGTTTTCTAAACTCTCAGACAAGCTCAAATCACTACATTTTCATGAAAGCAAAGCTGATACATCATTGTTCATTTTTAAAACAAAAACTACCACTGTTTATGTATTAACTTATGTCAATGATACATTAATAACTGGATCGAGTTCAGCCGTTATCAATCAAGTCATTCAAAGCTTGAAGATAGACTTTGTTGTCAAAGAATTGGGGCTGCTTAATTACTTTCTGAAACTCTCAGATGCCAAGAAGGTATCTATCTCACACAAATGAAATACATAGTTGATTTGCTCAAAAAGAGCAACATGGATCAAGCAAACCATGCTCTAGTCCGATGGCTTCAACTTGCACTCTTACTGCCTCAGATGGCAAACCATGTGCTGATGCAAATCTTTACAAAAACATGGTTGGAAGTATGCAATATCTTGCTTTTACAAGGCTTGACCTCGCCTTTGCAGTCCACAAAGTTAGTAAGTTTATGCATAATCCTCTTGAAACACATTGTCAAGCTGTCAAGCGAATACTTCGCTATCTCAAATATATTATTTGAACAAGCTTGTTAATTTCAAAAACTACAAATCTTGATCTTCAAGCTTTCTCCGACTCGGACTGGGCAGCAAACCGCGATGACAGAAGATCAGTAGGAGTTCGTTGCATTTTTCAAGGACCAAATTTGATCTCATGGAACTGTAAGTAACAACCAATAGTAACACGTAGCAGCACTGAGGCTGAATACAAAACTTTAGCAAACATGGAAGCTGAGCTAATGTGGATAAAATCAATTTTACATGAGCTGTGAATTTCACTTTAGCAACCACCTACTCTTTGGCGCGACAACATTGGTGCTACATATCTTACATCAAATCCGGTAATCCATGCCAGAACAAAACACATAGAGATCGACTTTCACTTTGTTCGAGATCAAGTTAATAAAAAACAATTGAAAGTTTAGTTCATTTCAAGTCGCGACCAGCTCGCAAATGCACTCACAAAGCCCCTATCACCAAAGAAATTTGTAGATGTCAAGAACAATCTAAATGTTTGTGATCTCCCCTTCAGATTGAGGGGGCGTGTAGAAGATCAAGTGATTTGAAATCACTTCTGAAGATCAAAAGAATCATTCCAATAAAAATCCTGCCGAAGACTAGGAAATCAAATCTGCTATACCTACATGTAACCGAAGATAACACAACAATTATCCCCACGAGATTCTTGCTAATATTTAAATATAATTGTATAGCTGTATAGACGTGTTGCAAATATTTAGGAAATCCGTTACAATTGTTTTTATATATACTGCTGTAAACTACAAGCTCAATATTGAATCAATACATAATTTATTCAAACATTTTCTATCTTGTATGCCTTTACATTCTCTCTCTTTTTCCCTCATTTCCGTCACTCCCCTATGACAATTTTGTTTTCTTTTATCTGTCGTAGTCTCTTCACTTCCTTTACTCTCTCTTCCTGTAGCACCCTGATGCCTCTTGTGGTGGATTGGACCTAGTGCATTTGGGCTCGAGATATTTTATCCATTTCATGACTCTTTTTTTCCCTTGATTTTTGGTCAAAGTAATATAGGATTCAGGCTCTTTTGATTTTATTTGTTTCTAATTTTTTAATTTGTAACCGTTAGGATCATTGCGGTAGAGCTATGACCAAGAGAATGTGGGCTTTTTTACTTGGGAAAAAGAAGTGGAGTGGGCGGGAGAGGTCATCTCCGATCTCTCCAATATTTCAAGCCATTGTAACCGATCAAATCTTAAAGAAGAATGTGAGCTTATTCGACTATATTTATAGTAGATTTGATATTTTTTTTTTTTCATACAATGGTGTTGAGAATTTTGAATTGAGGTTTTTCATTTGAAGAACCTAACCATACCAAACTCTTAGGCAAGATATTTGATATTCAAGACCTCTTAATATAATTTTTAATGTCGAACCATATAAACTATTGCCTCACTTATTTTAAGTCAATTTTATTAAACTAGTTATGGACGAATACTTCAAACACTACCCTCGCAAAGTACCACTGCTCAGGCTGGTTTAGATGTTGAGAAAAATCTGTCTCATCTTAACATACAAGCATCACTCAAATATAAATACTTTTTAATTTTAAATATTCAACTTTTTCATTTAATCTTTACATAATCATTACAATTTTTTTTTAATTTTCAAACAAAACATAAAAAAATAATTAAATTTTTTCAAATTTTAAAATAAAAATAATATTAAAAAAATTATATACTAACAATATTTTAACTTTATAATTTTTTATTTAACTTTCTCTCTTATTTCCTAAAATTTCATAACATTTCTCTCTTTTATTATTATTTACCGATTTATATCATCTTAACATTCAAATGAGAGAGGGTGTCATCCAACTATAGCGTTGGGTCTCCGCGATTGGAGAACTGCATCGATGGTACCGATTATTCCCACCCACTCATCTTCCTTTTTTTTTTTATACTTTTACTTTCATTTAATGTTTTCTTGCTATATTATATATATAACTTTGCTATTCATCATTTTTGTAAACCGTATATTATACTTATTTTTATTTTTATTTTATTTTATTCTTATCAAACTAATTAAGTTATTTTACTTATTATTTATACACTACATATTTAATAAAATAAATAAATAAAAAATTACTTGTAATATATAGTACGAGAATGATATATATATAGCACCATTCTCTTTTATTTCTATCTCATTTCGTAACATATATCCTAGCCAAACCACCCTAAGGCTCACCTGACAAAGGGCCTTGTAGAAAAGTTACCGGAATTTGCTTTATGATTGGAGTGGCGCCGAGACAAGAATAGGACACGAGAAACCAAAAGGGGTTTATATAGGATTCAGAATTTTTTTAAAAAAAAAAAATTATCTATATTTTAGAATTTAGAGTTAGAGAGACGTAAAATACACATAAAAGTGAAAGAAAAACTCTTTACAAATTACAACGACGAAAAAATGAGAAATAATGAAATGAGGTAAACGACGTCGTAGCATGACAGTGCAACTGACTGTTTATTATTGGGATTTAGGACACAAAACGGAAGCTGGCCAAAGGTCAAGCCCCTTCCCAACAAATTCAGTTGACAATTCCAAACCAAACCGATAACTCTCAGAATTTATTAGTTTCGTTGAGGTGTAGAAGACGCAGAAGAAAATGGAGAATCTCTGGCGAGCGGCGACGGGACAAGACCCTAGTCCGGAGGACTACAGCGGCGTCGAGTTCTGGTCTAACCCCGAGCGCGCCGGCTGGCTCACCAAGCAAGGTGAGTACATCAAGACCTGGCGCCGCCGCTGGTTCGTCCTCAAACAGGGCAAGCTCCTTTGGTTCAAGGACTCCCACATCACCCGATTCTCCACCCCGCGTGGTGTCGTCCCCGTAGGCACCTGCCTCACTGTCAAGGGCGCCGAGGACGTCCTCCACAAGCCCTGCGCATTTGAGCTTTCCTCTAACCAGGACACCATGTACTTCGTCGCCGACTCCGAGAAGGAGAAGGAGGAGTGGATCAACTCGATCGGTCGTTCCATCGTGCAGCACTCGCGATCAGTTACCGATTCCGAGATCGTCGATTACGTTAGCAGAAGCTGATCTCGATTCGCTTGGAAATGGGTTTTTCTCTCTTGTTTGTACACTGAGAGGTGCGGTTTCGTTTGGTTGTCAATTTGTGTATAATCTGTTAAAGATGCTTTCTTGTTTGTGAGACGGTGTACTTCGATACAGTAAAAAGCTAATGATTTTGAGGATCTCCCTCTAGTTTTCTAATTATCATCAGACGGAGTTGTTATTTGTTAATTGCGTTGTTTATGTGTTTGGATTTGTTTTTTGGGTTGAAATTCGTAAAAATTTTCATGTTTAGTACATAATAATTGCAATTCAAGAATTTTAGTAATTGGGGCTGATTTATGATTATCGCTTGAATTTGAATGGAGATCATTGCGAAATAGTGACTTACTATTTTTTCCTTGAAAAACCGAAAGATCTATTTCTTGTCATGAATTGGATTTCGAGATTCTGTTCTTCGTAATTGATGGCTTAATTGACTAAGGAGGAAGAGCTTTGCAGGTTCGTTTTGCTGAATTTGTAAGTGCTTGGATAGAGGATTCAAAGATCGGTCTTTGTGAATTTCTTCATGCGCATGTTCATCAAACCATCTCCCTTCGTTTCAAGTTACTTTTGCTTGGGGAGATACCCAGTATTAGCAATTTAGCTCTTCCAGTGAGATCAAACTATACTCCAAGGAGTAAAGATTGAATGCTCCGATGTCATTGACTTCGCTTGAGGCTAGATAAATTTATTGGAGCTGAATCTCCATATTCTAAAGCTAAAAGAAATCTGGTATCAGGATGTGTTTAGGGGTCATCTACTTCTAATAATTTAAGTATTATGTGATTCCGGACATGATTTTCAAATTTTTGTGCCACACTTTGTGTTTAATACATGATAATGGTGGGTTTGTGAATCGAACTCTTTCCTTTCTCTTGAGCTTGTAACAAATATTAGTTTGTCATGTCAGATGATCATGTTTGTAGATGGAGAACTAAATCCTGCCCTTATGTGCACGCTTACATATCCACTCATTTTCTATGAAAGTCAAAACAACCTTAGTTGTGAATCATATCTCGTGGCTCATTTTATCTGGTAATTTGGTTCTGTACAACAGTTCTTGCTGTCTCACCTATTCTCTCAGTTTGCAGCATCATTAATTTTCGACAGTGACCACTGAACTCTTGTTGCTTCTGTTGTGAAAAGCATACACTCGACTGTTTCTTTTTTTCTTGATTTAATTTCATACTGTGCGATCCATTTGTTTTTCCCGTATTTATATGTGATACTGAACACATTTTTTACATCACTCTGAATTAGTAGTTTTAGGAGTGTGCTAGAGAAAACAATGGTCTACCTTGGAAAACAGCTGGAGGTGGTTGGCTTAGAAAAACTTAACCGTATTTGACTTCGACTCAGAGGGTGAATTCCTTGCAGATCAAAGCCTATAGTCTGCATGTTCTCTAGCCCGGCTGATGTTCCAATTAGGTTTCCATCATGCAAATGGTTGTATCTAATGTCTTTCTAGTTTCTGAGCCCATTTTACACTAGTGAATCTTGGTTTGCACACTGCTCTTTGCTAACTATTGACCAATGCTTGCACAAAAGTCTTCTCTAACTGTTGATCAGGATGGCGTTCTTGTTCTTATCCATGTTCTCAATTACCGCTTGGTTCTTTCAAGTTTTGAAAGGTGTATCTAGTTGAGACACAGGATTTCCTAAGCCAGGTCCAACTAGCCTTCACTTCCATAACTGCCCCATGATATGTAGAGCAAGCTTCCCGTGTAGTTGATAGAAAGAAAGACCAGTGACTCCATGGATATGCAGAAGCTGTGGGGGATCATCATCATTGGAGAAAATGGCAAACTTTTAGTTAAATTGTTATTAAAAAAAAAAAGAGTAATAAATATAAGTTGGCAAGCAAGTGGTTCGCATTGACTGCTTCCTTTTGTGGCTCCTTTTCTAGCAGCACACCCTTTGATTGTTCTGGTCTTGGGAGACACAGAACATCGTGAACACAAGAAGACAGACTCGAGGCATTGGAAGCCTTACATCACTTGGTATTCACTGTGTTTGATAAGGATATTGTTATGCCTTTTTCTTGAGTTTGTCCAACCAAGGGGATCGTAGTGAATATGTTTAATTATTTGAATTCTTATGGTGGCACCAATTTTTTTATGGCCAAAACCCTCCCTTCTACACGGTTGGATCAATTATTGACCTTAAGATTCAGCCTCACCCCAGTCTGGACTTGGCAGAGTGAAAACTTAATGAAATGGCTACATCCTTCTTCCCTGGTGCCCGGTGGTGCTTGCGATTGAGCAGAGTAGGCATGGATCACAGTATCCATGTGACCACAAAAAATGAGCCATTGCACAGTGATCACAACAATCAGCAGGACATATTGTAATAAGGATTCTTGGGATGAATCAAAGAGGAATGGTACGAGTGTAGAAGGATTTGGAGCACCGGTGATCTCACTGAGGGGAACCCCACAACTTCACGAGCTTGTGGTATATATAATCTACTCATGGTAACAACTATATATGCGGTAAACAACCACTCAATGCGCTTGAGACTGAGGGAATTGGTAATAGCTATTGAGGCAAGCGTTCCACTGCGTCTGCCAGAGGCTGGCTCAACTAGAAAATATTCCTCTGCAGGAGTGCACCACGCACAAGAGGAAAAATGAGTCTGCAATAACTGAATGTACTATTTGTCCTATCTTGATGTACTAAGTCTGACAATGCATTATGTGTATAAATAGCAGTGAACAGACAACAAATAAAATGAGAAATATATTTACGTAATGAGAAGCAGAGTTTCTTTTCAATAGCTCTCTTTTTATGACTTTGCATCAAACGTTCTGTGTGCAATATTAGGTTGAGCCTCTGTTTTACTCGTTTAATATCAGCAGAGACGGGATTGGATTATAGGGATGGTGGTGTCATATGATGCCGGAGATCCACAGAGCATCGAGATGTGTAATGGAATTATGGATGTTGGTTGTAACGCGAGGAAGGAGGTGTAGGAATTAGGGGGCATGACCCGGAAATATGTGGTAGAGGATGGAAGATACCATTTTCAGCATCTGTTTATTAAGTACAAGTGTACAACCATATTTTAGAAGCTTCCCATAAAATAGAAATAAAAAAGTAGTAATAGCTCCAACCATTTCGAATGTATTAATTAATTAATTTGGCATGCGAAGCAAGTCTGCTTTCTTTTCTCCTACCCCCACTACTCCTTTCATCACGAAATTTGGAATGCGTTGAAGGCCGGTGTGCTTTGTTGTCTCCTGTCTAAAAAAACTACAGCTTATTCGCATCTCATGGTGAACTTTTTTCTCTGGATGAGCGGAAATATCGCATCAAAGTTCCGGGAAGTTGGAACACAACCAATATGAGGGTAAGGAAATAGTCTCAACCAGACAGCCTCCTGGGGAGTTGGTACAAGGAACAAGAATGGTCAACGATCTAAGATGAGGCAAGAACAACTCATCTTCATCCCAGCACCTGGAGTCAGTCACCTGGTGTCGACCCTCGAATTCGCAAACCGCCTGATTGATCGTGATGATCGAATTTTGATCACGATCGTTTACATGAAGTCCCCCTCCTCTCCCCTTGCAGAATTATACACCAGATCAATCGCTGATTCTCAGCCTCGAATCCAACTCGTATATCTCCCCCGAGTAGACCCACCTCCATCAGAGCTATTGAACTCGCCGGAAAACTTTATTTATGCCTTCGTAGAAAATCACGTACCCAATATCAAGGATACAGTCAGAAAGATTATATCTTCCAGCTCAAACTCGGATTCAGCTCGAGTTGCGGCGTTGGTTCTTGATTTTTTCTGCCTGTCCATGATAGATGTGGGCAAGGAGCTCGGGCTCCCTTCTTACTTGTTCTTAACCTTCAATGCGGGATTTCTTGGTTTTATGCTCCACCTCCCAGCTCGCCATAACCAAATCAGCACCGAGTTTACTGACTCGGATCCTGAATTGTCAATCCCGGGCTTTGTCAATGCAGTACCTCCAGGTGTTCTGCCCTCATCTCTGTTCAACAGGGATGGTGGCTACAGCACTTTCATTAAGCTTGCTACAAAGTTCAGAGAAACCAAGGGAATCATAGTAAATACGTTCACAGAGATGGAGCAACGTGCTCTAGACTCGTTTTCCGATGGCCAAACCCCTCCTGTGTACGCAGTTGGACCAGTGCTCGACCTCAAGGGGCCAGACCCCGGTTTGGATCAGGCTCATCGTGACAACATCATGAAATGGCTTGATGATCAGCCTCCATCATCCGTCGTGTTTCTATGCTTTGGAAGCATGGGAAGCTTTGGTAGAACACAAGTGAATGAGATAGCTCTTGGGCTGGAGAGAAGTGGGCATCGGTTCTTGTGGGCATTACGGTCAGCCCCTTTAAAGGACACCATGCCGAAAGGTTTCTTGGAACGTATTAATGGAAAAGGGATGATATGTTATGGGTGGGTTCCCCAGGTGGAGATCCTAGCCCACAAAGCAATAGGAGGGTTTGTATCCCACTGCGGATGGAACTCAATATTGGAGAGCTTGTGGCATGGCGTGCCTATTGTAACATGGCCTTTATATGCAGAGCAGCAGTTCAATGCATTTTGGATGGTGAGGGAGTTGGGATTGGCGGTGGAGATGAGGTTGGACTACAGGATTGGTGCTGATCTGGTGATGTCTGATGAGATTGAGAGAGGTATAAGACGCGTAATGGACGGTGATAATGAGGTTAGGAATAAAGTGAAGGAGATTGGAGAGATGGCAAGAAAGGCTGCGATCGATGGTGGATCTTCCTCCATCTCTCTTGGACATCTCATCGAGCATATGGTAGGCAGCAGTGATTAGAGCACTAAAAGTACCTAGCTAAAGTTTCGCCAAATTTTAACTAACAAATCTATTTTTATAAATTTAGCTAGTTACTTTTCAACAACACTATATAATAAACTTTCTAAATCTATCATTATTCTATTGAAATATTAATTTCGATATTTTTATTTTTTTAATTTTAATTGTATTTGTGGTTCGATTCTTATTATGTTCACTTGCAAATTTTTACATCCTACAGTGGTAACACTTGTTTGTGGACTCTTTAAAAATGGTGTGAAGTTTTACACCCTACAGTGGAAACACTTGTACGGGAGAAGTCGACATTTTTTTTTGGAATGGTGTGGATTTTTATGCAGTTTTTATTTGCCACGCGATGAAAATGTATTGGAAATGAATATTTTATATCTAAAATATAATTTAGCTAGTAACTTGGGCTAGTCAAATTTGGTCATGACTTCGGTGTTGGTTAAAAATACTGTAGATTTTATTGAATTTCATGTAGATAAAATTTATACAACTTCATTAAATTTTGGCCAAATTTTATCTATAACCATCTCACCACTGGTGCTCTTATAGACCATAGAGCGTTGCATTTTGGGTTAGTTTTCATTGTTGTCGAAGATAAAGAAGAAGAAGAACTACAATATTCGTGAACTTGTTGTATATAAATTTTTTTTCAAAAAGGAAGTTTTTTTTATGCAAATATCAGTACGCACGGATATATACGGTTACAGTAAAATTACTGTTTATCAGAGTAAAATAATTACAACAATTAATAATTTTATGATAATTAAGACATACAACTCTTGAATATTATTTTTTAAAAAGTGAATAAATCAAAATTTTATATAAAAATTTATTTTTATTTGATAGATCCTACTTCTCTTTGCCGATACTTTAACATCCTATTACTATATCCAATATTAATATTTTATTATATTATTCATAGTAATACATACATATCCATTCATAAATCTATACTTTCTTCTTTACTTTATTTTCACCAAATATAAAAAAGGATTAATGTTTACATCAGCCTATAGCCGCAGCACACGCAGCACACCTCATGTGGTAAAAAAAAAGAAAAAAAAAAAACATCATATGAGGTGTACTACGACTATAGACTGATGTATAGAATAGTTCTATAAAATAATATATATTAAACAATTGCAAATATTAATTTATTATTAAATGCTCTCATACTAATGTTCCTGTAAACCCATTCAACAGTGGATAAAACTAAAGACAAAGCCTTTGGGCAAAGGACCCAGAAACCACCCATGGCAACTCTTATTACCCCACTTCTTTCTCTCTCACGTCACACCAACCTCCCAAACTCTGCCTCCCCAACAATTGATGACGACCGGTATTTCGCAAACCACCCGACAGTTTTACTAATCAGCCAATGCACAAGTTTAAAGAGCCTAAAGCAAGTCCATGCTCAAATGCTCCGTAGTGGCATCTTCTTCGACCCTTTCTCTGCCAGTAAGCTCATCACAGCGAGTGCCTTATCACCGTTCTCGAGCCTCGACTACACTCGCCAAGTAATCGATCAAATTCCCCAATCGAATCTCTACACTTGGAACACCCTCATTCGCGCTTACGCGTCCAGCCCAGACCCTACTCAGAGCCTCTTACTTTATCTGCAAATGCTTCTTCAATGTGAACATCTCCCGGATAAATTTACTTTTCCTTTCTTACTCAAGGCAGCTTCGGAGCTTAAAGCTTTTCAGGTTGGCAAAATGTTTCATGGGATGGTGATTAAAGCATCCCTAAGTTTCGATATCATTGTTCTCAATTCGCTCGTGCATTTTTATGGTTCATGTGGGAATTTGGATTTGGCTTATGGGGTGTTTGTAAAGATTCCACGGAAAGATGTTGTTTCTTGGAATTCTATCATCATGGGTTTTGCCCGAGGAGGTTATCTCGAAGAGGCACTGGACGTATTTAGGAGAATGGAGAAGGAGAATGTGAAGCCAAATGATGTGACGATGGTGGGTATCCTTTCGGCCTGCGCGAAGAAGTTGGATTTGGAGTTTGGGAGGTGGGTGTGTTCGTATATTGAAAAGAATGAGATTAGTGTAAGCTTGACTTCGAGTAATGCAATACTTGATATGTATATGAAATGTGGAAGTGTTGAAGAGGCAAAAAAATGGTTTGATGGGATGCAAGAGAGAGATATTTTCACTTGGACAACTATACTTGATGGATATGCTAAGTTAGGGGAGTATGACGAGGCTTGGCGTGTTTTTGACGCAATGCCTTGTCAAGATATTGCTGCATGGAACGCTCTCATTTCTACTTATGAACAGAATAGTAAGCCAAATGAGGCTTTGACTATTTTCCACGAATTACAGCTCAGAAAGGATGCAAAACCAGATGAGGTCACTCTTGTGTGTGCTCTGTCAGCTTCTGCTCAGTTGGGAGCCATGGATTTAGGCAGGTGGATCCACGTGTATATAAAGAAGCGGAGGATTAAGTTAAATTGTCATCTCACGACCTCACTCATTGACATGTATTCTAAGGGTGGGGATCTAGAGAAGGCACTCGAGGTATTCTATTCAGCGGAAAGCAAAGATTTGTTTGTTTGGAGTGCCATGATTTCTGGTCTGGCAATGCATGGGCATGGGAGAGCTGCAATAGATTTGTTCTAGAAAATGTTATAAGCAAAGGTCCAGCCCAATGCTGTGACTTTTACCAATGTGTTATGCGCCTGTAGCCACACAGGATTAGTAAATGAGGGACGAACCTTATTCTATCAAATGCAGTCAGTTCATGGGGTTGTGCCTGGAGAAAAGCACTATGCTTGTATGGTTGATGTTCTTGGCCGGTCAGGCCTTCTGGATGAAGCAGTCGAACTGATAGAAAAAATGCCCATAGCTCGTACTGCTTCTGTATGGGGGGCTCTGCTTGGGGCCTGTAGACTTCATGGGAATCTTGAGCTTGTTGAAAAGGCTTGTAGCAATTTGCTTGAGTTGGACCCTAGAAATCATGGAGCCTATGTGCTTTTATCAAACATTTATGCTAAAACAGGGAAGTGGGATAGAGTTTCAGGGCTAAGGAAGGTCATGAGAGATTCTGGTCTAAAGAAAGAACCTGGTTGTAGCTCAATTGAGGTCAACGGTATTGTTCATGAGTTTCCGGCAGGTGATAGTTCTCATCCATTATCCATGGAAATCTACTCTAAGTTGGATGAGGTTGCAGCAAGATTGAAATCAATTGGTTATGTACCAAACAAGTCTTACCTCCTGCAACTTGTTGAAGAAGAAGACATGAAGGAGCAGGATCTAAACCTTCACAGTGAGAAGTTAGCAATTGCCTTTGGGCTTATTACTATGGTCCCGTCTCAACCGATTCGGGTTGTGAAGAATCTCCGTATTTGTGGGGACTGGTACTCAGTTGCTAAGCTCATATCTAGGCTTTACGGTAGAGAGATACTTCTGAGAGATCGTTATCGATTTCACTATTTTAGAGAAGGGTATTGCTCATGTATGGATTATTGATGAATATGGAAAGCATTTGTTGTGAAGATCTCATCTCATACTCTTGAAGTGATTTTGGCAATGGCTAAATAATTATTTAAGCACCAAAAAGCAAGTTCAGTCAATCAATGTGATGATTGAGCTTGGCCACAAGTCTCAGGAAATATCAAGTTGATTAGCTGAGGATAAATTTAGGAAGAAATGAAAATTTGTACTTATAGAAAAAAAAAATGTCAATCAGGAGCATTTTTGGAGTTCTTTTTCCTTTTGAGAGATTGTAAGAAACCCTTTAAACCCTTCAATATTTAAAAATATGCATGATTTTGTATGTCTAATAGATATTGTGGAAATTATATCGGGAGAAAAAATATATAAAAAGTAGAAGGGAAAAACCTATATACGTAGAAACAAATCCTGGAAAGGAAAGGAAAATAAACAACAGTGAAAGTATCTTAACTTTGCTGCGTTTATTTAATTAATTTACAACATCACCAAGCGCATAGTTGCTGCTTCATCAGGATATGCTGCTTCTAAACGGCGCCAAGAGTATGTTATTTTCTGTATATTAGACAAAGAAAAGTGTTCTAACCCCCTTGAGTTGTAGAAAATGGAAAACTACCCTCATTGACATTTTTCAGAAACTTTACCTGTTATAACTGATCTGCTTTTCTCATTTCCATTATGCACGTTCTGGTCTGCTTTCCCAAGGAGTCTGTCTCTGATTGAAAGCAATTCCGTTGTAGCTCTTCTCATGTCCATTCTGCCCTTCGGAGATTCTACTGAACATGCAAGGCCAATCTGAAAGACCAATATCAAGCCTTCAGTCTGTTCACAGCTTGTCCAGTCACTCCTACATGTAACCAAATTCTTAGTTTCGCCTACTTCGTTCAAAACTGATTCGTCCAGAATCTCCATTACTCGTCCCGGCAATGCCAGTTTGACTAATTTGTGGAGGTTCAGGTCGTCTTTGAAAAGTTCATCTGTGGGTCTTCTTCCAGAGAACATCTCCAACAAGAGGATCCCAAAGCTGTACACATCTCCATTAGCTGACAGCTGACCTCCCATTCCATACTCTGCAAGAATTTAAAGAACTCTGACAAGCCAACAACAAGCTCTTACTCAATGCTTTAAAACTAGAATCTTCTTGGGGGGGGGGGGGGGGGGGGGGGGGGGGGGGGGGGGGGAACAACTAGAATCTACTTCACCTTATAGTGATTGTCATCATGGTAATAATGGGTGACACAGACATTTTTTGGTGGGCTTCCTTGTTTTGATTATTGATGACTTCTTTCGATCAATTTGTATAGAAGTAAATCCAATATCATAAACATCCAATTGTTTTTGTTCTTTATTTCCTTTTTCCTTATCATTTGACACTAAACAAATGAGAAATCATGAAACAGTACCTGGAGCAGCATACCCAACGGTTCCTTTAATCCCAGCTGAGCTTAATTGACTAGGAAAAGCATGCTTACTCGATTCTGAAAGGAGTCGTGCCAAACCAAAATCACTTATACGAGCAGTCATATCATCATCGAGAAGAATATTGCTTGGCTTTAAATCACAGTGAATAATCGGTATATGGCATTCATGATGAAGATAAAGCAAAGCAGAAGCCACATCTATTGCAATGTTTACTCTCTGAAGAAGGCTTAAATTTCTCAACTGCTTGAGCCCATCTTTTGGATGCAACCACATGTCCAAGTTCCCATTTGGCATGAACTCATATACTAAAGCTTTGAAATCTTGGCCCCATAGTCAATACTTGAGCAAGCAGTTAAAATATTAACTAGGTTTCGATGCCGGATGCTCCTTAAGGCTTGGCATTCAGCGATGAAGCTTCTGGACGCTCCCTTCTTTTTTAGGTTGAGTACCTTGACTGCAACACTGACTTCATCGAGACCAAGCTTTCCTTTATAGACAGTACCAAAATTACCTGAACCAATTAAATTCATCTCAGAGAATCCATCAGTTGCATTGAGTAGTTCTTGATAAGAAATCTTTTGGTAGAAGTGCCCAAAGGTAGTGCCCAAAGGTAGACGTGGGAAGACATTTTTTATCGACTTTCTCAACCAGCACAGGGAAATCAAAGACAACACCACCACGGAGAAAGCAGGAATGCCTATTGCTAGAATCAACTTAAAAAGAACACGATTTCTATGCTTATTGGAACATGCGCGCAATTGCAGCTCTTGGATTCCCCCACAAAGCCCACTGTTGCCATATACTTCAATTGCAGTTGCATTTCTGAAGACCCCCTGTATGGGCACCTCTCCCTCAAGATTGTTGATAGACAGATTCAAGTTTATCAACATGGAAAAACTAACCATATAGCTTGGAATTTGGCCAGTCAAGTTGTTGTGGGAAAGATCAAGATATTGAATACCCCTTAACTTACTTAAATCTGGAATGGTTCCTTCAAAGAAGTTCCCTTGCACATAAAGTGCTTCCAACCCCAAACAATCCCTAGTTCCGCGGGAATCTCTTTGGAAAATTTGTTGAATGAAACATCTAGGTAAACAAGAGTGTTCAGGTTTCCAACTTCTGGTGGCAAGCTTCCTGTCAAATAGTTATGAGACACACTAAGGACTCGAGAAAGGGCTGGAAGACTAAGGAGTTTCTTGGGTATAGTGCCATTTAGTTTATTATGAAAAAGTTGTACATCTTGCAGGTGGCTACACATTCCAAGACTTGAGGGTATGATTCCTTCCAAACTGTTATTATACAAATAGAGCTCCAACAATTGAGTCATGTTGCCAAGAGAAGTCGGGATCTCCCTGTCAAGTTGTTTTCACATAAGTACAATCTTTTCAAGTTTGAGAGCTCACCAATTGAAACTGGAATATTTCCCGTTAACAAATTCTGTTCCAGACCAAGTTGAGTTAGGCTAACTAGATTTGATACCTTCATAGGTATGCTTCCCCCAATCAAATTCCCTCCTAACTGTAGCCATGTTATTTGGGTTGAGAAGTTTGTTATCGCATCAGGCAGCTCACCTCCAAGCCGGTTGTAGCTGATATCGAGCGTCTGTAACTGGCTGCAATTGGTCAAAGGTCTAAGAAAACTCAAATCGTCAACTGAATAATTTCCAAGAAGATTCATGTTTGCATTAAGCCATGTAAGATTTCGTAGATTACCAAACTCCATAGGTATGTTTCCAGTAAAATAATTCATAGGGATATCAATTTCTTGAAAATCTGAAGCATTGGACAATGCAGCTGGAATGCTTCCTGTAAATTTGTTTCCTGCCATAGCAAGCTTTTGAAGATTTGGAAGTGTAATGCCTAAGTCAGGCCTGAGGTCACCAGAAAAGTTGTTGAAAGCCAAGGAAATGACTTTGATTGATGAAAAATTGTAAAGGAAAAGTGGAAACACACCAGAAAGATTATTCTTGCCTACTTGAAAAGTTTCCAAACTTATCATCTGGGATAATGTATCTGGAATTTCTCCCTCCAAATTGTTATATGAAAACCAAAGATGTTGGAGAGAAGACAGGTTTCCCAGAGAAGGTGGGAACTTTCCACTTAACTGGTTTTTGGCAAGATATAGATTCTTGAGTTTGGACAAAGAGCCAAGTTCAGATGGTATTTGTTGCACTAGATGGTTGTACTGGAGACCAAGATACATAAGGTTGGAACAGTGAGAGAGATTGACAGGAATTTCTCCTTCCAATGAGTTAGAACTCAGGTTTAAACTCTGAAGCCTGATCAAATGACCAGCTTCCGAGGGGATTCGACCATAAAAGGAGTTAATTGCAAGGTTGAGGGATCGAAGGAAAGAAAGATTTCCAATGTAGGGTGATATGGTGCCAACCATGTTCTTGTCTTTTAGGTCCAAACCAATGACTCTTTGGTGTTTGTTGCCACAGGTGATCCCAAGCCAGTGGCAAAAATGGAAAGACTCATTCCAAGTAGCCAGGACATTAAGGGGGTCTTGATCTACGTGGGACTTGAATTCAAGCAGTGCAAGTTTGTCAGTCTCGTTTGAAAATGTGGTAGCCGTGGAAACTTTTGGAATTGACAAAGAAAGGAACAGGAGAAGGATGTCACAGAAGGTTATTGACAAGTATTGCCTTACACTCATAACAGAACGCTCCATGTAGGAGGAAGAAAGTTGATGCCACAGGGTGAAGCTGAAGTGGGAAGAGAACTCCAACATGTATATCTATATGTTTGGGTGTGTGCCTATATATATATAAATCTGTTTTGGGTTTCAAAAGCAAGGATAATTTCGGGAAAAGAGAGTGCCTATAGGTAATTATAAATTCTCGGTACGATTTTAGTGGTTCATGCATGCATGCTTATGAAATCAGCTGACATCTATTATCTGATGAAACAATGAAAGAAAATCCACTTAATATTTTTGTTTATTTTCTCTTGGTACTCACGCAACTGCACATTATATATATTATATGCATGACTTTTGAATTCGTTGAAATGGTTTAGAGTCTTTATTTAGAAGCAATCACCTTTTAATATTACATGATATTATCTGATCTATTGTTAATTTCAAGTTCCTTTTACCTCTTCTCTTCATGACTTGGTGCATGATAGAGATTTCACTTTCTTGCATATATTGATCATCTTGTTGAACGTGACAGAAAATATTAATTTTAGGTAATCCAAAATCAAGGCTCTTCTACTTTTTCTATTCATGATCGTCAATATGATGATATCTTCACGACCAGGTCACACCCTATTTGCATTAATGTGCTCGTCTCATGATCTCACATCCGTTATTGTCTCGGTGAAAATGATACGATGGAGTAAAGTCAAATTAGAAGATAGAGATGATGATCATGATCTATGAGATCATGATCATTACATCTATGAAAATTACTCACACGACATTTAATTAAATACCGACCATCGATTGCTACTTGAAATATATAGAACTATTTCACCTTCTTCTCTTAATTTCTCCCCTAGCTAGCTTGATCATCAATACCATCATTAATCCTGTGGCTATTTCGAGGAAAATATATAATGCATCATTCCTGAGGTTATAACAAGCTCATATAACTTGCTAATTAATTAACCTAAATGATGTGAAGATCTCATGATCTTTAAGTGAAACTCTAGTTTGAAGTCTCTCATCCAGACATATCGTTCACGATTAGCGTTATATATAATAATTTGACTGAAGATATGATCAAGACAATATTATAAGCTTGAGCACAAAATTCTTAGACCACAAAAAAAAAAAAACAAAAACAAAATTATACTCAATTTTTTATGCACTGAACGTAACGCTGATGTAAAAGCCTTTTCTGTCAACTAAAATAATAATAACATTTCATCATAGACAATAATTTTTTATCTGAAATTCAAATTTTATAAAAACGACGTTTCATTTAATTAAAATAAAATTATAAAAATGCTATATTAATATCATTTCTATTAACATCATCTAGCCGAGTCTTATTATAAATGTTTTGTCCCTACAGGAGTAGCATTATAGTACGTACAATTTTACATATAATATTATAGGTACTAAATGATACTCTCATGTTATCAGTGTTTTTTTATTTAATTTAAATTCTAAAATTTTTACTATTTTCAATAACTAACATATCAGTACATGTACTTATGTAAATAAAATTACAAATATTAGGATTTTTTATAAATATATAAACAGAAAGGATACCCATCCCATTACAAAATATTTGTACATAATGATGGCTAATTCGCACTTTTTCTGGTGGATCCAACTTTTTAAAAGAAGACTTTATATGTCAGGCTCTAAACTTATATTTAAGCTCAATCTGGTTCAGAAAATGTTTTATTTTATCTTATTTTATTATTATAAATTTTTTAAATTTTTATATAAAATATAATAAATAATTTAATTTTTTTAAATTTTAAAATAATAATAATATTTTAATAATATTTTTTTTTACTTTTATCTTTTATTTAAAAACATCTCACCACATCTCTAAATCTAAACCGACCTTTAGTGTTACTCTAAATATTCAAAATGGCTATCGGAAATCTTCCCTCCATGGCAAGCACCATTTTTAATTTTTTATAAGCAGGAAAAATCTAAACTTCACCCAATTTTTTATCACACGACGCACGAATGCTGATGCGGCAAACTCGGTTTACTTATATTCCGAGTCAGTAACTAAGCCCTATCCTCTCTTCCCCCCATGAATCCCTAAGAAAAAAGCTCTCTCTCCACAACGATCATCTTTCTCATCTGAGAACTACTTTCCACGTGAGTCCCTAATTTTTGGTTTTCCGTTTTCAAGCTATTGCCATGGGAGCTTGGATGGTTCAAGCGTGCTGCATGGTTTTTTAGCCCGAGGGCCATTCACTCCATCTCAATGGATGGATTTAGAACACCCAGCATTGATCTACAAATGCATAACTGGAAATATGACTGTAACATCTAACCTGCTCATCCCAATTAGAAAATCCCTTGATTCTTTTGGGTTCTCTACTTTTCAAGGGGCTTTTGAGACCCATGAAAGTATTTTGACCCTTTGCTTATAATTTTTATGTGATTTTTGGAAGTGATTTCTGATGTGGGTTTTTTGTTTTCTATTTTCTATTTTCTATTTTTTATTTTCTAAAAATCTGCAATCATATTGTGGACACTTGATCATATTCAAAGAGAATATTCATAGACACAACCAATATGCATCAGGTAAGAATGGTGTTCTTCGGTACTCGCTTGAAAGGAAAAAAAAAAAGAAAAAAAAGTGTTCATAAATCATGAAAAGTACTCAGTCTAAACAAGCAATTTTTTTAGACAATATTTTCTGAACAATGATAGAATGATATAATTATAATAAAAATCAAAGAGAATCATGACCTAAATCTGTTTGTCGCAAAAGTTGGGAAAAATAAATGTTTGATAACCAAATACTTGTATTAGCTGCAGTTCAGCAAAAAATTCAATAGCTGGTTTGAATGATGCAAAACATATGAATTTAATTGAAGAGAAAATATATTTACAATCATGAATTGTGTAACTGCCACGTAATCACTTTAAAAAAAATGAATAAAGCATGGGACTCACATGAAAAAAATTAATTTTTTAATAGTAGACCCTACTCTTTTTCAAAGCGATTACGCGACGTTTATATACTTTACGATTATACGTAAAATTACTCTTAATTGAATCTGCTCTTTACCAACCCAAACTTTCCAATGGGCTTTCTAGAAGTGAGACTATCACTGCCACCGCATCAAGTCATCACTACTACAAGTCTACAAGTAATTGAAAACTTCAATTGCCATAGATACTCTATTTGTTGTGAAATATCATTTGATGTGCGCTCAATAGGCATCCAGTTTAACTCTTGGTTTGGGAATTGACTAATTTGAAGTACTAACCTTATTCTTTCAGAGAAAATGAGATGGCATGTTCTGGGAATAGCCATACTTGCGGCCGTGGTGGGAAGCCAAGCCATCATTACTGGGACTTTCTCTATTATCAAGCAGTGCTCTGCTTTGGGTTGCTTTCCAAGTTGTTCACACAAAACATTTACATCAAGTTGTTCTTTTTCTTATTCTATATCTCCCTATTTTTCTTCCTTTTTCTTTGTATCTAGTGGGATTTTTATCACACGATTCTTTGGTAGCCCTCTAATTTTGGCCTCGTGTATAAGCCTTTGTGAGTTCTAATCATGAACATAATGTTTCATGGGCTCTAGTCATCATCACTTTTACATCATCTTCTTCTTTTGAACAGGTTTGGCAGTTATAACTGTTATGCTGGTAACCACCTCCATGATGCCTCTAGTCATAGTCCTTTGCTGGCACAGAAGCATCTTCCTAGGCATTTGCTTTACAGATATGCACGTATATTTTTTGTGTCTGTATTGGATGTGTTCTATTCTAGTAGTTTTTTGTTGGTTCGGATGATATATGTATCGTGTTACAGTTAATTGTAAATGGATCTTGTAAATGTGGTAAGATTTGAGTATGGTAATGGATGTTAAAATTTTTATTTGTGAGAATGGTACTGTACGTGTACCGATGGTTGTGACAGTGGAGATTTGTTTGGTACTTTGCTTATACCATTTATTTTGTAATGGAACAAAACTACTTGCAGCAACAAATTTGAGGCAGAAAATAATTGCCACAAAACAATTTGCGTGGCAGGGAAAAAATAGAGTTAATGATCCTGGAGGAGACAAGGCCAAACTGTATGGCAATATCTTCTTCGAGCAATGCTACGTGCAGTCCCTATTTATGCAAGTCTAGGTAATTTTATCTTTAAAATTATAAAAATATCCCTCCTAAAATGATATTTTTTTTCATTTAATAAAAGGCCTGCACATACAGTCTCTAAGTGGGGACTGCAAATAGAATTTATGATCTTCTTTGGCTTGCCTATCAAATGGATCCCCGCCAATAAGAACTATCATTTAATGATTTATCTAACAATGTCATAAAAAATGATTAAGCATTCCAAAAGCCTCTTTTATTGACTTCACCAGAATGCACCGTGCTAAGAATTAAATTTTCCTCAGGTTAAATTCCTTTGATTCTAATCTATTGTTCAAATGATAAATGCTTCTTCATGTCTTTATTACTTCTCCAGCATCAGCTAGTTACCTGAATAAAGAAGATAAAAGTTTTCATCTACACTGGATAATTACCAATCAATTCCACTCTCATCGTATATGCAGTAGTCCAGAAGGAAACCATAGACATCAATATGCTATATGCCGTAGTTCCATCACTATGACAAGTGTTTTCAATATGCAGTAGTCACTATGACAAGTATTTTCAAGTTAGTTTCTGCGAAGTCATAGCAGTTACAGAGGCCATAGCTAAAAATAAAGAGTAAGCCTCAGGGGCAACATCATTTATAATAGCCTAGAAATAAAAACACACCTCAGAAATGAAATAATCACAGCCATTCACACGGTGTAAAAACAAATTCAATGCATCAAGAGATCCTCCAGATTTTCACAAAATCTGTACATTTTTTACAACCACAACTTACTAAAGAAAGCCTCCAGATTTTCACAAAATCTGTACATTTTTTACAACCACAACCTACAAAAGAAAGCCTCCAGATTTTTAAAACATACTTCAAGAAACCCAACAAAAATAGGATATTGATTTTCAATCACAACCTCACATCTCATCATTGTCCAATGGTATTTGTTATGTGACAGTACTACATTGGGTTCCAACAGCAACATCTTCAATGTTAGCACCAACTTGACTGTATGGGACCCCACCAGCTTGACTATATGGGACCTCACCAACTTGACTGTATGGCACCTCGCCAACTTGTTCGTCATCAAATATTTTCCTGCAAGTCTAATTTTCAAAATGAAAATACATCTATTAGAAAGGAAACAAACAGTAGACATCACATATATACAATTAATAGAAAAAAAACTTAGTACCTGTTTTTTTCTTTCTCTTGGTTGCAGCCTTCTCCACATTAAAATGATCAAGGTTCAAAATAATAAAATATGCTCCTGCATTAAAATCCAAATTCCATTTGAGACCGATGAATAGAACTACCATGCTAGATGAGTATTCCCCACCCCTTTGAACAGAGGCAGCATCTTGTATAAATGACTAGTATTTAATTACACATTGTTTTTTTATATAAGTGAAATACAACGGCAGAGATTTAATTACACATTGTTATTGGCACCTATAGTCAATTTCCATTTCTTTTTCTCATCTACCACACAGTTTTTAAGGCCAATTCTAATATAACATTTATTTGGGCAGTTAAATCTCATCTATAATTCTTGTACAAATTTACTCCTCTAAAATAGAAATAGTGCAAATACCATTATAAACTAATGGATAATCCATATTTAGCATCATATCATCTTCTATAGAATCGAGATACCAATCTCTTGCATTTTTTTTTATCCTTTACCTCTTTTCTAAGAGAAAAAGGGGAAATAATGAATAGCACAATTTCAACACCACACTCAAAGAAGAAGGAAGAGAAGTCCAAGAAAAAAGGTTTTGAATTGAACAAAAAATGTTACATGTTTGCAGTTATGTAAGCAAATGCTTAGCATCCACTAAAACAGAAACATAAAAAGGGAACCACCACCAAACATAGAATTTGGATTGAGATCTTCCCTACATTTTCTTAACAAGCAAATACGTATCCAGAAACAGAAAAAAATAGTGGCTGAGAAGAAACTGAGAAAATACCCAAAATCAGCAACCAAAACACACAAAAAATACAAATCCAGTAAAACAGTGTATCGCAGATCCAAACACAATGAGAAACATAATGAAGAGAAAAAAAAATTCTTCTTTCGGTCGGTTCTTACCCTTGTCGACGACACCAGATGGCGGCGTTCGGAGGACGAGCAGTGCGACAAAACCGTGCGAAAGAGAGAAACTTGGGCAGAAGGGTGGGGAGGGCGGGAACGCAGGGAGGGGGAGAATTGTATTTTGATTTCAATTGGTTAATTTTGGTTCTACTAAACTCCAAAACGAGAGCTTCATTATTAGAAAAAAAAAAAAATGTCAGCTGGTGTGTGGAAGTTGCGGCACAGTAGGTAGTTGTATAGAATTACTCTTATAAGTATCCGAATCAACATGTTGGACCATACTTCCAGGTTCATCTTCTGCAATTGGCTCATCAACAATTAGATGAATTCCACACTTCTCCACTTTAACTGCCCTCCATGGTTCAATGGAAACCTCCATTTCGTCTCCACTTTTCATGTCCAATTTATTTCTTAGAAGTGGTGCATGGTATACAAAGAAATGATCTTCACAAGTTATAGAAATGGCACTCAATGTTTTCCAATCAGTGTATCTGAAGCCTCTAGTTCTGTTATTGATTTTCATGTGACAGCCAGTAGCACTTTCCCTTTCGGGTTCTTCCTCTGCTGCATAAACAGCGCAAACCAGCAAGCCCCGGATTTCACCCTTTGAAAGGGAAGGTACATGAAAGGATATGGAAGATCCAACGTTTTGATAGTTGAACCAATCTGGAACCTCACTTCCAGGGAGGAAAATGGCACCACACAGATTGGTATGCTTGGTCGATGGACACTAATTCAAGAGAGAAACTCACATCACAAGATGAGAGAGAGAGAGAGAGAGAGAGAGAGCCAACCTGGAGAAGACTGTTCCTAAAATCATAGGCCATATTGTTGCATCCTTCCATGTGAATGACTGATGAAGGTTCCAAACTCTCCAAGCCTTCAATCTCGACCAGTTTGTGGCAGTTTCTAAGGAAAACAAAGCGTCTACTTTCCACGTTTGACAAAAGGGAGAGTCTTTCTACTGATGTGCAGTCATTTGCATATACCACCCTTACATTTGCGGGGAGTCCTGAAATTGATTGAAGAGTCGAGCATTCATTCAAATACAGATATCGTACTTTTGGAAGCTGACTGATGCAATAAGGTAGGTAACGAAAATCATTTCTTGATAAATCCAAATCTCGGAGAAAAAATAAACTCTCAAGGTTGACGGGAAATCCATCTTCAGACAAATTGCACTGCCTGAGAACTAGTCTTTGCAGAAAGCATAATCCAGAAATAGAAGCTGGCAACAAACTTGCACAGATCGAGCTTTTCGGTGACAACCACAATGAAAAACATGAGAACCAAGAATTTGAGGGTTCTCCTTCACATGCAGATAATGATACAATTTTTAGATTCTTCAAAAGACCAACAGAGGATGGTAATTGCTTAATAGCAGTTCTATCTGCAAGCAGCTCTCTTAATGCAATCATATTCCCCAGTTGCTCAGGTAACTTGTCAAGTTTTAAGCAACCAGTCAAATTAAGGGTTTCAAGAGACACCAAGTTAGGAATGCTTGTCGGAAGATTCTTTAGATTCTTGCATCCTTCTAAATTCAGTAAAACAAGTCTTTCCAAATGTCCAATGGACTCATGAACCTCAACCAAGCTTGTGCAGCCTTCAAATATCAACATCTCCAGATGTGGGACTTGTATGAAGCATGGTGATTTGGTAAGATTTTTGGAATAGCCGAGATTAAGGATTTTCAACTTCTGAAGTATCTGTGAAACAAAATTATACGTTTGTAAATTTACAGAAAAAAGGAAAATAAAAGTTATCGAAAATGAATAAAATATGCATATAGTAAGAGTTGTCATACTCCATTCGCCTTCCAGACTTGTTTAATGCTACTATGCTGCATGTCAAGCACAACAAGGTTCCCTAGATGAATCTTTGAAGGTAGATATTTCAGAGGACACTTATTCCACTGAAGCCATCTTAGTTCTTTGGAAATATTCTCGAAACATCCTTCAAGATTTAAAATTACATTATTGATCTGGAGCAACATCAAATTCTTCATGTTGGCAAATGCCTCTGTTTTCAAATGTAAATCTTTGAGTACGGGAGGATTTAGGACAAGACCCTTCACTGCATCCGATCCCTAACAAAACAGAAAGTTAGATTAGCAATGCATATCTTCAACTTGTTTAAAGCTAGAACATCTTTAAATTGTAGTTCTAAATGTCCTCAGCACATGTAACCAAAGAAAAACACGAGTAATTTGGACATTATTAAAACGAGCCTATAACCTGCGCAATGCGCGGATGGTTGTGTATGTTGTGTATGAGGGAGAGAGATTTAGAGAGAGACCGGGTTTTATAGTGGAGAAATTCGAAACGGTTTATAAAGCGGTTTATTTGACGAAACAATATAAATGTTGAAATAGTGTATTTGGGTCGAGACTTGAATCGGTTTACAATAGTTCATAATGAAGCATTAAAACTTAAAAGTTACAATGATTCATAACGAAACATTACTTTTAAAAGGTCTACCGCTTCATAAACATAAATAAATGAAACTTAAAAGTTACAGCAGTTTATTATGAAACATTAAAACTTAAAAGTTACAATGGTTCATAATGAAACATTACTTTTAAAAGGTTTACCGCTTCATAAACATAACACTTCAAATCTAATGAGTAAAATGCCTACTTTTATGGGTAGAATGTCACGTCGGAATTATATGACTCCGCTTTTATATATAGTAATAGATTCCTTAAAACTTTGTGAAATGTCGGATGTTTACTTGATTTTTAAGAAACTCTGGATTTAAGATCATGTCGATGTGTTGATAAATCATATAGACAATGATGCATGCTTGACAAAAAGACAATAATCTTAAACATACCTGCATAACAAAGATATGCGTGCATGGTTATGCATAAGTCCAAATGACTCTTACCTTATGTTGAGTTAGCACTTTTAACACATCATCGTGAAACCACAATCTACAACTTTTCTCTACATAACCTTGTGATCTTTCTCGAACAATCTCCCTTCCCATATCTCGAATAAGATCATGCATCCTCAACTTATGTTTGAGGTCAATTGTCACAAGAGACCTCTGAACGAGAATGCTAATACCAATATCTGGAAAGAGATCACACCCATGGAGAATTTTGTTGACATATTCTTTATCCATACCGATAAAGAAACATGCAATATCAAGGAATATATCCATCGTTTTAACATCTAGTGAATCAAAGCTTATTCTAAGTATCTCTTGAATCCTATTGTGCGGAACTCGTTGTAATTTCTCCAATTTACTCATCCATTCTCTAATGCTTCTTCTCTTTAGAAAGGATCCCAAAACCTCAAGAGCTAATGGGAGTCCCCAGCGTATTTCACTGCTCTATCTGAAAGTTCTGAATAACTTCCTCTTGGATTGTCCACCTCAAAGGCATACCAACTGAAAAGTTGAAGAGATTCTGATGGATTCAAATTCCCCACCTTATATTTTTCAGATACTTTTAGTTGAGTTAGCAAATGTTCATCTCTTGTGGTTAAAATCAATCTACTTCCCAGACCAAACGCCTTGAAGTTTCCAACTAATTTGTGTACTTGGTCCAAGTCATCTACATCATCAAGAACAACAAGAATTCTTTTACCGCGAATTTTTTCCTGAATCAATCTGATTCCTCCATCAACACTGTCAATCTTCAAATTCTTCATTTTCAAGATATTAGAAAGAAGCTGTTCCTGCAAGCGAACTATACCATCACAACTTTTTGATTTTTCTTTAATGTCTGAGAGATAACTGCTAGCTTTAAATCTATCATATATTTCGTTATAGACAGCTTTTGCTATAGTTGTTTTCCCTATACCACCCATTCCATAGATGCCCACAACACGAACATCATTTGTTCCCAGATTTATCAAAGCTTTCATCTCTTGAACACGAGAGTTTACTCCTACTGGGTGTTTAGCAACAAATAAGTCAACGGGCTTTACTTTATTGGAAACATCTTCAACAATCTTTTCAATGAAGTTTGATTCATACCTGATTTTTGTATCAATAAAAAAATAAAATAAAAATATTAGTCATAGGTACCAAAAATATGTTAGCTTCTCAGTCTTTTGGGGCTAATATCGCATGGAAAGCAAATTAGGTAATTTAAGTTACATAAAGAAATATCATTTAAATATATTTCTGTATAATTTCTTGTCCTATCCCTTGGCATGGCATAAAACTTCTCCTTCTTTTTTTTTTTTTTTTGCGCCCTTTTCCTGAATAAAGCCATTAACTGTATTTGAGATGGAAGTAAGACTCCACTATCATTTCTTTCATGTTTATGATATTTTATAAATTAGGATTCATCTAAAAGGTCATCCAAGACTAGATAATAAACGTTGTCAATCCATTTTCAGCTCAACCTAATAAAACTTGCATCTGATATCTTTTGAAGTAAAGTATGAAGCAAACTGAAAAATGCATGTAACAAAGCCTAATAGAGACCCTAGCAGAGTACCCATTTGCAACACTCAAGAGATCGTAACCAGAACAGTTTGCAGCTTCAGTAAGAGCTGCTCTCCACCTCTGCACCCTTTCCATATCCATCCGAAATCGTTCTTCATGCCTGATGAATGCCTCGGCAAAAGTTCCAGTCTGTTTTCGAACATCCGAAGGATCTACATTATAAAAAATCGGAACAAGAGTGTGGCCTGTGGTGTTCTTACATTTCACGATCTCCACAAGCTCGTCAAGGCACCACCTAGAAGAAGCATAGTCTTTAGAGAAAACAACGATTGAAATCCTCGATCCACGAATTGCGTTGAGTAATCCAGAAGAGATGTTCTCCCCTCTTACAAGCCCATCGTCATCCCGGAACGTGTCAATCCCGGCTTGCTCCAAGGCAGAGTAGAGGTGATCAGTGAAGTTCTTGCGAGTTTCTTCACCTCTAAAACTCAGGAACACGTCATGATCCCAGTGAGTTTTAGAAGCTGATGGAAGGGTACTTTGAGCAGCCATAGAAAACGCGAGCTTGTTGTGGTTGAGTTTGACCAAACAAACAAGGAGACAAGTCACAAATCGACAGTAGATCGTGTTAGGGCGCCGCGTGAATTAGAGGAACTTAGGGCTAACTGGAAGACATGTAGTGCAGCAGTGAAGTGGAGTGTTGCGAAGTGGTCTGAAGTGAATCTGGACGGCGTCGTTGAAGCAGACTCAGGCAGCGTGCGTTTAGGGGAATAAGTGTGAGACGCAGCGTTTTATAATGTATAAGCCAAAACGGTGCGTCCCGTTTATCAGAGTCTTTATATTTCAGTTGTTAAAACACACCGTTTTGGCATTTACAAGCCAAAACGGTGCGTTTGAATTAGTAGGTTCTTTTTTGTGTTTCAGAATGTAAATGGGCTTTTATCTCTAGGCAATACGCAGCCTGCACAAACCAAAACGGTGTGTTCTGTCTTTCATTCCAGAGGGGTGACTGTAGCTTTGCCTGGGAAAGGTTGTTATAGAGTCGTTATTATGAGGCGAGAGAGGACTTGTGCAGGGGGCATTCTGGATTGTGAGATTATTTCCATAGTAGTAAGCTTGTAGCTAGAGGAAGGGACTACCTCGAATAGTTCCAACGTAACTACTCTAATGAATTCAGTATTTCGTCATTTGGATTGTCTCTGTTCCATTTTATCAAACAACCGCAGTGCATTCTGTCCCTAGTGCATCGCAGCATCCATTCTGTTCTACCCAGTGCCATTACATTACAGTAAGTTGCAGAGAGAATTACAAGGGTCCTAACAGATCGAGGGTAGCCCTTGCAATCAATTTTTCCGGGGCAAAAAGGAAACATCTTTCAAGATAGACTTTATGGCAAAACAAAACAGATCTGGTCGAACTTACGTACCTGGCCAAGGAACTTGAATCTAATAAAAGTATACAAAACCAGAGCTTCTTCATGTCGAGGCATTTCATGAGCCCGCAACAGAGACCCTCGGCCAAAAACCAAAGACAAGTGATATAAAAAGGAAGCCTTTAGGCAAAAGGCCCAGAAACCACCCATGGCAACTCTTATTACCCCACATCTTTCTTTCCCACGTCACACCAATCTCCCAAACTCTACCTCCCCAACAATCGATGACGACCGGTATTTCGCAAACCACCCGACAGTTTTACTAATCAGCCAATGCACAAGTTTAAAGAGCCTAAAGCAAGTCCATGCTCAAATGCTCCGTAGCGGCATCTGCTTCGACCCTTTCTCTGCCACTAAGCTCATCACAGCAAGTGCCTTATCACAGTTCTTGAGCCTCGACTACACTCGCCAAGTATTCGATCAAATTCCCAAACCGAATCTCTACACTTGGAACACCCTCATTCGCGCTTACGCGTCCAGCCCCGACCCTACTCAGTGCCTCTTACTCTTTTTGCAAATGCGTCTTCAATGTGAACATCTCCCGGATAAATTTACTTTTCCTTTCTTACTCGAGACAGCTTCGGAGCTTAAAGCTTTTCGGGTTGGCAGAGTGTTTCATGGGATGGTGATTAAAGCATCCCTAAGTTTGGATATCGTTGTTCTCAATTCGCTCGTGCATTTTTATGGTTCGTGTGGGAATTTGGATTTGGCTTATGGGGTGTTTGTAAAGATTCCACGGAAAGATGTTGTTTCTTGGAATTCTATCATCATGGGTTTTGCCCGAGGAGGTTATCCCGAAGAGGCACTGGACGTATTTAGGAGAATGAAAAAGGAGAATGTGAAGCCAAATGATGTGACGATGGTGGGTATCCTTTTGGCTTGCGCGAAGAAGTTGGATTTGGAGTTTGGGAGGTGGGTGTGTTCGTATATTGAAAAGAATGAGATTAGTGTGAGCTTGACTTTGAGTAATGCAATACTTGATATGTATATGAAATGTGGAAGTGTTGAAGAGGCAAAAAAATGGTTTGATGGGATGCAAGAGAGAGATATTTTCACTTGGACAACTATACTTGATGGATATGCTAAGTTAGGGGAGTATGACGAGGCTCAGCGTGTTTTTGATGCAATGCCTTGTCAAGATATTGCTGCATGGAGCGCTCTCATTTCTGCTTATGAACAGAATAGTAAGCCAAATGAGGCTTTGGCTATTTTCCGTGAATTACAGCTCAGAAAGGATGCAAAACCAGATGAGGTCACTCTTGTGTGTATTCTGTCAGCTTCTGCTCAGTTGGGAGCCATGGATTTAGGCAGGTGGATCCACGTTTATATAAAGAAGCGGGGGATTAAGTTAAATTGTCATCTCACGACCTCACTCATTGACATGTATTCTAAGGGTGGGGATCTAGAGAAGGCACTCGAGGTATTCTATTCAGCGGAAAGCAAAGATTTGTTTGTTTGGAGTGCCATGATTTCTGGCCTGGCAATGCATGGGCATGGGAGAGTTGCAATAGATTTGTTCTAGAAAATGTTAGAAGCGAAGGTCCAGCCCAATGCTATGACTTTTACCAATGTGTTATGCGCCTATAGCCACACAGGATTAGTAAATGAGGGACGAACCTTATTCTATCAAATGCAGTCAGTTCATGGGGTTGTGCCTGGAGAAAAGCACTATGCTTGCATGATTGATATTCTTGGCCGGTCAGGCCTTCTGGATGAAGCAGTCAAACTGATAGAAAAAATGCCCATAGCTCGTACTGCTTCTGTATGGGGGGCTCTGCTTGGGGCCTGTTGACTTCATGGGAATCTTGAGCTTGCTGAAAAGGCTTGTAGCAATTTGCTTGAGTTAGACCCTAGAAATCATGGAGCCTATGTGCTTTTATCAAACATTTATGCTCAAGCAGGGAAGTGGGATAGAGTTTCAGGGTTAAGGAAGGTCATGAGAGATTCTGGTCTAAAGAAAGAACCTGGTTGTAGCTCAATCGAGGTCAACGGTATTGTTCATAAGTTTCTGGCAGGTGATAGTTCTCATCCATTATCCATGGAAATCTACTCTAAGTTGGATGAGGTTGCAGCAAGATTGAAATCAATTGGTTATGTGCCAAATAAGTCTTACCTCCTGCAACTTGTTGAAGAAGAAGACATGAAGGAGCAGGCCCTAAACCTTCACAGTGAGAAGTTAGCAATTGCCTTTGGGCTTATTACTATGGCCCTGTCTTAACCAATTCGGGTTATGAAGAATCTCCGTATTTGTGGGGATTGCCACTCAGTTGCTAAGCTCATATCTAGGCTTTACGGTAGAGAGATACTTCTGAGAGATCGTTATCGATTTCACCATTTTAGAGAAGGGTATTGCTCATGTATGGATTATTGGTGAATATGGAAAGCATTTGCTGTGAAGATCTCATCTCATACTTTTGAAGTGATTTTGGCAATGGCTAAATAATTATTTAAGCACCAAAAAACAAGTTCTATCAATCAATGTGATGATTGAGCTTGACCATAGGTCTCAGGAAATATCAAGTTGATTAGCAGAGGATAAATTTGGGAAGAAATGAAAATTTGTACTTGGAGAAAAAAAATGTCAGTCAAAAGCATTTTTGGAGTTCTTTTTCCTTTTGAGAGATTGTAAGAAACACTTTAAGCCCTTCAATATTTAAAAATATGCATGATTTTGTATGTCTAAAAGATATTGTGGAAATTATATTTGGAGAAAAAATATGTAAAAGGTAGAAGGGAAAAACCTGTATACATATAAACAAATCCTGGAAAGGAAAGGAAAATAAAGAATAGAAAGTATCTTAACTTTGTTGTGTGTCTATTTAATTAATTTACAACATCACCAAGCGCATAGTTGTTGCTTCATCAAGATATGCTGCTTCTAAACGACGCCAAGAGTATGTTATGTGATATCCAGTATTTACGTGTATTTTGATTAAGTAATTATTGCATTTTTTAAGGTTATGGGCGTTCTTGTTTTAAATTTTAAATGCTTTACGTGGTATTATTTTAAGGTTTTTAACTGTTAATTTAATGTATTTTCTTGTTATTAATTATTATTCATTATTTAAATTTCTCTTTATTTTAAATTAGTTTATTTAAATTGTTGTTTTGAAATCGTTTTCGTTAAATCAGTTTCGAGACCCTGAGTTGAAAGACTGGAATCCATTTATTTCCATTCCTTTTCTTTTTCCTCTTTTCTTTTTCTCTTTTCTCTTTTTCTTCCTTTTCTTTCTTCCTCCCCTGCTTTTCCTCTAGCACGCGAAGCCCCTCCCCCTCCCCCGTCCGTTTTCTTCTTCCCCCTGCAGCGCCGCCGTGCGCCGCTCATTACCGTCACCGCCTCTCCCAACCTCTTCCCCACCGACTGGCGACCACTCCCTTCGTTTTCGACCCCTCTCGCGCCGTCGTCCGCCTCCACGCACGGCTTCAAGCCACCCGACCCATTGAACTCGCGCGCCGCTGTCGCGCCACCTTTGACCACCACATTTTCACCACACCACCATTGGTCCCCCAGCTATCTAACTCACCCATCCTTAGCCCCGATCCACTACCGATGAAGCCATCCATCTCTATTTCCGATTTGAGCTTTTTGGACTTCAACGCCGCCCACGCCGCCACCCACGATCAACCACCACTAACATTAGCTTCACTAACATCCATAAGCCATTCCCTAGTAATCTCAAGTCTTCGTTCAAAGGTTAGGTTTTGAGACCCACGACCTTTGTCTTTTTTCACTGTTACATTGTTGTGTCACCACTTCTAGCACATCCGTGATCCTTCGAAAATTATATTATAGCACTGTAAGTATTTTTCCAAAGAACTTTTGAGATTTAAATGCATTTTTACACTAACTCATATTTACTGTGAACTAGTTTATTGTGCCGAACTGAGTCCAAAGAGTAAGGGGGTCGGTTAGATTGGAGGATGGAGTTGTTGTATGATTGGTTTATGTTGGGTTTTGTTAGCTATTGAATATTTGTGTTGTGTCATATACAATGTATTTACATGCATGTTCATGTCTGTAAATGAAAACTGGGCATTCGCATAATTACATACATGTTCATGTGTATACTTGAAATACTAGATTTTTATGTGAGAAATAATTGGATTGATCGGTTTGAGAGAAAGGAAAAGAGACTGTAGGGATGGTGGTAAGCAGGGATGGAAGTATAGTCTCGCCTGTGATTCCCGCCTACGGTGCACGTGGTAGGGATGGTGGTATAGTTCCGCCTGTGATTCCCGCCTACGGTGCATGCGGTAGAGATGGTGGTAAGCAGGGATGATGGTAGAGTCCCGCCTGTGATTCCTGCCTACAGTGCTTTGATAGGTAGCTCTTGTGTGAAAAGAAACTGTAGGAATGGTGGTAAGCAGCGATAATGGTATAGTCCCACCTGTGATTCCTGCCAATGGTGCAGTAGGGATGTGGTAGAGTCTCGCATGTGATTCCCGCCTACAGTGTCGATAAATGACTATGTTGGGCCTTTTTTTGGAGAAAATGACGGATTATGATTTAATGGTTACGTGGGTCATTTTTTGAGAAAATGAAGGATATTATTCATGGCGTGTTTTGAGTCAAATGGAATTTTTGGAGTGCGTTGGAAAATAATCATTTTCGGGGCAAAATGAGGTTTTTGGGTCACATTTGCGTTTCATCAGGTACACATGTTTGTTGGTTGTATTAATGCATTTTTATCTCTTGGGTTGCTTGATTGATTACTTGCTGAGATTCATAATCTTACGGTATTTGATACCCTGCGGTACCGTTTTATGGTATCGTAAATGTTGATGCAGATGAAGACGAAGAGCTTAAGGATTCGGCTCCACCGGAGAAGTGATTTGGGATCACTTGCTCGTGTATTGGGATTTGTCTCCCAGTTTTTGGCTATGTATTTGGTTTATATTTTATTTATATTAGATAACTGTATAACTTTTTAAAGGCAATTTATTTTGGATATCTGTATTTAAATATCTTGAACTTAATTGGTTAACTCTTAATTAACCACTGCGACTTTTGTTGTGCACTTCTTGTGTGTTGCACATACTTGAGCACTTATCGTTGGGATACGTGACCCGTATTATTATTATCCCGACGTTACGATTCTCACGTTTTCGTACTTGGAAGTCAGGCGAAACATGTTATTTTCTGTATAATAGACAAAGAACAGTGTTCTAACCCACTAGACTTGTAGAAAGTGGAAAATTACCCTCATTGACATTTTTCAGAAACTTTAACTGATCGGCTTTTCTCATTTCCATTATGTACGTTCTGGTTTGCGTTCCCAATGATTTTGTCTCTGATTGAAAGCAATTATGTTGCAGCTCTTCTCATGTCCATTCTGTCCTTTGGAGATTCTGCTGAACAGGCAAGGCCACTCTGAAAGACCAATATCAAGCCTTCAGTCTGTTCACAGCTTGTCCAGTCACTCCTACATGTAACCAAATTCTTAGTTTCGCATACTTCGTTCAAAATTGATTCGTTTAGAATCTCCATCACTCGTCCCGACAATGCCAGTTTGACAAATATGGAGGTTCAAGTCGTCTTTGAAAAGTTCATATGTGGGTCTATGTCATCACGGTAATAATGGGTGACATAGACATTTTTTTGGTGGGCTTCCTTGTTTTGATTATTGATGACTTCTTTCGCTAAATTTGTATAGAAGTAAATCCAATATCATTAAAATCCAATTGTTTTTGTTCTTTATTTCCTTTTTCCTTTATCATTTGACACTAAACAAATGAGAAATCATGAAATAGTACCTGGACCAGCATACCCAATGGTTCCTTTAATCCCAGTTGAGCTTAATTGACTAGGAAAAGCGTGCTTGTTCGATTTTGAAAGGAGTCGTGCCAAACCAAAATCACTTATATGAGCAGTCAGCTCATCATTGAGAAGAATATTGCTTGGCTTTAAATCACAGTGAATAATAGGTATATGGCATTCATGATGAAGATAAAGCAAAGCAGAAGCCACATCTATTGCAATGTTTACTCTCTGAATAAGGCTTAAATTTCTCAGCTGCTTGAGCCCATCTTCTGGATGCAACCATATGTCCAAGTTCCCATTTGGCATGAACTCATATACTAAAGGTTTGAAATCTTGGCCCCCAAAATCAATACTTGAGCAAGCAGTTAAAATATCAACTAGGTTTCGATGCTGGATGTTCCTTAAGACTTGGCATTCAGCGATGAAGCTTCTGGACGCTCCCTTCTTTTTCATGTTGAGTACCTTGACTGTGACACTGACTTCATCGAGACCAAGCTTTCCTTTATAGACAGTGCCAAAATTACCTGAACCAATCAAATTCATCTCAGAGAATCCATCGGTTGCATTGAGTAGTTCTTGATAAGAAATATTTTGGTAGAAGTGTCCAAAGGTAGAAGTGGGAAGACATTTTTTATTGACTTTCTCAATCAGCACAAGGAAATCAAAGACAACACCACCACGGAGAAAGCAGGAATGCCTATTGCCAGAATCAACTTAAAAACAACACGATTTCTATGCTTATTGGAACGTGTGCGCAATTGCAGCTCTTGGATTCCCCCACAAAGCCCATTGTTGCCATATACTTCAATTATAGTTGCATTTCTGAAGACCCCCTGTATGGGCACCTCTCCCTCAAGATTGTTGATAGACAGATTCAAGTTTATCAGCATGGAAAAACTAACCATGTAGTTTGGAATTTGGCCAGTCAAGTTGTTGTGGGAAAGATCAAGATATTGAACACCCCTTAACTTACTTAAATCTGGAATGGTTCCTTCAAAGAAGTTCCCTTGCACGTAAAGTGCTTCCAACCCCAAACAATCCCCTAATTCCGCGGGAATCTCTTTGAAAAATTTGTTGAATGAAATATCTAGGTAAACAAAAGTGTTCAGGTTTCCAACTTCTGGTAGCAAGCTTCCTGTCAAAGAGTTATGAGACACACTAAGGACTCGAGAAAGGACTAGAAGACTAAGGAGTTTTTTGGGTATAGTGCCATTTAGTTTATTATGGAAAAATTGTACATCTTACAGGTGGCTACACATTCCAAGACTTGAGGGTATGATTCCTTCCAAACTGTTATTATACAAATAGAGCTCCAACAATTGAGTCATGTTGCTAAGAGAAGTCGGGATCTCCCCTGTCAAGTTGTTTTCACATAAGTACAATCTTTTCAAGTTTGAGAGCTCACCAATTGAAGCTGAAATATTTCCCGTTAACAAATTTTGTTCTAGACCAAGTTGAGTTAGGCTAACTAGATTTGATACCTTCGTAGGTATGCTTCCCTCAATGAAATTCCCTCCTAGCTGTAGCCATGTTATTTGGGTTGAGAAGTTTGTTATCGCATCAGGTAGCTCACCTCCAAGCCGGTTGTAGCTGATATCGAGTGTCTGTAACTGGTTGCAATTGGTCAAAAGTCTAAGAAAACTCAAATCATCAACTGAATAATTTCCAAAAAGATTCCTGTTTGCATTAAGCCATGTAAGATTTCGTAGATTACCAAACTCCAAAGGTATGTTTTCCGTAAAATAATTCGTAGGGATATCAATTTCTTGAAAATTTGAAGCATTGGACAATGCAGATGGAATGCTTCCTGTAAATTTGTTTCCTGCCATAGCAAGCTTTTGAAGATTTGGAAGTGCAATGCCTAAGTCAAGCCTGAGGTCATCAGAAAAGTTGTTAAAGCCAAGGAAATGATTTTGATTGATGAAAAATTGTAAAGGAAAGGTGGAAACACACCAGAAAGATTATTCTTGCCTACTTAAAAAGTTTCCAAGCTTATCATCTGGGATAATGTATCTGGAATTTCTCCCTCCAAAGTGTTATATGAAAACCAAAGATATTGGAGAGAAAAGAGGTTTCTCATAGAAGGTGAGAACTTTCCACTTAACTGGTTATTGGCAAGATATAGATTCTTGAGTTTGGACAAAGAGCCAAGTTCAGATGGTATTTGTTGCACTAGATGGTTGTACTGGAGACCAAGATACATAAGGTTGGAACAGTGAGACAGATTGACAAGAATTTCTCCTTCCAATGAGTTATAACTCAGGTTTAAACTCTGAAGCCTAATCAAGTGACCAGCTTCCGAGGGGATTCGACCATAGAAGGAGTTAATTGCAAGGTTGAGGGATCGAAGGAAAGAAAGATTTCTAATGTTGGGTGATATGGTGCCAACCAAGTTCTTGTCTTTTAGGTCCAAACCATTGACTCTACTTTCCCACTGAGCGATGCCATAGCATACCAAATAGCAACTAGCATACATACACTCTTTACCAATAAACAAAGACAACTATAACATTCTGACACCACCTCCATAAGGTGTCGAATGAGACTCCACCAGTATTTGCAATTATTGGTTTCTTCTCTCTGTAGAAACTTGCAACAAGGAGTGTTTTAATATTTCTTTTTTAGTTGTAAATGTCAAACCAGTTTCACAATGAAGCAGATCTCGCTGGAGATAAAAGGCAAAATGGTTTACTATATTACCATTCTCCAAGAAAAAAGAACAGGATAAAAAGACCACCATGGAAAAAACCACCATCCAAAATTCATCTCATCAACAAATCATGACTACCAAACCACATTTTTACTATACAATATATACCATAACAGTAGAAAGTCCTTTTTTTTTTTTTTTTGATAAGTTGACAATAGAAAGTCCTTATTAACTTTGTTATGCAGGAAACACCCTACAATAAGTTTAAAAAAAAAATAAGATTGGGAATTCTTCCTTTTACCATACTTGAAAGTATCCATAGCGTATAAAGTAATGCATCATATCTCTAACCATAAATGGCTAAAGGATCATTTAATATGACTGAGAGAACTACAATCCTAATGAAATTGGAATAGAACTTCAGCCAAAAAAAGAAAATTGCAATATGCCTTCCAATTATTCATAGTCATCTTGATTATTTGATAAATTGACATTGCCAATATTAGTTTATCGTATGACTCTTGACTTTTGAGGCCTAAGTGATTGCTAAACAACCAAAAGAAACAAAGACAACAACAAATCCATTGATGAATACCCATACCCTATGACCCAGAACATAGCCAATTTTGTGTCACATTGGAGGTACCGCACTCATAGCCACTTTGTGGGGTTTCTCCAAAAAAATACATTATAATCTCACTATGAGTTTTGGTTATCTTTATGGGGACGTCAATAATCCCACTCTCCTTGCACGCCTAATCACCAAACTAAAGGTTGCAGGCCATCTTTTGGAAATGTAGAAAAATACGATATGAAGCATTATTTAAGACCCCATCACAACCAAACATGATGCAGATCAGATCAAGCTAAAACCAAAACTAAACAATAAAATTACAAATCGAAAAAAACAAGAGAATGAGAGTTGATTACCTTCTGTGAAGCACAATAGAACCCTAACAGAGGCCTGACCAGTTGATTAAAATCGATTTTCTCTTGCAAATCGATGGCTCCTTCTCCTAGTACCAGATTCCCAACTATGACAGTCCTGGGGTAATGAAAACAGTAAGAGAACTGGAAAAAAAAAAAGGAAAAAATAGAGAGAATGGGAGAGAGGGAGTATCGGGCCAAAAAGACAACCTATGAGAAAGAGAAGGGAAGAGAGAAACGGGGAGAAAAAAATGAAGGGCGTGTTCGGCGAGGGAGAAAGGGAGAGAAAGTGAATGGTTTTGGGGAGAACGGATTCACGAGGGAAATAAAATGTTTCGATTGAGGAGATGCGATTTTAGAATAAAATAATGATTTGGCAATGAACAGTACCTCGCTATGTATGGAGAAAACGATGGACTTACTATAGCTAAAAGCTTAAACCCTTTTGTTTTACTAAATCCAATACCAGCGGGTTTGAAGACCACGAAGTTCATAATTTGACTTTTTAGGAGTTTTAGCGAGATCGATGCTAATGCTCTAATCTTGTTGCTATTTCGAGGAAAATATATAATGCATCATTCCTGGGGTTATAACAAGCTCATAACTTGCTAATTAATTAACCTAAATGATGTGAAGATCTCATCTTTAAGTGAAACTCTAGTTTGAGATCTCTCATCCAGACGTATCGTTCATGATTGATGTTATAATAATTTGACTGAAGATATGATCAAGACAATATTATAAGCTTGAGCAATTGCCTATCATGATCATGATCACCATGCTCATTTTTGTCTATTTGTTGAAGGTAGAGAGGCTGCACGATAAAGGAGGCTGTAGGTGGATGCAACGTACCCACCAATCATTTAGAAGTTTTCGTACTTATTCAGTTTTTGGCTGTCCTTATCTAGAAGTTTGCTTTTATTTTTGCATGCTTGAAAGAGATCAGCCAGAAGCATCATAGTCGTTGAGGTTTCTTAACTTAACTATGCATCCAGGGGTGTAAATCGGTCCGATTCACATGTGGGGTTTGATGGACCATTTTCTCCAAATCAGACCGATAGCTATCAGTCTGGTCCAGTCGGGTCGGTTTGTTCGGTTTGATCTAATTATTTTTATTATTTTTTATTTTTAAAAATAAATTAATAAAAAAATTATTTAAATTACTAAATTAAAATTAAGTGATTTATTAATATGAATTATGTAACTAAATCATTAAAAAAATATTTTATATGGTCAACGATAATAAATTAATAGATGAAAATTATATCATTAACTTATATAGTTACTATATAAAAATAATATATTAAATTATTAAAAAAAATTAAAATATATATAAGCTGGAGTTTGATTCGATTCGATCCGGTCTGGTCCAAAATTTATAAATTTCAAAACCGGATTGAATTTTTTCGATCTATAATTTATGGGACCAAGACCAACCGGTTTGGTGTTCGGTCCGGTCCGGTCAATTTTAAACTCCTGATAACACCCCTATATGCATCTAATATTATTATTATCTGTCAGTCTTGGATCTCATGTCCAAGTGAAATTAACAGCTTAAAAAATGCCATGCATCTGCCTTCAAAACGACTGCTGGATAAAACTACTAATTTGTACTTGTTTTCTTACTTATTAAGAATATCTGGTGAGAAAGCTACATGATAACAATTTCATTTAATGCTTCAAGCTTGGTGAAAACTTAATTCATTTCAAACTGTGAAAATATAAAAGCCTCAAGATGTTATTTTATACAAAGGAAAAAGAAAAAAAAAATCTAAAATTACTACATATTTTACAACAAAAGTCTTACAAATTTTATGCTATTGGTGACAGTACTGTAATAAATATTAACTTTTTAATTCTAGTTTTTAATTGGTGATTCATCGAAATATAAATTTTATGTAAAATATAAAACTTGTATTAATACTTCTAACGCCATTACTCAACAAAAGGAGCCTCTCTTTCCCTGATGATCTTGTCATCATCAGTACTTCATGTTGCTCACCATGGCAGGCAGGATCAAAATCACTAGTTTTTACTGAATTTTGAGAAGCACCACATTACAGGGATGTTATTTTATTGGAAGGAAAAGCTTTGACTTGTACAGAAAGGAGGTCAAAAGGAAATTGATTGTCTTTGAAACCACTCAAAAGCTGTTCTAACAACTGGCCTTCCTAAAATAGCATTTCATTCTGATTCTGATCTTCTGTCAAACTTTGCCAACTTAGCCTAATAATTCCCATAACCTACTCAACCAAACCTTTTCTCCCACCTGCATATAAAATCACTCCCAGGATAGCTTCGAGCAATACACGCTTGCTCCAGTGCCTTGCTTAATTTGCACAAGAAAAGCTAGCACACTCAAGGCGCAAACAATGGGTGTTTCTCTTCTTTCATCGCCAGCAATATTTCCGGGAGTACTCTTTCTTTTCTCATTCACTACGGTGTGTCTCGTTCCTGAGATTGCACTTGCTGGCATAACCAGGCACTACAAGTTTGATGTATGTGCTGCATGCATGCCTTAGCTAGCGTCTAACATATATACAGAAAGCTTGCACCAGCTGATTTTTGTTTCTTTTAACAGTACTAATTTCTGGATTATTTTGCAGATCAAACTGCAAAATGTGACGCGACTGTGCCACACAAAGAGCATTGTGACAGTAAACGGGCAGTTTCCTGGGCCTCGCATTGTAGCTAGGGAGGGTGACCAACTTCTTATCAAAGTGGTTAATCATGTCCAGAACAATATCTCCATCCACTGGTAATTAATACAGTTTCATGCATGGTTATATATATACACCATCCAGTTGGTACGTACGTACGAGTGATATCTAAATCATGCATGTGATTATATATGCATGGTATAATATTAATTTCTTTAAAACAGGCATGGCATTCGACAGCTTCAAACAGGGTGGGCTGATGGTCCAGCATATGTAACCCAGTGTCCCATTCAAACTAGCCAGACCTACGTGTACAACTTCACCATTGTAGGCCAGAGAGGCACTCTTTTCTGGCATGCCCACATATCGTGGCTTAGGTCAACTGTATATGGTCCTCTTATCATTCTTCCCAAGCGTGGCGTTCCTTACCCATTTGCCAAACCCTACAAGGAATTAGTTCCAGTCATCTTCGGTACGTAATTACTAATTAATTAGCGATCTCAAATTTAGTACTCATGCGCCCTAATCTTTATATTAACTAGTCGTATACTTGATGTATGCATATATATATGTTTAAGTCTCTCACAAAAATAATTAATCCACAAGCTCAAATGACTTGATGTTGTACGTACGTTAGATTGTAAAGTTACTTTTATCGTAAAGTAGATCTAATGTACCTATCAATATATGAAATCATGTTAGATTATGGATTTATTTTTGTGAGATTTTAACATTTTTTTTGGAATAAATAGCACTTACGTGACTAAATTAGCATACCTTGACTTATTTTATATATACATAGTAAATAGAGTTTTTAATTTGAAAGAGTTAATTCGATGAGAAATCTTATTAATTTTGTGGCCCAAGAGCTATAATACGGTACCTGAATACAAACTTTGATACCAATAAATTAATGGATATTAATGTATCATTTCAGGAGAATGGTGGAACGTAGATACTGAGGCAGTAATTAACCAAGCCATGCAAACAGGAGGCGGTCCAAATGTCTCTGATGCGTATACCATTAATGGACTTCCAGGGCCACTCTATAACTGTTCTGCCAAAGGTGTCAAATGCTTTATATATATCGTCGATCATGTTGCACTTTCAAGAAAATAGGACGTTATATATTTCATCCTAATAGATTCAATATTTTGATTTCATGTAAATGACAGACACATTCAAGCTGAAAGTAAAGCCCGGGAAGACTTACCTTCTCCGATTGATCAATGCTGCACTCAACGACGAGCTCTTCTTCAGCATTTCAAACCACACGCTCACAGTTGTCGAAGCTGATGCTATCTACGTTAAACCTTTTGAGACTAACATAGTTCTCATAGCCCCGGGACAGACCACGAATGTTCTTCTAAAGACCAAAGCAGACTTCCCCAATGCCACATTTTTCATGACTGCTAGACCATATGTGACTGGCCTAGGCACTTTTGACAACTCCACTGTTGCCGGTATACTAGAATATGAATTTCCACCCCAAACCCTTCATTCAGTTGCTTCTGATCATTTTCGAAAGCTTCAGCTTTTCAAACCTGTTCTTCCTCCTCTCAATGACACGTCCTTTGCTACAAGTTTTACGAACAGACTTCGTAGCTTGGCAAGTGCTCAATTCCCTGCAAGTGTCCCTCAAAAAGTTGATAGGCGTTTTTTCTTCACGGTAGGCCTTGGAACAAGCCCCTGCCAACATAACCAGACCTGCCAAGGTCCTAATGGAACAAGGTTCGCTGCTTCTGTTAACAACATATCCTTTGCACTCCCAACCACTGCCCTCCTCCAGTCTCACTTCTTTGGGAAATCTAAGGGTGTTTACACCTCTGACTTTCCAATCAGTCCCATTTTTCCCTTTAATTATACGGGTACCCCACCAAACAACACTATGGTGAGCAATGAGACAAAGCTGGTAGTCTTGGCTTTTAACACTAGTGTGGAGCTTGTGATGCAGGACACAAGCATTCTTGGTGCTGAGAGCCACCCTCTCCACCTGCATGGCTTTAATTTCTTTGTTGTTGGGCAAGGTTTTGGAAACTTTGATCCTAATAAAGACCCGGCAAAGTTCAATCTTGTTGATCCTATTGAAAGAAACACAGTTGGTGTTCCCTCAGGGGGTTGGGTGGCCATCCGTTTTCTCGCAGATAACCCAGGTGAGCAGGAAGAAGACCATAATATTATCATACGGTTAATTAAGTTCATTCCATATGTTTATGATAAACAATTAATCTATCATATTCAACTAATATTAGTGATGTTGTTAAATGTTCTGTCTGCTGTCATTAATTTGCATCAACATGTCATTAAATGTTTTTGCCTTGTGATGATGACAACGACAACAATTATGTGGCAACAGGGGTTTGGTTCATGCATTGCCACCTGGAGATCCACACCAGCTGGGGCTTAAAGATGGGTTGGTTGGTCTTAGATGGAAAGCTTCCAAATCAGAAGCTGCTTCATCCGCCGGCAGATCTTCCAAAGTGTTGACCTTTCACAGTCTTCATTCTCTCCTATCAGAAATTGTACCAAGTTTTTATATCTTTATAACCCATTTGAAACTCATGTTTTGGCCCTTCTTTAGCATTTAAACAATTACTCTATTTATCCATGTCATGTGGAGGAGCTTTATAGGATTCAAGAGTGGATCACAGCTTTTTGTAACATTTCGGATTCTCAATGTAAATCGTGTGAAAAGATCACCTTGATATCAACATTGTTAAGAGTAAGCACTATTCTCTTCTTCCTATTAAAATTTTTGGCTCCTTACTGAATGAGAAACTATATTTGTAGTCAAAAGTGCACGTGTCGTGTACTATTTTTGAAGAAAATGAATAAATATAAGATATAAGTAAAAAAAATTAATTTTTTAATAGTAGACATTATTTTCTTTTTAAAAGAAATATACGACACACCTCCACTTTTGTATAACTCGTAACTGTATCTAATATCACTCAACACGACATCCTCTCAAACCAAACCACTACTCTCATAATGTGGGCACCGCAGTTGTTACGTGGACTTTGACCACGTGTAATAATCACGTGTTCTGTCAAACCCCAGTAAGTAGAAATCTACCAAAGAAAAGGTTCTGCCCATAATATGAATTAAGAGTTCGGAACCTTTCCGACTCGATCCGCACAATAAAATAGACAATGCATCAACCCATCGATTTTATCTCGAGTCATAAAAATCAAAATGACCAAGTACGTCTGTACTCATGTCAATGGGCTGTGCATGGTGCAAAGTCTATTTTATCTCTTATTTATTTCACAAATCTTAAATTTCGGTTAAAACTTAATGAAATGTTCAAATATGGCATTTTCAAACTTTATGAAAATGGTGACAAACGAAATCTTCATCATTAGAGGATTGCAATAACTCCACAATTAATCAAACATTCCAAGTCCACTTGGCAGGTAGGTAAATGTCCATATCCATGAAAATTACCTGTCGAGGTTCTAGCTACACCTGCCAGCCACGTACGGCAGAGGGAAACAACGCAGACGAAGCACACAAGAGACCTCAGCCAAGCCTGACGAATTAGAATCACAGCATTAGATTGTACACGGAAATGATCCCGTTGCACAGAAAGCAGTGATTCCAAAGAGAGTTTATCCCCGTTGTCATTTAATGAATATCCCTATCTGTCTGATCTATGCCGGCTGTATTCTTCTCTCCCTCTCTTAGGATGAGATGCGGAATCCCTATGATGAGTTGACTTCAAATCCCCACCTTTATCTCGTTTTTCTTCTAGATAGGGATCTGACTCATGCTTTCTCAATTTCTTTTCTTCCCTTCTATCTTCTCTCAACTTCGGCTCAAATTCATCATCACCATGCCTTCTCAATTTCTTTTCTTCAATTCCATCTTCTCTCAACTTTGGCATAAATTCATCATCATCACGCCTTCTTGATCTCTTTTCTTCCCTTCCACCTCTTGACTTCAGCTCCAAGTCACCAGCGTCTTGCAGCCTTAATCTCTTTTCTTCTCTTGCATCCTCTCTTGACTTCGGTTCAAATTCATCACCATCGTGCCTTCTCAATCTCTTTTCTTCCCTCCAATCACGAACTTCTCCCGAGTTTGGCTGAAACCCATTGTCATCATTTCCTTTTGATTTTCTTTCTTCCCTCCTAAGGTCTCTTGACTTCAATTCAAATTCACTATCGTTGTGCCTTCCCGGTCTCTTATCCTGCCTCCTATCATGATCTTCTCTCAACTTTGGCTCAAACTCCTCATCATCATGCCTTCTCAGTCTGTTTTCCTCCCTCCTATCACTTAGCCTGGGGTTGCTCTCTAAGGGCCTCTCCTTGGCCTTTGATCTAGAGCGTGAATCCTTGTCATCCCGTCTAAAACCATCTTGAATCATAGGCTCCTGAACAGGACTTGATGGATTGTTGTCAGATCGTTTCTCGCCCCATTTCGGACCCTCAAACTTGTCATGTCCCCATCTTGAACTTGCTGCATTCTCAGGACCCCAACCTGTATTTGCAGCTCTCTGGGAATAGAAAGAACAAAGCACATATGAGCACCAAACATGGCAAAAATGAAAAAATAAGCTTAGTAAGATTGGTTCTGCACAGAATCCTCACTTCAAAATGTATTAAAACACAAGAAAACCAACCCCCTACCCTTAAAAGGTGGGTGCTCATGCATCATCTATCTAGACTTTGCATGAAAAACAATGAATCTGGAAATCAGTAAATTGCTGAGCAAGCTGAGACTTGGACCGGTTAAAATTCACTGAAATGTGTGATGCACTCCTGGGTTAGGTATGCATACATACATATATATATCGCATTATTCTGTAGTCTCCTTCAGGTATTATTCTCGCCCCTAGTCTCAAACCAAGTCTAACCATTAATTAAATCAAGCATCCTAACCCCATTCCCAAACCACTCGTAATGTTCCTCATCTTTTGGTGGAGAAATTAAATGCGTCAGTTTTTGGATCAACCACAAAAAAAAATTGATCTACTACATTAATAAATTATTAGAAAAGTGCTACAAACACAAAGGGATTTCACAAAAGTAAACTTATAAACTGACGTGGTTTCATGTAATCCATTAGATCTACTTTACAATAAAAGTAACTTCACAATCTGACGTACCACATCAAGCCACATCAGTTTTTTAGTTTACTTTTGTGTAATCCTTTTATGGCTAAAGCATTTCTCAAATTATTATAGCTGTCCCTACTTAAGTGCAAGCCCTCTCTTTGACAACCAACATGTTAGCAATCATATAAAACCGGGAACACAAACGCAACGGAGAAGGGAAAAGATTATCTCTACTAACCGATCCAAAAAAAAAAAAAAAAACAGTATCATCCACAGAATCCAATATCTCATTCAGTCAACAAGCGTCTAATGCACAAGATATATTTTTTTTACATGTAAACGATTGTATTAATAAGAATAGGCATAACCCAAGTACACAAGGAGGTATACAAAAGATAACATCAATTTAGAAATGTAATGCACAGGGATCACAGGGTATGATCCAGATATATGACAACTCACGCATTAACAACTTTTGAAATGCCAAAAATTGCCTTTTAGAACTAGAAGATTAATGGTCCACCATAACATCTATTGTTCATATCACCAATTCGCCCCATAAAAGTACAGTTTAGCTAAATTTATCCAGCACACACAGCTACATTTAGAGATGACATGAAGTGAGGGTTTGGCATCAATTCCATAGCTCAATAGAACAATATCTAGTAATAGCCCCCAAGTTATTTTCATCAAGAATATAAGATCCTATGTATACCTTTAAAACTAATTAACAATAAAAAGCCAAAAATACTCATTAAAACAATTAAAACCATCTCTAGATTTCAAAGATGAATATCAAACCATGGAACTACTTTGATATCCTTCTCTAAAACCTCGAAGGAATGTACCTGTTCATCGTGAGAAAATTTGCATCCGGCTCCACGAGTACAGTCGCCTCTTTGAAAAGCACGGCACACACCTCGCTCCTCCCTCTTCTTCCGCTCGGTCTCCTCGTCTTCTTCCTCTTTCTTTTTATAATTACTAACATGATCCACCCTAATAATTCGGCCTAATATCTGTGCTCCGTTCAAATTATCTAAGAAAGCGCAAACAACAACAAAAAATTAATATTGAGCCAGGTAATTTCTTCTCACAATCTCCAAAGAGTGAAAAAAGAAGAGACAAAGAGAGACAAACCAACCTACAGCGAGATTTGTACTTCTCTGGTCCTCATATGCAATAAATGCAAAGCCTTTGGATTTACCAGTGCCTTTGTCTCTAACAAGGTTGACATCAACAATCTCCCCGTACCTGAAAATCATTAAGGGAGTTCCAAATGTTCTTGAGGAATAGAAGGATTCCAGATTCCAAAATTCGAAAAAGATTTAACATGGGACTTACTGGGCAAAAACAGCGAGGAGATCGCCTTCGGTGAGATCGAAGGGAATGCCACCGGCGAAGACATAAGCTGATTCTTTGTACTTGGCGTGCCATGATGCTTCGTCGGATATCCCTAACTCCGCTTCTTTCGAATTGATCTTCTGAAGGCGTTTAACTAGGGTTAACGGGTTCATCGCTTGCTTTGATCGTCGATGCTACTACTCGGCTCGCTAGTCTGTCAAATTTCCCCAATTATTCAAAAAAATATCTGCTTTTAGGTCTTTAAAATGAAAGGCTTTGGGGTCATTTGCAGCCCTTCTGTTTGGGCTAGCATAACTGAAGTCCATCAAACAAGGCCCAAAAAATCTATTTATAACAAGTTGTGTGCACAAAATTCTTAAAAAAAATAAAAATAAATAAAATTATATACTTAATTTTTTATGCACTGAACGTAACGCTGATGTAAAAGCCTTTTCCATCAACTAAAATAAAAATAACATTTCATCATAAACAATAATTTTTTATGTGAAATTCAAATTTTAAAAAAAGCACGTTTCATTTAATTAAAATAAAATTATAAAAATGCTATATTAATATCATCTCTATTAATATCATCTAGCCGAGTCTTATTATAAATGTTTTGTCTCAACAGGAGTAGCGTTATAGTACGTACAATTTTATATATAATATTATACGTATTAAATGACAGTCTCATGTTATCAGTATTTTTTTTTAATTTAAATTTTAAATTAAATTTTAAAATTTTTATCATTTTCAATAACTAACATATAGGGGTGTAACCAGTCTGGTCCGATTTTGGACAAAATTTAAGACCGAACCGGTATGTACCAGTTTTGTATTTTTCAAAACCGATTATACACCGGTTACCCTCCTAAACCGGTATCTCCGGTTTTACCGGTTTCCAGTCCGGTCCGGTTTCCCTTCTTTTACTAAAAAAATACAAACTATCAAACACACATATAAAACACAATCTGTTTTACAATGCAATCCATATACACAAACTATCAAACACACACACACACACACACACAGAGACATATACACTGACACACACAAACACGCATATAAATTCAAATGTTCAGTTATCTTCGGAAGTTTCAAATGTTCCAATACACTGACACACACACACACACAGACATATAAATATAAACAAACACACACAGACACAGACACACAGACACACAAAAATACATATAAATTCAAAAAAGTTAATCCATATACACAAACACAGAATTCTAACCATTGGCAACTTGCGGACTCAAGTTCACGCATATGGAGAGGAGGGGGGGAATTACAGAAGGTTCCCATCAACAATAAACTGCACTTTCATGTAATTTCACAATCACAATCACAAAACCCTAATAACACAATCACAAAACCATAATAACACAAACACAAACACAATCACAAAACCCTAATGATTCATATAAATTGAATTAATTTCAAATAACTTAAATAAGTGAAATGAAAAAAATAATGGAGAAAAATTACCGTGAGGAATCGAAGACAGAGAGACGTGAGGTGAGGCCGTAAGTCCGTGAGGGGAGCTTCGACGACGACAGTGATTCCGTGAGCTCACGGTATGTGCGACGGCCGGTGAGGGGAGTTAGAGAGACGGAGACGAGAGGGCAGAGTAGAGGCAGAGACTGGAGAGGCGGAGACGAGAGACGAGAGTGAGGAGATGCCGTAAGTCCGTGAGGGAGGTTCGACGACGACAGTGATGCCGTGAGCTCGCGGTCTGTGCGACGGCCGGTGAGGGGAGGTAGAGAGACGGAGACGAGAGGAGCCTAGAGATCCGGAGACGAGAGACGATAGTGAGAGAAGGGGCGCCTTTGAAATTGTTTTAGGGTTTATAGTATAAACTGGAATTGTGAGAGGAAACGGCCCTTTGGTTTCAACTTTCAATTGTTTTGTTCCTTTTTTTTTTTTTTTTTTTTAAATGATCATTAAAAATTTTTTTTGATGGTTTGGAAAATTGATAATTATAATTTATATATATTTGAAATACATTTAATACATAGTTAATAGTTATAGACTATAGTGATTTGATTATAGTGATTTAGTTATAGTGATTACTAATTAGTATAACTATATAATATATTAGACTATTAACATAGCTATAACTATATTAGACTATATGAGAGTATTAATATTAGACTATATTAGTTATAGTGATTTATTATAACTATATTAGTATAAGTAGTCTATGTTAGACTATTAATATTAGTTATAGTGATTTAGTATAACTATATCAGTATAACTATAGACTATATAATAGGATTAATATTAGACTATTAGTATAGCTATATATTAGTATTAGTTATATATTAGTATAGCCATATAATATAACAATAGTCTTAATTAGACTATAAGTATAACTATAGCTATAGTGAGTTTGTTAATTGTTATATTAGTATTTGTTAATTGTTATAGTGAGTTGAATTTATTATAACTATATTATTGATAGTATTATAGTGATAGTATTAGTATAATAATTTAGCATTAGTATTACTATATCATTATTTTATATGTGATTATTTAGTATAGTGATTATTTAGATATATATATATATATATAATATATTAGTATTAGTTATATATTAGTATAGCTATATATAAAATTTTATTAATAATTTAATATATATTTTATGTTTAAAGCATATAATCAATTAAATTTTCATATTTAAGATTAAACTTTTATTTTATAAATTATAATAACATTATCTTATATATAATTATATCAATAACATATGATTAAACAAATTACAAATGTTCATATTTAAAATTAACATTTTATGTTATAATTTATAAATTATAATATAAAATTATTTTATATATGTATATATCATATATAAAAATTTCATATATAATTATATATTATATATAAAAAATATTTTGTATAATATTAATTTTGTTTGAAACTTATATATATATAATATTAATTTATATTTTTTTTTCCCCAACTGGTCCGGTCTGGTCTCGGAAACCATGGAACGGGGACCAGATCGGGTCTGACCAGTTTGAATAAAACAAGAATTGATTCCGAACGAGGCCGGTTCAAAACCTGGCCAACTGGTCCTGTCCGGACCGGTTTTTCGATTTTTTCAATTTAAATTTACACCCCAACTGACATATCAGTACGTATTCTTATGTAAATAAAATTACTAGAGGTTTAAAAAAAATCAGTGAACCGGTAAACTGAACCGAACTGAACCGATGGGTTTGGTCCAGTACTGAGTTTAGTTCGGTCCAGTACCGGTTTGGTTTCTTTTAAAACCGGTGAAAATCGATCCGGTTCTAATTTTTCTTTTTCTAAAACAAGATCGGATCGGTTCATATATACATTATAAATTGTTATATTGTATATAATTTTTATATATAATATATAATTATATATAAAATAGTTTTGTATTATATGATAAATTACTAATTAATGTAATATTAAGTTTTAAAACCTTATATTACTATAGTCTATTATATTAATAGTTATACTAATACTAATACTAATACTAAATCACTATATTATATATTATAATATATCACTATAGTTTATAATATAATATATCACTATAGTCTATAATACAATTATAATATATATTATAATATACTACAATATATTATCACTATAGTATTATATACTATAATATACTATTATATAATATACAATATAGTATATTAAAATCGAAAAACCTTACCGAACCGGGTCGGAACCATTAAAACTGGAAGTGCCGGTTTATGGGGGTAACCGGTACGGAATTGGTTGTTGAAAATGCAAAACCGGTGCATACTTGTTTGGTTCCAAATTTTGTCTAAAACCGAACCAAATCAAACCGATTACATCCCTAAAAATTACTATAGATAGCATTTTTTATAAATATATAAACAGAAAGGATACTTATCAGTCATACCATCACAAAATGATTTGTACATAAGTATCCCAATCGACTTGTTGGACCATACTTCAAGGTTTCTTCTGCAATTGGCTCATCAATAATTAGATGAATTCCACACTTCTCCGTAGTACTTGAACTGCCCTCCATGGTTTGATGGAAAGTGGAGACCAAAACCTCCATCTGGTCTCCACTTTTCATGTCCAATTTATTTCTTAGAAGTGGCGCATGGAATACAAAGAAATTATCTTCACAAGTTATACAAATGCCACTCAACGTTTTCCAATCGGTGTATCTGAAACCTCTAGTTCTGTTATTGATTTCATGTGACAGCCAGGTAGCACTCTCCCTTTCGGATTCTTCCTCCGCTGCATAAACAGCTCAAACCAGCAAGCCCTGGATTTCACCCTTTGAAAGTGAGAAGGTACATGAAAGGATATGGAAGATCCAATGTTTTGATAGTAGAACCAATCTGGAACCTCACTTCCAGGGAGGAAAATGGCACCACACCGATCGGCATGCTTGGTCGATGGACATTGATTCAAGAGAGAAACTCACATCACAAGATGAAATATGAGAGAGAGAGAGAGAGAGAGAGAGAGAGAGAGAGCCAACCTGGAGAAGACTGTACCTAAAATCATAGGCCATATTGTTGCATCCTTCCATGTGAATGACTGATGAAGGTTCCAAACTCTCCAAGCCTTCAATCTCGACCAGTTTGTGGTAGTTTCTAAGGAAAAAAAAAATCGTCTACTTTCCACGTTTGACAAAAGGGAGAGTCTTTCTACTGATGTGCAGTCATTTGCATATACCACCCTTACATTTGCGGGGAGTCCTGAAATTGATTGAAGAGTCGAGCATTCATTCAAATACAGATATCGTACTTTTGGAAGCTGACTGATGCAATAAGGTAGGTAACGAAAATCATTTCTTGATAAATCCAAATCTCGGAGAAAAAATAAACTCCCAAGTTTAACGGGCAATCCATCTTCAGACAAATTGCACTGCCTGAGAACTAGTCTTTGCAGAAAGCATAATCCAGAAATAGAAGCTAGCAACAAACTTGCACAGATCGAGCTTTTGGGTGACATCCACAATGAAAAACATGAGAACCAAGAATTTGAGGGTTCTCCTTCACATGCAGATAATGATACATTTTTTAGATTCTTCAAAAGACCAACAGAGGATGGTAATTGCTTAATAGCAGTGCAGTTCTATCTGCAACCAGCTCGCTTAATGCAATCATATTTCCCAGTTGCTCAGGTAACTTGCCAGTTTTAAGCAACCAGTCAAGTTAAGGGTTTCAAGAGATACCAAGTTAGGAATGCTTCTCGGAAGATTCTTTAGATTCTTGCATCCTTCTAAATTCAGCAAAACAAGTCTTTCCAAATGTCCAATGGACTCACGAACCTCAATCAAGCTTGTGCAACCTTCAAATATCAACATCTCTCGATGTGGGACTTGTACGAAGCATGGTGAGTTGGTAAGATTTTTGGAATAGCTGAGATTAAGGATTTTCAACTTCTAAAGTATCTGTGAAACAAAATTATACGTTTGTAAATTTACAGAAAAAGGGAAAAAAAAAGTTATCGAAAAGGAATAAAATATACATATAGTAAGAGTTGTCAACTTGTCATACTCTATTCTCCTTCCAGACTTGCTTAATGCTACTATGCTGCATGTCAAGCATAACAAGGTTCTCTAGATGAATTTTTGAAGGTAGATATTTCAGAGGAGGTGTCGTTTGGATTCGAATATGAGTTGAGATAAGTTGAGATGGATTGTGAATAGTAGTGAGATGGGTTGTGAATAGTAGTGAGATTTGTGAGTTAAAGTTGATGAATAGTAATGAATAGTAGTGAGATGAGTTGAGATGAATTGAGATGGGTTGCGAATACAAACCAGGCTCCACCAAAGCCATCTTAGTTCTTCGGAAATATTCTTGAAACATCCTTCAAGATTTCAAATTTAAATTACATTATTGATCTAGAGCAACATCAAATTCTTCATGTTGGCAAATGCCTCTGTTTTCAAATGTAAATCTTTGAGTACAGGCGGATTTAGGACAAGACCCTTCACTGCATCCAATCCCTAACAAAACAGAAAGTTGGATTAGCAACGCACATCTTCAACTTGTTTAAAGCTAGAACATCTTTAAATTGTAGTTCTAAATGTCCTCAGCCTATGTAACCAAAGAAAAACACAAATGATTTGGACATTATTAGAATTCCTTAAAACTTTGTGAAATGTCGGATGTTTACTTGATTTTTAAGAAACTCTGGATTTAAGATCATGTCGACGTGTGGATAAATCATATAGGCAATGATGCATGCTTGACAAAAAGACAATAATCTTAAACATACCTGCATAACAAAGATATGCGTGCATGGTTATGCATAAGTCCAAATGACTCTTACCTTATGTTGAGTTAGCACTTTTAACACATCATCGTGAAACCACAACCTACAACTTTTCTCTACATAACCTTGTGATCTTTCTCGAACAATCTCCCTTCCCATATCTCGAATAAGATCATGCATTCTCAACTTATGTTTGAAGTCAATTGTCATAAGAGACCTCTGAACGAGAATGCTAATACCAATATCTGGAAAGAGATCACACCCATGGAGAATTTTGTTGACATATTCTTTATCCATACCGATAAAGAAACATGCAATATCAAGGAATATATCAATCGTTTTAACATCTAGTGAATCAAAGCTTGTTCTAAGTATCTTTTGAATCCTGTTGTGCGGAACTGATCTTTGTAATTCACTTGTCCATTCACTAACGCTTCTTCTCTTTAGAAAAGATCCCAAAACCTCAAGAGCTAATGGGAGTCCCCCAGCGTATTTCACTGCTCTATCTGAAAGTTGAATAACTTCCTCTTGGATGGGCCATCTCAAAGGCATACCAACTGAAAAGTTGAAGGGATTCTGATGGATTCAAATTCCCCACCTTATATTTTTCATATACTTTTAGTTGAGTTAGCAAATGTTCATCTCTTGTGGTTAAAATCAATCTACTTCCCAGACCAAACCCCTTGAAGTTTCCAACTAATTTGTGTACTTGGTCTAAGTCATCTACATCATCAAGAACAACAAGAATTCTTTTACCGCGAAGTTTTTCCTGAATCAATCTGATTCCTCCATCAACACTGTCAATCTTCAAATTCTTCATTTTCAAGATATTAGAAAGAAGCTGTTCCTGCAAGCGAACTATACCATCACAACTTTTAGATTTTTCTTTAATGTCTGAGAGATAACTGGTAGCTTTAAATCTATCATTATATCATACATTTCGTTATAGACAGCTTTTGCTATAGTTGTTTTCCCTACACCACCCATTCCATAGATGCCCACAGCACGAATATCATTTGTTCCCAGATTTATGGAAGTTTTCATCACTTGAACACGAGAGTTTACTCCTACTGGGTGTTTAGCAACAGATAAGTCAACGCGCTTTACTTTATTGGAAACATCTTCAACAATCTTTTCAATGAAGTTTGATTCATACCTGATTTTTGTATCAATAAAAAAATAAAATAAAAATATTAGTCATAGGTACCAAAAATATGTTAGCTTCTCAGTCTTTTGGGGCTAATATCTAATATCTTATGAGAAAAACTGGCCTGCCGCCTCTACTTGACTGCTGTAGTATACCACTCTGATAAATTTTTTTTTTTTACTTAGTGGTTAAGGAAGTGATTTTAAATGTATTGATGTATTTTTTTTATTTTTTAAAAATATTTAAATATATTAAAAAAATATGAAAAGAAAAATGAAAAAAAAATAAAAACACAAAAACTAACTATCGGTATAAATGAGCGGTGCTACTCTGGCGGCAGAGTAGCACCGCTCATATCCTATTTACTCTCCTACTATTCATTACTTTATCATTACTTTTTACTATTTTTTACTCCTATTAACTTCTATTCACTATTTTTTTATTATTTTTTATTACTTTTTTAATAATATTCACAGAATATCTGAGATCATTTCACTGTCTAAACGTACCAAAGAATATCATTTAAATATGTTTCTGTATAAAGAATATCATTTAAATATGTTTCTGTATAATTTCTTGTCCTATCCCTTGGCATGGCATAAAACTTTTTTTTTTTTTTTTTTTTGCGCCCTTTTCCTGAATAAAGCCATTAACTGTGTTTGAGATGGAAGGAAGACTCCACTATCATTTCTTTCATGTTTATGATATTTAATAAATTATGATTCATGTAAAAGGTCATCCAAGACTAGATAATAAATGTTGTCAATCCATTTTCAGCTCAACCTAATATTTATAAAATAAAACTTGCATCTGATATCTTTTGAAGTAAAGTATGAAGCAAAGTGATAAATGCATATAAAAAAGCCTAATAGAGACCCTAGCAGAGTACCCATTTGCAACACCCCAGAGATCCCAACCAGAACAGTTTGCTCTCCGCCTCTGCACCCTTTCCATATCCATCCGAAATCGTTCTTCATGCCTGATGAATGTATCGGCAAAAGTTCCTGTCTGTTTTCGAACATCCAAAGGATCGAATGGCATTTGCAGTCCCGTGCAAGTGCGCACTTCTCTTGAAAAAATAAGTAAATATAACATAAAAAAAAATAATAATTTGTTAATAATAAATCTCATTATTTAAAAAAAAAAATCTCTGGCCTGAAAATTCAATTTTAACATTATCCAATAAAAATTCGCCACGTAGACGTGCACATCAAAATTTACCCCCACATCCAGTAAAATGCTTTATTTTAATTTTAATTTTGATATCTTTCCCTCTTCCGCCTCCCACCCAAAACCACGACAAGCAGACAAGTCACAAATCGATAGTAGATCGAGGGTAGCCCTTGAAATCAATTTTTTTATCTGGGCAAAAAGGAAACATCTTTCAAGACAGAATTTGCGGCAAAACATAACAGGTATTTACGTACCTAGCCAGTGAGCTTGAATCTGATAAAAGTAATCAAAACCAGAGCTTCTTCATGTCGAAGCATTTCATGAGCCCGCAACAGAGACCGATATAAAAAGGAAGCATTTGGGCAAAGGACCCAGAAATCCCCCATGGCAACTATTATTACCCCACCTCTTTCTCTCCCACGTCACACCAACCTCCCAAACTCTACCTCCCCAACCGTCGATGACGACCGGTATTTCGCAAACCACCCGATAGTTTTACTCATCAGCCAATGCACAAGTTTAAAGAGCCTAAAGCAAGTCCATGCTCAAATGCTCCGTAGCGGCATCTTCTTCGACCCTTTCTCTGCCAGTAAGCTCATCACAGCGAGTGCCTTATCATCGTTCTCAAGCCTCGACTACGCTCGCCAAGTATTCGATCAAATTCCCCAACCGAATCTCTACACTTGGAACACCCTCATTCGCGCTTACGCGTCCAGCCCCGACCCTACTCAGAGCCTCTTACTCTTTCTGCAAATGCTTCTTCAATGTGAACATCTCCCGGATAAATTTACTTTTCCTTTCTTACTCAAGGCAGCTTCGGAGCTTAAAGCTTTTCAGGTTGGCAGAGTGTTTCATGGGATGGTGATTAAAGCATCCCTAAGTTTGGATATCTTTGTTCTCAATTCGCTCGTGCATTTTTATGGTTCGTGTGGGAATTTGGATTTGGCTTATGGGGTGTTTGTAAAGATTCCACGGAAAGATGTTGTTTCTTGGAATTCTATCATCATGGGTTTTGCCCGAGGAGGTTATCCCGAAGAGGCACTGGACGTATTTAGGAGAATGGAGAAGGAGAATGTGAAGCCAAATGATGTGACGATGGTGGGTATCCTGTCGGCTTGTGCGAAGAAGTTGGATTTGGAGTTTGGGAGATGGGTGTGTTCGTATATTGAAAAGAATGAGATTAGTGTGAGCTTGACTTTGAGTAATGCAATACTTGATATGTATATGAAATGTGGAAGTGTTGAAGAGGCAAAAAAATGGTTTGATGGGATGCAAGAGAGAGATATTTTCACTTGGACAACTATACTTGATGGATATGCTAAGTTAGGGGAATATGACGAGGCTCGGCGTGTTTTTGATGCAATGCCTTGTCAAGATATTGCTGCATGGAATGCTCTCATTTCTGCTTATGAACAGAATAGTAAGCCAAAGGAGGCTTTGGCTATTTTCCGCGAATTACAGCTCAGAAAGGATGCAAAACCAGATGAGGTTACTCTTGTGTGTGCTCTGTCTGCTTCTGCTCAGTTGGGAGCCATGGATTTAGGGAGGTGGATCCACGTGTATATAAAGAAGCGGGGGATTAAGTTAAATTGTCATCTCACGACCTCACTCATTGACATGTATTCTAAGGGTGGGGATCTAGAGGAGGCACTCGAGGTATTCTATTCAGCGGAAAGCAAAGATGTGTTTGTTTGGAGTGCCATGATTGCTGGTCTGGCAATGCATGGGCATGGGAGAGCTGCAATAGATTTGTTCTCGAAAATGTTAGAAGCGAAGGTCCAGCCCAATGCTGTGACTTTTACCAATGTGTTATGCGCCTGTAGCCACACAGGATTAGTAAATGAGGGACGAACCTTATTCTATCAAATGCAGTCTGTTCATGGGGTTGTGCCTGGAGAAAAGCACTATGCTTGCATGGTTGATATTCTTGGCCGGTCAGGCCTTCTGGATGAAGCAGTCGAACTGATAGAAAAAATGCCCATAGCTCGTACTGCTTCTGTATGGGGGGCTCTGCTTGGGGCCTGTAGACTTCATGGGAATCTTGAGCTTGCTGAAAAGGCTTGTAGCAATCTGCTTGAGTTGGACCCTAGAAATCATGGAGCCTATGTGCTTTTATCAAACATTTATGCTAAAATAGGGAAGTGGGATAGAGTTTCAGGGTTAAGGAAGGTCATGAGAGATTCTGGTCTAAAGAAAGAACCTGGTTGTAGCTCAATCGAGGTCAACGGTATTGTTCATGAGTTTCTGGCAAGTGATAGTTCTCATCCATTATCCATGGAAATCTACTCTAAGTTGGATGAGGTTTCAGCAAGATTGAAATCAATTGGTTATGTACCAAACAAGTCTTACCTTCTGCAATTAGTTGAAGAAGAAGACATGAAGGAGCAGGCCCTAAACCTTCATAGTGAGAAGTTAGCAATTGCCTTTGGGCTTATTACTATGGTCCCATCTCAACCAATTCGGATTGTGAAGAATCTCCGTATTTGTGGGGACTGCCACTCAGTTGCTAAGCTCATATCTAGGCTTTACGGTAGAGAGATACTTCTGAGAGATCGTTATCGATTTCACCATTTTAGAGAAGGGTATTGCTCATGTATGGATTATTGGTGAATATGGAAAGCATTCGCTGTGAAGATCTCATCTCATACTCTTGAAGTGATTTTTGGAGTTCTTTTTCCTTCTGAGAGATTGTAAGAAACCGTTTAAACCCTTTAATATTTAAAAATATGCATGCTTTTGTATGTCTAAAAGATATTGTGGAAATTATATTTGGAGAAAAGAAAGAGCAGTGCTAGCACGAGAGCCGTCTCGACAAGAACAAAAAGTGTTTTTTTATTGTTTGTATTTTTTTATATTTTTAAAATATATTTTTTTAAATTCACTATATCATTAAAAAATATTTTTTAATCACTAAATAAAAAAATATTTCTCGGGATGAATCGGGACAACATTCGGTGACTCGAAAAATAGATATAAAAGGCAGAAGGGAAAAGGCTGTACACGTAGAAACAAATCCTGAAAGGAAAATAATAACAGTGGACTTGATTTTGGAAACAATTTCAAACAAGATTTTGGGATTACGGTCCCCTCAGCACCATTTACTACACCATTACGAGCTGCAAACTTCGTTGGGAAAATGCAAGTGCAAAATCGAATTTCTACTAAATTTTGTGGACATAAATCAAAATTCAAAATCTCGCTATTGAGTAATCAACTTTCAAATAAATTTGAAATAGCTCAGTTTGGATACAAAAGTCTCCCTAACTCATCTCAATTTATCTCATTTAATTATTATAATTTTTACAAATTTCTACACAAAATAAATAATTCAACTTTTTTAAATATTAAATAATATTAATATTAAAAAATAATATTCTAACAATATTTTATTCAACTTTTATCTAAATTTATCTCAACTCAACTCACCATAGAAATCTCTCAATTGTTTGAGAATAGAGATGTTTCATCTCATCTCATCTCAAGATTTTTTATTCTATTTCCTTCCCAAATATCACTCAAACATAATCACTTTTCAATTTCAAAATTTCAAATTTTGTATATAATAATTACCTAATTATTACAATTTTTTCTAATTTCAAAATAAAACACAAAAAAATATAATTTTTCAAATTTCAAAATAAAAATAATATTAAAAAATTATAATCTAACAATATTTTAACTTTATAATATTATTATTCAACTTTTTCTTTCTTATTTTTTAAAATTTAATAAAATATATTAACTCAAACTATTTCACTCATATTCACAAACTATTTTACTATTATTCAAATTTTTTTTATCTCATCTCATTCTCTAAATATCCTTAAATATATATCAGTTAAATATACCCTATTTTTGTTATTGAGATAAAAAGATGATTTAATAAATATTTAGATACATATGTGCGCGCGTGCAAAATGAGATAATTCCAAATTCTTAATATTTTTGTTTTTCTAAAAAATAAATAGATTATAGAATAATCAAAAGAGTATTGTTATACAACCTCTCACTATAGCACAACCTCCACACGCCGGGTATTTTTTTTTATTTTTTTATAGCACAACCTCTACCTGCGTTCCCGGTTCCCCCTCCCTCCAGCTTCCTCTTCCCAGTTGCAGGTTTTCTTCCGTACGACTTCGTCCCACAGCCTGCACTATATAATATCTTTGGGAAAAGCTTATATGCCGTTTAAAATGTATCCTTTTAGTGTATCGCTGTAAATTTTTTTTTTAATATTTTTTTTATTTAGTGATTAAGGAATTAATTTTAAATATATTAATATATTTTTTTTTATTTTTTAAAAATATTTAAATATATTAAAAAAATAAATTAAAAAATAACGAGCGATAAAAACGGGCGGTGCTATAAGTTGGCAAAAGGTCTCAGAAACTCTGCTGCACAAACGCGCGTGCCTTAGCTCGTTTGCGGAGTCTCTAAACATGCCAAGAAATTGTGGAAATACTGATGGAGCCTCTAAAACATAATTTCATTCTTCAAATTGAAGAAATACTCTGGCGGTGTTCATAAAGTGATGAACGTTTCAGAAAAAATTAGACAGCAATCTTCTGTTCTTTTTTTCATTAGAGCACTTTTATTAAATTAGTTAAAAGTTAAATTTATTAAGTATTTAACTATTATAAAGTAAAATATACTCACAGTAGATTAATTAAATTCTAAATATTTAAAATTTAGTTACAGTGACTTTTAAATTTTTTTTTTAAATTTAAAAGTTATTGTACATACATCAAATACATATTTTATTAATTATGTTTCTCTCTTTCTTTCTATCACATATTTTTATCACAATTAATATATTAATTTGAGTTAGTGATATATTAATTTAATAAGAATATGATTATTAATTAATATATAATAAGTAGAATAGTAAAATATGATAAAATAAAATAAATTAATAATTAAAAAAATTAAATATTTTTGAAATTATTAGTTATTATATAATGAATAACTGTATAATTTAATATGGAGATTTGATGTGAATAATCAAAACCAAATTTATCTTATATTATTTTATTGTTATATAATGAAAAAAAATAGTTATTCCAATGTGGAAATTTATGTAAATGGAATAGTCAACAGTCAAATTCCTCTTACATTCATAAAAAATATCATTTAACTTTGGTTAATCCAATGAGAGTACTCTAAGTTTGGAATTTAACATCACATCAACTCATCTCAACTCATCGTTACAACTTTTTCAAATTCCAATACAAAATATAATAAACAATTCAACTTTTTCAAATCTCAAAATAATAATAATATTAAAAAATAATATTCTAATAATATTTTATCATCTCAACTCAACTCAACTCAACTCAATTCAACATCCAAACGCAGCATTAGTCATTGGAGTGATGCTCGTCATGTCAGTTTCTGTATCTGTAATCAATAGTCTATCTTTTGGACCCGTTTGGATTCATATATGAATTGAGATGATTTTAAATGAGTTGAATAAACTATTATTAAAATATTATTTTTAATATTATTATTGTTTTGAGATTTGAAAAAATTGAATTATTTATTATATTTTATGTGAAAATTTGAAAAAATTATAATGACAAGATGAGATGAGTTGATGTGAGTTTCAAATCTAAATGAAACAAGTTTGATCTCTTGTTACATATCTTTTTACTGTGTGAGCACTGTGAATTGAGGGCTTTGGTGGTGGTCTTCATCTGGGAGGGTAGCACAGTTAAGGGAGTGAGGGAGAAAGGCAGACCGTGACGTGGGGATGAACCAGATTGATGAGTAGCAGGTGTGTGGTGTGTGATAAACAAACTGAGGTTGAGTTGAGTAGAATTTTTATAATCGAAGAATAAATCTTTACATTAGCCTACTGTTGGCTGCAATCGCAACACAACTTACGTGTGGACCGGCCGATGTGCATAAGTGTGTGGAGGAAAAAAAAAAAAGAGCATATAGAGGAAAAAAAAAAAAGAAGCCAGTTAGGGGTGTAATCAGTCCGGTCCGGTCTGGTTTTGGATAAAATTTATGACCAAACCGGTATGTACCGGTTTTACATTTTTCAAAATCGATTACGCCCCAGTTACGATTCTAAACCGGTATCTCAGGTTTTACCGGTTTCCAGTCCGGTCCGGTCTGGTTTTCCGATTTTTTTAAAATGTAAAAATATATAATAAAATGTTACTTCTTATGATAAAATGTTATTAATAATTTAATATATATTTTTTATGTTTAAAGCATATGATCAATTAAATTTTCATCTTTAAGATTAAACTTTTATTTTATAAATTATAATAATATTATTGTATATATAATTATATTAATAACATATAATCAAACAAATTACAAATGTTCATATTTAAGATTAACATTTCATATTATAATTTATAAATTATAATATAAAATTATTTCATATATGATATATAATTATATATTATATATATAAATTTAATATATAATTATATATTATATATAAAACTTATATATATATATATAATATTTTGTATAATATATAAAATTAATTTTTATATATATTTTCAATCGGTCCGATTCGATCCCGAAAACTACGAAAACGAAACCGGACCGATTTCGGCCAGTTTTCAAAATATAAGAATCGGTTCCGGACTGAACCGGTTCAAAAACCGAACCAACTGGTCCGGTTCAGTCCGATTTTTTGGTTTAAATTTATACTTCTAAAGTCAGCTCAACTGTACTATGACTAATGTGCTATAGCCTATAGTGGGCTGTTCTAAGACTTTACTCTTAATCGAAATGTATAAAAAATAGTCATTATCTAATAATAAACAATCCTGCAAAGGATAAGAAAATGTCGTCTTCTCTTTGAGATGTATTAAATAATTATACGAGAAACTCTTCATAATTTCAATTATTGCTCGTACTAAAAATAATTTGACTTTGTGATAGTTTAGAATATAATATAGCGATGTATTTTAAGAAATTATATTTTATAAATAAATAGTACTAAAACGACATACTATGATATTCAATTAGAAATAATATTTATTTTTTTAGAAAATACTAATTAAACTGATAAAAGTGACCGATAAAAATGATCGATTGAGTTTTAATTTTTAATTTTGAATATAAATGAATTGATATATTTTTTATTTTTTAAAAATATTTAAAATTGTATAAAAAATAATTAAAAACACATAAAAATAAAAAATACATTTGCCCTCACCGAAACACTTTCTTCGGTTACATATCACTCTAGTAATACTTAAGATACGTTTGGATCTTAAATTTATATTAATTTATCTTATTTAATTATTACAACTTTCTTAAATTATAATACAAAATATAATATATAATTTAATTTTTTAAATTTTAAAATAATAATAATATTTTATTTAATTTTTAATTTTTATCTCAAATACAACCTTACATTTACTTACATCGCCGGTTAGATACCATCCAAGTCGTTAGCTCGTTTGACCAAAGTCGGGGTCCAGAGGAGCGGGAAAACAGTACTTTGACACGACAGTCTGGGCAGTGGGCACAAAGCAAGACGCCATGAGGAACAGCAGAAAGCTTGTCTTTCGTGGGCCCCTTTTGTTAGCTGGACGATAAAGTCAAGCATGCCTCTCTCTCTCTCTCTCTCTCTTTCAGTTACTAACATTTTCAATTCTCCACTTTTTCAAGCAGTGTACATATTCCCCCGACATTTTTCCTTTTTTTTTTCGGGTTTTCTTTCAAAGGGCTAATAGAAACGGGAATATCCCAGTTTTGATCCTTCCCTGTTTATGACAGAGGATATTGGTAAGATTTACTTACTGAATTCTGCTTATTATTTTTTCAATTTATCTTGAACTTGATAAGACTTTCAGTACTCGTACCTTTTCATTCAGACCCACAACCATTCCACGGATCCTGGGAAATATTTTGGCGTTGGCAAAACTGGGGTTTTCTGTATTGTCTTTCAAATCCTGTTGGTTTGTGCATGATTGCTTATGGAGATAGGGTAGTAATTCCATGCTGAAACATTGGGTCTCTGTCCGTTTCTATAACTTGCTTCTGTGAATATGGAGGAATATGTTACAGTTTTTTTGCAGGCTGACCTTTTGCAGGGATATGTTATTTCTGCTCGCACTCCTTAATTGATGCTTAGGTTTCTTTTCGACGATGGGTGATATCAAGGTGTAAAATATAGGAGCTACGTTGCTAAGAGAACATATGACTTCAGATATATGGGCTATCATATACACGATGATAACCCAAAAAGTATTTAGTAGATTCAAAGTGTAAGACGGGGTTATGATGCAAATTACGATGTATTATCATTGCTCTACTTTACATTTCTACATTTTCCAATCACGAGATGATGATCTAGCTTTGATACTACATTAAAGCCATAAAACCCAAGAACTTCAGGGTCCAAGTGATTGTATCATGCTTGGGCAACATATCAGAATCTTTTTGTATAATTCCGAACTCGTAGATAGTCTTAATCTAATTGCCATATGAGACAAATTTAGTTGATTTTCATCTCATCTAAGATGACTTAACGCTTATCATTTGATTGGATTATAAATGAGAAAGCATTAACGTTTTTCTCATAAAAAATATTATTGATGTAAAAAGGCGAACCTCATATCTGCATTTGCAATAGTGAAACTCAAAGCCTGGACTGCAGAACTAATTGCAAGTTTCCAGTTGTCATTTTGTGGAGTAACAAGGTCTTTGTGAAAGACGATGTCTCTTCTCAGTAAAGACATCGACTCAGCATTCGTGGGTGCAGGATCAAAGGCGTATCCTTATAAGCAATTTATTTTTGCATTTCTTTATAATAAAATTCGTTTCTTTTATAAGTTATAATAGAATTCATGAGTTGACTTTGATAACACTTCTTTGTTTCTGATCAAAGTTTTTGAATTGTGCAACATGGTGACTTTTCTTTTCTGCTCTTATAAAAGATGCCAATTAATACTTCAATTATTTTTTTGCTTGTGCATTTGTAAAAAATACTTGCACATGTATCAAAGATGGACTTTCTTCCTAATCAATGCAGATACAACTTCAGTTCACAAATTTTCAGCTCTTGAAAAGGAAAATTGGCGTGGAATATGTTTTACCAACTGATTGTGCATTATGTTTCATCATTCAAGTTTATTTCTGTATCCTTGACTTTCTTATTTTAGGGGTTTAGAGATCTGGTGTATTGAGAACCTTCGGCTGGTTCGCGTCCCAAAATCTTCTCATGGAAAGTTTTATGCTGGAAATGCATATGTAGTTTTGAATGTAAGTCGTTGCATGCTTTGTCCATTTTATTTCTTTATAGATATTTTAGAAGCCATCATATGGAACATGCCCGCTTAATCAAGACTTGTATCGCCTTGGAGTAAGTCTAGCTTTCATACTCAACGATGTTTCTGCCCAAACTGTCAAATCCCTCAATCATACACACTCAAATAACTTCAAAAAACTCGATATTTTACCCAACAGTTAGAGATTCAAGTTTTTCTCCCAGAAATTACTTCTTCTATCTTCAGTTAAAGTTCATTCCACTGGTGATTGAATTCTTTTTCAGAGTATTGTAACTTTAGTGCTGGCATATGTGGACAAGAATAGTCTTTTGCTTTGTTTAGTGTGCAATGAACTTGACTTTTTCACTTGTTTGTGCTTGATTCAGACAATTTTGCGCAAAAACGGCCCTCCTCAGCATGACGTGCATTATTGGCTGGGAAATGATACAAAGGAGGTATTCACACCATCCTCTCGCCTTATCCATTGACTTGGTAAAGTTCAACATTGCACCTAAAACTTTTAGTTATCGAGCAGCGAACCAGCTTTAGATATTATGATTATCGATGCACATTTAACAGAATTGAGTGGACATACTTCTCTGCTGAACCACAGAGTCATATTAAAGAAATTTATTAGGTTAAACAAAATGTGAATCGACGGTCAGAATTTAATTCCATCAATTTTGTTCCCCATTTAGACATAAAAGGGGAAGGCAGAGCAAGCGTGGGTGTAAGAAATATCTGCTAAGCAGACTGCCTAAATTTTAAGAAACGTTGGTGCATACATGAGAATTATTTTTTCTGAAAAAAAGGACAGTACCCCACGCAAGATATGATAAGAATTTGACCTAGGCGATTGGTGAGAATTTACTGGCCAGTTGTTGTCCAGATGATCTTCATGTACATTATATGTATTTGGCAATATATTCAAAGGCAGTAACAGTAGAGAAAAATCAGAAAATACTTTGGATATGGTGACAGATATTGGTTCTGAGTCTTTTGCTCTTGTATGCTGTAATGGCAGGTGGACTTAGCAATGGCATCTGACAAGGCACTCGAATTGGATGCTTCTCTTGGGTCCTGCACTGTCCAATATAAGGAGCTTCAAGGCCTGGAAACGGAAAAGTTTTTGTCATACTTCAAACCTTGTATTATACCTCTTGAAGGAGCATACTCTTCGCAAGAAGCGCACTTAAATGGTGATACATACAAAGTTAGCTTGTTAACTTGCAAGGGAGACCGTGTTGTTCACATTAAAGAAGTAAGCTTTATTTGAGGCTAATGAATGACCCATCATAATTTTTTTCACTGAAGGAGCCTTCTTCTTTGCCTTAAAAGGGCCAAATCATTTCTCATGACCAACTCATTAGAGGTAAATCCTTTAGTTGTGTTATGATGCATACAAAGTCAGCTTGTTAACATACAAGGGAGACCATGTTGTTCACGGTAAAGAAGTAAGCTTCACTTGAAGCTAATGAATGACCCATCATAATTTATTTGCTGAAAGAGCCTATTGTGCCTTAAAAGGGCCAAATCATTATCATGGCCAACTCATTAAAAGTAAATCCTTTAGTGTTTGTGATGCTCTATATCACCATTTTAATCATTCAATATGACGTAACATTGGTGACTTTTATAGTATGTTTTTTATATTGAGTGATGGTTTGTGTTATGTACTTTAATTATGCATGTAATTTAGTTAATTTGCATGAAATCGATTTATGTGATCAAGATAAGTCTAAATAATCCGTTCTAGTTGTCGAAATTGTTTAACTTTCCAATTTTATTTTCTTAACAGATCCCGACTGTTTTCTTTATTCTACGTGTCTAGTTGAAAAATGTCACGAGTATCCTCTCCATGGTATGCATGTTCGCAGGTGCCTTTTTCTAGGTCATCTTTGAACCATGATGATGTATTCATTCTTGACACTGCATCAAAAGTTTTCCTCTTCAGCGGGTGCAACTCTACCATACAAGAAAGGGCTAAAGGTTTGGAGGTTGTTCAGTATATCCAAGAGAATAAGCATGGCGGAAAATGTGAGGTGGCGACTATAGGTTGGGATCTTTTTGTCTCTTTTCCTCTTTCCTTTTCTTTTTTTCCCCTTTCAATGAAAAGATATTCCAGCTGCAAATTGTTCAAATGCTGCAGAGGATGGAAAGTTTGTCGGTGATTCTGATGTGGGTGAATTCTGGAGTTTATTTGGTGGTTTTGCTCCCATTCCTCGGGATTCTCCTTCTTCTTTCCAGAAACAGTCTGATACTCCTTCTGTGAAACTATCATGGTGAGTTTGCCTTAACATTTCAACATTCATTTGCTGGTTCAATCTCTTTTAATTCGATATTTAAAAAACCCAGCAATTTTACTTAGGCCTAAGAGGAGTGAGATGCAAATATTCATACTAGTAAGCGAATGTATAGTATATTCTTTGAATACTGAAAAAACAGTATACAAAATACCTTGTACTTCAGACTCGGGACTTTCCTAATATCAATCATGACTCAGAAAATGTGTTTCGTTCGGATTGCAAATGATAGAAAGTTGTTCTTGTGCGTCTTTGTCTTCTCTTTATTGATTTTGCATCGAATAGCATGCTCCTGAGTAATATTCTAAGGTATTTTTATCTACAGGATAACCATACAGGGCAAACTATGTCAAACTGGAACAGATTCATTGCATAAGAAAATGCTTGAGACGGACAAGTGCTACTTGTTGGACTGTGGTGCTGAGGTTTTTGTTTGGATGGGAAGACACAGTTCGATTTCAGAACGGAAGATATCAATCTCAGCAGCAGAGGTAAGAATGAGTTCTCCACCCTCTATCCCTCTCCCCCTCTTATGGGAGTTTCACTCATGAAAGATAGATCATTGTATTGTTGTGAAAAGTCAGCACTTACCTCAAAGAGGAAAGCTTATTAGAAAGGACAATGTGTAACGACCCGGCCCAATAATTCTAAGGTCGAGATATTAATAATTTTTATTGGGCCTAAATTATATTTAATGGGCCATATTGGATAAGCCCACTAGCGATAAATTATTGAGGTTAATTAGGAATTTTAATTAGGCTCAATAACTAATTAAATCCCATTTATTATTTATTGAACGAGTTAGACTCCTTTTAGAATTTCAAGATCGGTCATTAGAAATTTATTTCAATTTAAAATATCACTAATTAAAGTCCTCTATGCAGTCTTAGTCACTGCCAATCATATATTAAATGAATTACTAGATCATGTTTTTAAATTCAAACTCTCTTCTTTAATGATTGTGACCGAGTCCAACTCGAACTCAAACTTTTTTGATAGGTAATCAAAGATATTGTATTCATAGAAATAGGCAAAGCCCAGGTACATAGGAAGTATACATGAAAAAAACGCCTAGCTAGTGATTACAATAGAAAGAAGAAGGTCATGGACACTAAGTCCATTACCAACTAAAGCCCCCGACCATAGGAACAATGACTTAAAAAAGAAAACTTTAAGCTCATCCATTGTTCTCTCTTGATTCTCAAAACATCTAGCATCTCTCCCCCTGAAACATCTAGCCCTCGCCCAGGTGGAATTTGAACTCTTCCCCCAATCACTCCATAAGAAATCCCTTTGTAGCTTCTCAATATGGTTAGCCACCTTTGTGGGGAGCGGAAACAAAGACAAAAAATAGGTGGGTAGGTTAGAAAGAGTGCTTTTAATCAAAGTCAACCTACCACCTTTCGACAAGTATAGCCTCTTCCAGGTAGCCAATCTGCGCTCCACCCTTTCAACTACATCATTCCAAATCCTTTAAGATTTAAAAGAGGCCCCCAACGGTAAGCTAAGATACTTCATAGGAAGCGAAGATATCTTGCATCCCAAAGTAGTAGCTAAAATCTCCACATCGGGGGCAGCCCCCACTGGCACTATTTCTGCCTTTGCGAGGTTAATGCTCAAACCTGACACAACAACAAAGCAAAGGAGTAGCGCTCTCAAGTCTTGGACTTGACCAAGGTGTGTACTACAAAAGATAAGCGTATCATCGGCAAATAATAAGTGAGAAATGTTGAGAACACCATTCCCCACCGGAAAACCATGGAGTAACCCACCATTCACCAGGCCCTCAATCATCTTGCTGAGAGCCTCCATGACAAACAAGAAAAGAAAATGAGAAAGCGGATCTCCCTGTCTTAGACCACGAGAGGAGTTGAAGAAACTCATCGGAGATCCATTTACCAAGATAGAGAAACGCGCTGAAAAGATACAAAATTCGACCCATTTCTGCCATTTCCCTCCAAAACCACATCTTCCAAGTAAGTAAAGAAGAAACTTCCAGACATGATCATATGCTTTCTCCATGTCTAACTTATAAAGTAGCCCGGGTTCTCTAGACTTCAATCGACCATCCAAGACTTCATTTGCTATAAGTATCGAGTCAAGAATTTGTCTACCTTTGACAAAAGCATTTTGCGGCTTCAAGATTAGTTTTTCCACCACTGAGCTTAGTCTATTAGCTAATACTTTGGATAGAATCTTGTACATCCCATTCACAAGACTAATGGGGCGATAGTCTCTCACATCACTAGACCCCACTTTTTTAGGAATGAGAGCTAAAAAGGTGGCATTGAGACTCTTTTCAAATCTAGCATTAGAATGAAATTCATGAAAAACTTGCATAATATCTTCCTTGACCACCTCCCAACAAATTTGAAAGAAACCCAAAGTAAACCCATCCGGACCGGGAGCCTTATCACTTGCCATACCTTTAATAACATTGCTCAATTCCTCTTCTGTAAATGGCCTCTCTAACCACCCTGCACTCTGCTGGTCTAAAGTGGAAAAAGACAAACCATCCATTCTCGGTCTCCAATTATGCTTTTCAGAAAAGAGTTGTTGGTAGTATTGTTCAATGTGATTTTTGATAACCATTTGATCCGAAGAAGCTGCCCCATCTACCATCAGTGTATCAATAGCATTGTTCCTCCTGTGAGAGTTAGCCATCCTATGGAAGAATTTCGTGCATTTGTCCCCCTCCTTAAGCCAGAGTACCCTTGATTTCTGTCTCTATGAAATCTCCTCCATCAAAGTAACCCTTTCAAGATCAGCAACTATCTGTCTCTTGCGAATTTTATCAAGTTCAGAAAGGGTTCTGGCCTCCTCCTCGCCTTCCAGACCCTGTAGTTCCTCCAAAAGAGAGCGCTTCTGCTGATACACATTGCCAAAAACTTGTTCATTTCATTGCTTCAGGTCCTGTTTCAACGCTTTCAACTTTTTTGCCATAATGAAGCTGGGAGAGCCTTGGAAACTATAAGAAGTCCACCAATGTCTGACCCTGTCTACAAAACCGTCAGTTTTAAGCCACATATGCTCAAATTTAAAATACCTTCTACCCCCTTGGATGCCTCCACAGTCCAAGATGATGGGGAAGTGATCAGAGCATAAGCGTAGTAATTTTCTTTGAGCTACGTCCGGGAAGTGTGACTCCCAATCGGGGGTTAGCAAAAATCTATCGATCCTTGACCAAGATGGACGAACACGGTTGTTGGACTAGGTAAACGTGCCTCTAGATAGTGGAATGTCCATAAGCTCCTGTTCTGAAATGAAATCAGAAAAATCTCTCATGGCTGGAGTGATGTGAAGAGCTCCCGACCTTTCGCTTGGAAAGCGAGATATATTAAAGTCCCCCCCAATGTAATTAGGAAGTTCCCACCAACTAATGACTCCCGCCAGTTATTCCCACAAAAATCTTCTCTCTGAATCAATATTTGGGCCGTAAACACCCGCAAAAGCCCATTTGAAGTCATCTTCTAGATTAACAAAAGAGCATGCAACCGAGAAATCACCCACACACTCCTCCACTCTTTCCACCACCTCTGTGTCAAACATAATTAGAACTCCCCCGGAAGCTCCTTTTGATGATAGGTAAGACCACCCAACATGTTGACCTCTCCATAAGCTGCGAACTACTTGTCTTGTAATAACTTCCAACTTAGTCTCTTGTAAACATATGATGTCCCCTTCCCATTGGCGAAGTAAGTTTCTGACTTGGAGCCGCTTATTAGGATTGTGCAGCCCCCTCACGTTCCATGATATTATTTTTGGCTTCATGGGACAACCATTTTACCCCTCCCCTTACTACGCTCCCGAGTAGAGCTCTTCTCACCTCCATCCTCTTTCCTTGCCCAATCTAGCCTTTTGAGTTCTCTTTCCTTTTTTTTAGCCGAAGCCAAGGCTTGATCGGAGTTAGATTGGGCATTCACAGCCTCTACAGCAGTAAGTAGGGCCATAAATTTAGCTTCAAAATTCCCGTAAGAAATTCCTACCATATGCTTTATGTCCATCGCTCTTTGGATAACCCAATTAGACCCATTGGGATGAAAGGAGTAGAGTGGAGTAGGTTCATCCTCCCCATCCCTATTAGCAGGAAAAAGAACCAAAGAGCCAGCATTTTCGAGGACACCGGGCTCTTCTATCATCTCCAGTCCCGAAGAAACAGCCTGATCCGAAGGAACAACCAACTCAGAGGTTGTTGGCGGCTCAGCTACCATCTCCAACAAAACCGCAGGGGCTTCGAAATGGTTTTGGCTAGCATGGGTTTCGACCACGGGAATCAAGGAAGCATCCTCCCGAGCCGTGACCAGGTCTTTGAAGCAACCCAAGGATGCGACTAGGCAGGTCGACCCTTTTTGTGAAGACCCCGAACCACTGGTGACCTAAGAACAGCCGGCGGCGTCATTTGGACCCAGCCCTATCGATGCCGGCGTCGTACCCTTTAGACACGAGCTGTCAGTGCCGGAAGGGTCGACAGTGTCAGTGCCGGTAGGGTCGACAATGACCGGCAACAATTTCTGTGGTGTTGGCAAGGTCATCGGCGAGGGTACCGGCGGGCTGGGGATGCTCGAACCTGAGGAGGAGGCTTGGGCCTGAGATGGAAACTTAGGCCACCGGATGGGCCTCGCGGGCTTCCCGTTTGCGGGCCCAACACAGGCCTCTTCATAAACTTGCGGGCCCGACTCAGGCCTCTTCATAATCTTGCGGGCCTCTTTCCCAGCCTTACCAAAATCCTTAACAAAATCCTTTCCGCGGCCTCTTTCCCACTTCCCTGGCCCATTAATACACTTAAGCCCCAGTCAACTTTACTCATAAGAGTAGAGATTTCTTCTGCAAGACCTGACAGATGGCCTTTGACCTCCCACAACACGCCTTCTACGTCGCCCAACATAGGCCCTGCTACAGAGGCTCCCGTATCACCCTTGACAGCGATAGGTCTGCTAAAAAGATTTCCTACGCTACCCATCCCTTCACCCATAGCCTGATACTTGTCAGGCACAGTGTTAGAAACACTCCTTGCCGGCAAACTTAGTGCCGCTGCGAAAGAAGCTCCATTAGAGGGAGGAAGACTCGCTTCCTCTAGGAAGGAATCATGCAAACCAGTGATAGGGATGCTTCTCGAATGGTGGCCTGCGAGTTTACCCAAATTGTAAGCGAAATCCTCCCAACCCCTGCCCTTCAAGCCTTCAGGAACCATCAGCAATCCCCTCTTCTTCTCAAACCTGAGTTCTGCCAAGTGCAAGAAGCACCCCCTGGCATTTACGTGCCTTTGGATGGCAAGAACACCATTTCCCATCCTCTTTTGCCTAAAGAAAGAATCCCATCGACGATAGACTAACCCTTCCTCCACCATCTGGACCACCCATGTAGCCAAGGCCCTACTAACTACGATGGACGAGACCAATCTTCTACTACATTCAGTGATACGTATGCTACTGCCCCCCTCCCACGAGAAAACAAAAGATTTTGCTTCCACCTTAACGTGCCTAACGAATTCCATATTCAAAAAACAGACTTAACAAGAACCAAAAGGAAGAAAAAAAACCTTGGCAAAGGGTGAATCAACTCCGGCGAGAAGCACCGGAGGTGAGGATAATGGTGAGTATGGATAAGAGCCAACTCCGGTGAATCGAGAAAAGAAAATCAATAGTACTAATTGAAAATAAGATCCCCCAGTTACCTTGATGATTAAAAGTTGGGTCTATGAATGTTTCTCGGATCAAACCCCAAGCTTCCACAAGTGTTCTTTGAACTGTATTCACCTGCAAACAAACCTTACTGACTCTCATTCGAACTCAAACTTGTCGGCATCTTATTCCAATGGAAACAACTCTACAAGTCATCTTCACGTTAAAACTCTTTAACCGAGTCTAACTCAAACTGGTCGTCACCCTCTCCCAAATCTCTCTATAAATATCTCTCTTCCGCGTGTTATTCGGAAAAAAAAACCATAAATCTCCCAGTCCAACACCGTAATCAATTTTGTGTCAGAAATTTTAGGAAGTAATACTAAAAGGTAAGTAACTTGATCATAAATTAAGATTAGTATACGTTAGCTAGTTATATATAGTATTATTATTAAAGCCAGTTCTTTCGAAGCCAGTGTTTATGTATCATGCATGTCATTCATCATGTTTCATTCTGCATATTATAGTTATGTATGTATTATGCGTCTCACGTTGCATACCACACGTAAACTTTCATAATGATGGCCATTTGATTAACTGCTCTGTGCTTATCTTACACTTTGGCCAAACAAATTTGGTGTTGCATCCAATAAATTTTTAATATAAACTGTTAAATTACAACTAGCTATCATCATTGTGTTCAGTAGTTTAACATTACATGTTATTTGAATTCATACAATTTATCTGTGAAATGATTGGGAATAGAAGGATTTATCTTTATCATCAAAGAAAGCTTTCCTTATCTTTTTTCTAAGTCAGCAAGCTGCACATTTGATGCACATGCTCAAGTTGTCACTGTTGGTTATATGTTAGCGGTCAAGAGAATTATGAAAAAATTTGTTATCTCGTCTTCACTGCTAATTGGCGAAAAAAGAGAGGAAAGTAAAAGAAGTAAAAAAGAAACTGTTTCATTGGCAATCGAAATTTTAAAGAGAGGCATGGAACTATTAGTTGGCCCTCAGTTGGATCATGTGGAGCTAACTTTGTCCTAACCTATTTCATACACTACTCTAGTCTTTTCATAAATTACTAACATATCCTGTGCTTAGATAACTGTTTTGGTCTAGGCAGCAACTTAAGAATTTGAAGGCAAGTTCACAACCTTGTTAACAACAGATGGGGCTGGTTACACTTGTCCTATATCATGATATGGTTCCATCAAGGCTTCGTGATATAAAAAAGAATTTTGTACCAATACAATGGCACAATAACTACAACAAAATCAGTTGAAATAATTAAAAGCACTTTAAAAGGGAAATCGTTGAGCATCTGTAAGTAAAGTCATTGGGTACAAGGAAATTTTGTTGCATACACTTGGAAGGCTTCCTTTTCAATGAATGCTTACTGATTACTGGTTTATTCCTTGCAGGGTTTCCTCAGAGATCAGAACAGGTCAACTGGGACCCATTTAACCTTTCTAACTGAAGGATTAGAAAGTTCCATATTTAGGTCATACTTTGATGATTGGCCTCAAAAAGTGGAACCCAAGCTATATGAAGAAGGTCGAGGGAAAGTAGCAGGTTTAGTACCTTTTGCCAAGTTGCGAAAAAGTAGTATTTCTGTAGTTGTATTATTTATAATCTTCAATTTATTTTTTGCAGCAATATTCAAGCAACAGGGTTATGATGTGAAAGAACTTCCTGAAGAAGACTGCGAGCCTTTTATAAATTGCAGAGGCACCCTAAAAGTAGCTTCTCAAATAAAACTGTGCTGCTCTCTTTGAATTATGGATGTCAGCTCAAGAGATCCTGTAGGTTGTGTTGATCTAGTCTTAATATTTCAGGTTTGGAGGGTAAATGGTGATGAGTTATCCCTTCTTCCAGTTCCAGAACAGACAAAACTCTTCAGTGGAGATTGCTATATAGTGCAGTTTACATATGCTGGAAACGATAGGGATGAGAATCTGTTTTTTGCATGGCTTGGTTGCAGCAGTGTAATGGTAAACATGGTGTATCATTTCTTCCTAGGTTTTTTTTGTTCAATTGAAACTAATGGCTATTATAACTGGTGTTAATGGGTTGCAACTTGAAAGACCAGTGACATAACTATGGTTTGTCTTGCAAACATTTTCTGTCTAAGTTGCAAGCTATATCTTCACCCAGACTAGCTCTAAATTTTCTTTCCCGACTTTTTCTGGCAAAACCCTATAATGCATCTGAGTCAATAATTTCGTTTCTAATAACCCTTAACAAGCATATGAATTATATCATCATCGTCTCATCATTACTATTATTTTGTTTCTTGTCATGCTTTCAGGAAGATAGAAAGGCCACCATCTCCCATATGAATGCAATTGCTGATTCAACCAAGGGGGATCCAGTTTTGGTTAGTTCTAATTTGCATTGTTTGGCGCATGATCTGTTGAATTGCCAACACAAAAAACATAATAGTAGCTTATTTAAGTGGCTAACCTGGTGATACATGTGAATTAAGATACTTACAAGTATTAATAATCTCTCAGCTGTGCTACTTACCAATAATAATAATAATAATAATCTCGACTTTGCTAGCTTGTTTTGATCATTTCCATATGCTGCACATGTAGATTATTGACATATTGACTATCTTCCATTGCTTGGACAAAGATTTTTTATTTACCTCAAATGTTTTAATTCAGGTTCAAGTGGTTGGAGATAATGAGCCAGTTCAATTTTTCTCGATTATGCAGAAATTGATCATTTTCAAGGTTAATTTTTCACTTTTTAAGTCAGATAAAGTTTTTTTCCCAAGATAATCTGTCGTAAGTGTGAGATGGTTTTTCCATCTTTCCTTTTTTGTAGGGAGGGATGAGTAAAGGATACAAGAAATTTATCGCAGAGAATGGTTTGACAGATGAAACTTATGGTGAAAACAAAACAGCTCTTTTCCGAGTTCAAGGGACAAGTCCACACAATATGCAAGCCATCCAACTTGATCCAGTGAGTTTGAACAAATTAATGTACCTAATGGGGACACCTTTGACTCACTTATAAGCGAGGTGCAATCTATCTAATTATAGACTTCAATCTTGATCTCTCATCCCTCATGCTAATGCATGCATTCTTAAACATCCTTTTGGGTGATGACACTTGTTGATATTTATTTTGAGGTCACTTTTATTTTTTTGATAACGGGGGAACCACCCCATGGCAAAGCCCTTAGGACTCACCCATGGAACCTAAACCCCCGGAGAGACTAGCACAGCAACCCATCGCCATGGCCTCCCACTTAAATCGCAGTTTGATCTCAGGGGGAATCGAACTTGTGACATAGGGCTCATGCACATAAGTTTGTCCTTACCACTTGGGCTACCCACAGGTGGGTGGGTCACTTCTTTTTAGATCCTCTATCTACTTCTGACCCCCCTCAAAAAGTGTCCTAGACATATTTATATCTTTAATACAAACGTTGGATGTTATGTGGCGTGCACAACTCTGTTTTCTCTTACCATGATGGAATTAGAATCTATAGTGCATTTGTCTCTTTCCTGTGTGTCCTTTATTACCACTGTACCAGAAGTGCATAGCCCCTTGATTTGAGTATCTTTTGACTACGGAGTGAAGCTGTTGCAGGTTTCAAGCTCGCTGAACTCATCCTATGGTTACATTCTGCAAACTGAAACATTTATCTTCACTTGGATTGGGAATCTCTCTTCGACCCAAGACCATGATCTCCTTGACAGAATGCTGGAGCTGATAGATGTATGTAATGACATGTCTGAACGTGGATGTGATTTTGCAATCTTTATTTACATTAAAATTATGAATTAGGACCATGAAAAGAAATGCAATTATTTTCATTGGAGGACTTGGCCTTCCATAGGTGATTAAGAAAAGTTGTCTCATGATTAATCTGGAGATTGATAGATTTTCTCTACTTTTTTCTTTATGGATTTTATGATATTTGTTTATCGAAACTTCATTTATCTTGTTTCTGTTTGCAGCCGACATGGCAACCCACTTCTGTGAGGGAAGGGAGTGAACCTGATATTTTCTGGAATGCACTTGGTGGGAAGGCAGAGTATCCAAGGGAAAAAGAGATGAAAGGATACACAGAAGATCCACATCTATTTGTGGTGAACGTCAGTGAAGGTAGGCAAAACACCCATGTCCAGAGATAATGTCACTCTGCCTTGGTTCAGAATATCTCAGCTGTAAAAATGTCTAATGGCGGGTTCTGGTTCCTTTGCTACATGGTTGGAATTTCTCATTTCAGATGAATTCAAGGTACACTTAACATACTCTTCATAAGCATTCATACACCGCTAACACAAACTTTTCAAGATGCTTTCTGGAAAAAAATTTCATTTCTCCTTGGAAGTGAAATTTAAATTTGATTGTATGATTTATCAAATTCTTGGGAGTTCAGAACCAGTTACAAGGAAGTCGAGGACCAGTATACTTCTCTGGGAAAGTGACGTTCATCAAATCCTTAGGAATGTTATTAGGAGAATCTTTGATGTGAAATTCAGGCCTCGTTTGTTTTCAAGAAACATCTCATCTCATCTTACTTCATCATTACAACTTTCTCAAATCCCCACACAAAATAAAATAAACAATTCAACTTTTTCAAATCCCAAAATAAAAATAATATTAAAAAATATATTCTAACAATATTTTATTCAACTTCTTAACTTTAATCTCATCTCATCTCATCTCATCTCTGAAAACAAACGAGCCTTCAGTCTAAAGGCCTTTCAGAAAGTTCTAGGAACTAAATAGAATAAGTGAAGCATAAACAGAAAAGGACTGCTACCCAATTACACAAGGTAACAAAAGACCCCCCAGCTAAATAAATACAAAAGTAGAAATAACTGCCCTTGAATTTAAGAGGATCAATACTTCTAAAGGTGAACATGAAATATCCATATGAGGATGAATCAAACCCAACTAATAATTCCTCGAGAAAATCCATTTTGACCTCTCCTATGGACTTTTTTCCTCTGAGTGCCTCTCGTTCTTCTCCAACTAGATCCTCCACACCAAATAAGAAAGCACGGTTCTTCAGGCTGTTTATTCTGTAAAATTCATTTAGTATTGTATTCATTACCCCCACAGAAAATTCCAACTAAAAATAAAGAAGCTGGGTTCAGGATCTAGGCTAGATTTTTGTTATTTGTATATTGGAACTGTAATGGTTCTTACAGACAATTACTCTCATATGGTTTTATGATGTCAGTAAATATTCCTCAATACTCCTTTGGTTCTGTTTAAGAAATTCTATGTTTAGTGTGGCCTGATTTTTTTTTTTTTTTCCCTTTTTTCAGGTGAAAGAGATATACAATTTTTCACAGGATGATTTAACTACTGAAGACGTATTAGTGCTGGACTGTCACAGAGAAATATATGTCTGGATAGGATGCCACTCAAATATTATATCAAAGCAACAAGCTCTTACTCTTGGTCTGGTAAATTTTTTGCTTTAAACTATTTATATATAATTTTCCAGCACTAAAGGTCATTGTCTTGGGACAATATGTAACTGCCCATGCAGCCACCAACACCCAACTTAAGTATTTTTCTCCACACTCGCATATATATGAATTCAGATTACTCATATAGTTTCAGAGGGTATGCCTGTAATGCAAGGGTGCCATATATTTAGTATGGACAGCATCCTTGGATAAGATCCTTACTACAGATAATTTGAGGAAACGACGGGTAATTGTGCTTGATTGGTGTTGTATGTGTAAGAAGCATGGGGAATTAGTAGATCATCTGCTTTTACACTGTGAGGTGGCCAGGTTCATGTGGGATGATTTTTTCTCAAGAATCGGATTGTCTTGGGTCATGCCTCTTAGATTGGTGGATTTCCTAGCAAGCTGGAGCGGACTCCATGGCAATTCAAAGGTAGCGGCAATTTGGAGAATGATCCCAATATGTAGTATGTGTTGGTGTATTTGGAGGGTGAGAAATGCCAGAAGCTTCGAAGATCAAGAGAGAACTATGGATGAGCTAAAAGTTTTCTTTCTTAAGTCATTGTTTTTATGGGCGGGGGCCATAGTTTGTAACGGGCTAAGGGTCCATGTCCTTCTACTTTCTATTGTAACCTCTAGCTAGGTGTTCCTCATGTATACTTTCTGTGTACTTGGCCTTTGCCTATTTTTATGAATATAACTTCTTGATTACCTATCAAAATATATATATATATATATTTAGTATGCCAGGAAATTTAGTTAGCCCATATGCCTCTAAGTAAAAGTTTAAAGTTCAATTAACAATGCCTTGATGCCCTTCATTTGTCTCTAGGTTCCCATTTATTAAAGTCTCACTCAAATTTGGCAGAAATTTCTTGAGATGGACATTCTCGTTGAAGGGCTATCTCTGGAGACCCCTATCTTTATTGTCACAGAAGGGCATGAGCCACCGTTTTTCACTCACTTCTTCGAATGGGATTCCTCAAAGGCAAATGTAAGATCACAACTTTCCTAAAATGATACGTTTTCATCCCATACTGAGTTCTTTTGTATATATATCTTGCCAACTGTTCGTGATCTTGCCAACTACTTTCATGAGGCAGCAGAAAGATTTCACGAATTACTTGATTCAGGCTTTGTTTTGGACATGCATGAGTTTGAGATGTTTTGGGTATGTGCTCTTTTAACGCATGAGATGCCTTCAAATATTTTTGAACTTGACTCTTCTTAGAAAATGTCTTGGAAAATGTATATAACAAACATGTTCAGAGAGAGAGAGAGAGAGAGAGAGAGAGAGAATCCCCAATTTGCTAGACGGTCATATAATTATTTTTTTTCCAATTTTCACCATGCTGTGTTACATAGTCGTAGATACGTTATCATGAAACTGAATAAGGAAAACTGGAACTTGAAAGCCGTTTTGGATGTTTGTTCATCTGAATGTGAGGATGATTGTAAAACTAAATATCCTGGCACCTGACATACTTTGCTGAGTCCTGGGTCCATGTAAAATAGAGGAAGGTATCTATGATATTACCTTGACTTCTGCTTGCAGTGTAGTAGCGCCACCAGGTTTGGTTAACAATTTCAGCTGAATTGTTTCCTTGTAGATGCGTGGGAACTCATTTGAGCGGAAGCTTGCTCTTCTGAAGGGAAAACCACAGAATTTAGAAGTGAGTGAATCCACTGAAGGTTTCTTTCATGTAATATGAGGTGTTTTAAGTCTTTTATGCTTAATCATCCTGTTCTATTGGTTTGACAATGAATTTCTTTTGTCCATTTCCTGAAAGCACATTATATCATCGAACCACAAGAATGTCACTGTAATATAGTCATCATGCCACCATCACTGATGGGAATTACAGTTACTTCCATTACGTTAACGTAGAGCCTGATTCAGTGAATAGTCTAAGCACGACATGTCGAGTGATGTGGCATGCATCTACATAATACTCGAGGTGTCTATCATTTTATAGCCTATAAATACTGTTATTAGCACACATTTATGACTTTTGGCATGAGGTAATATTCTGATCTTTTTGAATGCCAATATCCAAGTATCACAACTGTCCGCTCAAGTACCATATGCTTGGGTTGCTCCATTGACGCAAAAAAATTAAGTTTTGGTGACTGCTCTAGTAGTGTCTGGGACAAAAACCCAAGATCTCTAATTCACCAACTGGGTTAATTTTCAATCGAGTGATCAATTTATTGGTTATATCACCTTCAGTGGTTGGCCAGAATTAGTACTGATATGGTACCTAATATTGTCGTACTTTCATGGACAGTGAAGCTTGCCTCTGCATCAGGCAGATGATTCATTTGCAGGAGTTCTTTAAATATGTAATTGAATAAGCCCAGCAATCTCGTGTAGAAAACATATTTTTTTTTAACTGGATCAACTCAAGGACATTTTTTCCCTTTTTTCTTTTTAACTCCTTTGCATGAGCGTTCAGGTATCTAGAAGAAACTCATGGAAGGCATACTCCAGGGAGACTACACCAGATAGTTCGAGAAGCCAGTCCGTGAGTTCCAATGGACAGGGAAGAAGTGTATCTCCTGCATCAAGGGTTTCAGGCTCAAATTCGATGTCTTCAAGCAATCATCTGTTTTCTAGACCAGCCCCAATTGCCCGGAAGCTCTTTTCAGGATCTTCTCTTCATGGTAGTGATCATATTGGAGAATTCTTAAATTTACTCATGGAGCGATACAAAAACCAGTTAAATATATTTTTCTGCACAAATTGGATGAGTTTAATAGCCCAATATGAAGCGTTCAATGAATAAGATATAGATAAGATGATTGGTGTAAGAGCTGTGTAAATATTGGGTTTGGTTGCCCAGTTGAACCATTTGTTTCTATTAGTCATAGGCAGAATTTGAACATCCGAAGTGGTGTAAGATGTTGTACATCCCTGCCTTTGAATTGGAAGGTGGGTTGCATGGCTTCTTTTTGGGCTACCTTTGCAGTAAATAGTTTCTGGGACTTTCCTTTCCGTGTTTTATTACCTTGCTTTTGTCTTCTTGCAACTTCACCGAGCAGATGAATCTCTGGTGTCTTCAGGTTCTCCAGCAGCAGAGCAAAGGTCACCTTCTCAGAGTGCGAGTTACATCCAAGTTGATGGAAGTGGGGATTGTGTAAGTTTCTCGATATATCCATATGAACGGTTGAACGTGATGTCTAATGACCCGGTAGCAGACATAAATGTGACCAAAAGAGAGGTACATACATCTTCCTTCTTTACAGAGAGAAATCTGGTCCCTTGTTAATGTTCCAGAGTAACATGTCAAAACCTATTGAAAGAAATTCTCTATTTTTCTACGAATCACGCGATTGCAGCATAATGGCAACTATAGGAGTAGAATTAGTATTTGAACTTAAGATCACTGCCCTGAAACTATGTTATTCGTAGAAAATTTGATGTGTATTTATTATAATGGAAGGGCTGTGAAATCTATGATTCATTCTTTCATTTCACACTTCTAGGATAGACAGTAACATAATTGTTGGACAATGACACAGCATGACCTTACCTAAGGTTCTACAATCGAGAAAGGATTCATATTATAGCAGCTTATTATTTTGATCAAGGGTCCCTTTTTTGTTACAGAAAGTCCACATCTTTTTTCCATGATCTGGTGATAGTTCTTTTTTAGTTGTGCTAGACTGGATCTAAAAATATGTTAAACCCAAAATCTGAAAATCTTGGAGTAAACTGGTTTGAATGTTCGCCTTCTGAAATTTCTGTTGCAACTTCTGAAATTTCAGCTTATTAGATACCTTGCAACAGAAATTTCATGTTATGCTGTAGTTTGATTACATGGATTTTACATTCATTCATATCATCACTCTCTACTCTACGATCAATCTTTTAAACTGGAGATCTGCACTTGTCTTGTGGCTTCAGGCATATTTATCAGACGAAGAGTTTCAAGGCAAATTTGGAATGACAAAAAGAGCTTTCTACGAGCTTCCTAAATGGAGACAAAACAAGCTCAAGATGTCTCTTAATCTATTTTAGGCATGCTATGTTGAGACTAGAACAAGATGCTGATTGGAACCATGGGAATTTTACAAACCCAAAGGTCAATGAATGCCTTACTTTATGTCCGATGTAAGCTTGAATCCCTGTTCTGCAGAGAAATCCATGATTGTACTATTTGCTCGCTCTCTCATTCTCTTGTCATTTTCTTTAACAATTATTCTATTATTAAATCGGTGAGCAGAGCATATCATCTACAGCACTTAAGTAGTAACATTTGATTTATAAGATTTAAATTTTAAAATTTATTTTTCAAATTAAATTATGTCATTAAGCACTTTACTAGCCCACTAGATGTATTTATCACATAATTCATACCGACTTATGAATAGAATTTTTATTTTCGGTTGATGTTATTCAGTACCGGCCTGAAATTCAATGCTGGGTTGCTACTAGCTAGCCTAAGCTCAACACCACAAGCGCATGAAAAAAGGAACGCCCAGCGGGAGTAATTAAGATGTGTCAAAGCTGGGAGGATCAGCGTGCTACCCTTAACACAGTGCTATGAGCCGCTGTGTAATATTATGAAAGCAATAAGTGAACGTGAAAGTGATGAAAACGAAAAATTATACTCATCATTCTTATACTATATATTTATTTTTAATAAATATATGATATAAGGACGATGAGTAAAAGAATTTAATTAGTTTAATAGGAATAAAATTAAAAAGAGAAAAAAATTAAAATAGATGTAGTGTGTAAGGATGATGAGTAAAATAATTTAATTAGTTTAATAAGAATAAAATTAAAAAAAATAAAATAAAACAGATGTGGTGTGTGGTATAAGCGGGTGGGCAACAACAAAAGAAAAAATATCTCAAAATTTTATTGGAATTTGTGGGTTTTAAGTGGGTGAGAGATTAAAACAAAAAAAAAAAAAGTGGGTGAGAGAGAATATCAAACTAAATTTACATCATTTATCGATCTCCATATCAATGAATAATAAATATTGTAGGCTTATTCAACGTATATCTCTCTCACTTCAAACACTGAATTCGGATAAAAATTTGAGAGCAACTTAATTCGTATTGTAATTACTTCATAGGATGGGTAATATTCAAACTTTTACTAATATGCAAGTAACCCTTTTATTTGTAAATTGTAATAATGAGTTTCACAAAATTTTACAAGATATAGCATTCCAAGACCACGCAAGAGAAATGTTAAACGTATGTGTACAAAAATCAATCTTAATAAGAGTGATGTTATAACTATATTAATATACATCATTTTTCTTCTATAGGTAAAAAATGTGATATATCTATGTGTATATATATATGCTAGTAGTTGTATAACGTGCAACGTTTGCCCATTTGTCTAATTGAAAATGATGTGTCCAAAAAAATAATATGTTTTTTTAAAGAAAAATAATTAGTTAATAATTTAATACACAGAACAGGAAAATAAATTTTAACAAGTATCATGATAACAAAACATTACATTAATATGAGTAGTATGAAAATTAAAAGATTTTTGATATTTTAACAATAGTTTTCTTAGCAAAAGATATGAATTGTGTAGAATTCAACCACAATACTCAATGACCGAGGGAGCACTGAAAAAATATAGAATCATTTATTTCTATATTGCTCTCTTTTCCATCATTAAAGTAAGTCTCTTCTATTTTGAAAACTCCAAAAATATTATAATGGTAGAAAATCATTATGAATATTATGAGATTTAAATTATATTAAAAACTCTAATTATTTATATGATTTTACTCTCTTAAAAATATTTAACAAAATTCTATCATTTATTTAATGATAAAAGATTAATATTTTATAAATTAAAATTGAATTTATATTTTAATTATCTATTTTAAGTTAGTCTAGCCTCCATTGTTGGATCAAATCTGGAGATTGAAGATGAAGGGTTGAGATTTAAAATCCCAAACCCTAACTTTTCCCCTCATTTTTTCCTCATTTTGTGATTTGTGTGGTAATTTTGTATTTTTGTGGCGATTTGTTTGGTGATTTTGTGGTGATTTGTGTGGTGATTTTGCTGTGAAGATGTAGAGATAGACACGGATGCACGTAGCACTATTAATTACTGTAGCTATGTTCATTACTGTAGCGTAGCATTGTTCATGTATCACTGTTCGTTTGCCTAATTCAGTAAAACTTTATCTTTTATTTAATGATGAAAAATTAGTATTTTATAAATTAAAGTTAGTTTTAAGTGTATGATATAATATTTATATTTTAATTATCTATTTTATGTTAGTTTAAATTAATATTTAAACTTCTACCGTTAGATTAAATCTGAAGATTCAAGATGAAGGGTTCGGATTTAAAACCCAAAAACCAACATTTTCCCTCACTTTTCCTTTCTCCCTCTCTCTCCTTCCCCACGCACATTTGCCTAATTTAGTTAATTAAGAATATTATCATATTTAAATTATGTTAAAACTCTAATTATTTATATGATTTTAATTTCTAAAAATATTTAGTAAAATTTCATCATTTATTTAATGATGGAAGATTAGTATTTTATAAATTAAATTTGATAGTTTATGTATCATATGCAATTTATTTAGTTAATTAAGGATATTATCATACTTAAATTATGTTAAAACTCTAAATATTTATATGGTTTTAATTTTTGAAAAATATTTAATAAGGACTTAAAATGAAGGGTAGAGATTAATTTCTTAAAAATATTTAATAAAATTTCATCATTTATTTAATGATGAAAGATTAGTATTTCATAAATTAAATTTGATAGTTTATGTATGATATGTTATTTATATTTTAATTATTTAAATTTTAAATTAGTTTAAATCAATGTTTTAATAAGAGAAATTATTTATATATAAATTTTAACAAGAGAAATTATTTATTATAGTAATAAATATTACAGTCTTATAATTGTATCTCTAAATTTTAATAGAAATTATTTAAATAATTTTAAAGTGTGTAAAATCTGCACAATATCTTTAAACAAATTTTAGATCCCAGACGTTGAATTTTATAATAAAACCCCAGCCCCTCTCTCTTTCTCCTTCACTTTTCTCCCCCCGACTCTTTCTCTCTCCTCCATTTCTTTCAGCGTACGTCATACGCAGCTCTCCCCATGCCTAATTCCTCCACTGCCCAGCCCGGCACCGCCGTGCGCCAGTGAGCCTCACCACCCCTTCCATCGGCACCACCTCACTCCGGCGAGTCCCCCACACCTGTCTCCCTCTATCACGCTCTCTCTTCCTCTCTCTCGGCAATGCACATCCCAAATGTGCTTGATGTTACTGTGCCGCCGTGCACCATCCTCCGGTGCCACCACCTCGACGGTAGCCTCCCCTCCCATCGACCATCCTCCTCCAGTGAGTTCGACCTCCATCTCCCTACTGTTTGCCCCCAAGAAATCCACCTCTCTCTTGCATGGGTTCTCCACACCCACGGCGGAGCTCCACCTCCTCTGGCTACCGCACCACCACCAGGACCTCCTTTGGCCACCGACCACCTCTCGTAGCTATCCCTACGTCCAGCCTAGCCACCATGCATGCTCACCTTCCCTCACGGACGCCCACTTCCCCTTAGGCCACCTCCACCACCGTACGCCGCCACCCAAGGCGTGTAACCACCCTCTCCGACATCCTCAGGCCACTACCGACCCATCCCAACCACCCATGGCCCTGATCTGCCACCTATGCTCCCTCACTCTCTCACGACATCTCTCCCTCTCACACACGGCCAGTTTCCCCTCTACCACCATGATTTGTGTGGTGATTTTTTTATTTTGTGATATTTTTGTGGTGATTTTGTTGTGATTTTATAGTGATTTTACCGTGGATTTGCTTTGAGGATGCAGAGAGGGACGCAAAGAGATAGTGGTTTTGCCGTGGTTTTGTTGTGTTCACCACTGTTTATTATTGTTCACGATTACTGTTCATGAATAGAGACTACTATTCATTACTGTTCACGTCGTTATAGCCTCTTTTAAGTATAAGGAGATATATGAAGTATTTTATAAATCAGTATAGATAACATATTTAGTAAAATGCTTACATTTTGTTAAAATAAAATAAAATATTTACATAATTTAAAAGATAAACTTAAAAAACAAATGATGTGAATAATATACTTTACCTACCGACTTGAGAATAGATACTATAAATCATTTTTTTATGTACTTATATATTTTAATAAAATAAAATAATAATTTCGAAACAATATCTTGTGAAAGAGTGAGATAAAAGATAATAATGAACACATAAGTAATCTTTCTTTAAATTCTAAGGGGTTGGTCAAAGTGGTTGAAGGCTTGGTCTTGTGGTATAGCTCCTCAAGGTTTGAGGTTTGATATTTCACAAGTGCAAACAATTCTTTAAGATTACACTCCCTGACAAAGTCAGTGACTTATCCAATTTCATGTATGAGAAACTTCAGAAGATTCGATGGGACTGAAATTTATTATATATGGATGAATATGAAAGATCCTACTTTGGAGAAGTTCTAATCAAATAAATAATAATAATAATAATAATCTTTCTTTGATAAATATGATCCATGAGCTATCTGGGCAATCCAACCCACTCACTTGAACAGGAAAAACCACTTTAAAATTTAAATTCATAGGAATAATCGCCTCAGGCTCTTGCAAAAAGACAAAAGACACAACCTAGTAATCATTTAATAATATAAAAAAATAAATATAAATAAAAGTTATTATTGAGAATAATTATTTTATACGTATGATATGATATTATTTAAATCATATATCTTTTAAATCTAAAATAAAATAAATAAAAAATTAAAAATAACTATATAATAAATGTTAATTCTTTACTATTAGAGTGACTTCTCTACGATATTACTCGTATAAAAACACACAAATTCAATAAAAAAAAAAAAGTTGGTAACTGTCTTCTAATTCCTTATTCCCAGACATCTATCGTCACCCTTCATTACAATTTTATATAAAGTTACAAAATCAGAATACTTTTGTTGTCCCGATTCAAAGCAAAAACCTTTGATAGAGAGATTGATAGATACCTGTCTTCCACAAGAAACAACCTTGACGCTTTTCCGATCACCGGGAAATGGCTTCCCGGCGAGCACCCATCGCCTTGTTTTTCTTCCTCTACCTCATAGTCTCTTCCCAATCTGTGGACTTCAAGCCGCACAAAGAGAAGCACAAAATCGACGGACCCATCAAGACCTTAGTCGTCCTGGTCATGGAAAACCGCTCCTTTGACCACGTTCTAGGATGGCTCAAATCGACCAGGCCCGAGATCGATGGCCTGACAGGCGAAGAATCAAACCGGATTCTAGTCTCCGACCCGGACTCCCCGGAAGTCTTCGTCTCAGATGACGCCCTGTTCGTGGACTCGGATCCGGGTCATTCGTTTCAGGCGATCCGTGAGCAGATATTCGGGTCAGACGATAGCTCGAAGCCGCCGTTGATGAACGGGTTCGTTCAGCAGGCGGAGAACATGAGTGAAAGCATGCCGAGAACCGTCATGAGTGGGTTCAAACCGGCCGTGCTACCGGTTTACACCGAGTTGGCGAACGAGTTCGCAGTGTTCGACCGGTGGTTCGCCTCGGTCCCAGCGTCGACTCAGCCGAACCGGTTCTACGTCCACTCGGCGACTTCACACGGCGCCATGAGTAACGTACGGAAGGACCTTATCCACGGGTTCCCCCAGCGGACGATCTTCGATTCTCTGGACGAAAACGGCCTTACCTTCGGTATTTATTACCAAAACATCCCCGCTACTCTCTTCTTCAAAAGCTTGAGGAAGCTGAAGCACGCGACGAATTTCCATAGCTATTCCTTGAAGTTTAAGCTCGATGCTAAGCTGGGTAAGCTTCCCAACTATGTGGTGTTGGAACAGAGGTACTTTGACGTGGATTTGATGCCGGCCAACGACGACCACCCGTCTCACGACGTGGCGATCGGGCAGAGGTTCGTGAAGGAGGTGTACGAGACTCTGAGGGCTAGCCCGCAGTGGAACGAGATGGCTTTGTTGATAACTTACGATGAGCATGGAGGGTTCTATGACCACGTGCCTACACCTGTATCTGGTGTGCCTAACCCTGACGGGATAATTGGGCCTGACCCCTATTACTTCCGTTTCGACCGGTTGGGTGTTCGGGTCCCCACCATTCTGGTCTCACCATGGGTCGAGAAGGGCACCGGTGAGTTTTTTCTTTTTCTGACCCCCATATTAGATTATTTTGCTTCGAAGTTGCAGGATATTGTTGTTGGGTTTTTGGTTTCTAAGATGGTATATGTTATATATGGTATTTTGTTTGTTGTATATACCCTCCTATGGCTTCTTTTAGTTACTTTACAGCTTCTTGTGTTGGCTTGGCATCCCATACTTACTTCTACTTTGAAGGATTCAGAACTTGTGGTATACTGAGTAATTGTGATTTGGCTCTGAATATTTGTGTTGGATGTGTAGAATTATGTGGATATTAAGAAACTGTTTTGGCAGCATTTTACTTCCAGACCTTCCATACATCTTGATATTTGCAATGTAACTATATGTAATTTTTTTTATGGGCATTGTAACTATATATGTATGACCTTTGGGTTCGGTAAGATCCTTTTCCCAGCTAACCCGGTCATTTTAATTCCTAGTCTGCCATAACAATGGCTCTCATGGCCATGCATGTGTTGATCTTGTATATGTCCTGTGTACTTGGTTTTGCCCATTTTAATAAAATTCTTATTTACTGATAGAAAAAAACAGAGACTCTCATGGCAACACTCCTTTTGATAAATCCTAAGCCAGAGGATAAATTGCTTCACTGCCGACTGACATATCATATATATAGGCAAACAACAGACGCTCTGTCACACACAGACACGGTTTAGAAACATTGTGAAATGAAATGGATTTGAAATTTATGCTTTCTGATGATGAGTCGTGAATAAGATTACTTTGTTATTCATGCAATGAGTCAAACAGATGAAAACTGCCATGCTGAGATATTACCACTAATCCCCTACCCTCTATCCAAAAAGGAGAACTTTGTCCTTCTGTGATTTAGTGACACAATGTAGGTTAGACCAAGCTTGAACTCTACATTGGCTTCTTTGTCTAGTCTTTTAATGGCTGACAAACCAACCAAATATCTGGGTTCAGAAAGACCTTGAACTCTAGGTTTATGTACAGTTGGTCAAAAGGCATTATCTATCTCTATGGCCTGATTTTGGCCTTGTTTGCATTTAAAACCCACCTCAACTCATCTCATCTCATCTCATCATTACAACTTTCTCAAATTCCCACACAAAATATAATAAATAATTCAACATTTATTCTACTATTCACAAACCATCTCAACCCATCTCAACTTCTCACTGAATCCAAACCACTCCTTTAACTGTTATCTTTTTTTGGTCATGCTTTGCAAATGAAACGTGCAGCATTTTCATTTTGCCATATTTCTGTGAAGCTTCTTTATGATATACATTGTGTTGAAGTTATAGTATTCAGGGAGGTATATATTGTACAAGTAATAAGTTTTTTATTTCGCAGCGTACAAGTAACAGAGGTTAATTCTAAAGAGTTATCATTATCTAGCGGCACCCATTATGCACCTCTGATATTTCCATCTTTTACTACATATTGGGTCTGAATCATTTGACCTGCAGACTGACTCTTGATTGTTTGTTGCAGTGATTCATGAGCCAGATGGACCAAAACATCATTCACAATACGAGCATTCTTCTATTGCCGCAACTGTAAAGAAGCTTTTCAATTTGGAATCAAACTTCCTGACCAAAAGGGATGCATGGGCGGGTACTTTTGAGGATTACTTTGACATTCTTGATTCTCCCCGTGATGATTGTCCAGGTTTGCACCACAGTCCTTTATTGCATCAAATTACTTTTGCTTAGTGATTTTGATTCTCACATTTTCACTGCATTTTTTAAGTAGTTGACACTTCATAACGTGAAAGATATAAAATAAAAAAAATGGCTTTTCTGTAGTACAATGGTGGAACTTGCCTCTCACAAGTTGATCTAGATCTTTAATTGGATTATCACACTTTTGATGATTATTGTGTGGCAGTGCCATGACCTAAAAAACGTGCCATGACCATCATCATTTGTCTTTCCTTTTCTTTGGGTTGGGAGAGGGTAGTATGATGTACCTATAGAGAAGAGTATGCAGCTGCACATTCCCTTTTGAGAACGGTGCTTTTTTTATTGGTAAAAAAAAAAAACAGCCACTTTAGTGAACTCTGAGTCTAAAACTGTCCTTTTGAATGGTATGGCAAGTCTGGAAAAAGTTCATCAGATGGTCTACGATGGTCTGCTCATAAGAACTCAAGGAGATATGAAAGATATAATCTAGCATGTGGCTGCTTATTGTAGTTGAAGAAGCCAAGGATTGGTAGAGGAATTCTCACTTATGGTAGAGGAATATAAGCTTATATGCAATTCATTTACTTAATTTTAGCACTGTTAGAACGTTTTAGTTACTTCCTCGCAATAGATTATTTTGAAAGGAAGAAAAAAAAAAAAAAAAACAATCTTGGAATCTGGTTGCAGAAACCCTTCCTGAGGTTAAGATATCCCTGAGGCCACGGGGACCGAAAGAAGATGCTAGCCTCTCAGAATTTCAAGTTGAACTGATCCAGCTCGCATCCCAGCTCAATGGTGACTATGTCCTGAATACATACCCAGATATCGGCAAAAGCATGACAGTGGGTGAAGCCAACCGGTATGCAGAGGAGTCAGTCAAGAGGTTCTTGGAAGCGGGAAAGGCTGCTCTTAAAGCTGGAGCCAACGAGTCTGCAATTGTTACAATGAGACCTTCCCTGACTAGCCGAGTTATGCTTAGAGACCATGGTCTCTACGTAGGGAGCCACTGATTGTTTTTTCTTCAGAAATGCCGGTTGTATAAAATTTGGGTTACAATTCCGCTCTCTCTTTCTCTCTATCTATATATATATATATATATACACGCGTACATCTTTATCTCTATGGCATTGACGCCAACCCATTTAGCTACAAGCTTTACAAAAGAAACATACTCTCTTCAACGATTTCTGATCTCTAAAGAACCTTGCAGTAGGATTGAGTTCATGAGACGAAGTTTTGACCATCTGTCAAAGGAAAAAGAGCAAATGAAGGGTTAGTTACATTTTGTCTCTTCGAATTTTTACTCAAATTCATAATGTGCCTCCGAAACTAATAATTGCATCAAAGTGAACTTTTTAACTTTCAAAACTTTCTAATCTCTCCCTTCTGTCCACCAGTAACGTTAAATCTAACGAAAATACATTGCATATAATTTTTATTTAATTTATTATCATTGATCATATAAAAGATAAATTAATATATGTTATCAATTAATAATAAATTATTAACTATATATAAAATTATTTTATACTTAAGTTGCAAACAAGTATGAATAATCTATGTACACAATGAAATTATTTGATATTCATTAATCATATATAAATTAATAAAAAAATTTATTTAATGATTTATGATTTATTATTAATTGATAGCATATATTATTTTATATTTTATATGATCAATGATAATAAATTAAATGAAAATTATATCTTTGCTAGGGGTGATAAACAGTCCGGTCGGACCGAACGGACTGACCGTTTCGGTCCGGACCGGTGGTCCACATTTCCACGGTCCAGGGTTTTTTCGAACCGGACCAGAGCAAATGAAAAAAAAATATATATATTTTATATAATAATTGTACAATTAACAATATAAAATTTTAAATATGTTATTAATACTTGTTAATATTCTATAAATTAACAATATTTTATATATATCTTCATCTAACCTATCACTATTAACAATATAAAATTTTAAATATGTTATTAACACTTGTTAATATTCTATGAATTAACTAATATATAATATCAATTAGTTAATTATATAGTAATTATGTAAATTAATAATATAATTTTCATCTAATTTATTATCATTGACCATATAAAATATTTTTTTATTGAGTTTGTTACTTAATCCACATTAATAAGTCACTTAATTTAATTTAGTATTTTAAATAAATATTTTTATTAATTATTTAGTACTTAATCCGGTCCCTTTGGGTGTTCGGTCCGGTCCGGACCATTTGTACCCCTAATCTTTGCAGTGAATGTTATGCACATGAACAACATGTGTAGTGAATTTTTGTTAAGTTTAACGCTGTTGGTATACCGAAGGGAGGATTGGAAAGTTTTGAAAGTTCGAAAGTCCACTTTAATGCAATATTAGTTTTGGAGACATATTGTGAATTGAGTGAAAGTTCGAGAGGACAAAACGTAATTAACCCACAAATGAATCTTGTCGAATGTTAAGAATATTATACAAATAATTAAATTTATTTTTTTCCACCAGTTTAAACTTATGGAATAGATGATTTTATATGATATTACGGTAGAAATCCTAAATTTAAATCTTAGCTCTATACTTAAAAGTGGTGATTTAAGAAGTTCTCAGTAGCGTTAGCATAGGGAAATTGTGGATAACATCATTTAAAAACCGAACCAAAGAAAAACACTTTTTAAAAAACAAATTCAAAGTTTTTAAATTTTCTAGAATGAAAAAGCCTTTTATGTAAGAGAATTAAAAGTTTTTAAAGCTTTTTTTTTATTATTATTTATTTTATGATTCGGCCAAAAAGGATTATTAAAATGGGGTGAAGTAGTGACACCAGTACATCCTTCTTTCACTGAGTGAAGGTAAGGCTCTCCCTCTCTAAGTTTCTTTGTAAACTTAGAGCTTTTCACCCTTCTGGATTTTTGTCTGTGAAGGCCAAGGGATGGAAGGGGACATTTTAAAAATGTGTGAGGAACTGAAGCTTACGGAAGAGGAACAAAAGGAGGTGGTGATAAGTGTGGATGATGTGAGACTCTCAGAGACAAAAAGTAAACACTGCTTTGTGATTTTGGTGGTGGTTGACAAGGAAGCTAACAGAGGTACGCTTAGGAGCACCTTAACCCAAGTGTGGCAGGTTGAAGGTAAAACTGTTTTCAAAGAAATAGGCAAGAACAAGTTCCTGGTGGAATGCAAGAAGATAGAAGACAAGACGAGGATCATGAAGGGTCGTCCCTGGTCCTTTGACAAGAACTTAGTATGCATGCAAGACTGTGAAGGCTTCAAGTCTTGGATGGAAATGAAGTTCCAGAAAGAGCCTTTCTGGATTCAGTGCCATGACCTGCCTTTTGCAGGTATGAACTCTAACACAGGCCTTAATCTATGCAAAGGGGCGGGAGAGGTTCTTATGGTGGACAATGATAGTAGTGGGCTTTGCTGGAGTAGTTTCTTAAGGGTTAAAGTCCTCTTAGATATCACTAAACCTTTGGCGAGAGGGAAGTTTATCAGTTTGGAGGACTCCAAATACTGGATTCCTTTCAAATACGAGAGGCTGCCAAATTTTTGTTATCATTGTGGTTTGATCAAACATGATATGGGTCTATGCGAGAGTATGGATAGAGGGAAGATGAGCATGGAGGGCTTCAGACAACAGTATGGTCTGGCTAAGGGCTAAGTTGAAAACAATCTTGACTGGCAGTAACCAAGATAGGACTGTACAGGGTAATGGTAAGAGATCGGGGAGTGACAATAGGAAGGAAGATGACGAAAACCAGCTAGAAACAGGTACACAGGGAAGGGAGGTACTCGAGGCAGTTTTTGTGGAAGAGGCTCAGGGAGAAATAAATGCAGGAGGAAATCCAGGATTGTGTCCCAGTAAAGAAGATCCTGTTGGCTCAAAAAGGCAGGCTGACTACACGAATGTGGAAGGACAGGAAGCATTTCCAAATTGGTAGGGGCAGAAACCTCCTTGGTAGGAAGAGAGCCTATCTCGGGAATAGGTGAGCATAACCTTTCTTTTTTGAGGGAGGTACCTACGACGTATCTAGAAAATCACGTGCAACATAACTTAGATGGTGGTCTCCCTGAACCACCTACCAACTTAGTTTCCTCAAAAGTCAAAGCACAGGTTGGCTTGAGAGGTCCTTCTGTTACAACCAGATGGAAGAGAAGGGCACGTGATGGGCTAGACATGGGGAGTAAGACCGATACGTGTGGAATGGATATTGACAAAGTAAAGGTTGGACAAAAGAGGAGAAAACAACATGCACCATCTGGAGAGGTGGGTAAGAAACTCAAACAGGTCTTCGATGGGGAAGGAAAATAGGGGGATGGCAAGGCAGTGGCTGCTATGCAGCACTGCCAATCACTATGAAGCTTCTATGCTGGAACTGCCGAGGGCTTGGGAACCCTCGGACAGTTAATGAACTTCACTTTCTAGTGAAGGAAAGAGGCCCTTCAATGGTATTTCTGTCTGAAACTAAGAGCAACAGGTTCAAAATGGAGAAGATAAGGAATAAGCTGGGTTTTACTAACACTTTTATAGTAGATAGTATTGGTAGGAGTGGTGGCCTTGCTCTCCTATGGAAAGAAGAGATGCGGGCTCAACTATGTTCATACTCAAATAGTCACATCTCAGTGACTGTTGCACCTGAGATGGGAGGTCAAACCTAGATGTTTTCAAGCTTCTACGGAAATCCAGCTACAGAAAAGAGGAAAGAGAGTTGGAGACTTTTGAGAATGTTGAAACCGGAGGATCAAAATAGTAGCCTATGAAGTCATGCATTCCATGCAACACAGAATGAAGAACAGAAAAGAGAGTTACATGGCAATGAAGCTGGACATGAGCAAGGCTTATGACCGTATAGAATGGCCTTTCTTGGAAGCTTTCCTTCTTAAAATGGGCTTTGAAAATGAGTCGGTTGACTTAATTATGCAGTGTGTATCTTCAGTCAAATACTCCTTATTGATTAATGGTACACCACAACAATATTTCCAACCAATGAAAGGCTTGAGACAAGGGGACCCTCTCTCCCCTTATCTCTTTATCTTATGCACTGAGGACTTGGGAACATTTTGGACACAGCTGAGAGAAAGGGCTTTATCTCGGGATTCCCTTTTGCTAGAGGTTCTCTGCTGGTTAACCATCTCTTTTTTGCAGACGACAGTTTGCTGTTTTGCAAAGCTAACGCCCTGGAGTGGAGTAGAATGTTTAGAATTCTTAACTCTTATGAGGTCGCGTCTGGTCATAGATTAAATTTGGAGAAATCAGCCATCTTTTTCAGCAAAAACACTACTGCAGCAGCTAAACAGGTAATTCTATCGACAGCTAGGATGAAGGAAGCAAACCACCTTGAGAAGTATCTTGGCTTACCATCATATGTGGGGAAGAACAAACTTGCCTCGTTCAGACCTATCTTGGACTCCATCAGATTCCGAATGCAAAACTAGAAGGTGAAATTTATCTCTAACGCAGTAAAAGAAGTGCTTATGAAGTCAATAGTGCAAGCCATTCCCTCGTACTGCATGAGTATTTTTAAACTCTCTAAGGCTATTATTAAGGTGATTAACAATCTAATGCAGAAATTTTGGTGGGGTAGTAGAGGGGACAGGATAAAAACTCAATGGCTGCCTTGGAAACTGCTAGGGAAGAGCAAAACAGATTGTGGACTAGGCTATAGGGACTTTGATCACTTTAACCGAGCACTTTTAGGCAAACAAGGCTGGAGACTGATCCAACAAAAAAACTCTCTAGTGGCTCAAGTTTTAAAAGCCAAGTACTTCCATAGATCTGATTTTCTGCGTGCAAAAATTGGTAGCTATCCCTCTTATGTTTGGAGGAGTATGATGGAGGCCAGACCAGTCCTTGAAGAGGGTTTGATATGGCGTATTGGGAATGGGAAGGAAGTTAACATGTGGAGGGACAAGTGGATCCAGCAACCTACCTCTTACAAGGTACAGACTCCTCTGGTTGAAGGAATGGAGCATTGGACAGTAGATAAACTGATCGATGAATAGACAAAAGTTTGGAACATGGCCCTTCTGAAGAGCATCTTCTGTGAAGAAGACATCAGCAACATCTCTAAGATTCCTATCAGTTGGAAGGGCATCTCGGACAAACTGGTGTGGAGGTGCACCAAAGACGGGTTATACACAGTGAGGAGTGCCTATCATCTCCTCAAGGACATGGAAAAACAGTCTATAGGGCAAGTTTCTCGAAGTGTGAATCATAGAGAGATCTGGTCCTATATGTGGAAGATAAAGGTCCCAAATGCAGTTAAAATGTTCTTATGGAGAGCCTGTCACAATTATTTGCCTACAAACCTTAATCTCAGTAAAAGGAAGATAATGGAATCAAATCTCTGTCCAGTGTGCACACGGGAACCCGAGTGTGCAGTACATGCATTATGGTCATGTGTTGCGGTGCAGGATGTATGGGGCATCTGCTCAAGGAAGCTACAGAAAGTGCAAGTCAGTTTTCAAACTTTCAAGGAATTAATGAGCTACCTAGTATCAGAAGTAAGTGAGGGAGACCTTGAGGTTTTTGCAATCACAGCATACCTAGTTTGGAAGAGAAGGAACGGGCTGGTGGTTGAAAAGAAATTTGAGAACCCCTCTAAGTTGATCCATAACAGCTACCAAATGCTGAGAGAATTCAAAGAAGCAAACGTAAGCTGCTCTTCCAGGCATAGAGACAAGCCTCAAGTAGTAGAATGGACTCCTCCACATGTGAATGGTTTTAAGGCAAATTGGGATGCAGCTGTTGACAGAATAAGGTGCAAAATAGGCATAGGGGTGGTGGTGAGGAACTGGGAAGGCAAGGTAATTGCAACTATGAGATCTCAAAGGGATTTGTTCCCTGATGCAAAGCTGGCTGAGGCTTTGGCGGCTCTAAAGGCTGTAGTTTTCTGTAAACATCTACACCTTCAAAATCTTATTCTGGAAGGGGATGCACTCAATGTGGTTCAAGACATCAACGAAGAGACAAGAGATTGGAGCATAGCAGGGCTAGTTATTCAAGACATCAAAGCAGAACTAAGAAGCTCGCCATCTTGGTCCTTTCAATATGTATCTAGATTATCAAATTGTATTGCCTATAGATTAGTAAAGGATGCTGTAAAACTCTCTGAGGAGAGCATTTCCTTGGAGGAAGTCCCTCCATGTATCCAGCACTTGTTGCAGTAATGAGGAATAAGATTGTTTTAAAAAAAATAAAAAAAAAATGGGGTGAAGTACTCCCTAAAAGGATTCTAGAGGGGGAACCAACTTCTGTAATATACCGAATCCTATACTAGGTATGATCTTTAACGCTGGCAATAATAGGTTGCCAAAATAAAATCCACCAAATGAAAAATTGGAGATGATTTGAATAATGAGATAGATGTAAAAGGATAAAATAAAAAATTGAATAAAAAATTATTAGAATATTATTTTTTAATATTATTTTTTTTAAGATTTGAAAAAATTAAATTATTTATTATATTTTTTTAAAAAAATTTTAAAAATTATAATAATTAGATGAGATAAATTAGATCAACTCATTATCCAGAAAAATACTTAATGCATCCTACTATCAATTCGTGACGCACATGCTTCAACATTATTTTGATAAATAAAAAAATATGTTGCAGTCGGCTTGAAGACTTCAAGCCATAAGAGTTAAAACAGAGATTCAAGATCCACGAAAAGGAACAACACAAAGCACAACTTGCAGTTGAAGTTCATATAGAAGTACGGTTTTGAATTGCGTGCGTTACGGTGCGTCCTTTATAAATAGTAAGAGCAAGTACCCGCGCATGAATGGCATGAAAGTCTACCCATTCACCATGAATCGCTCAAGTAGAGCTCCATGAACAAGCGACCCAAAGATTCATCAGCTACTTTTTCTTACAGCTACCGTTCAACATATCTTCTACCAAAGCTATATATTTTGCCTCGCCCTTGACCACAATTAACGTCTCTCTCTCTCTCCAAAAATAACGCATGGAGATGGAAGCCTCATGGGAACAAAGTGTCACGGCTTCTATCAACACCGTTTACCTCCTGTTTTCTGCGTACCTCGTCTTTGTGATGCAGCTTCGCTTTGCCATGCTCTGTGCAGGCTAAGTCCAGGCCAAGAACACGATGAACATAATGCTTACGAACGTAGTTGACGCGGTTGTTGGTAGCATCTCTTATTACCTCTTTGGCTTTGCTTTTGCCTTTTGGTGACGGTTCCCGTGCCAACGCTTTCATTGGTACGAACTTCTTTGCTCTATTCAGCATTCCCAATAGCTCTTACGACTACAGCTTCTTTCTTTATTAATGGGCTTTCGCCATAGCCGCCGCAGGTATTACCAGTGGCTCCATAGCAGAAAGAACCCAGTTCACTGCTTACCTTATTTTTCCCTTTTTCCTCACTGGATTTGTGTACCCAATCGGCGCTCACTGGGTTTGATCATCCAGTTGTTGGCTCAGTCCTAGTTCCAGTTTGTTGCTATTTGGTTCAGGTGCAATTGACTTTGCTGGGAGTGGTGTCATGCATTTAGTTGCTGCGATTGCAGGGCTCTGGGGCTCTTTCATCGAAGGTCCGAGGTTCGGCCGCTTCGATGCGTCCGGTAAGCTAGTACAAATGCGAGGCCACAACGCAACTCTAGTTGTTCTAGGGACATTTTTGTTGTGGTTTGGGTGGTACGGGTTCAACCCCGGCTCGTTTGTTAAGATTTTTGTCGCCTATCCAACAACAACGGACCAAGCTAATTGGACTGCTATGGGAAGTGTTAGAGAGAATGAGTTTCTCGAATATTTTCATTGAATTGTTTCTGTACATGATGTGTATATTTATACACGATAAAGTAGAATAAAGGAATATTTGGTTTGTTACAAAAACCGTAGAGAAAGATTAGAGATTTTCCTACTGTTACTTTCTAGAAGAATACGGTAGTCTGCTGTTTATGTATTGGTAGTGTGTTCCTCTACTTCTCTTGTTGCTGCATGGGCCTGAGTGATGCTCACCTTCTGTTTGTCAATATGTTCCATAGGTTCAGATATTCTAATACGTCCCCTCGAGTCCAATGGGGTATCTACCACATTGAGACTCGATCTGAGATTGATGAATTTATCTGAAACCAAAGGCTTGGTCAACACATCTGCTATTTGATCTTTGGAGCTACAAAACCGAACTTGTAAGGTGCGAGCTGCAACACGATCCCTGACGAAGTGAAAATCGATGTCCATGTGTTTGGTTTTGGAGTGATAAACTCGGTTGATTGATAGATAAGTCGCACCGATATTATCGCACCATAAAATGGGAGCTTTGGCAAGCGGAATACCCAACTCCCGAAGAACTGTTTGGAGCCAAATTGTCTCAGCAGCTGAAGAAGCCAATGATTTGTACTCTGCTTTAGTTGAAGACCGAGCCACTGTCCTCTGCTTCTTCGAGCTCCAAGAAATGAGATGATGTCCAAGATAAATACAGAAACCTCCCGTTGATCGTCTATCATCAGGACATCCCCCCCACATCAGAATAAGTTTGAAGAGTAAGAGTGGACTGCTTCTTAAACAATAAGCCGTGGTTGATAGTGGCTTTGAGATACCTTAAGACTCGTTTGACAGCACTCCAGTGAGAAACCTTGGGCGAGTGCATGAACTGACAGATCCTATTCACAGCAAAGGAAATGTCAGGTCTTGTTAGAGAAAGGTATTGTAAGCCACCTACTATACTTCGCTACAAGGTGGGATCATAAAAATCAGGGGAGTCGAACTTGGACAATTTGAGTGAAGCAGCCATAGGAGACGAGATTGGTTTGGCGTGAAGCATTTGACTTCGTTGAAGCAGAGTATGTATGTAGTGCCGTTGAGAAAGTAGTAGTCCCTGAGTAGTGTGTTCTGCTTCTAAGCCAAGAAAGTAAGAGAGCTTGCCAAGGTCTTTAACAGGGAAGACACGGCCCAAGTCAGAGATGAGTAAATTAATTGCCGAAGGTTTAGAGGAGGTGATGACTATGTCATCCACATAAACCAGAAAATATATAAGGACATCACCATGCTACAATATAAAGAGAGAGGGATCGACTTTGGATGCAGAGAAACCATAAGCAAGCAACCAAGAGCTGAGTTGAGCAAACCAAGCTCGTGGTGCTTGTTTGAGGCCGTATATGGCCTTGTGCAATTTGCACACATACGTGGGATGAAGTGGATCAAGAAATCCCTGAGGTTATTGTATAAACACATCATCAGTCAACGATCCATGCAAAAAGGCATTCTGGATGTCTAATTGGCGCAATGGCTATGAACGAGTTACTGCAATAGATAAAACAAGCCGTATAGTCGACGACTTCTCTACTGGACTAAAGGTCTCATTATAGTCCAAACCATGCATTTGATGATACCCCTTAGCTACAAGCCGTGCTTTCCTACGTTGAAAGGAACCATCAGAATTTGTCTTAGTCCGAAAAACCCACCTGCAACCAAGAATATTAGTAGCAGAGGAAGGAGGAACCAAACTCCAAGTTTGATTTTGTTGTAGAGCAGAATATTCTTGTAACATTGCTTCTCTCCATTCAGAGAACTTGGCAGCTACGGAATAACTCGATGGTTCATCTGGGACAGATGCAGTGGTAGTGAGACAAAATCGAGAGTAAGGTACTGTACCATCCTTGAACTGTCGGGATCGAGAGGAATTTGTGTGAGCACAAGTGATAATTGGTGATCTTGGAGGAATTATGGCAGGTGGAGGTGAGGGAAGAAGAGGAGTTGTGGAATTCGGTGAAAAAGTTCTGGAGAGGACTGGCTGTGAAGAGGAAGACGTAGAAGGTTCTGGGCTTGAGGAGAACGACGGCTAATTAAAAGAGTTTGGATGTGGGCCAGACCCGAGAAGAGAGGGCATGACTACGGGTAGAGATACCGTTTCAGGTTTTGAGGAGAGTTAAGATGAAGTGAGTCCATTTGTTTGAAGAGGAAAATATATCTCTTTAAACACAACATCTCGAGAAATATAGAGTCTGTTATTAGTGAGATCTAGACACTTATACCCCTTATGAGATGTACTGTAACCCAAAAAGAGACACGGTGTAGAGCGAAATTTTAATTTATTTGAGAGATAGGGCCTGAGATTGGGCCAACATGTGCACCCAAAAACTTTGAAAAATTTGTAATCAGGATCAGAGTTGTAAACAAGAAAATGAGGAGATTTATTTTTGAGAGTAGAAGAGGGAAGAATATTAATTAAATGAACAGCAGTCTCAAGGGCATCAGCCCAATAGGAAAAGGGAAGAGATAAGTGAGCCATTAAAACAAGTCCAGTTTCAAATATGTGCCTATGTTTTCTTTCAACTAGGCCATTTTGTTGATGCGTGTGAGGGCAGGAGAGACGATGAGTGATGCCCATTTTTTGACATATTGGAGTTAACAGTTTGAACTCTCCACCTCCATCAGTTTGTAGAGTGAGAAGTTTGGTGTTGAATAAACGTTCAATATACGACAAAAATTTAGAGAAAAAATGAGAGACATCATACTTAAGTTTAAGTGGAAAGAACCAAGTGTAACGTGAGTAGTGATCAACAAAAAAAAGATAGTATTTAAAACCCAGTCTAGAAACATAAGGGCCCACAAATCTGTACAAAGCAACTCTAAAGGCCTTGAATATTGAGCCTGACTATTACAAAAAGGTAATTGGTGACTTTTTGCTAAGGGACAATCAGGACACTGAAACTTGAAATCCTTGGGAGAGAGCGGCAGGCACTTGGAATGGAGGACACGAGAAACTAGTGCTAAGGATGGATGTCCTAGTCTTTGGTGCCATTGAGCAACACTTGTTCTTTTACCAACATGAGTGGATGGAGAGGAGGATGAAGACAAATTGGAAGGGAAGACGTACAAGCCATTATGCGTGGGACCAGTGAGGAGGAGTGTCTCCGTGTGTTTGTCCTTCACAGAAAAATGGGAAGAGTGAAATTCAAAGAAGCAAGAGTTATCAATGCAAAATTGAAGGACTGAAACAAGATTCTTAGTGATGGATGGAACATGAAGCATATTGCGAAGACAAAATGAAATAGGAGAAGAGCTAGAAGAAAAAGAGGAGTCACCAAAGTTCTGGATGTTTAAACCAGTACCATCTCCAACTCGGATTGTGTCATCACCACTATACTGCTCAGATGAAATATTTAAGTTATTCAAATCGTTCGTAATGTGATGAGTGGCTGCTGAGTCATGGTACCATGAAGAATCAGAGATCGAGCTAGGAGCAGTATAGTTAGCTGAAAAAGATTTTGGAGCATCAAATTGATAGGAATGATCAAACCTGTGCCTACATTGCAAAGCAACATGCCCTGATTTGTTGCATACTTGACAAGTGGGGCGTTGAGCCGTGTAATGAGGTGCAGAGTTGTTAGGAGAGAAAGATCTGCCACCATGAGAATTAAAGGAGGAACGCCCACGACCTCTGCCTTGCCGTCCACTTCGAGCAGATCCACGCCCATGTTGATCACGCCCACTTGTAGAACTGCGGGTGAGATGAGAGGTAAAGCACCTTCAGATGCAGAGATGGTTTCGGAAGGGGGGGGGGGGGAAGAGAACCATCAACATGGTTAAAGAGTCCTTGCTCTCGTAGATAGGCTGATATTTGAACTTTTCATAGAAGATAGTTGTCGGTGGTTAACTTGGTGGTGACAATATGGGAGAGGGAGGTGAGGGTGGAGGGAGGAGGAGAAGAGGAGTTGGCCATTGATCAAGATGACGGTAGTCGAATGGCTCTTGATACCATGTTAGAAAGAATGAGTTTCTCGAATATTCTTCATTGAATTGTTTCTATACATGATGTGTATATTTATACACGATAAAGTATTATAAAGAAATATTTGGTTTGTTACAAAAACCGTAGAGAATGATAACAGATTTTCCTACTGTGACTTTCTAGAAGAATACAGTAGTCTGCTGTTTATGTATTGGTAGTGTGTTCCTCTGCTTCTCTCGTTGCTGCATGGGCCTGAGTGATGCTCACCTTCTATTTGTCAATATGTGCCATAGGTTCAGATATTCTAATAGGAAGAACTCCAGTCACAACTACCTTAGTCGGCTCAACTGCGGGAATCGTGACCCTCTTCATCCGGTGATTACTCGTCAATCATTGGGATGCATTGGATGTTTGCAATGGGGTGCTAGGTGGGTTTGTTGAAATCACATCGGGTTGCTCGGTTGTTGAGCCATGGCCTGCAATTGTGTGTGGATTTTTTGTTGCAAGGGTCTTGATTGGGCTCAATATATTGGCTCTAAAATTGAGATTTGATGACCCATTAGAGGCAGCCTAGTTGTGGTGCTTGGGGTTTGATGTTCACTGGATTGTTTGCCAAAAAAGAATTTGTGATTCAAACCTACGATTCAGGGGAGTCGGGGGTGGTGAGATCCTATGGTGTCTTGATTGGTAGAGGGTGGAGTTTGCTTGGAGCCCAAGTGGTCGAGGTTTTGGCAATTGTGATCTAGGTTAGTTTGACAATGGGGCTTCTTTTCTTTGCCCTACACAAGCTTGGGGTTTTGAGAATCTCTGTGGATGAGGAAATTGCAGGCCTTCACATCTCTAGGCATGGAGGCCATGCCTATTCTAACTACGAAGAAAACCGACTTTTGTTTTACTCAGATTACGTGCGTATGCAAAATGAGCGATCCTGACCCAATGTCATGATTAATCTGCAGGATATTTAACTACTTATTCAGTTGTCATAGGTTTTTAATTCGGCAATGGCTCCATAAGTGGTTTCATTTTGGTTGTAATTCTAGGTATTGTTGTATCATTACATTCTTAGTAAGGTTGGGATCAGATTCAACTCATTCAAGTACTCTTTGGGGAGGTATATGCTGTTTTCCCACATCGAATTAACATTCCCCAACTGGATCCAAATTGTATCAAAGTCTCTATTTAGACTAAAACCACCAAATCCCAGTACCAATTTCTCGTACGTCAAGTTTCTAGCCTTATTACTCATCCACACCTACAAAACTAACTTCCTAACCCTCAACCTTATTTTTCAAGTAGAGAATTATTATACATCAGCCACTATTTACTCTTACGTCCCACACTTATAACTTTTTTATAGGATGTAAGGATATTTTTTATAGGATATAAGGGTATAGAATGGTGAATAGCTTATGTGAAAATTTTTTCTTACCAAGTATTATCATTATTTGGCTTGATTTTCTTATTTTATTTTTTTCTGTTTAGAAAGGCTGGCAAGGCACTAAAACAATATGGTTTAACTCCATCGGGCAGTGAAACGTCCAAATATCAAGCGCTTTAGGTCCCCAAGACTTGAGTGGGAATTAAGACGGGCGGGCTCCTTAGCCTATCCATTCTACCGGGAGTCATTGAATTAGAATGCACAACTAGTCAACACTGCACACCCGAACGACTGATCAGCTTTTAATTTGGATTTCCAAGCGTAGAAGCTGTCAAAGTAATACAAGGGTAAATCCCAAGATCGAATTCACAAGGACAATAGGAATTAAGCAGACATTTCATATTCGCAAGACAACAAATTACCATTTGTGGTGACGATAAATTTTGAAAGGGTAAGAAAACATTAAACTAAATGATCTAGCAATGAACAAAAAAATAAGAAATGAGAAATAAATTCCAAAAGTTAACCACTAACTACATTGACACCAAAATGGGGCTATTTACTTAGGGAGTGTGGATTGAATTAAGAGTGAAATGGTTGGCTGTTCTGGAAGTTCGAGCATGAGTAAGGCTGAAAATAAATGTGAATCTATTTTTCAAAAATTACTAAGAATCAAAAGATTTAAATGAAATGTATAGAAGTTGACTTAAACTTGTAAGAAGCAATAAAACAAACACTTGGAATGTAATTTTCATCCACTAATTTGGTGATGGATTTACTTCTCTTTTTATCTTCTCTCAACCATTCTCTCATTCCTAGAAATTATGGTCGGATGATATAACAATGAACCACAACTTTTTTAGTATAATAAAATCACTTGACAGATTATCTCACAACTGAAAAACAGTGAATGAAAACTATCAAAGTCTTGTTACTTGGTCAAGTATCAATTGTGCATTTACGTCTACAACTGAGCTAAACCAAGAACAAAGAACTTCAATTCTTTCTAAATGCAAATTGAAAAGTAATCCAACAATTTAATCATTAAAATCCCAAAATATCAAAGAAAATCCAACTCCAAACAGTCATGGGTTACTCCTTAAATCCCAAGCTAAAAATTTAGCCTATCATCTCTAGATTAGCAAAATGCTCAAAAAGATTAAATTCTAACATCTCTATCAACTGCTCTAAACGAAAATTGTCGGAATAAAAATAAATTGCTGCAGCCAAAAATTCCTCCATGTAAAAGCGAAAAAAACCGAAGAAGAAGAAAGAGAGACTGGGCACGAAAAATATTTATTTTTTATACTGTGCGTTCCAGTCGCGTTTTGCATCTCCACTCTTTGTGTTTCGCGTCTCAGCCCCTTTTTCTCTGCAATGCGCATCTTACGCTGAATGGAGGCCACGATCCCTCTCTGTTCTCGCGTCTCCAGCCCCTGCAGTGTGCCACGATCCTGCTATGCAACGCATTACTGCGTGTGAGAATCTGCCTGTTCCAAGCCCTGCAGTTCGCATCGTCAGCTCCTGCCCGCGTCTTCACTGTTTTGCGTTTCATCTCGCATGCTGCTTCTCTTCAGGTCTTGCTGAATGAAGTTTCTAGTGCCTTCTTTTTTATGTTGACGTACCAGTTGTATAATTCCAATAATACCCATGTATTTTAATATCTTTTTCATAATGCCCCGCAACATAAATAAAATATGAGAGGAGTAAAATTTTGGTGTATTAATTTTGGTGTGGACAAACTGCAATACAACTCTTTTCAAGTGCAAAATACTAAAATTTAACATTGAGTCAATTACTAAAAAGTACTACATAATTAAGTGCTTAATTCATTTTTTTGGTTAAACAATTCATTCACTTTAGCAGCTTAATCATGTAGTTTTTGACACTTTATCACACCCCCCAACTAGCTTTTTGCTAGTCTCTAGCAAATAATGCGATAAAAATCAAGAGTGAGCCACTAAACTCAAAAATCTCTACAAAAGGTCAATCATATTGAAATCCAGGGCATTAGAATGTAGTCAAGTCAGGTTTTAGCTTAACACAAATTCTCATAAAATTCTCAAGAGCTCCAATAAAGGAAATGTACTTAAGCTGAAGATCTTTGAGTGCATCAAATGTGTGAACATATTTCCATTTGTTAGTTTCAAGATTTCTCACAATAGTTTCAGCCTAGCAACTTTTTTTTCAAGAAAAACCAAAAGGTCTTTACTCCAATTCAAAAATATTACATTGGCGGCTTTCACGCTATCACACTTTGAAAGACCCATTTTTTTTTAATAGATCCAGGTGATAAGCAGCATTTTCCAATCTACTTGCACCATTTTGTTTGTTTGTTTTGTTTTTTTTTTTTTTTTTTTGTGCAAGATCTCTAGCCTGCCCCTTTTCTCATGTATTTTTTTTTTCAACCAATTTCTTTTTTTTTTTTTTAAATATCACACTTTTCCTAGGCCATTAAGATATGGTTCATTGTAGTTCTTGCTAGTTGCTTAGAAGAAACCACTGGTTGTCATCAAACAAACAACAAAAAGTATCTGCTTGTGTCAATTAAGGTCATCAATCAATAGCTTTGAAATAAATTTCCCAAGTTTGAGTTGCTAAGACTTATCATAAGGTCTAGTGTCGAACTTAAACCTAAACCAATGAGAATTAGTGTAGCCCAAAACTGCAACTATCTGATCTTAAGTAAAGAAGTGTGAAAATAGTAGCTTGGCAGCAACAAAAAAAATTCAGACCCCACAATTATAAATCTTGAGAGACTAATGGCAGAAGACTCTCCTTACCCCCAACTAAAAATGGGCAGTGTCCTCATTGCAAATCATGAATAAAATAAGGCATGAAAAAAAATAGGGGCGAAGGAAAATACCTGAGATGGCTGAAGTGATCATGAATGTAAAAATGAAACTAGAAAAAATAAACAGTGCTGAACCTGAAAAGATATACTGAAGAAAAAGAAAAATGGAAAGAACAAAACATAGAAATGAAACAAATAAAAGCAGAAAAAGAAAAAGTAAAAAAAATTAAAACAAAACAAAAATGAGCTAAGGACCATGAGAATAAGTAGGATCTTCCAAAGGAATGGAAGTATCCTCATGTGAAAGTTTTGCCAAAAAATGTTTAAGTCGTTGGCCATTGACTTTGAAAGTATTTCCATTTTGAGAATTAGTAATTTCAATAGTTCCATATGGAAATGCAGCCTTAACTACATAAGGACCACTCCACCTCGATCTTAATTTGCCTGGAAATAGATGGAGGCGAGAATTGTAAAGTAAGACTTGTTCATTGGGCTCAAAATTCTTTCTCTGGATGTGCTTGTCATGTAACACCTTCATGCGCTCCTTTGATAATTTAGAATTGTCATATGCATCTCACCTAAGCTCATCCAATTCTGAAATATGAAATTTCCTCACATAACCAGCATGGTCAATGGAAAAATTAAATTGTTTAATAGCCTAATATATCTTATGTTCAAGCTCAACGGGAAGATGACATGCTTTTCCATATACCAAGCGATAAGGGGACATGTTAAGAGAGGTTTTATAGGCTGTCCTATAAGCCCAAAGTGCATTAGTTAGCCTTAATGACCAATCTTTTTGTTGGGGTTGACTATTTTTTCTAAGATGTGCTTAAGTTTCCTATTAGCTAATTCAACTTACCCATTCGTTTGAGGGTGATATGAAGTGAAAACCTTATGGTGTATACCATATTTTTTCATAAGGGCAGCAAATGGTTTGTTGCAAAAATGAGTTCCATTATCACTAATGATAGCTCTAGGCATGCCAAATCTAGCAAAACTATTTTCTTTCAAGAACTTAAGCACTATCTTATGGTTATTTGTTTTACATGGGATGGCTTCAACCCACTTAGAAACGTAATCAACAGCCACGAGGATATACAAATAACCAAATGAAGATGGAAATGACCCCATAAAATCAATCCCCCAACAATAAAAAATCTCAATGATCAAAATGGGTTGTAAAGGCATCATGTTTCTCTTAGTGACTGTGCCTAGTTTTTGACATGGTTCACAAGTTTTGCAAAAACTATACGCATCCTTAAACATATGGGGCCAATAAAACCCACTTTGTAAAATTTTTGCAACGGTTTTATGTGCAGAAAAATGTCCCCTACAAGCCTCATTATGACAAAAAGAAAGAACAGCTTGTATTTCATGATCAGGCACACATTTCCTTATGATTTGGTCAGAACAATATTTAAACAAATGAGGATCATCATAGAAGAATGACTTTACCTCATGCTTGAATTTTCGTATGTCTTAAGCACTCCAATGGGGTGGAGTTTGTCCTGTCACAAAAAAATTAACTATGTCAGCAAACTAAGGCAAACTTTCAATTTACATTAATTGTTCATTAGGAAAAGAGTCAAAGATAGGAACAGTGTGCTCATTTTCAGCAAAGGTAAGCCGAGACAAGTGGTCAGCGACTGCGTTTTCAGCACCCTTCTTGTCTTTGATGATAAGGTCGAATTCTTGGAGAAGAAGAATCTATCGGATTAAACGTGGTTTAGCATCCTTCTTTGACAATAAGTACTTTAACGCTGCATGGTCAGTGAAAACAACCACAGGAGAACCAATAATATAAGTTCAAAACTTGTCTAATGCAAAAACTATAGCAAGTAATTCCTTTTCTGTGGTAGAATAATTTATTTGGGCTCCATTTAGAGTTCTACTTGCATAAGAAATGACATGAGGGAACTTATTTCTACGCTGTCCAAGAACAGCTCCTATGGCTACATCGCTAGTATCACACATTATCTCAAAAGGAATAGACCAAACAGGGGGCTGCATGATAAGGGCTGTAGTGAGCAAAATTTTCAGTTTATCAAAAGCATTTTGACAAGAGGAGGTCCATTCAAAAGCAACATCATGCATAAGTAACTCACACAAGGGTTTAGAGATAGAACCAAAATTTTGAATGAATCTCCTATAAAACCCAGCATGCCCAAGAAATGATCTGATTTCTTTTACTGTTTTGGGTATAGGAAGCTTGGAGATAAGATCGATCTTAGCTTTATCAACCTCAATATTTCGCGATGAGACTATGTGACCAAGAACTATGCCTTGTTGAACTATGAAATTACACTTTTCCCAATTGAGAAGCAAATGCTTCTCTTTACACCTGGCTAAAACAGCTTGTAAGTTAGTCAGACATGCATTAAAAGAACTACCAAACACTGAAAAATCATTCATGAATACTTCCAAACAATTTTCAATCATGTCGCTGAAAATACTAAGCATACATCCTTGGAAAGTAGTTGGTGCATTACATAGTCCAAAAGGCATTCTTCTAAATGCAAAAGTGCCAAACGGGCAAGTAAAAGTTGTTTTCTTTTGATCTTCAGGTGCTATTTCTATTTGGTAAAAACTAGAAAATCCATCAAGAAAGCAATAGAAATCATGACCAGCAACTTTTTCTAACACTTGATCAAGAAATGGCAAAGGGAAATGATCTTTCCTAGTGGTGGCATTCAACTTCCTATAATCTATGCACATTCGCCAACCAGTAGAAATTCTAGTAGGAATCAGTTCATCTTTCTCATTTTTCACAATGGTAAGCCCAAATTTTTTTGGAATTACATGAATGAGACTTACCCACTTGTTGTTCGCAATAGGGTAGATGATTCCCACGTCAGGTAGTTTCAAAACCTCTGCTTTCACTACCTCTTTCATGGTAGAATTTAGTCTCCTTTGCATTTCCCTAGAGACTTTAGCATTTTCTTCTAAATAAATCCTACGAGTACACACAAGAGGGTTTATATACATTTTATATCCGCGATTGTCCACCCAATAGCACATTTGTGCTGCCTTAAGACTTCCATCAGTCTCCCTTCTTGATCATGAGTGAGTTGGGCTGAAATCACCACTGGGAAGGTGCTGTCCGGACCCAAAAATGCATATTTTAAGTCATTCGGCAATGGCTTCAGCTCTAGTGTTGGGATTTCATTTGTTGAAAGCTTTAAATTTGCTGTAAATAGTGGGAGCTGCTCAATTTTTGGCCTCCATTTAGTCTCAAATTTATTTTCTGCATTAAAAACAGGAGAAACATCAATGGGGGTATCATCAGCGAAGAGATCACAAATATTTTCTAACTCAAACAGCAGGTTAGTGGGCTGGTATGCCAAATAAGCCTCTTCCTCAAGGATGCTTTCCAGCAAATTTACTTCTTGTACATCTTCCAAGTCTTGAGGTTGCCTATAAATATTGAAAATGTTTAGTTCAAGGGTCATGTTCCCAAAACTCAGCTTTAAAACACCATTCCTACAATTTATTAATGCATTTGAAGTAGCAAGAAAAGGTCTCCCAAGAATCACAGGTGCTTGAAAAGAAGATTTTGGTGTCAAGTAAACATCCAATACAACAAAAACTACGGGGTAAAAAAATTTATCCATTTGAACTAAGACATCCTCAACAACCCCCCTTGGAATTTTAATAGACTTGTCTGCTAGTTGTAAAATGATAGGAGTTGGTTTTAATTCCCCCAAACCAAGTTGCTCATAAACATTGTAAGGCAGTAAATTCACACTTGAACCTAGATCTAACAATGCTTGACCAATTTTTGAACTTCCTATAACACAAGTAATTGTTGGTGAACCAGTGTCTTTATATTTTGGTGGGGTATTGCTCTGAATTATGGCACTGACCTGCTCAGTAAGAAAAGCTTTCTTTTGCACATTTAATTTCCTTTTAATCATACACAAATCTTTTAGAAACTTAGCATAATAGGAATTTGTTGAATACCATCCAACAAAGGGATGTTAATCCTAACTTGCTTGAATATTTCTAAAATTTCAGATTGGTGTTTGTCTTTGTGTAGAGGAACCAATCTTTGAGGAAAAGGAGCAGGTACAAGACATGAAATCTTTCCAGTTTCAGTTTCAGTTTCACTTTGTTCAAACTCACCCTTTTCAGCCTCATTTTGTACAGGTTTAGAGACCTTATCAACATTGTCTGAACCTTGAGCTGTAATGTTCACCACCCTACCATTTCTCAAAGTAGTGACTGCCTTCACTTGCCTTACATTTGAATCTCAACCGCTCCTTGAGGTGACTGACTTTGTGGATTGGGTTGAGGTTGTGCAGGAAATTTTCTTTTTTCTTGAGAGCTCCATGTCGTAGTCATCTTTGTAAGTGTGCTCCGAATGTAATTTATCGCTTGAGAGTTTTGATTGTTGATTGTTGCTTGACCTTACATAAACTGCTGCAAGGTGTTTGACAATTGTTGTACCGTCTCCTCAAGTCCTTTCTTTTGCATTGAAGGTGCTTGAATTGTCAGTTGAAAAGGTCCCAGAGCCAAGGTTGCTGAAGCTACTTGCTGGTCATTCCTCCACCCAAAATTTGGGTGGTTTCTCCATCCTGGATTGTAAGAATTAGAGTAAGGACCAGAATACGGTTTATGTATCATATTTACAACATTAGATTGGTCCAACAATACCTCTTTGAATGCGGGGATCGTGGGACACTCATTAGTTGAATGCTCATGATCCTCACATATGCCACATTTCTTAGAATTTTTATGGACAACATGCACTTCATTCACTTTTTTCAATTCTATGGCTTCCATTTTTCTAGACAACAAGGTTAATTTAGCATGCAAATCATCATCTTCCTTTAAAGTATATTTTTCATGACCAGACTCAACTTGCCTAAACCTATCATGTACATCAGTTGTGTTCCAAGATTGAGCATTTTTAGCAAGGTAATCAAAATATTCAAATACTTCCTCAGGCTCTTTGTCAAAAAATTCTTCATTACACATGGTTTGTACAAATTGGCGGATTTTAGATGTCAAACTTTCATAAAAAAAACTTATCAAACGCCAATTTTCATAACCATGATGAGGACAAGCATTTAAAAGATCCTTGAACCTTTCCCAACTTTGATAAAAAGTTTCAGAATCTTTTTGGGAGTTCATGATTTTTCTTTTAAGTGCATTTGTCCTATGTATTGGAAAGAATTTTTTCAAAAATTCAGTTTGCATTTCCTGCCATGTGCCTATGGTTCTAGGTCTAAATGAATTTAGCCACGTTTTAGCCTTATCTTTCAAAGAAAATAGAAACAACTTCAATCTAATAACCTCCTCAGTGCATGTCCGGTCCATGAATGTAGAACAAACCTCTTCAAACTCTTTGATATGAAGGTAAGGGTTCTCGAATTCCATGCCATGAAAATGTGGAATTAATGGAATCATTCTAGGTTTGAAATTAAAAGCATTTGCATTCAAAGGTTGGATTATACATGAGGGTATGCTAGTTCTAACAGGTTGTAAATAATCTCTAAGTATCCTGTTCTGATTCACTACTTCCCTATCATGATTCTCATTTTTAGCCACGGTGCTATTAGTGTCAGAAGATGACTCAAGAGAAAGTGATGCTGAGGTAAAAGATGCTTGTGATTCTGTCCTAACCAATCGAGAAGTATGGTCCCTAGTCCAACCAGTCATACAAACAAGAACAAAAAATAAAAGAATATGCAAGACAAAAAAAAAAGTAAAATAAAATAAAGAAGGATGTCACCCAAGCTGTGAAGAGGTTCGCAGCACTACAAACGTTTTCTCAACACCAGTTGTCCCCGGCAACGGCGCCAAAAACTTGATCAGCTTTTAATTTCGACTTCCAAGCATAGAAGTTGTCAAAGTAATACAAAGGTAAATCCCAAGATCGAATTCACAGGGACAATAGGAATTAAGCAGACATTTCATATTCGCAGGACAACATATTACCGTTTGTGGTGACAATAAATTTTGAAAGGGTAAGAAAACATTAAACTAAATGATCTAGCAATGAACAAAAAAATAAGAAATGAGAAATAAATTCTAAAGGTTAACCACTAACTATATCGACACCAAAATGGGGCTATTTACTAAGGGAGTGTGAATTGAATTAAGAGTGAAATGGTTGGCTGTTCTGGAAGTTCGAGCACGAGTAAAGCTAAAAATAAATGTGAATCTATTTTTCTAAAATTACAAAGAATCAAAATATTTAAATGAAATGTATAGAAGTTGACTTAAACTTGTAAGAAGCAATAAAACAAACATTTGGGATACAATTTTCACCCACTAATTTGGTGATGGATTTACTTCTCTTTTTATCTTCTCTCAACCATTCTCTCATTCCTAGAAATCATGGTTGGATGATATAGCAATGAACCACAACTTTTTTAGTATAATAAAATCACTTGACAGATTATCTCACAACTGAAAAACAGTGAAAGACAACTATCAAAGTCTTGTTATTTGGTCAAGTATCAATTGTGCCTTTATGTCTACAACTGAGCTAAACCAAGAACAAAGAACTTCAATTCTTTCTAAATGCAAATTGAAAAGTAATCCAAGAAGTTAATCATTAAAATCACAAAATATCAAAGAAAATCCAACTCCAAACAGTCATGGGTTACTCCTTGAATCCCAAGCTAAAAATTTAGCCTATCATCTCTAGATTAGCAAAATGCTCAAAAAGATTAAATTCTAACATCTCTATCAACTGCTCTAAATGAAAATTGTCAGAATAAAAATAAATTGCTGCAGTCGAAAATTCCTCAAAGTAAAAGCGAAAAAAAAACCGAAGAAGAAGAAAGAGAGACTGTGCACGAAAAATATTTCCTTTTTATAATGTGCATTCCAGCCGCGTTTTGCATCTCCACTCTCTGCGTTTCGCGTCTCAGCCCCTTTTTCTCTGCAATGCGCATCTTGCGCTGAATGGAGGCCACAATCCCTCTCCGTTCTCGCGTCTCCAGCCCCTGCAGTGTGCCACGATCCTGCTGTGCAACACATTACTGCGTGTGAGAGTCTACCCGTTCCTGGTCCTGCAATTCGCATCGTCAACTCCTGCTCGCGTCTTCACCGTTTCGTGTTTCATCCCGCGTGCTGCTTCTCTCCAGGTCTTGTTGAATGGAGTTTCTAGTGCCTTCTTTTTTATGTTGCCATACCAATTGTATAATTCCAATAATACCCATGTATTTTAATATCTTTTCCAAAATGCCCTGCAACATATATAAAATGAGAGGAGTAAAATTTTGGGATATTAATTTTGGTGTGGACTAACTGCAATACAACTCTTTTTATGTGCGAAATACCAAAATTTAACATTGAGTCAAGTATTAAAAATTATTACATAATTAAGTGCTTAATTCATTTTTTTTTTTTGTTAAATAATTCATTTACTTTAGCAGTTTAATTATGTAGTTTTTGACACTTTATCAACGACCAAGCTACACCACCCCGAATAATACAGCTAACATTCAACGTCCTAGCATCTACTTACATGATTGATGATACAACTACGATAAGTTATATCTTCCCTTTCCCTCCACCACCAACCATTTCCCCTCCCCAAAACCCCCCCCCTCTCTCTCTCTCTCTCTCTCTCTCTCTCTCGGTACAGATGGAGGTCTCTTCATGGGAAGAAAGTGTCACGGCTTCAATCAACACCATTTACCTCCTGTTTTCGGCGTATCTCGTCTTTGTAATGCAGCTTGGCTTTGCCATGCTCTGTGCTGGCTCGGTCCGAGCCAAGAACGCCATGAACATAATGCTCACCAACGTTGTCGATGCCGTTGTTGGTAGCATCTCTTACTACCTCTTCGGCTTCGCTTTTGCCTTTGGTGAAGGCTCCAATTCCAATCCTTTCATCGGTACGAGCTTCTTTGCGCTGTTCAGCATACCCAACGACACATATGACTACAGCTTCTTTCTTTACCAATGGGCTTTCGCCATAGCCGTCGCAGGTATTACCAGTGGCTCAATAGCAGAAAGAACTCAGTTCACTGCCTACCTAATCTTCTCCTTTTTCCTCACTGGGTTCGTTTACCCAATCGTTGCTCACTGGGTTTGGTCGTCTAGTGGTTGGCTCAGCGCCAGTTCCAGTGCGTTGCTATTTGGGTCCGGTGCCATCGACTTTGCTGGGAGCGGTGTCGTGCATTTAGTTGGTGGGATTGCTGGGCTTTGGGGCTCTTTGATTGAAGGTCCGAGAGTAGGCCGGTTCGATGCATTTGGCAGGCCCGTACAAATGCGAGGCCACAATGCAACTCTAGTTGTACTTGGGACATTTCTGCTGTGGTTTGGGTGGTTTGGGTTCAATCCCGGTTCTTTCGATAAGATTCTTGTGGCTTATCCTAATACAACGGACCAAGGTAATTGGACTGGAGTGGGCCGGACTGCAGTCACCACTACGTTAGCTGGGTCAACCGCCGGAATCATAACCCTTTTCGGCCGACGATTGTTAATCGGCCATTGGGATGCATTGGATGTTTGTAATGGGGTGCTTGGTGGGTTTGTTGCAATCACATCAGGCTGCTCAGTTGTTGAGCCATGGGCTGCTATCGTGTGTGGGTTCTTTGCTGCATGGGTCTTGATTGGGCTCAATATTTTGGCCCTAAAACTGAAGTTTGACGACCCGTTAGAGGCAACCCAGTTGCACGGTGGATGTGGTGCTTGGGGTTTGATATTTACCGGCTTGTTTGCTAAAGAAGAATTTGTAATCCAAGCCTACAATTCCGGTGAGTCGGGCGTGGAGAGGCCCTATGGCGTCTTGATGGGTGGAGGATGGGGCTTGCTTGGAGCCCAAGTGGTTGAGGTTTTGGTGATTGCGGCCTGGGTTAGTTTGACAATGGGGCCTCTTTTCTATGCCTTACACAAGCTCAGGGTTTTGAGAATCTCTATAGATGAGGAAGTTGCAGGCCTTGATATCTCTAGCCATGGAGGCTATGCCTATGCTCGCCAAGAAGAAAACCAACCTCGCTTTTACGCAGATTACGTACGTATCCAAAGTGATCAGTCGTGACCCAAATGAATACATGTGTCTATTCCATTCTCATATATGCTTGTGATTTGGCATATGGTCCATGAATTATTATTTATTTTTAATTTATTGTACAAAATCATCTCAGCAAATAAGGGATAGTTAAAATGTTCTCATGCTGCACGAGTTCAAATTCTATTGTTTAATCAGAAATTTGATTTGCAAGAGAAGTACATAGGAAAATCATACAATATTATGAAACTAGTAAATATAAGGTACATTTGATGTTGTGCTTACTATAGTATTGGAGAAATTGGAACTGAATTTAAGGATCAATATCTCCAATTTGTATTTTGGTCGGAAAACAAATACAACCCAGCTTTAAGCTTATCATATATACAGTTCACAAAGCCTATACATTGCATCCCACCTAAGATGAGGATCATATTGAACAAGCACAGGATCAGGAAGAACAAGGGGCAATTTATCGATGTACATGAACAGCCTCTTATTATTCTCTCTCAATATGGATGGTAAGTCAACAACATCACACTTATCTGTATAGATCCAAAGGTCACCGGACATTACTCTTTTGAGGCTGTCTCGACAAAAGGGGCATGACTGCGATCGTCCATGCCTAGAGAAAACAGTAAGGAAATGCAATATTAGAATTTAGATCCCAATTATTGTTAGGAAAGAGAGAAAACAAGTCATGAGCCTGATATAATACGTATTAATCAACAGAAATTTAATTACTGGGTAAGGATTTGCCAATTTCAAAGGATGTAACTTTCCATGTAAATCTCATCCATGAGACCAAAGAGATAGCCTACCAACTTAGTGGTGGAGAAATGGCCTTATCCAATGGGGGTAAGACCCCATGTTTGAGGACTCAGAAAATGGTCCTCCCAAGCCCAGTTTTTCAAGAAAGAAGAATGAAAGGCTACAAACTTCAATTGTCATATTTTTCTTTGCTGCTTATGTCATTTATATTTATAATACAGAATGAGCTCAGAGAAGGAAAGATGGCTTACCAATTCCTATAACAATTTAAACACAAAGAATGGCTGCAATTGGGCAATACGACCTTGCTGTTCACCTCCATGCAAATACTACACTCCTCCTCTCTTTCTATGTCAATTTCAGAGAGTTTCCCCCTTTCCAACTCATCATTTCTTCTGAATCTAAGAGTGCATGCCTCTCTCTGTTTCCGATCCTCTAAATCTGTGATGCCTCTTTGAAGTTGCAACAAAGAAGGAAATATCACCGCTGTTGACAGAAAGCCATCCTCATAAGGTCTTTCCGCCAGAGAGAATTATAAAGAGTGGTTTGGATTCAGAAATGAGTTGAGATGGTTTGTGAATAGTAGAATAAAAATTAAATTGTTTATTATATTTTGTGTGGGAATTTAAAAAAATTGTTTTGGGATTTGAAAAAGTTGAATTGTTTATTATATTTTGTGTAGGAATTTGAGAAAGTTGCAATGATGAGATGAGATGAGTTGAGGTAGGTTTTGAATTCAAATGAGGCCAGTCACAACAATGTTGAACATGTATATATGCACAAAATTTAAGTATTTTCACCTCCAAATTCTTTTTGATTAGTAAAAAACAACAGAGAGAGATTTGGAGAAGGTTAAACTCACCATAAAATTCTCTAATGCTTGCTTTCCTTTCATAAACAGACATAATGGTCTTGCCATCTGCATGGGTCTGCACCAATCCATCACATTGCCACAACCAACAAGGAATCATAGTCATATTATAGAATTACTACATCGTTGAAGGGAATGGGGCGCAAAGTAACACAGAGACAAATACAAGGACAGCTGACAAAGAACCAAAAAGGGGGAAGGAGAGAGAGTATGTACACATAACTATGAAAGCAGAAACTAACAGAAACGAGAAGGATAAACAGAGAAATATACCATATATATAAGAATTCTAAGTAAACCAAGTGCACCAGCAAGGTGACAATCAGTCCATTGAACAAGACAAAGAAAGAGGTGAGCCAGTGGACTATAGGACAGTCTCATCTGAACCAGTGCTCCATCATTCTCCCTTGGAAAATCTAAAGCCCTGGAATAACAAGAGGCAAAGAAGGCAGCACAGCGCACAATTAACAGATATCCAGCAACGATCATCTGAGATTATATAAACTCAAGTACGTGAACTGAACAAGTAGAACTTGTTAAAGACCATAATGCAGACTAAAAACAAGCTAACAATGCAGAAAGATTTTTTCAATCATCATGTAGCTACCACAAGCCTTACAATGCATTGATGATCTAGTATCTCAACATCATTGCCATCATACATGAGAGTTCCGATTCTTCAAATCATAAACCAGAAGGATTTTGATGCAAGCAGCAAAGTTCTAAAGCAGTCGATTGTCAGAAAAACAGATAGGCATTGAGTTGATGACTATTAACTAGAGTTGGCAACAAGGATCCTTTTGCACCACTTGGCCCTATATAGGCCGCTTCCCAATGTACCTCTCTAGTAACCATGTTTTCCTCCTAGGACTGTCGACATTCCGAATACAATTTTGGAATGTTTAAAAGACTATTTTTTTTTTTTTTTTTTTTTTTTTACATTTGGGGAGGGGGGATTTCGAAGCCAAGTCCTCCATTTTGGAGGCTGGAGGTTTATGCCAATCCTTTGGCATAGACTATTTGAATAGCACGGATATGTAATATTTGCAACTTACGGTTCAGCTTAACCACTACAAAATTTATATGGTAAATGACAAACCAACCTCAAAAAACACGTGTAACATAACTGTGCAGACAGAATATTATTCTGCATATACCATAAAGAATACTAAATACGACTCAACAAAGCTTCATAATAATCGAGTTTGCTGTCAATCGAACTGAATCATCCTTTATCCACTATGAAAAAATGAACTTGGTGAAATTTTTCATACTCGTTCCTTGTTATTTTGAAAAGTCAATAAGAACAAAAAAGTATAGATTCATGCCCTCGTGCTTTCAAAAAGTTACACCCAAAGCAATCAAGTTTTAGCTTCTTTATAAAAGTTCCATGTCACATTATACATAATTGAGCAAGATAATTGAGCACAATGAGCAGCCTAGTCTTGCAGTTTTCGAAGTCCAAAAAGTGAAGCTAAAAAGCAAAAAATAAAAAAAAAAAGTGAGAAAATTATCATCATCGATGGAAGTTTACTTTAATTGCGCGCGCCTATAGGCATTAGAGAGTGGGCCCACAAAGGTCCACCTGAAAGAATGGGTTCCTTGTGATTAGAACAAGTCAACAAACAGATGAGATTCTTTATCAGGTCCCATTTCTATCTCAAAACAAGAAAAATCTGCGCTTTGCTTTCGCATAACAAGAAGGCCAGAATCTGAATTTCCACTACTCGATCATTGCTATTTACTTTTGAAAATCGCACCATGTATACAAACAGCACAAGAGCAAAAGCAGCCCCTTTCAATTCACAGAGGTAACAAAAGAAAATAGCAGTTAATGGAAATCTTAAAATTCGTATCTCAAAGAGAAAGAGAGAGATTACAGAGTATTTGCATGCTGAATATCGGCTTCCAGCGCTTTCAGAGAATCCTTGAACGAAGACTTTCCCATGGCCGGGTATTTTCCCGGAAAATAAAGCCCATCCAAGAGAAAGAAAACCAGAGAAAACAAAACAGTGAACAAGGAGAAGAAAGAGAGAGAGAGAGAATGGAGTCGTCGTTGTTTCGTTGCCCCTCGTTGAAGCCGCCCCGTAATAAGACACTACCCTCCACTCCAGTGTCTCCACCCACTGCACTTCGTTCTAAGTTTCCGTCTCCTCCAGCACTCCTTATAGGCGAAAAAAAAAAAAAAAAAACCGCGCCGTAAAATGGCAACTATATCCTTCTCCAATCTCTTAAATTAATATTTTTTAAATATACAATCGTTACCTATAATTAAATAATTCAGATTTTTCTTTTCTTAATATATATTCGGAAAATCTTACCCATAAATGTGAATATCTCAAAATATCTCACGTCTCTCTTATTGTATTATCCAAATCATCTCAAATTAATAAATTATTATTCGGGAAAAAAAAAAATACTTAAAAAGTTGGTAATGTTCATTTTACTGTTGAATTTTCAAAATAACCAATGGCTTGCATTGGAAGCTGACTTCACGTTATTCTATCGAGTCTAGTTATTATGTAATAATTCGAAAAGAGTAGTACCATGTGTATAATTTTATGCACAATATTATACATATAGAGTAATAGTTTCATTTTATCTGTGTTTTATTTGTTAATTTAAATTTCAAATTTAAAATGTTAAAATTTTTATAATTTTTAATAGTTGACACACCAATACATATGACTATGCAAGTAAAATTATAACTTTAAATATCATTTTTCTTAAATAATTATATGCATACAATTATTTTTATAATTATACAACCTCATGGGAAAGAGTATTCTAATAACATAACTTATAAAAATAATATCGTTTTACATAAGTATCTTCAATTTAAAATCTAATTCTATAAAAAAAAAAAAATAGAATAATACCATCATGTCTTTTTCTATTATCCTTTTCATCTTTTATGATATGGTATTAAATGATTGAAAATTATTTGTTATATTTTATTTATAAACCTATCATTTAATAACACATTAATATATATTGAAAAGTTGATAATAAATAGATTTATCTTTTATAATACAAATTGTAAATTAAAAAAATCTATTCAACAGGCTTACACCATATACTTATTTTTATTCAATAGATGTGTGATGTAAGACTGAGTAGAACTCTTGCTCAATATTTTCGGTGTTTTAGCCTTTTAGGCAGGTTACTATGACCGTTGAAGCCAAAACGGAAAATGATTGGTGACTCCTAAATGTCCCTAATGTATTTTAATTTTTTTTTTTATTATTTTGTTAGTAATTAAGGAAGTAATTATTAATAAATTTAGATTTTTTTTAATAATTAAGAATATTTAAAATTCATTTAAAAGAAAATGAAAAAAAAAATGCAATTCCGCGATATTTGCGATGCACATATGAAAATCATCATTGTCCAGCCAAAACTGCTAGCGCGGCTCCCATGGTTTTGCTTGGCAAATGGGGCGGCGATTGGAAAGGTAACCTTATCCTTTTATCCGATGTATTCTTATAATAATGATATTTTATGATTAGTTTATTATTATTTTACTAACATGATAACATTTAATGAGATCAATTATTATTAAAAAAATTATATTCATTATTCTTATTATATAATTTTTTATTAAATATATAATATATAAATTATGAGTAAAATAATTCAATTAGTTTAGAAATAATAAAACTCACAAAAATTTTAAAAATTAAAAATAAGTATGGTGTGTGAGAATAATGAATGATAAAACTTGATTATATCAATTAATGTAACTTAAATTGAAATCCATTATTAAAAAAAACACTATTCGGTGTATAAAGAGATGAAAAATAAGGATGAAAATACCATACTATCTAAAATAATTAATTAATGTTCCTAGTGATTAGCCTAAGTAATCAGATTAGGTGTATATAATCAATTACTTCTCTCTAGTATTTTAAGTAAGGATAAGATCGAGGGAAAAAAAATCACCTTCTTTCTTGTTGTTATTGTGCTGTTGTTGTCCTTATCATATTCTTCTTCTAGTCACCAAAGATGCCTAATCCGTGTAAAGGGGATCAAATTAATTAGAGAATGTCAACACTAATGACTATGCATCAACCACCAATTATTCCGGCTAATCATTGTGAGGCATACCTTATGTAGTCTGAAAATACATCATTATTATTTATTATTTTATTATTATTTTTATTAACTTTTTATTATTATTTATTATTGTTTATTACTTTTTTATTATTATTCACAATATATTTTACCTTTTCATTATTATTAACAAAATATTTTAAAATACCTCATTATCCAAACGTAAGAATCGAAGAGGGTTGGATGCTTAATTCCACGGCCTCGGGCACTTAGGAATATCAAACTCTTGTTTTGTTATTATTATAATTCCACTTTTATATCGTCATATATAGTCGTCGTCATTATCGTCGTTGTTGTTATTATTATTATTATTATTATTATTATTATTATTATTATAATATTAGATTAATGTGTATATTAGTTATTGAAAAATGCTTGTTCCTTAATGGTCGAGACTTATCATTCGTCTTATTTCGATCTTTTGATCGAGTATTCTCGAACGTCGATCAATTTATTATGAACCATTTTGTCATCGTCTGAAAGTTGCTCACATTAATTAACATAAAAAATTGTTTTAACTTTTTTTAATTGTAATAGATTTTATTATAAAGTACTACACTCATATGTACTAGAAAAATGTTCGTATTTATCTGAGTTTGCCTTCTTATTTTAATCATTTATATATTTAATTTTTTTTATTTTATGATTAAGAAAGTAATTTTTAATATATTGATATATATTTTTTATTTTTTGAAAATATTTAAATATATTAAAAAATAATAAAATTATGCTAATAAGTACACTCAACAGTCAAAACTGGACATCACGCTTGCGAGACTCTAAATGCTATAACTCAAATTTTTTTTTTAAATAAAAAAAAAAGTTTTTATCAATGATTGTCTAGCCTTATTTGTTTTAAAAAAAATATTTTATCTCATCTCATCTCACTTCATCATTATAATTTTTTCAAATCTCTATACAAAATAAAATAAACAATTCAACTTTTTCAAATTTTAAAATAAAAATAATATTAAAAAATATATTATAACAATATTTTATTTAACTTTTTAACTTTAATCTCATCTTATTTCTGAAAACAAACTAGCTCTAAGATAATCAATAGATGCAAGGATGACTATTATTAGTTATATTAACAACATTTTTTATATATATTTTTAAATATTATTTAAAAAATTAAAAAATATAATATTATTAAAAAAACACTTTTTTAATTATTAAATAAAAAACTTAAAAAATAAAATAAAAAATAACTCAAACGAAAAGAATAAATAGTAAGAGCAGTATTTTTCTCTAAATTCAAAACCTCCTCGTTCTCAGCAACACTGTCCATCGTGAGTCAGGAGATGGATTAATCCCAAAGCAATTGTCGAGGCTTAGGACAAAACGGCCACATCAGACAACAATAACCCTATTTAATCTCTTAAATATTATATGTATGATAATGAATCAGATGCAGCTGTCATGATTGCAGGCTTCATTGTTACTCACTGCCTTCACAGTCGGTTCAACCACTTGTAGAAAATGACCATCCAACAAATGCGAGGAGCAGCCACCACAGGACTTGAGAAATTATGGAATACAATTAATATTCTTTATGTACTGTTGATAATTAATACCATTATAAATTACCCATTTTCTGGCCACGCAGAATAAAACCCTGGTTCAAAAAAAAAAAACAAAGAATAAAACCCCTGGATGGTATGGGAGAAGAGGTATATCATTCTCAGCATAACAATGTTTGTTTATGTTACTGTAAAATGTGGTTTTTTTTTTTTTTTTTATTATGTTGGGGGTGAAATTAATGCAAATGTTAAGATTGTTAGGTCTCATTTGGTTAAGCAGTTCAGATGAGATGAGATGAGATGAGATATTTTATTAAAAGTTGAATAAAATATTATTATAATATAAATTTTTAATATTATTTATGTTTTAAAATTTAAAAATGTTAAATTATTTATTATATTTTATGTGCGAGTTTTTGAAATTTGTAATGATTATATGAGATGAGATAGTTTGATTTTGTGTAATTAAACTAGACCTGACCCATGAAAAAAATTAAAATCCTTTATACATGGATGAAAAAAAAAAGAAAATGATCCTACAATTACAAGAACTTGATTTTATACGAGGATAGCATGAGATATAGAGTTAAGAGGAGAAGGAATATAAAGAATGGCAAGAGAATTGAAGTGGGCCACCAAATAGAGGATCGACTTAAAAGAAAGAAAAAAAATCTATTTATCATTCTAATGCATCATACATCACATATTATATTTTTTTATTTTATTAAATATGTGATATATAAATGATGAGTAGAATAATTCAATAATTTTAAGAAGCATAAAATAAAAATAAAATAAAATGAGTGTGGTGTGTTGTTCATAACTAAAGCCTATATCTACGAATTTTGAGTGTAAATCTACTAAAAGTAGAGTTGATGCAATCTCTCCCTCGTTAATTTCTCTATACAATCACTCTCATAGCCGTCTCTAAAAAAAATAGTCTAGAAGTTATTTGGTTCCCTTTATTTTCATTAAGATAGCTATGAATGAACAATTCAAGCATTACCCATCAAGCAACACCACAAAAAAGAAGAGAAGGACAGGCAACCATAGGCTCCCTAGATCAAGAAATGCATCAATTTAGACTATATAATGGAAGTCAGCGATATACACAACAGTACGTATATTAGCCTTTGAGGTGTCACTGCTCTTCAGTGGCCCAACTGCCATGCGCACAAGAAGTACCGACGGTTTGTTCACCACTGATTCGTGGTAGTGGATCAGGGTAGAGAAACTGATGTGACACCATATTCATGTACACAGATTTTCATATCAATTCATAGAGCACTTTAATTAAAGTAGGAGATAAATAGGGCAAAGTATTTTTACCTACCAATCCCATTGGTACTCAAGATAAAATAGCGTCACCACTCTCTCTCTCTCTCTCTCTCTCTCTCTCTCTCGTTTTGTTTTTGGGTTCTTCCTGAGGGCTCGAAAGTTTGCACCGAATATACAAAGAAATGCACAATTTCTTTTGGTGCAAACCATCGGTCCCTTTAGTCCTAGATAGTGAAAATATCTTATTTTATTTTATTTTATCGTTATAATTTTTTAAAATTTTTATATAAATATAATAAAAAATTTAATCTTTTTAAATTCTAAAACAGTAAGAATATTAAAAAATTATATTTTAATTATATTTTATTCAACTTTCAATTTTTATCTAAAATTATCTCATCTTATCTCATCTCACTATCTAAACCGTACTTAATATTTTCTTTATCTTTTTCTGATGGACAATACTAGGGGACCGCGAATGGTGTCTTTGTATTGTACCGATAAGTGTGAATCTATTTTTTGTTTTGTTTTATTTTTAACTATTTTTTTTATATATCTTTAAACATTTAAAAAAACACTGATTCACTAATAATTATTTCCTTAAATATTAAGTAAAAAAAATAAAAAATACAATCGGTGAGGATTGTTGATCATAATCCTTAGTTCAACAAGCATTTTTCCTTGTTGATAGTGTTTTTCACTAATGGTAAGACACAACGATAGTAATTTTCAAAGGACAACATGACATTTAGTTATGATTAATGTTACTATGTCTCCTAATTTATATAACTCACTTTATCTCTTGATGTGGCAGAACAATGAGTAGCTTATTAAAAAAATTAAAAAAGTAAACATAAAAGGGTAGAGTGAATCGAGAGTTTTAATCTTTCACTTTTTGTGTTTTTAGGTGCCGTTTTATTTTAAATATATTTTTTTAATTCTATAATAAGTCACGTGTGGTACCACATCAAAGGGTAAACGGAGTGATATAAATTAGGGATATAATAACATTACTTTTTAATCATATTGAGCAACATGTTTTGTTTTTATATTAAATAATTATTAATTTAAGAATTTAAATTTAAATAGTTTTAGACTACGTTTAAATGTTGAGATGAGTTGAATTGTGAATTGTAGTATTTTGTGAGTCCCGTTGAAATGAGTTTAACTTTTTTAGGTTGAGATGGTTTAATTTTTTAAGTTGAAATATATGAAATATGTTGAGATGAATTTAACTCTTTTTTTTATAGGAAGTTGATAAAGTATTGAGTCCCATCAATAATTTGTTTGAAATGAGTTGAGTTTAGTTCAATAAGTAAACACTACCTTAAAGGTCTTTTTATGAATATTAACGAATTTGAAATGTTGCACATAACATGACAAGTTCAACTTAAAACTTGACTAGGAAATCACTTCTACATAGAATGGTTAGAGTTCAGTTACATTTTTCGAAGAGAAATATTACTTATCATCCTCACACCATACATCATGATATGATTTGTCATTTTTATCGTTCTATTTAAACAAACATATTTATACATCAACACATGTGTGTTTAAATCGAAGAATAAGAATGTCAAATCACATATTAATGTGTGTTGTAGAAAATAATAAGTATAATTTTTCTTTTTTGAATTTGTCAAACCACAATTATAATATCATGGTAACTTACTAAGTATCACACATATTACTATGTATCATTGTGGCGATTATATGATACATTCAAATATCAACAACTTATACTTCTTCTTTTTAAAAAATAGGACGTATGATTGATGGGGTTAGAACCAACAACCAACAACCACACCCTTCCCTAGTTACTATAAAGGATAACATATTAGTTAAACGATAAATATTTTAGTTATAAAGAGATCACATAAAATTAACTTACAAATTGATGTGTCTCGATGTTGTACGTTAAATTATAAAATTACTTTTATTATAAAATAGATATAATGTATCATATAAAGATATATGTCAGTTTACATATTTACTTTTATGAAATCTTTTTGTGAATGTAACACTTATCTAGTTGAACTACAAGTTAACAGTTCAAGTACTTGCAAGTTAGCTTATAAACACAGTTTATTGTAGAATCACATTAATAATTGTAACAACATTTCAAAATACAAATATTTTTTTTTATACTAACTAACGCATCAAACAACATATCAATAGTGTGTTTGATAAGTCAATAATTACTAATAGTCGATAAAATTTTTAAAAAATGTTGGAGTATAGCTTTACACATTGAGAATATGGAATTAAAATCAAAATAAGAAAAAGTCAAAGAAGAGAAGAAGATATAGTTTCTGTTATTTATGTCAATTCAGTTATTGAAGTTGATGACTTAGTATAAATATGCTTGTACGTTTACGTATTATTCATTAAATATAATTCAGTCTATTACACAAACTCATTTCCTCTCCTCTGTTTGCTTCCTTTCTACTTTCATCAAGTTCCCAATTCATTTTGCATCGAGTTCTTGACATAGTATTAGATTGATGATTGCTTCCGCATCACAAAGTTATTTCATTCATTTGTTTCTTTGTTTTTTCTTGAACTTCTCCTCTGTACTACAATTCTCCATTTCAGAATTTGTAGTGATCCTCAATAAAAATTTCTTGTATTTTTCTCTATACATTCTTGGTATGAATTCTACCAATTTTAAGCCTGTAAATCCTTCAGATGATTCTTCAAGCCTGTATTATCTTCATCCTAGTGATAATTGTGATGCCCTCTTAGTTTCATAAATATTTACTAGAGACAACTATGTAGCTTGGAGTCGCTCAATCACAATAGCCTTGACTGTCAAGAACAAAGTTGCCTTCTTTGATGGTTCAATTTCTTCTCCTCCAACTAATCAACTTGTTTTGCTCATACAGCTTGGTTGCGTGCCAATAATCTGATACTTTCTTGGTTGATGAATTCTATCTCTAAAGAAATAAGAAACAATCTGTTATATGTTGCCTCGGTTTGTTGATCTCTGGAATGAATTAAAGACCAAATATCTAAGAAGTGATGAACCAAGAGTTTTTCATCTTGAAAAATCTCTAAGCTACATAAGTCAAAGGTCTTTATCTATAACTGAATATTTTAGTGCTTTTAAAACCCTTTGGGATTAATATGTTAGCTATAGGTCATTTCCAACATGAACATGTGGAAAGATGTCAATATGTACCTATGATCTTTTCAATTTCTTACTACTTCGACAACAATTTGATTATGTGTTGAAGTTTGTTGTTGGATTAAATGATTCTTATGCCTCTGTTAGGAGTCAACTACTCCTTATTGTTCCATTGCCTAGTATGGCTAAAGTCTTTTCATTGTTGCTTCAAGAAGAGAGTCAGAGACAACTTACCAATTCTGCATGTAATGAGACACATGCCTTAATGGCCAAGCAGTTTCCTCAGCCAACTACTCAATCCAAGTTCTTGAAAGAGAAACCAAAGAAGTCTTCCTTGTATTGTACTCACTGTGGATACAATGGACATACATTTGATAAATGTTTTTAGCTCTATGGGTATCCTCCTAGATGAACTGGACCAAAAGGAAAGTGAAACATTCCTTCTGCACATGCTGACATTTCAACTGGAGAGGTCTATATTCAAAATAGTAATGAGCAACAAAGATTTTCTTTAACTTCTGAAGAATTTAATAAACTTCTAGCACTTGCCAATTCCTCTCAACCCTCTCAGAATACCACCTCGACAGCAACAGTAAACCTTGTCACTTCTTTCCAATTCTCTGGTAAAGAACACCATTTTATTTATTGCAATTCTATCTCTTTTACTTTAAAATTCATTTTTTCTTGGATTGTTGATACTGGTGCAACAAATCATATGATATGTTTACTCCTCCTATACTCTTTTCCACCTAAACAAATAATTGTTTCTATTAATCTTCCTAATGGACATATTGTTCCAGTAACACATATTGGTACAATATGTCTTTCTAACACACTATTTTTACATAATGTTCTGTGTGTTCTCACATTTTCCTTCAACCTATTATCTATTTCCAAACTAACCAAAAAATCTAACTTTTGTCTATCTTTTTATGACTCTTATTGCCTTTTACGAGACCAATTAGTGAAGAAGATGATTGAGATTGCATTTGAGAAACAAGGGCTCTACCATTTGCCTCAAGTTTCTTCAAAACCTTATTCCTGCAATCAATACAAGTCTAATTCTACACTTTTTGCTTCAGCCATTACATAAAAATAGTTAGACCTTTGGCATTGTAGATTAGGTCATGTTTCTAGTTAGAGGTTATCCTCTCTCAATCAATTAGAATCTTCTATAACTCTTGATTGTAATAATATCTATGACATCTGTCCTTTAGCAAGGCAAAAAAAATTTTCATTTCCTGTATCTCAAAGTAATTCCAATAAAATGTTTGATTACACGATGCACTTAGGTATACATGCTTAAGGCAAAATCTGAAGCACCACTAACAAAAAAAATTTTGTAAAATGATAGTAACACAGTTTAGTATTTCAATCAAAACTATAAGATCAGACAATGGACTAGAATTTTTTCTTACTCAATTTTATAATGAAAATGATATTTTGCATCAAAGAAGTTGTGTAAAAACTCCACAACAAAATGAAGTTGTTGAAAGGAAACATCAGCACTTGTTAAGCACAGTTAGAGCCTTAATGTTCCAAGCAAATCATCTTCTAACCTTTTGGAATGACTGTGTGTTAGCTGCAGCACACATTATAAACAAAATCTCAACTCCTCTTCTTAAAAGCAAAACACCTTATGAAATGTTTTTTAATAAACCACCTAATCTCTCTCATCTTAAAGTCTTTGGTTATCTACATTTACAAATCATAGACAAAAATTTGATCTAAGAGCTACAAAATCAATATTTCTTGGTTACCCTTATGATGTTAAAGGTTACAAATTAATGGACCTTAACACCAACAAAATCTTCATCACTTGAAATGTTGTATTATATGAAAACTATTTTTTCCTTTGCAGCTTTTCCATCAAAACTTGAGACTCATTCTTTTCTGTTTCCTCTTTCAAAATTTCCTTATAATTATGAAGTTCATACAAGTTCTTCCCTTATTTCAGAACAGACTTCATCATCTCATTTGCCTAATGAAGAACATATTTTTTCCAATGAAATAGCTTCAAATACTGATAAGATTTCTCATCACAATACTATAAATACCTCAAATATAAAAAAAAATCTTCTAGAATTAGACAAACACCTATTTTTCTGCATGACTATTATTGTAGCAATGTTTCTTCAAATGCAAACCATGAATCTACTTCTACTGCTTGTTCTTTAACTAAAGGTAATCTATATCCTATTTCCTCTTTTCTTTCTGCAAATAGATTGCTAGCTTCACACAAAGCATTCATTGCCTCCATTTCAAATTCTACAGAACCTAAAACCTACAAACAAGTTGCTACACTACCTGAATGGAAAACTGTTATGAAAACTAAACTTGATGCTTTATAATTAAATAAGACTTGATGCTTTAAAATTAAATAAAACCTAGGAGCTTGTTACTCTTCCTAAAAACAAACAAACCATTAGTTGTAAATGGTTATTTCGAATCAAATATAAAGCTAATGAAACTATAGAGAGGCATAAAGCTAGATCAGTGGCAAAATGTTATACGCAGCAAGAGGGATTGGATTTCTTTGATACATTTTCTCTTGTGCCTAAGATTACATCTATTAGATTACTGCTTGTTATGGCTGCAATTAAAAACTGGCACATTCATCAACTAGATGTAAATAATGTATTTTTACATGGTGATTTGCATGAGGAGGTGTATATGGAGTTATCTCCTGGATTGATTGTAAAAGAGGGTAACAAAGTTTGTAGACTTCTTAAAAGTCTTTATGGGCTAAAACAGGCTTCTAGACAGTCATTTGCAAAGTTGTCGCTTTCATTAGTTATGGATTTGTTCAAGGAAACTCTGACTATTCATTGTTCATTAAGAAATCCACAACTTCCTTTATGGCACTACTAGTATATGTAGATGATGTATTATTAGAAATTCAATTGCTAAAAGATTTTATGTATGACAAGTTTACCATCAAAGATTTGGGGCTGCTCAAGTACTTTCTTGGTTTGGAAGTAATAAGGTCAAAAACTGGCATTTCACTCTGCTAAAGAAAGTATGCATTAGACATACTTCAAGACTCTGGTGTTATGAGTTCAAAACTTGCTGCTTTTCCAATGGAGTCTAATATTAAGCTAACTTGATCCTAATCCTTATGAGGATCCATCAGCTTACAAGAGACTTGTTGGAAGACTACTCTACTTGACAATCACAAGACCAGATTTAGCCTATTCTATTCAAGTGTTAAGTTAGTTTCTTGCTAAACCTGCAGTTAGAGTACTCGGATACTTGAAGGCTACACTAGGACAAGGTCTATTTTTTTTTTGCATCATTAGACTTACAGCTTAAAGCTTTCTTAGATAGTGATTGGGTAGGCTGCATTGATTCTCGAAGAAGCATTACAGGTTTTGCAATCCTTTTGGGCAAGTCACTAATTTCATGGAAATCTAAAAAGCAAGTTGCTATCAGTAGATCTTCTGCAGAAGCAGAATATTGTGCACTTGCAGCAACCACTTGTGAAATTCAATGGTTACTTCATGCTTTACAAGATCTGCACATCAACCATCATCAGCCAACATCACTCTACATTGGTAGCAAGTTAGGCTTATCTATTGCCACAAATCCAGTCCAACATGAGAGAACAAAACATATTCAAATTGATTGTCATCTTGTTTGAGAAAAGTTACAGGAGAATATTATCAAGCTTTTTTACATTCCATCAAGATTGCAATTGGCAGATATATTCATAAAGCCTCTCGGTTCCTTACTCTTTCATCATACACTTCGCAAGATGAATATTCTTAATATACATGTTTATCTTGAGGGGGGGGTGTTGGAGTATAGCTTCACACATTGAGAATATGGAATTAAAGTCAACAGAAGAAAAGGTCAAAGAAGAGAAGAAGAGAGAGTTTCTGTTATTTCTGTTAATTCAGTTATTGAAGTTGATGACTTAGTATAAATACACTTGTACATTTACGTATTATTCATTCAATACAATTCAATCTATTACACAGACTCATTTCCTCTCCTTTATTTCCTTCCTTTTCTGCTTTCATCAAGTTCTCAATTCATTCTACATCGAATTCTTGACAAAAAGTAATATTTACTATGCAGTTATGTACTAATTATATATGATTGTGTCCCTGACATTTTTGTTAAATTAGGCTTAGATTGCATTGAAAAATATTGACAATCCATTTCATCTCATCATTACAATTTTCATAAATTCTCACATAAAATATAATAAATAATTCAATTTTTTCAAATTTCAAAACGATAATAATATTAAAAAATAATATTTTAATAATATTATATTTAACTTTTAATTTTCATCTTAACTCACTAGCCAAACCTAACATTATTGTATCTTGATTATTGCCTTGAGGCTTACTAACATGAGTTTGGAAGAGTTTTATGTTTCTCTTCTTTTGAAAATTGGAAAGATGAGTGGTTAAAAGGGAAATGATATTTGTATTTATAATTTTTACTTACATAAAAATATGTGTCGACGTGTATTAAAAATTATGAAATTATGAAATTTGAAATTTTAATTTAAAAAGAAAATAGATAAAATTGATATTGTATGTAAAATTGTAATTACATATAACACTACTCTATATAGGTTGTCTTAAATTTATTGCTCAAATGGCCTTCTTGAGGTGGCCACGTGGTTTATTAAAATAAAAAATAAAACAAAAGGGTGTTTGAAAATAAAAAAGAGGAAGATTGAAATTCTAGATTCCCTCTATCCTTTTTATGTTTGTGTTTTTAACTTTTTTAATAAATCACATGGTACCACATGGTGGTGCCCGTCAAGAGAGCCATCTGAGCAGTAAGTTTCAGATGACCAAATAGTATTATTCAAAATAAAAAGATAAATATGAATTTCCCTAACCTTTTTCCCTCCTAAAATGGTGGTCGAAATGTGGAGGCTTCTGTTCAAGCGTGGAGATTTTTCTTTATCTAAGTTTTTAAAATGAGTTATTATATTCTCAAGTTAGTGTGTAAAATACATCATCTACATAATTTAAATGGTAAAATTTGATTTGTAAGATTTAAATTTTAAAATTTATCTTTCAAATCAAATTATGTCAAATAATCACTTAATTAAATGTGTCATGCACATCAGTTTGAAAATATAATTTTTGTTTTAAAATAGTCTAAGATTCACTCATATTTTAAATCAGTGTAAATATTCTTGACATATATCTATGAGTTATTATATTCTCAAGCCAGTGTGTAAAGTATGTAAACCATATTACTTAAATGTTAATATTTAATTTGTAAGATTCATATTTTAAAATTTATTTTTTAAATTAAATTATGTCATATAATAATTTTCTTAATTCTGCTCGCATACTTGGGAATATATTTTTTCTATATTATATAATCTATCTACTTTAGGGCCTCTCATGAGGCAAGAAAAGAGCTGATGAATATTGTAGGGGCCCAAAAAAGTAACGAAGTCCTAAGGAAAAAAAAATAGATACAATGTAACGGGAAGTTGGAAACAGGTGCTAAAAACTCGAGACGACATCGTTCCCCAATTGCGCAGAGCCCAAACGGCATAGAATTAGCCACGTCGTCTCCCGCCACCACCAAAAACCAAATACCGGGCATAGCCCTAGAATGAAAATATTATTCCAAGAGTATCCGTATTCCTTTATGGTCTCTGTCTAGCTTGAATTGTGTTCATTTCCCGAAGGCGGAAAGGTCAATCGCCTACTTCATATTCCAGGGGCATTTCAGTAGTTTAATACTCAATGCCCTTCGGGCGGAATGGTCGGTTTACTATTTCCTCGTCGCTACCAATTTCAGTTCTGGGTCTCTTCGTTTCCATTTTTGATTCCTGATTCCTCGTATCAACATCATCGTTGGGTCCTTGTTGGTTTCCAAAGATGGCCCCACAAACCAGAAGAACGTCTTTTCCGAAAGTTGTCATAGAGAGAGACTCCGACTCTGAACCCAGCTCGTCAGAAGAAGAAGAAGGAGAAGAAGATGAAGACAACAGAGAAGAAGAAGAAGCGGAAAGAGGGGAAAATGAAGAAGGGGAAGAGGAGGAAGCTGTGGAGAACAAAAACGGAGGGAGAAAGGCAGAAGGTTTGGATGCGAAGAAGAAAGGCAAAGCGCCCATTACTCTTAGTCTTAAGAAAGTTTGCAAAGTAAAGGCTTACCCAACAAGGTGCTCTAATAGCGTTTTGATACCCCATTTCGTTCATTGTTTTGATTTATTCTTTTTATTGGTGGTGTTTCAGGTTTGCAAAAAGGCGGGTCATGAAGCGGGATTCAAGGGGGCTACTTACATAGACTGCCCTATGAAACCTTGCTTTCTCTGCAAAATGCCCGGTATGTTTTAAGTTTATTCTTTTTTTAAAAATTCTTATTTCTGCTAATAAAACCGCAATTAGGATTTCTTTTTTTCCTGTTCACTTCATTTGTTAAGTTCTTGTTATCACCCTCTAGCATTATAATTTTATGACTTTATATTGCACACATTGTTAGCAAAATTGTAATTGGTCTTATTATGATGTTGGTTTTGTGTTTGGCATGTGGGTTTTGTGAATTGAAGGCCACACTACAATGACATGCCCGCATCGGGTGGCTACTGAGCATGGGGTCATCCCTGCACCCCGCAGAACTACCCGTAACCCATTGGAATATGTCTTTGAGCGCCAGCTCAGACCAGACATTCTTCCAGTAAGCCTTCACTCGACTATCTGCTTGTTTTTCATGAGCATGCCATGTAGTATCCAAGTCTTTTTTACATATTAAATTCTCTTTTAAGCAGCATGAGATTTCATTTAGTTCTGAGAGTTTGTTTACTGCATGATAGGGAAGCTTGATGTGTTAGAACCGCTCTGTATTTACTTATTGCTATACTTTAGCTACTGAGTTTGGTCAATTACGTGGCTATGATGTTTAGCATGGGTGATGCGGCGAGGACGATCAATTTAGTGTGAGATATGTTTGTATATCTGCTTTCATTGCTGGTGAAGTCCATAAGGCTGGCAGTTTAGAGATTGCTTTCATTTTTTCTTAGGAAGGAGAGGGAAGGTACTGAATTTTTTGAATTAGCTTTGCTAAATCTGTATTTGAAGCAATAAGGGCATGACTCTAAAACTTCAGAGTCCAAATGAGAAAACTTGGCTGCGTCACTGTGGGCTTATTCTGCCTTTCTTCTCTGAGTCCTTTTTTTATAAATGCAAAACAGTACTCCTTCAACGAATCAACAGGTTGGAACTTCCAAATCTTTAGCATAGATTTAAGATGGAGTACAAATCATGAAATAGTGGTTGTAACTCCATCGTAACAAAATGTTCTCAGTCATAATTATATGCTTGAAACAGCTTTTACAATTCAACTATTTGGTTCATTTTCTTTCTTGTCATTCGAGCATATATGTTTGAGATATCAGTACATTTCATACTTTAAACCGAGTGATCTAGTGTTGCATTTTGTTTCAAACTTGACTTGTTTCTTGATTTACTGGTCTTCATGGAGCTTTATTGTTGAAAAGTTATCTGTTAGGGGTAATATGCAGTGTTCACCATAATGAATTTGTTGCATCTTTTATCGTCTGTTCAATAGATCAAACCGACATTCGTAATCCCAGATCAGGTGAATTGTGCGGTTATAAGATATCATAGTAGACGGGTAACATGCTTGGAGTTTCATCCTACCAACAATAACATCCTTTTATCTGGAGATAAGGTCAGTCTCACCTCCGTTTATGCCATTATTGGTTTAAGTTTTATCTCCTGTATTTTTTTTATGATAATTGACACCCAGTCCTTTTTCCCTGTATGATGTTAAAGAAAGGACAAGTTGGAGTCTGGGATTTTGCTAAAGTGCATGAAAAGATGGTTTATGGAAATGTACACTCTTGTATCGTGAATAACATGAGGTTAGTTATCTCTACGAAGCCACTTATAAAAAAAAAAGTTATCTCTACGAAGCCTAGCTCATATATATGCGTGGGTGTTAGTTAACTCTATGAAGCCATAACCGATGTGCATGTGTTTATATAAATTCAAAGTCAGAAGGCTGAATAGTATCTAAACACTTACAGATTCAACCCTACAAAGGATGATTCAGTATATGCTGCGTCCTCAGATGGAACCATTAGTTGCATTGACATGGAGACTGGAATTTCATTATCACTGATGAACCTTAATCCTGATGGGTGGCAGGTGATATTTCCCTCCATTTTCTTTCTGGTGTTTATAGAAGTGACTTTTCATGTTACCTTGCAAATTTTGAGTGTGTAAAGTTGTTTCTAATTCTATAACTAAGCTATTGGACTGACCACTAAAGGCTGTATTTCTGATTTTCCAAAGTCTATGCTAAATGTTTATTCTTGAGAATGACAATCTGTGCCACAAATTTTTGTAGAGTTCCGTTAATGAGTTTTAGAGTGCAAAGCAGTCTCTTTCTCCCTTGTGCAGAGTAACATTTTACTTTATGGTATATATGTTTTAAATTAATAGTATGTGTACCAAGGCTTTTGGATCGATATATCATTAGCCAAAGTAGGCACTGGCAAATCGGGCAAGATGCCCTGACTCGGTAGTGTTGATTTGTTTAGTTTTGAATATATGGAACTGCCTACCAATAGAAATCTGTGGATTTGATTTAAATGTTGATTCGGTTTCTGAAATCATTTCAAGTTTAAAGGATACTATTTTACATGAAGATCATTTCTGCTTATTTTTCAACAGTGAATAGGGATAATGATTGGAAAAGGCGAGGTGAGCAGGGGGATTCCCTGCCCCTCCTGCCTTTTGTGGGATTTTAGATTTTCTTTGGGAGAAGGGGTATGATTAAAAGAGAATGAAAGAGAGTGCTTTTGGACTTGTATGGTGAATTAACTCTTGTATTACGTCATTAGGAGTTGGTTATATATGGTTTATCTGTAGGGTCCAAGCAGTTGGAGGATGCTCTATGGCATGGATGTCAACTCAGAGAAAGGCCTTGTGCTTGTTGCTGATAACTTTGGTTTTCTTTACTTGTAAGTATTTTCCTTACTTGGCTTCTTTTGTTGCAAATAAATAATTGTAAGGTTAGAAAGATGAAATACAAGCATTTGATGGAAAGTGCACCCAACTAGAAAGACGATTTAGTCATACAGTTGGCAATATGTTTTAACATTTTTTGCTGTGTTTGTTAAACTTGTGTTAGAAGTCTCCCTTCCACTTTGCCTACTATTGGAATAGTTACGTTATGGTATGATATATATTTGTACTATTTTATAATAGTAGGTTGCTACTTCATCACATTTTGATGAATGTTTACTCAATTTGTCATATGCTAGCTAATTGGTGGGATCAAACTGACACTGCATGGTGGTACTAATTATGTAATATTGTTTCTATTTGGTTGATGCCAGTAATGATAATCTGGCTCTTTGTTTTTTAAATTACATGACATGGTTAGAATATTTAATTAATGTTACTTTTTGTTGCCTAGAAATCTGCTAAGGGCTTGTATGTCAGAGTACTATGCTATAATCTTTGAACTAATTGAAGTGATATTGAGGTGAAAATTTGTACTTATGACATGTATGCTTCTGATCATATTGTTGAAAATCGTCTGAGTAGACTGGGAAAGGTGAAAAAAGGAAAAAAGAAGGGGAGGGGGAGGGGAGGGGGAGGACGAAAGGAGGGAGGGCAGGAGCAAAGTGCTTGGAATGCTGTGAATGTGAAATAGTCTTCTCTATTCTACTTTTTACCAGTAATATATTTCTATGAGCAGCAGACATACTTACAGTCAGGTTTGACTTTCTCTTATGGCATACTTAAGAGTGGATACTCGCTCTAACAACAAAATTGGGGAAGCAGTTTTGATCCATAAGAAAGGAAGCAAAGTTGTTGGACTCCACTGCAATCCTGTTCAGCCAGACCTCCTTTTGAGCTGTGGAAATGATCATTTTGTAAGCTTTTAAATGTAATTAGATTTTATTATGAGAAATAATGATTTATTTTTTGGTTCTTTTAATTATTTTCAAATATCATTTTGGTGAAAGTTCAGTTATTCTGTTAACACGTCTCAATTCTTCTGCAAATTGTAAATATGTGGTCCTATATGAATTTACTCTGAAATATTTTTCTGGTTGCAGTATCCTTATATATGGTTTCTGCTCTGCAGGCTCGTATATGGGATATGCGTCGAATGGAAGCTGGATCTTCCCTCTATGCTCTTGCACACAAGCGAGTTGTTAACTCAGCATATTTTTCTCCATTGTCGGGCAGCAAAATCCTAACTACATCGCAAGACAATCGCCTTCGTATATGGGATTCTATATTTGGTGATTTGGACTCTCCAAGCCGAGAAATTGTGCACAGTCATGATTTTAATCGACATTTGACTCCTTTTAGAGCTGAATGGGATCCAAAGGTGATATGTTAGTTTATGTTTATAATATTCTTATTACACTTTGAATCTTTCTTTTCCTCTGGAAATTCCAATACTTTTTTGCTGCAGGATCCATCAGAATCCCTGGCAGTTATTGGTCGTTACATCAGTGAAAATTATAATGGAGCTGCCTTACATCCTATTGATTTCATAGACATCAGCACAGGACAGCTAGTTGCTGAGGTCATGGATCCAAACATCACAACAATTAGTCCGGTGAACAAGCTACATCCACGTGATGATGTTTTGGCGACTGGTAGTTCGAGGTTTGAACTTAACTTATCAACTTATAATCTTATGTGTTGAAACTTTGTTTATGTTGCTCCATTATGTATTTTATAGGTAGATATTTATAACATTCAGTAACAGAGGAAGGATTTATGCTGCTGCTTCTTCTTTTCAAATAAGTAAATCTTGTGATATATTGCTTTAGTTTGTGTTTGCTGCCTTTTGTGGTTAACCACACTACTTTTTAGATCGCTCTTCATATGGAGGCCTAAGGAAAAGTCCGAGCCTGTGGAACAGAAGGATGAACGGAGGATAATTGTTTGTGGAAGAGCTGAGAAGAAGCGGAGTCGAAAGTTTGGGGATGAAAGTGATGATGATTCTGATGATGACAAATTCACCTCCAAGAGCACGAAGCTGAAGTCCAATAAACCTGAAAGGAATTTAACCCGCTGTTCTAATAAGGTCAAACGGTAAATATAATGCAAAATGTGAACTTTCATTTCCGTTTTTGGTTTTGGTGCTGAGAGTGGATTTTGAAGCATTCATCTTTATCTTCCATCTCGGGAGAACTTTCCGAGCTGTTCTTGAAGCTTTCTATAGGCCATCTCTGTACAGAGAGCTATTTTGCCACCTTTTGCTTAGCCTTTCAGGCAAAAGCCTTTTTGATTTCTTACCCGGCGCGGTCTTCAGCATCTTACTTTATTTTGCTTTAGATTATGCAATTCCTTTTGCTTCAGTGTAAAATACCAACTGGGGTGCATCCATGCATGCAGCCTCTTGGGTATGTTGTTTCAGCATGTGGGATTGTGCATCACTTTTAATATTTTACGTAGAAATGTATTTATTTATTTATTTATGTGAGTTTTGTGTGTGCATGGTAGTCTACCCATACTTCTGCAGGATTTCCTTGAATCGACATCTGCATCTAGGGGTGAAATCAGTTCAGTTTGATTTGGTTTTTGATATATTTGAAACCAATTAAATCAGATTAAGTCGGTTTTGGAATTTTGAGAATCGATACAGACTAATTCATCCAGGAAATCAGAACTTTTGATTTTTTTGATTTCCGTCCGGTTCGGTTTTACATGTGTGATTCAGTTTTGAGTTTTTTTGTTGGGTGGTTGGTTTTTCTGATACAAGTGAAAATTTCTTTTACCCCAAATATGATAGTCCAAAACTTTGTTTTAAAAAACGCCTTGTATATAACCACAAAAAATGTGTAAAAATGTACTTATAAAAAATGTATTTATCCTTGATATAGTATATTAAAAGTGTTCTTTTATACTTATACCAAGCATGTAACTTAATATTAAGGATAAATAATAACATACTAATAACTTAATATTAATATTCAAGTTTAAGAGTAAATTTATATCAAAGGAAGCATAAATAATAAGATTAAAGTGACATGTTATATTAGTTTTATAATATGTATAACATATAATATATAATATAAAAAAATAAAATACATATAATTTTTTCGGGATTCAGTCCAATTTATCGAACGGAATTGCAATCGATTTCAATTCTTAGGAATAAAAAACAACCGAACCAGTTCGATGGGTTTTCCAGTTTTTTCTTACATCATCAAAGCAAGCTAAACAAACAAGGAAATGAAAAGAACTAAACGTGTGGACTGATGACATACCTATCAAGCCAATCTGCATATGTAAGAATTAAACCCACTTTTGTCATGTCATAGTGTCAAGGACACAGGTGACTCAGCCATTCAACCTGTGATACAAAAGGAGTGCAGCAGTAGCAGTACATTTGGCAAGTTAACTTTCAGCTCAGAAATCTCCAAAATAGCATAGCAGCGTCATGAGGAATGTTCCAGTATAAAAAATCAAAATCTGCTAGGGCAGGTGGCAATAGATCCATAAATTATGGATGAAGGTTGTTATATTTTCTTCTATATAAGATTGTAAAGTCTCGGCAGAATATGTATGCAAGAATTACAATGAATCAGAACAGAGGTTTTCTTTATCGCTTTCTGTCAAACACCTTGCATGCATGAGTTGAAATTTCAACATGATATCAAGAGCCATTTAACAGACACACATCTTTTTTTTTTTTTTTACACAGCCGAATGGCATCTATCACCACCCATACCATTCTCAATTCCGCAAGTCATTTCATCACCATTTAGCTTACTATAGAAAATTATCTTTTATGAAAAGCACAAATGGTGCCATTTCTAAAGGGACATCAGTTGTTTCATCTAGGGCTGAGCACTGACCAAGTCGGAGTCCGTATGTCCATCCTCCGACTCCAACTCCGACATGTTTGTACTTTTTTTGAGCTATTTTCAACTTCATATTTGGCACACTTTTAAAAAAAAAAATTACGAGAGCTTATAAATTTAATTTTTTTCAAAAGTTACAATCTAAACTAAATAATTCACTTTTGCTTCAATTTTACTAAAAACATAAGAAAAGATAATACTAAAGAAAAATAAGTAACATACTAACATGCTTAAAAAAAAAAAAAAATTGAAAAGGACTAATCACTACAATAAACATTCACTCCTATCCTCCATCATCCACATTCTATATTGACTAAAATTTAAATATAATTATTATACTAGTATTATTATACATTGCCACAGTGGTATTAAATGTAGACTAAGTCTATAATGTTATTATTGTTAGTATTTATACTTGTACTATAGGATTGATTATTGGCAATTACATATTATTGACTAAAATTTAAATATAATTATTATACTAGTATTATTATACATTGCCACAGTGGTATTAAATGTAGACTAAGTCTATAATGTTATTATTGTTAGTATTTATACTTGTACTATAGGATTGATTATTGGCAATTACATATTATTATACTATAGTATTACATGTTATTAACAATTACATTACTATAGTGATTAATTACATGTTATCGTCTATAGACTTGTACTATAGTTTTTATAAATAGTGTTTAATTACATGTTATTAACTCATTATACTTTTACTATAACTAGTGTCTAATTTATTCCTATTAATAGCTAAAGTATAATTTGTATTATATATTAGTATAATAGTATTAAATGTTTATACGTTAGTAGTTAGTTACATATTGTTCTACTAAAGTATTACATATTGTTCTACTAAAGTATTACATATTATTATATTAGTTTCTAACTTAATTATATACTAGACTTAATATTTAATTTATTATACTAGTCACTAGTGATTATATATTATATATTGGAACATTGGTTATTATACATTACTATTATCATATTATATGTTTTTATACTTTAGTTATTATACATTACTATTACATGTTATTATACTTTAGTTATTATAAATTAGTATTATATGTTATTATAAAGTTATATATTAGTCATTAGTGTTTATTCATTTGCATTACATTTTAGTGTTTATACATTAGTATTACATGTTATTATATTTATATATTAGTAATTTATTGTAACATGGTAGTAATATTGTAATAGTATGATGTTTATATATAAACAATTATTAGTTAATTTAGTCTACATATATTATAGTATAAATATATTATTTAATAATAATGAACTCATGCTAGTATAATATGTTGTTTAACTAATTATATAAAATATAATTATGTACAATTTTTATGATTAATATATAGAAAAACACATATATATTTATAAAATATATATAATATCGGTGTTAAAGGGTAAAGTTGGAGTCGGAGTCAGCGTATCAGAGTAGGATTAGAGCAAAGTCGGATCGGAGCGGAGTCAGAGTCAGTTTAACTCCACCTCTGACTCCGACTTCCTAGGAGAAAAAAACTCCGACTCTGACTTTGACTTGTTGGAGTTGGAGCAGAGCGGAATCGGATTTTCAAATTTTTGCTCAGTCCTAGGTCACTTTCATCATGTGGATGGTTCATCTACCATGCCTACCCCTATGATTGACGACACTACTAACCCAGAATATACCAAGTGGCTCTTACTTGATCAGCTTATTCTATCTGCCATTAACTCTTCCTTATCTGAACAGGTCCTTGCCTAGGTCCTAGAATGTTCCACATCGCATGAAGTTTGGTCCTCTTTACAAAACTTGTTTGTTGCACAATCGTCTGCTCATGCAATGCAGACCTAGTATCTATTAGCTACTCTAAAAAAGGGGTCATAATCAATTACTGATTATTTCCACAAGGCAAAAACCTTGGCTTCCTCATTGGGTGCTGCTGGGCAATCCTTATCCTCTTTTGAATTTTCTGTTTACCTTTTAGCTGGCCTCGGTATTGACTATGACTCATTGGTAACCTCCCTTACTACCAGAGCTGATCCCCTCTACCCCCATCAGATATACAATTACTTACTAAATCATGAGTTTTGCCTAGCTCATCAAGCCCATACACTGCTTAGTGGCAATCCCATAGTTGCGCATCTCACCTCTACAAGACCACCTTTTGTGTTTTCTTCTTCTCACAGAGGTAGGGTTGCTAGACACTTTCGGGGTAGGCGTGGGGGTGGTCTTCATAACCCCACTTCCTTTTCTAGTTGAATAGATTCCGTCCCCTTTGTCAAGTCTCCACAAACCAGGCCATAAGGCCCTTGCCTGCTACCATCGTTTTAATCACAGTTATCAAGCCTCTCCTCCATCATCCTTTTCAACTATCATCCCACCACCATCACCTCACCTCAATTCCTGGTTCCCTGATATAGCTGGGATCAGTCACTTTATTGCTGATCTTAATAATCTTAATCTAGATTCTATCACTTATTAGGGCACAGACCAAGTAAATATTGAAGATGGCTCTTCCATGCTGATTCAACACACGGGTTTTGCATAGCTTCATACTCTATTTGGCAATTTTTTACTTTCTCAACTTCTTCATGTTCCCTCTATTACCAAAAACATGTTATCTATCTGCCAGTTTTGTCAAGATAATTATGTGTTTTTGAATTTTACTCTACATTTTTTTTTTTGTGAAGGATTCACACACTCTAGAGGTTCTACTTCGGGACACCGTTAGAGACGAGTTGTATGTCATACCTGCAGCTGCCACGACCTCATTTTCTTCCTTGGTCTCACCTCAAGCTTCTATTGGTGAACGCACATCCCCTAATTATTGGCATCTACGGCTTGGTCACCCTTCACCTAGGACCACAACCTTCATCATACGACATTTTCATCTTCCTATTACTTCAAACATACCTATCCAACCATGTTCAGCTTGTTCAAAGTAAAAACTCATTCTCTCCCACATCCCCTCTCCCCCTCTCGGTCCAATCATGCTTTTGAATTACTATTTCTAGATTTTTGGGGTCCGATCCCGATATTATCTTCCACTAGTTGTCAGTATTATCTTTTCATCGTAGATGATCATACTTAATACATATGGTTGTTCCCAATTCAATGCAAGTCCGATGTTGCATTTTTTTTATTGCTTTTTTATGCTATTTGCACACCTATTTTTCCACTAAAGTGAAGGCTGTCCAATCTGATTGGGGAGGAGAATTTTGTCCCCTTAAAAAAATTCTTCAATCTTATAGTATAATCTATCGCATTACATGTCCATACTCCCATGCTCAAAATGGGTTGATAGAACAACGTCATAGGCACATCGTTGAGACTGGATTGTCACTCTTAGCTTATCAAGCTTTCATGCCCTTTAAATATTGGTTTGAGGTATTCCAAACTGCGATTTTTTTAATTAATAGAATGCCCACATCCGTCTTACAAAATAAATCACCCTTTCAAGTGCGCTTTAAACTTTCTCTGGATTACAAATTTCTTTGAGTTTTTTGGTTGACTTGTTGGCCTAATTTACGTCCATATTTAATAAGCATAAAATGGACCTACGTTCCAAACTTTGTGTCTTCATGGGTTATAGTCCCAACCATAAGGGCTATTGTTGTTTTCACATACCATCGGGCCGGACTTACATCTCTAGAGATGTTCTTTTTAATGAAGCTCAATTCCCTTTTCAGCCTCAGCCCACCCAAGTCGCACCAGCTCCAACTCAGCCCTTTCAACTCTCTGGTGCACTCTTTGCTGGGCCTCATTCTCTCATTAATCCCACCTCACCTTCTATTACCGAGACCCAATTACCAACCTCTGGCCCACACACTTCTAACCCACACCCTTTAACACATTCGATCCAACACTTTTCATCTCAATCTCTCGAGTCATCTTCTCCAGAGTCTTCGTCTTCCTCAGCTTGCCCTTCATCGATTCTTCCAGTGTAGCACCATCACAACTCGTTCATCCCATGGTCACTCAGTCTTAGGTAAACACTCACAAACCCCTTACTCGTACGGATGGTACTATACCTTGGCCTACAACGAAACCCTTACTGTCACTCATTGAATTGGCACCCATCACCAAACTGGAAAAACTCACTTCTTACACGGAGGCCGGTAAATTTTATGAATGGCGTGAAGCCATGAAATCTGAATTTCATGTACTTTTACACAGTCACACTTGGGACCTGGTACCATCATTGGCTTCCTTTAATGTTTTGGATCCTAAATGGGTACTCAAAACTAAAAAGAAGGCTGGTGGCACTCTGGAAAGATGCAAGGCTCGCCTTATAGTCAAAGGTTTTCAAGGATAGACTACACTGAGACTTTCTCTCTAGTAGTCAAATACAACCATTAGTATCATCCTTTCACTTGATGTTACTTCCAATTGGCCATTGTAACAATTAGACATACAAAATGTTTTTCTACATGGTGATTTGGAGGAGGTAGTGTACATGCAACAACCTCTCGGCTTTGTACATCCTGATTATCCATTGTATGTGTGTAAGTTGAAAAAGACAATTTATGGTCTAAAACAGACTTCTCGAGCTTGGTTCTCTAAACTCAGCACCAAACCTCTTTCACTTGGTTTCCAAGAATCAAAATTAGACACATCTCTTTTTATTTATCACAATACATCTCATGTGCTTTTTGTTCTCATATATGTGGATGGCATCATTGTTACTGGTTTGAATTCCTTGTTAATCTCTGATTTTATTTATGCTCTTAGTACTTCATTCCTGTTAAACATCTTGGCCAGTTGCATTATTTCTTAGGGATTAAGATTTTCAAAAATAATGAAGGTTTATTCTTGATTCAATAAAAATATGTTTCTGATCTTCTTCATAGAACCAACATGCACAATACAAAATCCCTTTCTACTCCCATGTTAGTTTTCACTAAGCTCACAACCCTTGATGGGTCAACTTTTGAATATCAACACTTATATCGTAATGTTGTTGGCAATATCCAATACTAAGCTTTTACTTGTCTGGACATTTTTTGCTATCAATAAAATCTGTCAATACATGCATAATTCCAAATTCTTCATTGGCAGTCAGTCAAAAGAATTCTTTGATATTTAAGACTTCTCATTTTGGACTCTATTTTTCAAAGTCATCCACATTAACTCTCTCGGCCTTCTCCGATGCTGATTGGGCTAGTTGCCCTGATGATAGAAGTTCGCAGGTGGTTTTTGTGTCTTTGACTCTTTTTTGGTTCACATCTGATTTCTTGGGGTTCCAAAAAGCAGTGTACAATTGCTCGATCATTCACTGAGACTGAATATAAGACAGTTGCTAATACCACCTGTGAAGTATTATGGATTCAATCTCTTTTAGGTGAACTGGGTATCTACTTAACTAATCCACCAACTTTGTGGTGTGATAATTTGGGAGCCATATATTTATCCGTAAATCTAATTTTACATTCTTGCACCAAATATGTAGAAGTAGATTATCATTTTGTAAGGGATAAAGTGGCAGCAAAGACATTTAATGTTTCATTTGTATCAAGCAAAGATCAACTTGCTCATATTCTCACAAAGCCACTCTCAACTGCTTGCTTTGAGTTCTTACGATCAAGCCTCATCATTTGCAAGGTGCCGTTTGCGTCGCGGGGGACTGTGAAGGACACAGGTGACTCAGCTATTCAACCTGTGATACAAAAGGAGGAGCGCAGCAGTAGCACACTTGGCAAGTTAACTTTCAGCTCAGAAATCTCCAAAATAGCATAGCAGCGTCATGAGGAATGTTCCAGTATAAAAAATCAAAATCTGGTAGGGCAGGGGGCAATAGATCCGTGAATTATGGATGAAAGTTGTTATGTTTTCTTCTATATAAGATTGTAAAGTCTCGACAGAATATGTATACAAGAATTACAATGAATAGATATTTTCTTTATCGCTTTCTGTCAAACACATTGCATGCATGAGTTGAAATTTCAACAGATAGCTATGACAAGTGACTTCGTGTAAATGCGTCGTGTCTTAATTAATACGTTTCCATACGCCTGTTTGTTTCCATCTAAGCAATTTACTCCCCTTTCAGACCCATGATCTTGTTCACTGGTTTAATTAATGCAGCCATAGTATTGCTGTGTGAGCCACGTCGCTTCAAATCTATTAATTAATGACCTCACCAGAATTTCATATGACAACTGCGTGATCTGAACTGAAGTTTTTCCCCTTTTTAAATCAATGCCTTCTAAACACTCTTTGGTTAATACAATGCTGAAATTTCCTCTTTATCTGGAAAGTTTGTTTCTCTATATGAGAAGCGCATATATAATTCTTGCTAAGACCAGTTGAAATGTCTTACGCTACAAAAAAGTAATATATAAACTGCTATAAAGAGCTTTTCAGATGGAATCTTATCATATTAGATGAGATAGACATATAAACATATATATAAACCCTCTTCGTAAGTTCCCACTATTCCTAGGAAATTTATTTATCTAAAAGAGAAAACGCGCCATTCTTGCTCAAGATTAGTTTAAATGTCCTATTATACCATAAGTTTATATTAAACTGATCTTAATCACATTTTAAATTGAATTTTATCACATCAGCGGGATGGAGAAAGTTTTATTCGCCCCTAGTAGATGGACGGAATAAGAAATTATATTCGTAGTCGTGGAGTGCGCAAGTGTGCAATCTCTTTAAAAAAAGTACGGATTTGGATTCTTTAAATTTTTTTACTGAATTCTTGGATTTAGAGTGAGAGAAAGAGATAGACACATAAAGTAAACTATATATAATTTAATGTTGCCCGAGAAACAATAAATGCTATACAGCTCAATTCATATATTTATTTCTATTCCGTTAAACCATAATTTTCTATCAAGAATTCTAAGAAATTTCAATATATATATACACACATATATAGAAAGATACATAATTGCTCCATATATATATACATAGATGGAAAGATACACAGCGCCACTTTCTTTTCGTGTTAGTACCAATGTAATTTGCCTCATAATTGCTCGAATTTGCTTGCATGGACCAAAAAAAAAAAAAAGTCCAGTTTAAACTTTGGGTTCGCGGGTCGTTGGAATGCCATGCTTCTTGTGTCCTTGTGCATCTTCATTATTTAATTATTATCATTTCCAAGTGGAAGAGGCTCATCAATATTACAATTAAATGACAAATAATAATAATAATAATAATAATAATAATAATACAATTCAAGACTCCTAACTTTTTCAAATACTCTAATGAGTCATTGATTCAAGTCTCGAATCCCATTAAAAACACATAAATTTTTTGAGAGAATACTACTGGCTGTGCCGATACTCTATTGATATGTTATTACTTTCACTTGATGCAAGGGGAAGAAATTTAAATTAAGACGCATTTTTTATAAAATTATAATGAGTGGTGCTACTTTGCCGCCTGCATGTGCCCACTCTGTGTGCCGTATAGTGTGCAAATTGTATTTTTTTCCCTTTCTATTTCAAATATATTTAAATATTTTAAAAAAATAAAAAATATCAATACACTAATAGTGACTTCCTTAATCATTAAGTAAAAGAGAAAAAAAATTAAAAAAAAAATTAAATGCATAAGCGGTCAAATTGAGGAGGTAAAATGAGACGGCATAATAGCATTACTCAATTATAATACTCTTATAACTATATTACGATTTATATTTTAAAACGACGATTACTTTAGAAACATTATATAATTTATTTTATTAAAATATAAATAGTTTAAAAAAAATAGTTTCAATATTGTTTTTAAATTGAGGGCATTGTTATAAAATTATAATACTCTTGTAACCACTTGACAACTTATATTTTAAAATTATGGAATTCTCATCGACGGAATCATAAAGGAAAAATGGTCTCACAATGGATGATTTTTTTTATTTTTTATTTTTTATACATGGGGAGGGGGGGATTCATTTTTGATTTTCTAGAAAGCAAGGCGACAATGGAAGATGCTTGTTGAGAATAGATGGCAGTTATCAAGAAAAGAAAGTTTCAATTGTGGAGAGGCTGAGGAGAGTGTCTCCACACAACTGCCAAGTTTTTACCGCTTTATTTGGCAAAAAGTTCCTGCTACTGAGGGGTAAATTCGGAATTCCATTTGCTTCAAAATTCGCGGGGCTTCGGACGAAAAACTAAATCAAGTAACAGCTTAACAAACCCGTCTAGCTTCTTTCTCTCGCTCTCAGTGCGTGTTAAAAGAACCATCCCCGCCTTGATTCAAACGGCACCAACCCATCCGCACTCTCTCATCCCGTTAAAAGGAGCCGCCCCCTATTCAAACTGTCTCCGGAAACGCATTCGTCGGGGGAGAGAGAGAGAGAGAGAGAGAGAGAGAGGCAGTGAGAACGAAGTTCAGGCTATGGCGGCATCGAATGGGAGCGAGTACTTCGAGATTGGAGGAACGGAAGAGTCCTTTGGAAGACCTTCGAATGCGGAATCGGTGGCGGAGGACGAGGAGGAGCTGCGATGGGCGGCTATCGAGAAGTTTCCCCCGCATCAGAGGACGAACTTCGCGTTGTTGAGGCGGACTCCGTCGGAGCAGGGGAAAGAGGACTCTAAGACAGAGACGATCGACGTGCGGAAGCTGGACCGTTTTAGCCGGGAGCTTGTTGTGAGGAATGCCTTGGCGACCAATGAACAAGACAACTATAGGTTGCTCTCGGCCATTAAAGAGCGCCTCGATAGGTATAGCGCTCAAGATTCCATGTCTCTTTTTCTCTTTCTATCATTTCTGGATTTCGTTTCTGTGCGTTTGCGATTTTTCAAGTCCTTGGAACTGAACCGGATTCCAGAATATGATTTTATTATTCTATATCCTTTTAAATCTTTATTTCAATTAAATTCTTTAAAATATTTTGAAATTGTATATCAGATAGTTTAGACTCTCAAATGCAATCTGTATCCAAAAAAAAACTATTACGCATATTCCTGTTTGTATGTCTGGCTTGATCGTGTTTCCGTGTATTACTTGAACTTGTATAGTTGCAAAAATGGAAAGCACAGATCGTCTGCAACTATACAAAATCAAGTTATACACGGAAACACGATCAACCATACATAGAAAGAGGGATGTGCATAATATCGTCTGCAACTATACAAAATCAAGTTAGACATGGTATACATAGAAACAGGGATTTGCGTAATGAGAACTGTAAACTGTTTGTATTGTACAGAGTCTGAACTTCTCTATATCCAGGAAATTCGATTTCGATATCTTCGTAACTGGATAATTCGTTAAGTAAACGATATTCGAACTTCACATGAATCGTGTAATTCGTGTTTATTTCTTCGATTATATTAATTACGTATACCTTTTCATCATTAAAAGAGTCGGATTGGAGGTGCCGACGGTGGAAGTGAGGTACGAGAACTTGAACATTGAGGCCAATGTTCAAACCGGTTCAAGAGCTTTGCCTACTTTGGTTAATGCTTCTCGTGACGTCATTGAGGTCGAGTTTTATTCTAGTGTACTGGATTTTAATGCATTATAATTTAATCTTTTGGACCTCACATTATCTTTTTTCTTAATTCTTTGAATGCAGCGAATTTTAACTAGTCTACGGATATTTCGACCAAAGCGACACTCCTTAACCATCTTGAACAACATCAATGGTGTCGTCAAACCGGGAAGGTATAACAAGAGTTCTTCCTTCCCTCGTACAAAGAGCTACTGATGGTAGAAAAGACTAAAAAGAAAAAAAAAAAAATCTTCTCTACTAACTGAACCATGCCCTGTTATTGAACATAAAAGTTAAAAAAAAAAAAAAAAGGTTACATACTCGAGCATACAGGTAAACTTTGATCTCGCATTTAATTCATACTAGTAATGAGAGCATTTTTTAAACTTACTGAACCGTTGTGTAAAGAAGATTGCGGCCTTATCTCACAGTGTCTGCTAATGGGCACAAAATGAGCTTTAATCTGATATTACACTAATTACTTTTCATCTGAGCAATATAGGCATTCCAAATGTTTCTCCCTTGTGGGTTCTGAAGTTAAAAGTACATTAATTTTGCGCACAACAAAGTGAAGTACTTTACATTTCAAAAAGTCAAACTATTTTGCGAGGATACTTTAATACTTAACTATAGACAAAATAAGAGCAAATAATTTTTAATTATCCTTAATTTCATTATGGTTTTGGAAAGCTGGTGATATGCAGACCAAAAGGAAGACAAGTAGGTCAACCTTAAAAGTTTTCCAAAAAGCAAGAACTGTCACGTTCTAATATTTGGCGTATCTATGCTCTTTTCTGGTTGTGTTAGAGGGATTCATTACTTTCCTGTGTTTTTGTTTGAATTGACCAAACAAGCTGATTCGGCCTTTGTAGGATGACTTTGCTCTTAGGACCACCAGGTTCTGGCAAATCCACCTTGCTTTTAGCTCTCGCCGGGAAACTTGACAGCAACTTAAAGGTTAGCGCTTGCCTACTTGGTGCAATTATATCCACGCATTGAAGGATTCGTTATTTTCATGCGTCAAATGTTTAGAGATTCCTATTGCATAAATATTTCCTTTAGTTATTGCTAGTACTTACTTACCTTATTGGCCTTGAAAGTTGGTTTTTCGTAAATGGCTGCGAGTAAATCTTTAAGGGGTATACCGTATGACGCGCACAAGAAAAAAACTGCAAATGACCTCGTTATCAGAGTAAAGTAAGGGCAGACTCGTGTAGTGCTCAGGAATAATTTAAGATATTCAATTAAAAATAATAAAAACATTTCATTTAAGATGTTCTAATAATGTACAAATGTTTAGGTTGGTCTTATACTATCTATCTCCAAAAAACAATTAAGAAAAAAAGAAGAAGTGTATTTAGAAGAATATTTGTTTTTCATTATATCATGAAGTAATGGGGTTAGTCCTATCTCTCTCTCTCTCTCTCTCTCTCTTCTTCTTTTTTTTTTTTTTTTTAAAAAAAAGAGGACGGCATCCCAATTTTATTGATAGCCTTCACTTATAGCGAAAGAAAACCATGGTTACAACTAGAAATTTGGGAGTTTACAGATATTCAAAAAAGACCAAAATCCAACCCTAAAAAATCATAGACATGAAACCAAAATTACAAGGTGCCAAAAACAACATAAAGACCAGAAAAAATAAACCTATAAAAAAAATATAAACAACATGCAAGAAAACACCAATAGTAAAATAACAATGAAAACAAAAGCAAATAAAACATACCTCACTAAGATATCTCAAATAAGGAAGACCAAATCTATCCATCCGAAAAAGACCTCTTAACTTATTGGGCAAATAAACTCTATCTTAGGTCTAATCCATATTTAGACCCTTAGCTCCCTGTTTCGCAAGAAAATCTACCACCGCATTACCTTCACAAAAAACTTGCCTCACACTATACTCCAAGTAATCAAGACAAACTTGAATCTCATCCCAATAATCCTCAAGATACCAAAAATTACACTCTCCCTTTTTAATCCAATTAACAAGAATTTGAGAATCTGTCTCAATCTGAACCCGATGAAAGCCTAGATGACAAGCACCTCCTGACACCTTCCAGCAAACTCCTTAATTCAATGAAATTATTGGAACCTTGTCCTAAGGAGGTAGAAAAAGCAGCATGCATCTTACCTCTGATATCAGGAATGACACCCCCTGCCCCAGCCGGACCATGATTTCTCAAACTACTCCCATCAATATTAAGTTTAACCCAATTCTGCAGGGGCGAGATCCAATTTACCACAGAAACCTTCTTTGCTTTAGGAATTGAAATCAAAATATTACCCATATGCACACTTAACTGAACAGAAGTCATACGCCAAAATTATCTAGCAAAATCACCAGTACAAAGAACATGATTAAGGTCTTTAATCTGACCCAAAGAACAACAATTACATTTAGACACCAAAGGGATCCTCGCCATTTTAATCTTTTCATCCACATTCAAGCAATTATTAGAAGCCTTTCACATCAAAATAGAGATTTTCTTAGGAAGGTTATTGTGCCAAATCCAATGGGTACAGGGTAAAGGGATCGCCCGAACCCTAATACAATCCCAGACACTTTTAGTGCTAAAAATACCATCATTCTCCTTCCTCCAGAACTGAAGCAATTCTGTAGTTTTTTGTTGACCCACAAGCCTTTCCAGGAGAGGAACATCCCAACCATTATCAATGTACAACTCTTTAACCTTTAACAAAGGTTGCTCAATCACTGTAAATTGGGCATTGAATGGACCACCCACCTCCCAATTATCATACCAAAAAGAGAGATTACCCTCTCGCACAAGCCACTTAGAGTTATTAAGAATATCAAGAATACTCTTAACAATAGACCTCCAAAAACGAGAACCCTTATTCGGCGCCAAAAGAGATAAATGATTGCCCCTAACATACTTGCCTCTGAAAAAATCCGCCCACAATAAATGACCCGAAAACAAACGCCATGCAAGTTTAATGTGTAAAGCCCGTTGAATATCTCCAAAATCCCTAATACCCAAACCACATTCTTCAGTAGGTCGACATATTTTATTCCAAGCCACCCACTTTCTTTTACCCTTCCCATCGGATTCACCCCAAAAGAAAGAACTCAGAAGCCGATTCAACTCCATGATCACAACCTTTGGAACATGTAAAACAGAAAGGAGATGAGTGGCCATACTCGATAGAACATGACGCAAAAGAATAGTTCTCCCTCTTGTAAAAAGCAATTTCATCTTCCAACCAGCAATTTTCTTTTTAACTTTACCTAACAAATCACCAAAGTCAGAAGCTTTCAATCTACCAACCACAATAGGTACATCCAAGTACTTGAAAGGAAAAAAGCCCTCAGAAAATCCGGTAATACGAAGACTAGATCCCTTTCTAAGGATAGGAATGTGCTTGGAGAAGAATATAGCACTTTTCTCATTGCTTAGGACTTGACTTGACCAATCTTCATAAGACTTCAAAACCTGGATCAATCCTTTCATCAACCTCTTCCCACCATTTGCAAAAATAACTATGTCATCAGTATATATTAGATGAGACATAAGCGGGGTACCTCTAGCCTGAGTAAACTGACCAATATTACCATTATCAAAAGAATGCTAAAGAAGACGAGAGAGAACCTCTTGCATAACAATAAACAAATAAGGCGATAAAGAATCCCCTTGCCTCAAACCACGTTCACCTTTAAAAAAACCCAAATGAGTGTCGCTCATCATAATAGAGTACCAAGGCGTAAAGATACATGACTTAATTAGAGCACATACTTGATCAGAATAACCAAAAGCAGCCAAAGCATGTAAAAGGAATCTCCAATCTACTCTATCATAAGGCTTAGACATATCAAGCTTAATCATCACATTACCCCCAATAGATTTCTTGTGAATAGAATGGGTCATCTCCTGAGTTAAGCTGATATTCTCAAAAATGTTACAACCTAGAATAAAAACCCATTGTTCCTGAGATATCATCTTAGAAAGCAAACTAGTCAAACGGGACACAATGATCTTAGCACAAATCTTATAAAAAACAGAGCACAGACTAATAGGTTTGAATTGATCAAAACCAGTAGGCTTATCCACCTTAGGAATCAAAATGATATAAGAGGCCGTGAAGAACCTGGGAATGTAATTTGTATGAAAAAACCCAGAAGCGGCTTCCAAAGGTCATCCTTCACAAAATCCCAAAAAACTCTAAAGAAACCAGAACCAAAACCATTCAGGCTAGGGCTACTATCAATAGGGATACTGAAAAGAGTATCCTTAATCTCCTCAAGAGAAGGGTCTTTGCATATTAGTAAATTCTACTCATCAGAAATCATTGGAGAAATCAAATGACTTAAATTAGGCAAATCACGGTTACTCTGATGACCTAAAAAATCCTGGAAATACTCAATAGCAGCTTGGTGAATATCAGCAGGATTATTTAACGAGGTACCATCCTCCAAACACATATCACTAACCCTTTTATGATTTTTTGCATTCAAGATAGAATGTAAAAATTTAGAATTTTGATCACCGTCTTTCAACCAGTTCTTTTTAGCAATATGAGACAAACGCATATCTTCCCGACCCATCTAGGTTGATAAATCCAACTTAGCCACCATAAGATCATTATTATCCTCAGTATTAAAACAACTTCGGAGACTAGTTTCCAGTCTCTCAATACGTTGCTCCAACTCTTGGATAATAATGGTAGTTATACCAAAAATACATTGGTTCCACTCCTTAAAGTCACTTTAACCCTTTTCAATTAAAAAGACAACTTATTAAAACCCACTCCAAACCCTTCCTGCTTCCAAACCCCTTCCACAAAACTAAGGAAATCATTATGCTCAGTCCACATAAATTGAAAACGAAAAGGGCTAGGTCCATACTTGAAAGGATCCTCACCCATTTGAATCACCAAAGGGGAATGGCCCGACGTGGTACGAGCCAAAATCTGATAAAAAATATTAGGAAAAACAATTAAGAAAATTAGAATCAAGAAAACATCTATCTAACCTTGCCCAGCTTCTCGCCAACCCTCCTTGACCATTACAACAAGTCATGCTTGGGCCTTTGTAACGCATGTCCAGCAAACCACAGTTCTGAAGACACAAATTGAAATCCGCCATCGCTGAAAAATGATGAGGATGTCCTTCTCTTCTTTCTGAATCATCTTTAATAATATTGAAATCACCACAAAGTATCCAAGGAAGGTGACCAGTGCCACTAGCCTCCAAATCCTCCCAGAGAGATTTCCTCTCAATTTGGCTACACTTAGCATAAACAATGTTAAGGATAAAAACATGTCCATTCTCATCCACCTTGACGGTCAAAAATTGGCTAGAGCTTGCCAACCTTTGTATAGAAATAGCCGAGTTCCATAGCAACCAAATTTTATCAGCATTCGCTTCATTAGTAGTAAAAAATTCACAATGAAATTTGCTTAAAAAAACTAGGAATTCTATCCTCCTTTAGAAAAGGCTCAGCTAACGCTAAAATATTAGGTTTAAATTTATTAATGATTTTTCTCAGTCTCATTTGGAAAGTTTTCACTCCCTTAATATTTCAAAAAATAATAGGATTTATCATAAATTAAGCTTGGATGGGCGGGTCACCGCCCTAGTGGAACTCCATTTCGGAAACATACCTAGTTTATTTTTTGAGACTTCCGAATCAGTACTATAATCTTTCTGCAAATCAATACAAATTTGTCCATTTCTACTTCATTTTCAGATTGAGATTCTTCCAAGATAATCCGTTTCATCTCGCAAGCAACACCTTCAACCTCAAATTCCTTAACTTCAACACCTTTATCAAATGGGCCCATAATACTAACGTTCACCATCGGACCACTCAAACTCACCCCACCCTCTCCCATATACTTAACCAACTCCACAAGCCCATTAACTTCATGCATGGATTGAGCAACTGTCAGGGTGGGAGCTGCACATCTAGCACCATTAGGGAGCAAAATTTTTTTACCAACTGCACGAGCATTAACGCCAACCGACACACTTGACTCACCAGGTAGCACAACAGGTGGCACGGTGTTATTCTCTGTTCGCAGCACAGCAGGTGGATCTTCATGTAGAGATCTCAGCACATCAAATGGCACGGCAGCTTCATGCAACGGTCCTTCAATCGACGTGCTAACAAGCTGCAACGCAGCTTCTTCATCAGGTGGCAACCCATCCTCATGCTGCATCAACGCATCCTCGTGAGACGGCAGATGATCTGTTTCTACGTGCGGCTGAAACCCCTCCTCGTGATTCGGCAGTTCTGTTTCTACCAGAGGCTTCAACCCATCCACTTGCATCAACACATCCTGCATAGACGGCACTAAATCCCCTTCCCCCTGAATCTCATCTTCTCTATTTCCCTCCACGACAACCTCCTCTTCAATTTCTCTTCTTCCCCTTGTTTTTACGGACCCCAATTTTTTTTTTTTTTCACCTTCCTTATTTTCTGAAGAACGAGCCTCTCCCCTCTTACCAGTCTTAGAATTGTGTCCCTGCATGTTACATTTTCCACGATAAGCCAGTAGTGTCTCATAAACAATTTCTTGGAATCTACTCGTTGTTCTTCTTGGAATTCCAATCCAAAGCCCATGCATCGGTTCTTTTGACGCGTCCATTTTAATGTTTTGAATACCGTATCGAAAGCCGTACCGAGTTGCACACAAACACAGGCTCCATTTCCACACAAACACAGGCTCCATCTGTACGAGTTGCACACCGAGTTGCATTATCCCTACGTAGGAGCCTTCCGAACAGTGCCGTAATATTCCTCAAAAAATCCTCGTGATAATAGTTAGGTGGAAGTCCTGGAAGAACAACCCACACTGGGACAATGGATGGTTCTTTGCCTTCATGAAAATCCGGATGCCAGTGGAAAGCCCTATAAGGAATCCCATCAATGTCGCGCATCTCTCTAGACAAAGCTTTGATAAAGTCTTCTTCATTTGTTAACCAAATGAAAACATTCCTAGGCCTTTGCATGGATGAAACAACAGGTTGAGATCCAAGGCCCCAACGACAACGTATAAATGATCTTATTGCATCAAGAGATGGACGTTGACGTAAAAATTTCAAGACTATGGAAAATTTAAAAGGAGCTGCTGATCGATCAATCTCCTCAGCCGAGAAAGAAACATAAACCTCTCCTTCGATGGACTTTGGTGGACGCACAGGAATCTCCACTTCCGGCAAAGGTTGTGGGGTCTAGGCCACCATATCCGCGAAGGAGCGCTGCCTACCAGCCATCCCCGAGGGGCTAGGAGGGCCCTCCACGGTGGCCATAACGGCGCTGCACACACAAAGCCACAGGAAAACTTGCAAGCCCTAGCAGAGCACTGCAAAGAACGTAAATATGGAAATTTTTTTTAAGCCCTTAATTTCTTGCTTCAAGAAAGTGTCTGCCTAATCGAAGGATAGTTAGTCCTATCTCTATACTCTTTCTTAAGTTCATCTTTTAATCGATAACTGTACGAGAGTAGATATCATGACGTTAAGCAAAGGCCCCGGCCCATCAATAATTGTTAGCACCAGGATTTTCTTCATTACTAGATGTTCTAATAATTAGAATTTCTTCTCCTAATTATTGCCTCAAGTCAATACACTATATAAAACTTATAATTGGACAATCTTTAATTTGTAAGTATAACCAAAACTCGACTCAATACTTGATATTTTAATGCTTCAAGTTTTGGTTATATAATACTACATGACTTGTAAAGATTGAGGAGCATCTCATAGTCATTCTCTAATTGCACTTTTCTTTGGATGCTAGTAACGGTCCTGGCCCTTTCTATGTTTACTTGATTTATATTTATATATATTTTATTATCTTATTTTTGGTTTTCAGAGAAGTGGTAATATTACATATAATGGACATAACCTTGACGAATTTTGCGTTCAAAGGACTTCTGCGTACATCAGCCAAACAGATAATCACATTGCAGAGCTGACTGTTCGAGAAACCTTTGATTTTGCTGCTAGGTGTCAAGGTGCAAGCGAAGGATTTGCAGGTTTGTTCTCATTAATTTGTCATCATGACATCTGTGTAAATCATGATATAACCGTTTGTTACATAAACTATAAGTAATAATTTATTTTGACAATGTGTATAGGGTATATGAAAGATCTGGGTCGTTTAGAGAAGGAAAGGAAAATTCGGCCAAGTCCCGAGATTGATGCATTTATGAAGGTTTTCATCTTTATAACTCACTCGATGCCTGTGCTGCGATTGTTTTTTTTTTTGTCCTTTACGGATGAATGATATGCATGTGTTTTGCTTTATACCGATTTAATGGTGAAATAATTTGATTGCACAGGCATCATCAGTTGGCGATAAAAAGCATAGTATTTCAACAGATTATGTCTTGAAAGTGCTTGGTCTTGATATATGTTCGGAGACGGTGGTTGGTAATGATATGCTCAGGGGCATCTCAGGTGGCCAAAGAAAAAGAGTCACAACAGGTCCCATTTCTCTCTTTCGTAGTAACTAGTAAGACAATCTACCTGTGTTCCTAACATCAGATTCAACGGAAGTTTCCCAACTTCAAAAAAGAGTGGCACTGAAAATACTGCCGTCAAAGTTGAGAGAACAAAGAGTAATAAAATAAATACTCACGTAGTTATCGAGTATTATGTTCCTGTTGTGAAAAGTGCAGGATTGTTGAACTTAAGTTTTAACTTGTCTATTAAGTAGTAATCACCAATGTGCAAAAAACACAATATAGGATATACTTGAGGCTTTGTTGAGTGGCGTGCATATGTTTGATTTTTTTTTTTTTTTTTTTAAAGTATGAGAGTTGAAACGTTTGATTATGTATCTGGTTGGTCGCTGTTATTTTTATACAGGAGAAGTGGTCGTTGGGCCAAGAAAAACACTGTTTATGGACGAAATATCTACAGGACTTGATAGTTCTACCACATACCAAATTGTAAAATGCACAAGGAATTTTGTCCATCAAATGGAGGCTACTGTATTGATGGCTCTTCTTCAGCCTGCACCGGAGACATTTGAGCTGTTTGATGATCTGGTACTGTTATCAGAAGGATATATTGTGTATCAAGGCCCTCGAGCAGAAGTGCTGGAATTCTTTGAGTCATTAGGTTTTGGACTACCACCACGTAAGGGTGTTGCAGATTTCCTTCAAGAGGTATCGAATCTCCTCAAAAGAAAATTTATTTTTTCGACATTCCGAGGTAATTATCTGACATGGTATATTCCCAGGTCACATCTAGAAAGGACCAAGCTCAGTACTGGGTGAATTCTTCCAAACCATACGTTTTTCTTTCTGTTCCAGAAATTGCAGAAGCCTTTAAAAGTTCCAGATTTGGAAGGTCTCTGGTGTCCTCGCTCTCTGTTCCATATGATAAATCTAAGAGTCATCCTTCGGCTCTGTCCAAGACAAAATTTGCTGTGTCAAAATTTGGGCTTTTTAAAGCTTGTTTTGGACGAGAAGTGCTGTTAATCAGCAGGCATCGTTTCCTATATACCTTTAGGACATGCCAGGTAATGTTCACATTTTCACTGACACATTTCATTGTGTAGAAACGTAGGTGTGTGCGTCTAGCTAGCTCAATTGCTTATGGCGTCTAGCCATTTACCATTAATGGACGTTCCCTTTATTCTTTTGAGCTCATTTTCCTTTTTTCTGAAACCACACAATATAAGTTACCTTTTTGCTATATAATTATTTGATGAATGTACTGTAAACCTTTTAGAGGGCATGAAAGTCTTATAATTTGGGATGTCAGTTTTCTTTCTGAATTTTTCTTAATTTTTTTATTAGACTTATTAATCTGTTACATATGAAAGGTTGCATTCGTTGGATTAGTCACATGCACAATGTTCTTACGAACAAGAGTGCACCCCACAGATGAGAAGAATGGCAATCTTTATCTTTCTTGCCTGTTTTATGGGCTGGTGCATATGATGTTCAATGTATTCTCCGAACTGTCTCTTATGATAGCTCGGCTCCCTGTCTTCTACAAGCAAAGAGATAATTTCTTTCATCCTGCATCTGCGTGGTCTCTCACAAGTTGGATTCTGCGCATACCTTATTCCATTCTCGAAGCTGTTGTGTGGTCGTGTGTTGTATACTACACTGTTGGTTTTGCCCCTGATGCGGGAAGGTATCTTCTTTGTTACTTTAGTAGGTGACGTTCTGTCTGCCTGTATTTTTATGTACGAGTTACATATAGGTTAAATGTTTCAGGTTTTTCCGTTTCATGTTTCTACTCTTTTCTGTACACCAAATGGCATTGGGTCTTTTCCGGATGATGGCTTCTATTGCTCGAGATATGGTCCTTGCGAATACATTTGGATCAGCAGCAATTCTAGTTGTATTCTTGTTGGGCGGGTTCATCATTCCACAATGTAGGTTTCGTTTTATTTTTTATTTTTTTATTTTTTTATTTTTTTTTTAATGACACCCCGATTATGTTGTCGATGATTACTTTGTTCTTCTTTCAGCAATGATTAAACCTTGGTGGATTTGGGCATTTTGGGTGTCACCACTGAGCTATGCACAGCGTGCAATTTCTGTGAACGAATTTACGGCCACAAGGTGGATGGAGGTATGCTCTCTGGGCTAATAGATACACATCCGCCAGTTTTCTGATGCTTCATAGCAGTTCATACTTGAAGATCTCATGTCCTGGATGACTTCTGAAGTAGTTTTATGCTTTTGGAAATTGTCTCTTTGCAGAGATCGTCTATTGGGAACAATACAGTTGGATACAACGTTCTCCAATCACATAGCCTACCTACTGGTGATTATTGGTATTGGCTTGGAGTTGGTGTATTACTACTATATGCTTTTCTTTTCAACAACATTGTGACGTGGGCCTTGGCCTACCTAAATCGTAAGTTTGAAAGAAGTTTAACAGTGTTTATGTTTACTTTTAATGGTTATTTAAGTTGTTGGTGCCAATTAAAAATCTCACACCTCTGAATTTTCTGCTCCAGCCCTTAGGAAAGCACAGGCAGTGATCCCACTTGATGCAACAGAGGAGAATTCAGCTGCGGATGGTAGTTAGCGATTTTTACGAACTTTACCAATGATATTCATCATTCAGTTTTTGTAGAATTTATTGGATATTTGTGTTCCTAGCTTGGAACGGATTGTAGCAGTTGTATATTTTAGGAATAACTCGTGTTTCTACCTCTTTTTATCCAGTGTGTGGTCACGGTTCCGAATCAGTTAGTCCAACATCTGCCACAAAGGGCAGCAAAAAGAAGGGCATGATCCTTCCATTTCAACCATTAACAATGACTTTTCATAATGTCAATTACTTTGTTGATATGCCGAAGGTGTGTTTGTCAATTTCTTCCACCAAATATACTTGATGAATGCTCACTTACCTATATTTCAAACCATTTAAAACAATATTTTGAGTCTATCAGGAAATGAGATTGCAAGGTGTATCGGAGAAGAAGTTGCAACTCTTGTCCAATGTAAGTGGAGTATTCTCACCTGGTGTTCTCACTGCCTTAGTCGGGTCAAGTGGAGCTGGAAAGACGACTTTGATGGATGTGCTTGCCGGGAGGAAAACTGGGGGATACGTAGAAGGGGATATTAGGGTATCGGGTTACCCAAAAGAGCAGCGAACTTTTGCCAGAGTATCAGGATACGTTGAACAAAATGATATACATTCTCCTCAAGTGACAGTCGAGGAGTCTGTCTGGTTTTCTTCTTCTCTTCGCCTCCCAAAGGAAGTCAGCAAAGAGAAAAGACATGTGAGTTTCCGCATAAGAATTCTTATCACATTGGATTGTTTCCATTGCATTATATCTCTATCATTCATTGCAGGAGTTCGTTGAAGAAGTGATGAGATTAGTAGAGCTTGATACACTACGGCATGCTTTGGTTGGCTTGCCTGGTAGTACTGGCCTATCGACAGAGCAGAGAAAACGTTTAACAATGGCAGTGGAGCTTGTAGCAAATCCTTCCATTATTTTCATGGATGAACCTACATCTGGACTGGATGCACGAGCAGCTGCCATAGTCATGCGAACTGTCCGGAATACTGTGGATACTGGGAGAACTGTGGTCTGCACAATACATCAACCGAACATCGAAATATTTGAAGCATTTGATGAGGTAAACTATTTTGTTTCTAAAAGTGTTAGTTTCTTAGAAGTGTCTAACCTTTGGGGTTATCTCCACAGCTACTTCTTATGAAACGAGGGGGCCGAGTAATATATGGAGGGAAGCTTGGTGTCAACTCACAAGTAATGGTAAAATATCTTCAGGTAACGTTTCTGCCGATTCGCAATTTCTATATATAGTTCTCTAATGCCTAAAATAGAAATATGACTGATTGGAATCTAAGACAACCTATTTTTCATAATTGCTCGAGATATTACATCACTGATTGTAATATTCAATTTGCAAGAATATTGTCTACTGTTCATGTTGTGGCTTAGCCGGTTATGTAAAAATCTGTTATTTTTTATCTTTTGATGGTCGATTTGATTCTGTTCTTTTCTCAAGTTGAAATTCATACTTACTGAATAAAAGTTTTTGTAAAAAAATACCTCACCTAATAAAATAAAGTAAAAAACTTATGCCGCAGTTTCCCCGAGAAACTAGCAGTGGCTACTGTCCTATGCTTTCTATAAGCGCTCGGGAATGCCCTCCTTGTGTCTCCTGGTTGCGTATTGTATAGTTTACACAAGGAAATGAAAACACTTACTAGAAATAAATGAACTTATTCTTTCCCCACGTAAATTAAATATCATCACTAAATTATATCAATACTCATGTTCGTAATGGTTTAATCTATATCTATATCTATATATATATATATATATATCTAACACATTAGAGTGTATCATTTAAAATAATTGATAAATAGGATAAATTTCAAAACAGACCTTAGATTTTAATAGGAATAAATGTTATTTCATGTGTTTTTTATTTTGGAGTTTCAAGTTTGATGAAAAATTGCCTAAGCTTACCTAAGATTTTACATGTACATTAGTCTTTTTATTAGGTCTTTCTAAAAGACCCTAACTGAATCAGTGTCATGTCACCGTGATGGTCACATGCGGTGCGCAACATATACATGCCATTTGTACAAGAGAAAAATACAAAAAGAAAGAAAGGAGGAGGGATCCCCCACCACACATTTTCCCCGGTCGTTAAAAAGGGGAGCTTAATTTAAGAGATCCTTTCTATCCACCCACCATTCAAAGGAGAAGGGAAGGGAGGGGCTGCCCCACACCCACAGAAGCATTGGTGGGGATACCCGACTCTGTCGTGTCTCCTCCGCTTCCAACTGTTTTAGCTTTTATTTATACTAGTGGTATCACTGGTATGTTACGAGTGTAGTTTCATGCAATAGGGGACACATCCCATGTGACTATGACCGTGAGAAAGTTGTGTAAAATTTGACAACTCAAGTAGTGATTTTTGGTAACCTAAAAATCCAATGACTAATTTGAAATGTTTCCTATAAAAATGAAAATAATGAAAAGTTATAGGAATCGAATTGTCACCAATAACTGAGTTTGCTACGGCTCTACCTACTGTATAGGTCTACTGTACTATAGACCTATTGCGGCATTGCCAATTCGTGCTTAATTTAGGCTGATTAGATTAATCTGAGCAGGTTTACCTTTCATACTATTGTTTTTACCTTTTTATCATTTGGCATCTTTGCAAATCACGCAAATGGTTTACTTCGATATGCACATGAGAACTTTATTTTTGCGTATCCTATTGTTTGTTATCATAGCTAACTTTTTCTGATGTATTTATTGATCAAGCTGAGAGTTTAATATTGGAAACTTTATGTTGAATGTAATCCATATTTCGGTTCAGAAATGTGGTTCTTCCCTCGAACTTCAGTCCAAATAACCGACAGATTTTCCAGAACTCTGTTTTTATATAATCCATGAGGCCAGCTGATCAAATTATGTTAATCTGTAGACCTATTCGAAGTTTGTCTCAATTTTCCCTTATATATATATATATATATATATATATGCAGGGTATTAGTGGAATCCCTCCAATTCCCAATGGTTACAATCCAGCGACTTGGATGCTTGAGGTAACTACAACTGCTGCTGAAGACAGGATTGGTGAAGACTTCGCAGACATTTACAGGAATTCTGAGCAGTACAGGTGAACTTAATCCTTTGTTGCGTTGCTGTTGCGGCAAGATCTTACGAATTTTTGTCATGGTTTTTTTATTGGTCTTTACTTGTATGCCAATGCAATAAACATAATTTGTTTTAATCTTGTTTTAGGGAAGTGGAAACTTCCATTAAGCGTTTCAGTATTCCACCTGCTGGCTCGGAAGCGTTGAAGTTTTCTTCCACATATTCACAAGACTCGTTCGCCCAATTTCGGACTTGCATATGGAAACAAAATCTTGTATATTGGAGAACGCCGACATATAATGCCATGAGGTTATTCTTTACCACAATTAGCGCACTGATATTGGGTTCGGTGTTCTGGAAAATTGGCTCAAGAAGGTAATGCTGTCTGTTATCTCTTGTCTCCCTTTTCTTTTACAACCTCTTCTTTTGATTTTTTTTTTCTTATATGATAAATCATTCGATTTTATTGTCAAGAGATATTGATCTCTCAAGAGTTGATAGGGTTGGTTAGTTAAAAACCACGAACAATAATCTTAGGCTAAGTTATATCCTTTTGGAGCTATATACTAACGACTTTGGTAGGCAAATGGTTGGTATAAATCCGTACCTTTCGTAAGTTTTGCTCGCAGCAGCCTTGCATTTAACATGAAACCTTACCTGAGCAAAAAAGTAAAAAGTGAATGTACCTTACTATTCAAAAAATTTCAAAGGATTGCTCCATTTTGGCGGACTGTACTTCAACCCGTGCAAATAATATCCTCTGTTACCGTCTTTTTCCTGGCAATAAAGACAACCTCTAAAGTCTAAGCCCCTCTTTTATACCCTGATTGATCTTTATCATATATTTAACTATTCAACATATACATGTTGTTAGGAGTTCAACTCAAGACTTGCTAACGGCTATGGGAGCTCTTTATGCCTCGTGCTTATTTCTTGGAGTCAACAATGCATCTTCAGTACAACCGGTTGTTTCAATTGAGAGGACAGTATTCTATAGAGAGAGAGCAGCTGGAATGTACTCTCCAATTGCTTATGCAGCAGCCCAGGTAAGGGTAATTACGCTCAGAAAAATCTAGCATATTATACTTCTTTCAAGTGGTAATTGCTGATACATATTTTGACTGCACATTAACAGGGCCTTGTGGAGATTCCATACATTTTTGCGCAGACAATACTATATGGCTTCATAACCTATTTCATGATTGATTTTGAACGGACAGCTGGTAAGATCCCTTTTCTTTTTAGTTGCTTCTTGGTCTGTAGATTTGATGATTGCTGTTCTGTTTAATAGTGTGATAGTTTCATTGATTTTCTTCTTTTAGATGTTTATTTAACAGACTCAGTGTCTAAATGAGGATAGCCTTTTTTCTTGGGTTCGGTTATGGAATATACATTGAATTCAATTGTGTAATTTGTTCTTTAAAGTGAAAAATAGAAGTAAAAATAAAGGGCACGTAACTGGAATAATCGTCATATTGTTCGGTTATGGAATAATCATCATATTGTTTTCTGATGTTCCATGCGCATAATGCATGCTTATTCAAATATTCTGATACCTAACTGGATGTTTCTCCTGTATTAATGCAGGAAAGTTTTTTCTCTATCTTCTATTTATGTTCCTTACATTCACCTACTTCACCTTTTACGGCCAAATGGCCGTTGGTCTTACACCTTCGCCACACCTAGCAGCGGTCATTTCTTCTGCATTCTACTCTCTATGGAACCTCCTTTCAGGTTTTCTCGTGCCGAAACCGGTAAGTAAATATAATGTACATTATACCGCAAACTATTGCTTCATTCATGAATTCAACCAATTAAGTAAGCAAATTCTGGAACTGGAGTCAAGATGCTGAAAAAATAGCTGGAGTCAAAATAAAAGCATAGCAAACGATCCTTAATTAGGCGTTGTTTAGAAATGTTTATTTCTTTGTTTTTCCCACGCACCGCCCCCCCCCCCCCCCCCCCCCCCGCTTTTTTTGGAACCATTCTAATGCATTTTTTACATCTTTTAATACTCTCTCAGTACTCCTGGATGGTGGATCTGGTTCTATTACATTTGCCCAGTTGCGTGGACCCTACGGGCATTATCTCGTCTCAGTTTGGTGATGTGGAAAGCAAGATTGTTGGAGATGGATTTGAGGGCAGCGTGAAAGAGTATTTGGAAGTTAGTCTTGGCTATGGCCCTGGGATGATAGGAGTTTCGGTAGCGGTGCTTGTTGCTTTCTGTCTCTTCTTTTTCAGCGTTTTTGCATTCTCAGTCAAAGTCCTCAATTTCCAGAGAAGATAACGGAGCTCCTCCGAATATGGATCTGAACCAACATCACAGCTGACTGGTACTGCAGACAGCGCACAAATCAGAATTTACACTTCTTGTTGAGAGTGCTCTACAACATTCAGATCTTTTCACTCCATTTTTCCATAATCCTAGTACTTACGATATTAGGTAGTTGAGTTTTTACATCCATCTACAGCCATATAGTTAATAATAAGTTTCAACGTATAGAATTTTGCTTACCCCGTTATCAACTATTACATTGTATTAATGTTGATATCATATAGTTTTGAAAATACAAAGATTTACTCCCACAAAAGCACTTCATCATCAATTTCATTTTATTATTATTATTATTATTACTCCAAAACAAAATAATAATAATAATAATAATAATAATAATAAAATTTACTGTCGATCAGTCTGATTCAATTACACATGGTGCTAAAATTGATCGTCTAGAAAAGAGAGATTTGCATGGGCGCAGGCACATGTTTATAGGACTTGGATTAATTCTAGTGTCTTACTGTTCATCATAACCTCTATGAGTCTGCCAGCATGACATGACACATAGCTCGAGTCAGCATAGTCATTCTTCCATTTTGTCTAATTTATTTATTTATATACCAAAGGATACAAAAATCCAACTCTCTTAGTAATTTATAAGTTCCTGCACAATGTCAATTAGCTGTCAATAGCATATTAGGAGGAACCAAGAAATTCCTCATCCTCCCCACCCAATCCGGAACTTTTTTTTTTTTTTTTTCTAAAAAAATAAAGTCAAGGATGAAACACGTAACTGATCTGTGCTCAAGCTCCAACATATCATGTAGGGAAAAAAATATATAAAATGCTAGTGGCATGGAGAATTTGCATATATATATATATATATATATATATATATATATAATATTACTTGTACAGTCTACAGATAACAAATATATATAAAGTACCCAAAACAAGGAGTAGATTGTGCATTTATATAGAAAATAATAAAATAAAATAAAAAGGAGCATTTTTGGAGCTCCTCCACATGAACTATAGAAGTAAAGGTTGGCTACATGGAACACAAGCTAGGTTTTAGGCAGGCTACCCCTCCAAGACAGATGAGGAATAAAAGGGGGGGAAATAGGGCATCCACATTTATTTCATTAGGTAATAAAATCTGTATGCTCATAAAATAGGAAACAACAAGGAGGACAGTCAACTTGCACATGCAAAAGACAAGCTGCCAAAAGTTCTTTATTTTTATCTCCAATAAACCTGCAGTTTGTGGTGCTCACATCCTGTTTTGCTAATTGAGCCAATTGAAGTCAAAGCCCTTTTATCTCTCAAGGAATGAGTTTCTCTTCCCTCATGAAATCAATCCAATACATGATTGAATTCAATGTCTTGTACCTTATTGTAAAACCAAGCCTATCAGCTTTGTCTCGAGCCCCCAACAGTTTGAATGGGCATCGGAACAAGATGTCCAGGAATTCCCAATTTGCCAAATCTTCCATCTCTGTTTGAACCAGTCCTTCCTTTTTCACAATCTCCTCCCATACATTTTTCTTGTCAGCCATGCCTGTTGAGAACCGAAACTCCTCCAAAAACATGTCTTCAGGCACTTCTACACCAAGCTTCTTTGCAAGTGCAGGCCAGATCTCCTTCCATGTGAAACTTGGGCCATTTATTGCATTAAAAGCTTGGCCATCCATGGAATATGTTGCATCATTGGTGGCTGCCCAAATGTGCTGTTCAGCCACCAACCGAGCATCTGAGCCATCAATGCAAGTCTCTTCCCAAGACTCCTTTGATCCTCCAAACACAAAAGGGAGATTGAGATGTTTACAAATGGCTCCATACACGCATAAACTCCCCATGAAATTATACAGACTCCTTTTAGAACTACCTATTAGCAAACCAGGCCGGTGCACAGACCAAGCCACCTTTCCCGCCAACTTCTCCTTGAGAAAGTCTTCTAGAACATAGTAAAAGTTCTGGCTTGTGCTCACTCTCGGGCATTCTTCATTGTAGTAACGAACTTTCGTGTCAAAAGGGCCTTGCAATGAGATGTAGTGCTTCATACCCGTCTGGAGTGACACATGTTTCAATGCCTTTGCTGTGGGGAGAATGGCTTTCAAGGCGTTGGAGATCATGCCCTTGTTCTGGTCGCAACACTCTTGGCTATCCAAGGGAAACTGGCTTGCCCAAGTGATCCAGAAAATATGGGTAACATCATGCAACAAAGAGAGTGTCCGTTGGGTTTCCAAGGGGTTCAGCAAATTACATGAAATGAATTGAAAGTTGGGATTCTCTATGCAGGGCATGATGTCAGGGTTTCGAGCTATACCATAAACCTTCCAATTGGGTTTCAAGATAAGCCTTCTTGCAAGCTCTTTCCCTGCTAGCCCCGTCACCCCAAAGATGACTGCCACATGGTTCATGGCAGCTTCAGTGCTGCCAGATTCTTCAGCTGCCATTGGCACAACTTGATATCTTTGCCTCAGTTAGAGATCTGACCCATCTTTATATGTGAAAAAACTGTGTTATATGTGATTCTTTGTGGACAAGCTCTGTTATATATAGACATCATTATCGTAAAAAAAATTAATCATTATTTTTATAAAATTGTTCTTAATTTAAAATAAAGTTGTAAAAAAATTATAAAAGAGTTGTCTCCTTATCGTACCCTTCTAGTCCAATGCACAACGAGGCCTCCCTTCTTTTGAGGGAGAATTTCTCACAGAATTTTCAAAGCCTGCGCTTCAAGTTATTTACTCAATTATCATAAGCTGCTACTTGTAATAAGGCAAGCAACATCCCTTTTTTTAAATGGCTCTCCTTAGATGTTAAAACAAATCCATCACTATTAAAATTAACAATATCCAGTTGGCTGCCATAGATCAGTATATTTAGAACCTTGTTGATGAATGGCTAACCTGCCGGCAGATTCTGCCCCTGGCCCTCACTTTGCTGGCCTTGCGGCTGCAACAAAGTTTTATATTATATTATATTACATTACATTATATTATAGTTTGATTAAATTTTTAGGTTTTCAGTCAAAGGTCGAGGCTTTCCCTGTAGTATTCAACCCAAAAAAAAGGTAGAGTTCCCTATATGCATGCAGGGCCTAAGTACCACGTTTCCCCCAATGGGTACAGCTCAAACACAAAGATTCCATGACTTCGACAAATTGAACACATTTTTCTATTTCTTTCATTTCTGTTCTATTGCTTTTAAAGAAATGATTGTTGATTAGTTTATTAATAAACTCGGGAAATGTTAACTATTGGACAGGTGATCCGGACTCTTAAAAAAAAAAATAATTGTTGATTGGTTGGACAACAATATAGGTGGAACTTACGTAGCCATTGATAATAATGCTTATGTGCATATATTTATTGAGCAGGTTCTTCCGGGAAGATAAACTAATAATCCTCGTGCTTTTTTCCTTCTAATTTTTTCTAGCAAGTGTTTATGTTCCCGGAGGAAGGTTAGACCATACATCTAAATCCTGCACATGTTTATGTATCTACTAACCCATCCTCCCAAGTCCCAAGTTTGAAGAACTCCGATGAAAAACAACTCTCTCTCTCTCTCTATATATATATATATATAATGACGTTACTCAGTAAGTTGTTTGAGCATTTATCTTATTAATATGAGCATATGAAATGAGGTGCGTTGAAGTCCCTTGCTATTCGAGTAGGGATAAGCATTTTCTATCTACACTCACTCAATTTAACCCTTAAGTTAGATAAAATAAAAAATAAATGCTCATTACAAAATTAAATTGCATTTTTCTCTTATTAGAATTTAAATGGACGAATATGAGACAAGTTATAGGGCTCGCTTGAATAGTGAAATGAGATGAAATGATTTTAGATGAGTTAAGTAAAATATTGTTAGAATATTATTATTGTTTTGGGATTTGAAAAAATTGAATTTTTTATTATATTTTGTATAAAAATTTAAAAAAATTATAATGATAAAATAAGCTGAAATAAAACTATTTTTATATCCTATCACTTCATAGTTTCATTTTAATGATAACACAAGTCTATGAGACAAGTTATGGTAACATTTTAATGATAACACAAAGTCTGGTTTGTCTATCTGATTTGTCTCGCATAGAAATGGACCTTAATACAGTACAAAGATCAGTCCACAAATAAAGACAGAGCAAGCAAGCCGGGCCAACTTGCAGACATGTGAAACTTTCCCTGCACTACAGACAACTCGGGCTTTCCTGGCCCATTTTATATTCAGACAACAAAAATTAATGCCCAATGTTTTCTCCCCTATGTTTTTTTTTTTTTTTTTTTTTAAGGTGAATGAATCTTCTGATCATACTAGATCCTCAATTTTTATTTTTTTCATGGTATTTAATATTACGTGGATTACACATATTATATATCTTTCTTCTAATTGCAAAAAAAATATTTGGAATAAATAATTCTAGAGAATCTTAGTCAATTATTATAATTTGTTTTTTTAATATAATATAAAAAATCTATGGAAGATTGATATCATGGTGTACTCATTTCTTCCACTAGAACAACATAATATATTGCTCAAATTAAAAAATGCAAAAATGATAATCACAATAAAAGTAAAAAATAAAAAATAGAAAAAGAAAAAGGACTTGCCATTTGCCAGCAGTCCAGTTTATATGAAGTGACTTTTGAAATTAACAAAAACCTTTATTAGAAAGACAGATAGAGCTATATACAAGAGTAACGCTAGAGCCACTGTTGGGAGTTCTCGTTAGTGTCTTTTATGTTTTTTTTTTTTTGGCTCTTTTTTTACATACATTTTTCAATACTTTTAAATATTTTTTTTAAAACAAAAAATTCACAACATCATTAAAAATTTTTTTAATCACAAAGTAAAAAAAAATCCCAGCAGAAGCCCCAAGCAAAAAGACTAGTATTATTCTATATACAAACACATCTTCAACATCACCGAAATCTCATCTTTCTCCAACCTTCACCACCCCCCCCCCCCCCCCCCCCCCCCCCCCCCCCCCCCCCCCCCCCCCCCCCCCCGCGAAAATTAACCTCTAGCCAGCCATCACTTTTGTTCGAGCTCTCAATTGGCCCTCAACTCTGGAAATTAAAGTTTATGATCAGTACTTCACCAAAATGGATCAATAAATTAAGAAATTACAGACTCATAGCCATGCAGCGGCTTGCAACCATCCTTTTTTTTTTTTGGGGGGGGGGTGGATATTAACCCCAAACCACACAATTGTCAGGTCATGTAATCAAGGCTCCAGAGGATTTTTTGACTCCTAAGTTACCAGTTGTTTCATCTGCCAAGAAATTACAAAAATGATTAGAACTTAAATTCTGTATAGAGGGAAAAAGAGAAAGATATAGAATATGATCCGTCAGTAATATTTATATCTATCGGAGTGAACGATAAAAAAGAATATAGTTTTTAGCGAAGTACTTACTCAGTGGTATGCTATCAACAAAAAAACAAGCACCAATAACAAGGTAGCATAGGAAAAGGACTACTCCTTTCATGTAATGTGAAGTTCCATCCTGAAAAATAATTGAATATGTATTGGTTTTATTGATCATTGAAAACTTGTCAAGGATATATCAATTTGACGTGATCAAGACATATATATATATATAAGAATTGATAAATAATGAACCTGTAGAGTGAAGGCTGTGACAATTATCGAGAAAGCAAGACAGCCGGTTTCAAGGAGACTGAAATCTAGATCCATGCGGATACCCATTATCCAAGCAACAATTACGCTTAAAGGAACCTGAAATTGAAATTGATAGATCATATCAATTTCGTGAAGGATTTTTCTTTAATTCCAAAATGTTCAATTCTGGAGAGATTTTACATCATTTAGTGTTGTCCATTATTCCGATTAAGAAAGTGAAGAGGATCTCGATTAGTTTATAAGGAGATAGTTTTGCATGGGTTAATTGATCAGAGTCTTAGCTCACCACAAACATGGAAATTTGAGTTGCAGACCCCAAAGCCACACCCAGAGATATATCCTGCATTATTATACGTATATACCCACAATATTGTCATACATACAGATCACATTAAGGTAGTACCTATATATATATATATATATATATATATATATATATATTATATATATATATATATATATACATGATCGGTAAGGAAAACTAAATCAGATATCAAGCATGCATGCATACCAACTTGTTCTTGAATGCAAATATGATTGATCCAGCATGCTCTGCTGCATTTCCAACGATTGGTAGCAAAATTATGCTGATGAAGCTAACAGAGATTCCCCAAGAATCTGATGCAGCCTAATTTATCACAAATTATTAAGATAACAAAGTCAAAACCATGCATGCATGCACTATATATCGATGGATCGGAGGACTGCATGTGGAGATCATAGATAGATATATTATACCTCGATGGTTCCCACAACATACTCGGATAGCACAGCTATGATAATTGTCATGCCAACCAGCCAAGCAAACGCACTCCAAAATCCTATCACTGCCTTTTCTTCTTCATCATCTTCCTCGGCCTCCTGACCATATATTAATGTGCCAAAATGATATTTGCAACCTTAGAATCATGTGTAAGTCCTGTTTATACTTTTTGAAAAAAAATGAGTAAATTTAAATTCTACATGAAAAAAATTATTTTTTTAATAATAAACTCGAATTTCTTTTCAAGGAAGTGCGTGAAGCTTTCATACTAGCTCATCTCTAGGACTGTATCTATGTATACTATGTATGGTAAATTAGTTTTCAGAATATGAGTATTGGGGGAAAAAAATAGTAGATCATGATGATCATGATGAGTGAACTCGTGAAAATAATAGAAATTTATCACAAGGGTAATATGGTATATACGTAGATAAAGATTCAATATTAATTTACGTAACCGTTAATAGTATCATGAGAGTGACTTTCACGTGTTCACGAGAAAGAAACCGTTACGAAGCAACCGTTACATGAGAGCTGGGTCCACATGAGAAGACTTCCATATATAAATAAATTAGCTTTATTCTTTATTTCTACCAATTCTACCCTTCATCTTTATTTTTAGGTTATAGAATTGTATAGATCAGGTACCTCTTGTGAATCAAACAATTCCCGATGGGTTTTTAACTGGAAGAAGATGTATGTAATATACGCTATGAGCATGATAATGCTGCTTGCTCTTGACAGCTGAAGAGTATAGAGAGCTGTGGAATTTCCTATCCCTGCGGCATATTTGAGCATCAATGGCAGCAGGTGGCACAGCAATCCAAGCAACAGAAGGAGAGAGTTTACATCAGCCTGTTTCTGTCCAACCAAACAGATATCATGAATTTAATTGTAAATTTGGAAAATGGCTTGCTTATAATTAAAAGGCCCAAAACAAACAGGATTATTAATTATTTAATATCTTACTGTGTCATATCTTTGTTCCTTTCTAATGTTTGCCAAGCCTCCACAGAGGAGAGAGGTCCCAAGAACAAGAAGAAGGTTTGAAAGGATGGAACCCAAGAGGGAGCACTTCACAACATGTATTTTGTTTTGGTGAAGTGCAAATAATGCAATTATTAGCTCTGTTGCATTCCCACATGTTGCATTCAGAAGCCCTCCAACTGAAAATCCAGTGCTACTTAATATTAATTTTTACTAGTTTTCTCAATGAATTTAGGCTCAAATCCGAATCACTGAGGTATAAGGAATCGGGTTCATGAGGATCGACAACATACCCGTTGGACCAGTGAAGTATGCAATTTGCCTGAGTTTTGTTGATGGAAAAACAAAAGAAATAAAAATGTTAGAAAATCTTCCCACATTTGTCATCTTATATATGATCATTAACTTACTCAGTGAGGAAGCTGACACGTTCAGCAAGCGGGGCGAGTCCAAGCAAGCTCAAAGCAAATATCCAAGGCTTCAAAATTATTAAAGAGCTATCATTATAAACACATCATAATTATATATATATATAATATGTGTGTATAATTTCATATATAAGATGAGGATTTTGAGTGTGAAAAAAATTTTTAAAAAAATATTTTCGTAAGATCATGAAGATTTTAATGAGTTTCTGAATTAAGTTTGTGAGAAGCTAGCATGCTTCCACACCTTATCCAAAAGTGGGGAACTCATGCACTTACTCGGCCAAAGTTATAGAAATCTGCAACGACTGCCAGAGGAATGGCAGGGAAGAGCACCGCAAGCTTGGTGCCGAGGACCACCTCTTGCAAATTTGCCAACATCTGTCTAAGCATTTTGAACCTAATTTTCGACACAAGCGCCGGATCCGACTTCTTGCGTAAAATGGAGGACGAAACGTTCTGTGCTGACCTCCCGTTGCTGATCATGATGAGCTCCTTGTTCATGATCATCGAACCCTTTGGATCTCCATTCTCCATGCTGTTCAAGGTGGTCGACTCATCAGGTTGCAAATCCATGGCGTAATGGTATCTCAGAATCGTTCCCGGAGAATCGTTCCCGGCCACGTGATTCTGAGAAACGTCGAAAGTACTATTACTCTCCGTTTGTAGTATTATTCATGGTTGTTATATATATTTATATATATAGGACAAAGCTTGTTGTAGGTTGAAAGCTTCGAGGCACTGTTTTTCTTGTTTATTATAAGGTAGTTTCCGGGAATTTTCGTAGTCCTTGTTTCCGTTCTTGCATGAGGCTCCACGTACTTAACATGAACTGCCTGTTGCTACAACATGTATTGCTACGTGCTAATTATTAATCGAAAGTTGGCAAACAAATTAATAGACAGCACTTGTTCTAAGTTTTGTGGTATAAATTAAGCATCCTAGAATAACTGTGTTCAGGGGATGAGTTTGTTTGTATAGATTCATTATATATGCACTGTACGTGTTTATACCTGACGGTGGCTGCATTTCTATCGTTTTGTGATGTGTATGCCATGCATGCATGCATGTACCGATTGATATTATTCGAGCTTTCACCTAATTTGAAGATAAATATTCTAGCTACAAAACGATTACACAAAAATAATCTTACAAACTGATGTGATTTAATGTGATTTGTCAGATTATAAATTTACTTTTATTGCAAATTAAATCTAACAGATTACATAAACGCACGTTTATGAAATTGCTTTTGTATAATCTCTTTGTGGTTGTAGCACTCCTCTTTGAAGAAAACTATTAATGATTGATTAAGGCCATTGTGATTCTTTCGGCCTATTCTCTGTTTAATCATCCAATCAGATAGAAAAAGTTCAATGATATTTGCATACGTTGTAGCTAGGGCGCGGTGCGCAATTTTCGTGTATTTTATTTGAAAAAAATTAGAAAAATCTATGGTCTATATGAATTTTTTTTAACGGTGAGTCCTATATTTTTTTTAAAATAGTGTGCGAGACTACTTGCACAAGGTATCTAATATTACTCCAAAATATAATTTGGAGATTATTAAATAATATTATTTAATGCTATATACCCATGCATGCATGCGAGATTTTTGGATACTGATCTGACACTCAACTATCCATTTAATATGGAGTACAAAATGCTTTAATTATTGAGTTTCTAAACATATTAAGTTGATTAAGTGATCAAATGACCAACAATTAACCTCAGTATTTTCCTTAAAAAAAAAAAAAAAAACCTCAGTATTATGCAATAAAGTGAAACTCTTGCTTGTTTAGAAATAGATGGATCTCATCCTAAATTTTTTTGTCTTATCTCATTTCATTCTCAAACATAATTTAAATATAAAATTTTTAAACTAATCATTACAATTTTATTAAATTTTCAAACAAAAAATAAAAAACAATTTAACTTTTTCAACTTTCTCTCTCCTTTCTCAAAATCCAAAAAATACTTAAGTACTTAAACTATCTCACTAATATATTCACAAATTATCTTATTAATTTCAAGTGATCATGACTAAAGACCCCAATTAGTCCAATAATTTGACTAAAGAATAGAAAGAAAATAAATAAATAGAGTACAGCTTATTTTCCACGTACAACTTAGTTCGTGCGTTTGCTTCATTTGTCGCTGCTTAAATATTCTTAATTATAACAAGTGATCATGTCTAATATCCAAATATATCATGATACACTTGTATATATATATATATAGTTACATAAAAGATCATGTCGCACTACTCATGCTCATATAATATATATATATATATATATATATATATCATGAGCTTTGTTAATACTGATCATCATCCTCACATACCATACTTTAAAAAAAATATATTGTTTTGTTTTATTCTTCTTAAACTTATGAATTCTTTACTCATCATCCATATTATACTACACATTTGGTAAGAGAAAAAAAAAAGTGTGATGTGTGGTGTGTAGTGTATAAAAATGATGAATAGAATTTTTCATCACGCCCACTTTCAGGTCACAAATTAAATAAGAAAATCAAGGTGAAAAACATATATATATATATATATATATTTATATTTATAGTACTCCATATGGAATGGCTCAAAAAATAATTAGGGATATATATAATCCGAATTAGTTAAAAGTAAGACCACGTTTGAATGCTGATGTAATCTCATGAGATGATTTGTGAATAATAGTAAAAAAATAGTGATTAATAAAAAAAAATAATGAATCATTTGTGAATAATATTGAACTACTAGTAAATAGCAGTGAGCAGCTTAAGCAATTATTGATGTGGAATGATTATTAAAGTCAATGACTAATGTTTTATATAATATTGCTGATCAATTAGCACGCATTGTATTTACATGCAGCTAGAGTTCTGGGATGTTTACGTTTTCCATAAGTTAGTACAGCTAGCATCTTATCTCCAGATCTGGACCGAAGAAATTAGTAATGTTTATTCAAAGGCTTTTACACCACACAACGTCCACGTGACATATTTGATTTGTAAGATTTAACTTTTAGAATTTTTCCTTCAAATCAAATTATACAAGTGTGTGGCGTAAAAACCTTTAAATATAAGTATTATATATATATACATATATACATATATATATATATATATATATATATGCCAATCTGACTACTTTAAAGTATGTATATTTCCATTAATATCCAATATGTCATTGAAAAATATACCCTCCAAAATTCTTACCACAATCAAATGAATGAAAAGTGAAAACAATCTTCCAATAGATGAAAAACAAAAATTAATCTCGAGGTACGTATACCCGCGTATAAGTAATATTATTCCGGCTTGACTACGATCCTATGAAATTCTATCCCCATCCTCCAAAGAGAGAAAATAAAAAAAGACAATAAATAAACAAAATTAGGACAATGAGGTCGGATAACTAATAAAGCTAGGGAGCAGCATATTTGGTACCTTAAACGGCACCCCAAAGTTAGAAATTTCGTGGAATTTTCAGGGAATGGTCGAAGATCATGATGATCAGAATCAAACGGCTGTGCTATTTTTTCTTTCAGATTAATCATAAAAAAAAAAAATGGACAAAGATGCCGAATATATGCATGATGAACTGCCATGCATGCAATGATTTGTATCTCATGTCTAGATCACTTAATTAAGGGGCTTGATGATCCTAATTAATTGACCTTTGGATAAACAACAAATATTGTTGGAGGAAGTTTCCTCAAAACTCTCTTTCTCCTATATATATACTAGTTGCCGTCCAAACTGGGTGACCCCTATATTACACACAATATATATATATATATATATATATATATATACACACACACACACACACACACACACACACACACATACATATATATATATATATATATATGTAATATTATGCTAATAATCCGATCATCGAGTGGGGTTTTCTGTATACTGCCATTTTAACAACACTTGCTGCGAAAGTAGGGAGAAGGCATATCGTCCGTGCCAGCCATTGATACAGTACTACTTTCATTCATGACTTAATTATTTGTGATTTAGATCAATTTGTTACCATATGAAATATACAGATCGAAGAAGATACAGTCTTTCTATGTTAGTACTTTACGTGTTGTACGTACGTGCATGGTTATTGAGACAATATATATATATATATTGGAAGCCAGCTAACATTCATTTTATTAGCATGGTGCAGACTAATTATCTTAATTATCTCATGAATGATGCACAGACTAGCTAGATCTCGACAAGAAATTTTCTTTAAGTATGATGATTTTAAGAGTGTGAATAGAAGAATGTATGTCCGGTTCGCTAGATCATGATCAGGAGTACCACTGCGAGCGCCACCCCCAGCTTAGAGCTCATGACTATATATATGATTAATTAAGCTAACATATATATGTAGAAGAAAGATGTACATGAGATTAAGCACGTACTGTATTTGTTGGATACTCTTTTAACTGAAAGAGTACTGATCAAATGATAATTTACATGTGATAATTAATATTGTACATTGAAATTATCATTAGCCCCTTCATGTTAATGAAACATGTTAGATGCAAATAATCTCATTTAAACATTTACACTTGTACGCGTATATTTTTATAAAAGAATACTACAATAAAGAATTAATAGATCATGTACATTGATTGCATGACGTTGAATGTGATCTTAAATGTTTTTACAAAATTTATAGCACTCATTGATCATGTGATTTTCATTGCCTTTGAAATTTCATAAAGACAGGCCAGAAAATGAATAAAAATGTCCCATGTGATACTTATGTGCCTAGCTAATACCATCTAGCTATGAGAACAAGGCTTCATGAGCTTGATATATATATATATATATATATATATATAGAGGTAGGTAGGCAATGTCGATAAGCAAATCTAGTTTAGGATTAACATAACAGTACTACAAGAAATAGGTCATTTCCCAACGATTTTATTTCTGTTGCAAAAGAAATTGAGCATTAAAAAAACCCTTTTTCCTTGTAGTGTAAGCATAGTATATCGTACTAGTCAACCTCTTGACTTTAAAACATGATATCAACATTTTGAATAAAAAAGAGAAAATAATAATAATAATAAAAAAGTGCATAGAGTTGTGAAATGTACTACGACGCCTTTACTAAAAACACGAAGAATAATTAGTTAAGATTTGAATGCATTTGACAATTTACAAACCAATGATTTGGTTCATGAATATATTATAATTTATACAACCAATTGAGCAAGGAATGAAGTAATTTTCAGTCTTTTTTAGCTATCTCCACAACCTAATACTTGTGTAATATTTTCCTAAAAAAAGATGAGATTTTGCTAAACAAATTTGTCTTTTATTTGCTATAACTCTATATAAAAGGTAATTATATTTCTCATCACTGATTAAATTTGTTTTCACCTTGCATTAAAGCTTCCAATTCAATGCACATATATATATATATGCCATCTATATATAATCTTTAACTAGCATTCTTAATTTTAGGTTTTAATCACGAAATTAGCCGTAAACAAATTAATAGCATAATGATATATCTACAAATAAATTATAAGACATTAAAGCTCAAACTGAATTGAATTGAGTTGAGTTGAGTTGAGATGATAAAATATTATTAGAATATCATTTTTTAATATTATTATTATTTTAAAATTTTAAAAAAAATTAAATTATTTATTATATTTTATATTAAAATTTAAAAAAGTGGCGACTAAAACTCGTTTGGTGTAGAAAGTCTTGATTTATAACTTGAGAAATTGTCAAAGGACACAATGTAATAAGAGACCGAAGAAGTAAAAAGGCCCACGAAATTTTGGGCCCGTGCACAAATATCCAAACTTACGCAGTAGAAACGGAAACCGCGCGGAAAAAGAAATGAGGTTTCCAAAAAAAAAGAAACCAAGTAAACCCTAGAAGAAATGGCAGAGAAATTGGTACCGGAGAAACGCCATAGCTTCGTCCACAACGGTCTCTCTCTATCTCTCTCTCTCTCTTCAATCTCTCGAATTTTTTTTTTTTTTTTTTATATATTCTGGTTTTGGCGATTGAAAACGGTGTCCGGATTTTGTATAAATTCTCAATTTGGTTTTTCAGATCAGAAGGTGTTCGAGTGGGACCAGACTTTGGACGAGGTGAACTTGTTCATAAACCTTCCGCCCGACGTTCATCCGAAACGATTCTATTGTAAGATACAGTCGAAGCACGTCGAGCATAAAGGGCAACCCTCCGTACCTCAATGTCTTTTTCCATTTCCGCAAAACTATTTGTTTCTTTTTCTTTGATTTGTATTCTATTAAATGGGTTTGTGTAGGTTCGTAACGTTCGTTGATGTGTTGGAATTACTGGGTTTGATGTCTCATCACGAGCTTACGTGTCCGGTGAAGACGGACTCTTCTTTCTGGACCCTAGGAAAAACTTTTTGTATTTTTTTTTTTTCTTCTGTACTCTTTTCCCGAAATTAAAAATAGGAACGGGATCAGAACATAGTTTCTAGAGGATTTTGTTTGGCTCAAGTGAATGGAGTTTTTGTTTTCTCCGAGGTCTCCAATGATAAACAACCTGCATTTGTTTTTATTGCCCTGAAAGATTGCAGCAATTGATTATTGTAAATTATAGTTTTTTTGACATGTTAAATTGGGTTTGTTGCTTGGCAGAGGATGATATACTGCACATAACACTAGATAAGAGGGACAAAGGTCAGACCTGGTCTTCACCCATATTAGGTCAGGGTCAGCTGGATCCTTATGCCACCGATTTTGAGCAGAAGCGTCTCATGCTTCAGAGATTTCAAGAAGAGGTAAATTGTGCTTACTAATGATAGATCAAGCTTGATGAATATTTTGTTTGGGTCCACCAGTTGGTTTGTATGTTTGTGTGAGTTTCATCTCTGGTCTTGACATTTGTTGCTTGTAGTGCGGGTCCAAGAGTGTTATAGTTACTTTTTCCTATTTTAATCCCATGCCCCTCCTCTCTACCCCCTGTGGATACTAGCATGAATGATCCTCCATGAACCTCATTTAAACCAGTTTTTCTTAAGACTTGGGTGTGACTTTAGCTGTTCAACTATAGGTACCTCGGATTAAGGAGATTGATTTTAAATAGGAATGGAATTTCTGAAGCATCATCGCAAAACATGAAACTAAATAAACTTCTGAGGCCTGGTCCCGCTTGCACTGTTTTGACAACCAGCAGGGGGCACCTCAGAGTACGATCCCTTGGTAACTGGAAGTCCTTTTACAGCTTCCTCTATTTGAGTTCATTGGGTTGATGTATTTGAATGATTTGCTTTTTTGCGACTTCTGTGAGCTCAGTAATGCTCTGAGATTGTTATTATAAAAAAGCAATTTTGGCAATTTCCACATCCCAAGATTATGATAATAGAAACTTTTTTGAATCTAACTAAAACTCTGGCATCATTTCAATTTTGTTTTTTTTCCCATACATTGGATATGCCTCTGATTCAAAATATATTGCATCAAGCTGTATAAACTGGATGGTGATTTTTTTCACCATGGACATCTCTTATACTTCGTCTCTTCATCCTGCTGCATCTTTAGAAAGTGCCAGTTTCACATGTATTCTATTGTCTAAACAACCTTCCGGTGGGCTGTTAGAGAGAGAGTAATTGGCAATTGCACTGGTTAAGCTTCAGGGAAGTTTACTGTCAATAACCTATTTTCAATTTTGTATGTAGATGGTACTATCACCACTCATAAGCTGACTAGAGTGCATTATTCTAGGATGATAGATAGTCTTTGACACAGAGAGCTAAAATAATGGGTTATGATCACATTAGAGAAAAGTTGCTATCTTTTCTCAAGCTGTTTACAGTATTGAAGATAAAGGGACAATCTTTCAGGCATGAATAGGATTTTGCCGTACATTATTGAAGGCATTCATGCTAACACTAGTTGTGGTACTTTTACTAGCAGAAATACCCATGTACAGTTGGGTAATTGGTGTTATATTTTAAGACTATTTGTGTTGTATTTGGTTGTGCATGATATTTCCACTTTTGAATCCAATTTGGATCTATGACCTTTTCTGTTTGGTTGACTAAAACCGAGATGTGTTTGCTTTGGTTAGCATGCCTCATCAAGACTCGTTATGAGCCATGCCATGTGTGTCAAATGTCACTCCGACATACAATAAATGATCTTAGAAAGCGGATATGAATGAATTTGCCAATATTGCTCTCTTCCATCGTGTGAATTGTGAAACATGTTATATTGTTCTCTTTTGCCCCTGTTCCAGTAACGATTGTTTATTTCTGCTGAACCCAGGTTTTGACTTCTCACAAGCTCAGTTTTCTGGGGCCTGACCTGATCCAAGGACCTTCATGGGTGGAATACGCACTGGTTAACAATCTTGGTATGATGCATTGATTGCTTGGATTAGTGTGCTTGAGATAAATAAAATGGTTCCATGTGCTTATTTCCCACGTGCAAACCTCTGTAACAAGTGAATTAACATCACCGGAATTTCTAATTGCATGTTTTGTTTAATTTCTCCTGATTACAAATGTAATTTTTTTTTTTTAAACAAACCATGGAGGTCTGGCCTCCGTATTATTAAAAGACATCCTCACTTATGGCTAAAGGATAAAACCTTGGTAACAAATGAGAATTCTTCCTACGTTTCCGAATATAGGGAAAACTTCCCTTATCCAATCTCAGCACTGGAGGAAGGACTGACGCCGAAGACCATGTTTCACTTAAACCTTGAGCGCCTCTTTTAGCAAGAGCATCTGCCGCAGCATTCACTTCTCTGTAAGCATGAGATATAGAACAAGGAATCCCAGCTATCCGGGTTTGGATTTCATCCCAATAATCTTCCATATACCAAAGACTACATCTCTATTTTTTCAACCAATGAAGCACAAGCATTGAAATCGACAAACCAAACCTGCCAATATGTCGAAGGCCATAAGTAACCCCATCACCTCTGCATAATTATTAGAATATTGCCCTGTAAACACTGCAAAATCACAAATAAATTCTCCTCTATCATTTCGAATCACTCCTGCACCTGAAGGGCCTAGGTTTCCAAGTGAGCAGCCATCTATATTCAACTTCATCCATCCTTCTTTAGGATGTTTCCACTGGACCATCGTCGAAACTACTTCTGCAACAAGTTTGATTCGTAAATTCAAATAAAGTAAAATCTCCTTATCTCGCCGAGTAAGTGGTTTTACATCCTTCAATTTCAACGCAACCCGAGTCAACCAATACTTAATAGAGCACCAAACAGTCTCTGTTGATTCCATCACTCCCTCCATTCGGGCCTTACAGCGACGCCACCAGTGACGCCAAGTAATAATTGAAGGCAAGAGTCTCAGTAGCTTACCAGAACGGGAAGCATTTCGGGCTCTTCGATGCCAACATGCAATCTTTTCTCTCCAAGTACTACCTGTAAAGCACGGCACTCCAAGAATCAATGAGCAAATTCTCTATATTTCTTCAGCAACTGCCCCTCACGCAAGAACATGATTAAGCTCTTCATATCCATGAACTGAGCAGCAATCACACCTCGAGACTATAGGAATACCAACCCTCCTAATTCAGTCTTCCACAGACAAACATTCATGCATAGCTTTCCACATAGTGATTGAAATCTTCTTTGAAAGAGCAGAGTGCGAAACCCATTTTGCCCAAGAAAAATTAGCTCCTCATGTTCTTATATAGTTCCATGCACTCTGGGACGAAAATTTTCCATCAAAATTCGGAAGCCAAATTAGCACGTCGTCTCCCGACACCAATGGTCTCGCCAAAAAGAAATCTGTCCATCCTGAATTTTCCATTTCGAATTTTCTATCACTAATGGAATACATTTCAATATCATCTTCCAAAAATTTGTACCCTTTTTTGGATCCACCACAGAAATATGTTTGTTGTCAACATATTTACCTTTTAAAGAACCTTGACCATGGAGGGGAACCTTGCAATAAATTCCAAGCCAATTTCATGTGTAAAGAAATCTACACCTCCTGCAGCTTACCAATTCCCAAGCCACCTTCCGCAACTGATTTGCAAATTTCCTCCCATGCATACCACTTTTTCTTTGCTCTCCCATCCTTCACTTCCCAAAAGAATGTGCTCATGATCTTCATAAGTTTTTTCAAAATAGCTTTGGGGTCCTCAAAATCGCAAGGCAGTGGATAAAGTGTCAAAAACTACATGATTAAGCTGCTAAAATGAATGAATTATCCAACCAAAAAATGAATTAAGCACTTAATTATATAATAATTTTTAGTACTTGACTTAATTTTAAATTCTAGTATTTTGCACTTGAAAAGAGTTGTAATGCAGCTAGTCCATACGAAAATTAATACCCCAAAATTTTACTCCTTTCATATCTTATTTATGTTGCAGAGCATTATGGAAAAAATGTTAAAACACATGGGTATTCTTGAAAATACCGGACTGGCATGGCAACATCCAAAGGAATTCACTAGAAACTCAACTCACGCGGGACTGCAATGGGAGGATCGTGGCCTCCATTTAGCGCAAGACGCGCACTGCAGGAAGGGGAGAAAACCTACGCACGATTCTGGTGCAGAGCAACACGCGAGCAGTGGGTTGGAGACGCAGAACGTAGACCATGAAACGCTAGGCTGGAGATGCGAAACGCAGCTGGAACGAAACTCACGCACAGTATAAAAAGGAAAGATTTTTGCCGTGCGCCGTTTCTTCGATTTTTTTTCGCTTTTTCTTTGAGGAGATTTTCGGCTTCAGACCTTTGTTTTTTAGGGGAATTTATTTTCTCAGTTGTAGAGATTTTGGATTTTTTTCGGCAGTTTTGTTATGCACAGAGCACCCTTTTATGAGTTTGAATTTACTTGTTTTAATTTCTATTTTCTTGAGAGAATGATGTTAGGCTAAGTTTACAGCTTGAACTAGAAGATATGGATTCTCTTGCACTAAATTACTGATTAGAGTTATTCTGATACGATAAAAATCCATTTTATAGTTTTGCAAGTTGGTTTTGTTGAGATAAGTCAAAACCAGAAATTCTTGTTCTTGTTCTACTGTTGACGTAAGACATAGCAGAAATTTGGTAATATTTTCAAGGTTTTTCATGGTTATTATTCATAGTAAATTTATTTGCACTCTATAGATACTTTAGACTTGAAATCTGGTTTTAAATCTTCATTTTCTGATTGTTAATGCTTAAACTAAATTGACAATTGAATTATAGAGTTAGACCTCTTAATAAGAGTTTGGAAAAGGAGGAAACATTCTTGTAGCCCTAGTGTTTGACATTTTGTGTCACTTGTTTTGATATTACTGCAATCTCTACATTTCCTGCACCCATTTCTCTAGCATTCAATTTCTTTTCTCATTTCTTTCTATTTCCATTTCTTTTAAGTCTACAAGCAGTCAGAAAATTATTCAAAAAAATAGAGAAAATACCCAAATCATTCTTCATTAATACCTTTCAAATCAATACATAAATATATTTTTCTTGTTTCTTTTATTGGTTGCATAAATAGCCCTTTCACAAACAAGCTCCTCACGTAAAATACACTTCATTAGATGTTTGCTCAGCATGAATACTATTGTCCCTGTGGAAATGACCATAGAACTCATCCATGTACTATTTTGATAGCTTCTGCACTTGGAATACAGATTTAGAAAGCCATCAGCAGTGCACTAGAATACTTTGAAGAACATGTTTTATTAATAGAAGTCGAGCCCCACTGGATAAAAGTCTAGCTTTCTATCCCTCCAATTGTCCCCGAAATTTAGCAACCATCTCCTCAAAATGAATATTCATCAACCTTCCCAATATAATCGGAACTCCCAAGTATTTGAAAGGAAAACACCCTTTCGTAAAACCAGTAAATCGGATCAATTCTCTATGTCTAGCTAATGAAATATTCTTGGAGAAAAATATAAAGGACTTCCTTTTGCTTACTATTTGACCCGACCAGCCTTCATATACACGAAGAATATTGTTAATAGCCCTCAACGAAGCCTTACCCCTATTAGAAAACAATACAATATCATCGGCATGAAGCAAATGAGAAATAATGGGAGTGCCTCTCGGATGATAGAACGGAATTATTTTGCCCAACGCAACCTGTTTTTTTATCATTCTAGAAAGAATTTCCTCAACTAAAATAAACAAATATGGAGAAAGAGGATTCCCTTGCTGTAATCCCCTACCACTTTTAAAGAATCCTTTCGGCACTCCGTTCATGACTATTGAAAACCAAGGATTAGTGATGCATTGTCTAATAAGGTTGCAAAAAAATTCTAAGAAACCAAATGCTTTACGAACCTACATAAGAAATTCTCAATCCACACTATCATAAGCCTTGGCCATGTCAATTTTTACCACCACATTTCCACCATCAGACGGTTTGTTGATAGCATGAATCATCTTTTAGGTCAAACTAATATTTTCAAAAATATTTCGGCCCGATAGAAAGGCTCCTTGCTCAGGAAAAATAATATTGGTTAACAATGGAGAGATTCACTTAACCAAAGTCTTTGAACAAATCTTATAAAACACCATACAAAACTTATTGTCCTGAATTTCTCAAAACTTGTCGGATTTTCCACCTTAAGAATTAACACCAAGAAAGTTGCATTGAAAAATCGAGGAAGAGACATACCTCTAAAAAAATTCACCCACAGTTTCAACCACTTCTTTTCCTACAATAAGCCAACAAGCACAGTAGAAACCCAAGCCAAACCCATCAGGTCCCAGACTACCATCTTCCGGAATGGAGCAAATAGCATCAAAAAGTTCCTGCTCAAATGGACCTCAGCATAAAATTACATTATCTTCCTGACAAATAACCTCTTGAACCAATCCCTCCAATCGGTTCAACCTCTATCTCCAGCTTTCAAAAATTTGTTTATGAATTTGCTCAGGAGACCAAAAAAAAAAAAAAAAAGCATTCACTTCACCCTTTTTAATCCACCCTTGTTTCGCCTGTTGGGCTAGTCTCTGCTCTTCCATATCCATCAAAACCGAGAGTTCCACTTTAGATACTAGTAAGTCCATCTCCACCCCTTCAGAATACGCAATTTGTAAACTATCTTTCAACCCCTTTATACGAGCCTCAAGCTCCAATATGTTAGACTCAATTCGACCATTTGTTTATTTCATAGTCTCAAGGCTACTTTTAGACGTTTCAGCTTAGTCACCAGGCTAAACAATCTTGAACTCCTTATGATCTCCCCATTTCAAGCCTCTTCTACACAGTTAAAGAATTGTGCATGAGAGACTCACATTTGCTGAAACTTGAAGGGAGAAAAACCATAACGAACCAGCTACTTCTCCAATGAAAAATGCAATGGGGCATTGTCTGAGGATGTACATGCCAGATATTTCATATGTGCATCAAGAAAACTATCCAACACAGCCACATTTAAAAATCCATGATCAAGTTGTGCCCAACTTCTCGATAGACCAGAATGCCCATTACACTATGATAAATATTGCCCACTGAAAGGCATTTCCATCAACCCGCAAGTATCAACCCAACTATTAAATTCATCCATGGCCAATGGAACCCCCCCCCTCCAAAAAAAAAATTATCATGTCTTATAATGTTAAAATCACCAATCACCACCCAAGGCCTATTCTGGATATTAGCATCCACCAGATCACTCCACAATTGTCTACGCTCAACGTAGGGACATTTGGCATACACAAAAGTAAGTAATACATCTTTAGAATTATCTGTAACCCAAACTGTCACAAATTGATTACCCATACTAACCCTTATAAGATTAGTATCCTATGACTGAAAGATCCATATCTTTCTTCTTACATCAACATTAGAACAACAATTGCAAACCTCAATCTATCTCTCCATAACACTATTCGGGAATGATTCACCATTGGCTCTGCAATAGCAAGAACTTTAGGATGCATCTTGGTAACCAGTTTTCTCAGATGTCGACTTAAAGTGCCAATTCCCCTAGAATTCTAAAAAAGATATGAAAACATCATAAATTAAACTTACAGGGTCTGCTTATAATCCTGGAAGAACCCCTTATTTCCTTTTTCTTTAAAATTCGGCATGTGGTGTATATCGGAATCTGATAGCACATTTTTCTCTTTTGCTAAATGTTCTAAAGTCCCAACCGACTCAGAATCCGAGCAAACATGTGCTTCAGAGCAATCATTCCTTTCAACATCAACCCCTTCCACTCCAATTTTGCACCCCTCCCTTGCCAGTAATTCAGTAATAGTGAATTGCTCCTGACCAACCACATATGTGTGGTGCTCATCTAAAACAATGTTCTCCACTGGTTGTTCCATATCGCGACCATCACCAACCACCTAAGGCATTAAAACCTATGTCCCTATCTCTTGTTGAATTGCTATCTCACCATTTACATTCCCCACCTCTGTCACTATCATCTTCCCAGACCTCTCCAACAACTCATGCCCCATCAAGCAATTTTCATTTTGTGTTTGTATAGTTTCTGTAGGAATTAAAGCCAGATTTTTTTCCAAATCCTCCATATTCTTACTCCTTTTCTCTTGTATCGTTTCCTTATCTAAGCTTTTTTAAATAACCTATAACTGCATCGCTCTCATCTGACTAGTTTCCCCTAGGTAGAATTCATTAACATGCTCGTTATCTTCTTTCTCCTTTTGGACCCATATCTTATCATTTTTCCCTAGACTTTTGTTACTTTCTGATTCATTTCTCTTCTTTTTCCATCCCATTTACATGTTTTGGAATGGTGTCATTGAACATGACATCTCATGTAGTACGCAGGTGATGAGTGTACGAAAGTGCACTCTAAATACCTAAAATGCTAAAATGTTAATAGAAATCATTGAAATTAATGTGTATTCTTGAATTGAGTTTCTATTTACTTTGGAATACTCCTAAGCAGTTTTTTATGTTTAATTTCAAAATCTATAAAAGAGCAAGTACAAACCTATTCAAATTCAAAGGACTTTCAAGTGGGCAAGACGTTGGAACAACTTAAGAATTTTCAACGATTGTAGGACTTTTCAAATAAGGATAATGATGAGATTTGAGAGTAATTCGGATCAGAGTCCAAAATGCGCTAGGAGACAAAATGGACACACTTTAGTATATTAACCATAACTTTCCGTTCAAATATTGGATTGATTCGATTCTTAAGGCGTTGGAAAGCTATCTTAAAGGGCTACAAAGTTGTCTCTAATAAGGATTTTCAAATTCGAACTCCTGAAGCATGAGTGGCTGCTAAGTTGAGTCTTAAAATTTAGGCGATTTTGTGTGCGGGAATATGAAGACATTAGGGTTTCTTTCTTATCCTATTTAAGCATATCATTAGCACGAAATTGGGGAGTTCAGAAGAGGGGAGACGATGGAGTTTGAAGGAGGAAGATCTGAAATTAATTTCTATAGCCACCGTGTGCTCTATTTTTCTCTTGAGATTTTTGTTGTCCATTAGATTTATGGGTAACTAAATTCTCAAGTAGAGTTAGGGATGAACTTGCACATTACTTTAATTTATTCTTGATTTATGTATTTGATTTTCAATTACTAAAACTCTTTTATTTTATCATTCTCAATTCATTGTTAATGTTTCTTCTCCAAATAATCATAGAAATTATTCTGTTTATGGATTCAGTCATACTTTTTCTATTGAATGGATTATCTCTTTGATTATATTTGGATCAATTATTTATCTATATTGATTTAATTCTTTGCTGCAATATTGCTTCCTGAGTATATTGTCGTCGTTGGATTTTCTCAATAGTGATAATAATTTACGTATTTTAAAAGTGGTGAATGATTTTTCAAAGGGTTACATTTGGTTTAATCTTGGTTTATAAATCTATACCTTCCGATTGGGAATATTATGAATTGAGTTCCCAATTGAGTTATTTAATGAATTAAGAATAATTAAAATATCAAATTTGTGCAAGGGATTCCCGACGATTTACAGTTTGTCAAACTTGAGTACTTTTTCCGTTAGTCACTTTGCTTCACTTTAATTTACATTTAAAATTAATATTTGTCATTCATTAATCATTTAATATTTTTCTTTAGTTCTTTATTTTTTTACTATTTTTTTAATTTGTCTCTCTGTGGAATCGACACCCCAAAGCTGTGCTACAACTACCGCATTATTCTTTGGGCGTAATCAAATTTTGGGTAATGTTTCAAACTCTATCTCCTGATAAAAACTCTGAGGGTTTATGGGAGTAACGATCCATAATGTCTTCAATGGCTCATTTGTGACATCCATTTCAATGCAAACCCTTGCACCATCCGTTCGTATAGCACATCTTGTTGAATTATCATGCTTGAGGAACCGACCGATAGGAGCCGTGATACCACATAAAAAGGATTCATGATAGAAATTTGGAGGCAATCCTGGCAACGATATCCACACCGACACACAAATAGGTTCATGATCTTCATGAAATTCGGTTGTCCAGTGAAACACTGTAATTAACAGCATCAATCTCACACTTCTCACGTGCAAACGCTTTCACAAAATCTTCTTCCAAAGTCAGACGAATGAATACATTCCTCGACCTACTCATCACAGAGACAACTGGTTGTTTAAGCTACCCCCATCTACTTCTTATGAACGAGCGAATTGAGTCCAATGAGTGCCTTTGACATAGGAATTTCAGCACTAACGAAAATTGAAATGGTAAAGCCGATCAACCAATTTCCTCCTTAGAGAAAACCACGCACACTTCTCCGTCGACCATTTTGTGAGATCTAAAAGGTACAACAACCTCAGGAAGAGGTTGAGGGGAATCTAGAACCATGTCAGCAAAGGTTCTCATGCAGGGGGCGGTCGCCGTGATGACCTGGGGGCCATCGGCAGTAGCTATACGAATCCCTAGTCGCACTATTCCACAGAGAGAGAGAGAGAGAGAGAGAGAGAGAGAGAGAGAGAGAGGAAAAAAACCCTACTGCCATGTCAGCAAAAGTAAGAGGTCCACTTTCCGATTACAAATGTAACATGAAGAATCCTGATGTGCCATTCATTATGAGTGTTTGCAACCCTACGATGCTCACAACTAAAGTTACTTGCCTGTCTATTAGAAGTCATAAGTTCAATCCCATGGATGGGAGTTCATGTTGAGAAGGTAGCCAGCTGTACTCGAAGGTGAATAAGTGTCCTGTGCCTTTGTGCTAAAACAAGAAAATATTGTTAGATACTAAAATGAATGTTGTTTTATAAATAACATAGGGCTGGTTTGGATTTAGAGATGAGATGATTTTAGATAAAAGTTGAAAATTGAAAAAAATATTGTTAGAATATTAATTTTTAATATTATTATTGTTTTGAGATTTGAAAATGTTGAATTGGGATTTAAAAAAATTAAATTGTTTATTATATTTTGTGTGAGAATTTAAAAAATTTTTAATAATAAGATGAGATGAGATGAGACACTTTCTGAATCCAAACGGGATCTTAAAGTTCTACACTGGAATAAAATAGCCAAACAAATGCATCTTAACTTCGAGTCTCCCATAGGTTGTGAAAGGATCAGAAGCACGACATCAAGCATAATCAATCACATTCGAAACCATTGATTATGACAATAGAAGTGTCATGTGAATGAGGTTGTAAATGCATTAGAACCAATTCCTCAGTGTATCAAATTTAAAGATTTATAAGTAGGTTTTGTCCAAAGTTAAGCAAACAATGAAAGACAACCAGAAGCCTCGTGTCTCTTCGATTAAACAAAGATCAGCTCCTTTTTTTTTTTTTTTTTTTAAGAATCAAATAATGCTTCATCCACCATAAAGAAGCAAGTGTATCAGAATACAGGAATACAAAACACACTTTAGTCAATGCATTACACCCTTAAACAGCCTTAACATCTACTTCTAAACTAGCTTTAATAAAGTCAGGAGGATGAAATCACCATAGAAGAGTATTTTCCACAACCCGTGCATGCTTGGCCAGAGTATGTGCTGCCTCATTTCTCTGCCGTCCAACATGAAAAACATCATAAGATTGGAAATAAGATAACAATAACTGAATCTCCCTAATAATAGGGTTGTAACTAAACTCTTGATCAGTAGCTGATTGAATGGCTTCAATTATAATAAGAGAATCTCCTTACAAGATCAAATGAGGAATTCTCATATGAGAAATAATATGTAAGGCTCTTAAAGCCGCTAAAGCCTCAATGTCTTCTACCAAAAGAATGCCTAAGATCAGCTCATTTAGTTTCTGCCCGTGAAGTCTATTATTTTAAGAATAATGCTTGCATGTTTTCTTATTTTGACCGTTTATACATTTAATTTTTTTAAAATATTTTTTTTACTGATTAAGGAAGTGACTATTAGTATATTGATTTTTTTAAAAAAAAATTAAAATATTTAAAAAAATGAAATAAATAAATAAATTTTGTCTAGAAGCATACCCAACTAGGCAGCACCCTAACAAAACTCTTATATTATGGCTTATAGTAATCTCTACGAATGATATAAATTTGTTATAAATTTGTTGAGATTAGGGCTGTATAGAAACCGACGCAAACGGCTGCCGCCGACGCGAACCGGCCAGCCGCGTCAGGAACTGGCCGGAACCGATTGAGAACTGACCGGCGTGCGGTGGAATAATACAGGAACCTACATTCAGCGATTCGGTCCCAGTTTGAGGCTGGGCCGGACCGCTGAACCGAACGATATAATAAAACTTAATTTTTTTTTAATATATACTAATCAAAACGACGCTGTTCCACTTAAGTTTAAATGGAACGGCGTCGTTCTATATCTATAAGTATACAATTAGATAATAGAAACGACGCCGTTTGGTATTAAAGCAAACGACGTCGTTTTATTAAAGACGTAAGAAAAAAAATTATGTCTGAAACGACGCCGTTCCACTTAAACTTATGTGGAACGGTGTCGTTTCAATATGGGGTCTTCTTCTTCCCCAACCTTCTTTCATTTCTCGATCTCATCTGAATCTCTCTTTCTCTCTCTTCTGCAACTCTCTCTCTCTCTCTCTCTCTCTCTCTCTCTCATAGTAGAATCACGCCACTAGGGGAACCAATGCCGACCGAGAACCGCCAGAGAACCATCGCGATCGGTTTCCTCCTCCCCATCGACCGGTTACGATCGGTTGCTCCCCCAGTTTTTCAGTCGTCGGTCGGCGTCAGTTTTATCCAAAAATCGTGCCGACGACGTCGGTTTTCACCCCTAGTTGAGATATGAAATTATAAATTCTTGTTCATTATATGCTCTGGAAGTATTTACTTTAATGATTTCATTCTTTAATAGGTCTCGTTTGTTTTTACAATTTTTCTTAATTCATCTTATCTAATTATTATAATTTTTTTAAATTTTTTAACAAAATAAAATAAATAATTCAATTTTTTTAAATCTCAAAATAAAAATAATATTAAAAAAATATTCTAATAATATTATATTTAATTTTTAATTTTAATTTTAATTTTAACTTATCACTCGTATCATCTCCGAAAATCAACGAGCTTTTACTCGTATACAAAACCCCTCTGCGGCGCGACACATATTTCAATCTTCCAAACAGACCCGACCACGGCAACGCGCGAGCACGCCATTTTGTCTGTTTTCTTCCGTTTCGTAAAATTTCTTTCATATTTCCCCTTTTTTTTTTCATTTTCCTCTGGGTTTCACTTTTCATGGTCCCTCGCACTGATGACCCCTAAACTCATCCACAGATCGCACGGTCGAATTACGATCCCAATCAGTCATGGTGGGGGACCACAAAGACTCAGACATCACGCAGCCAAGCCTTCTCTCTCGCCCTGGTCTAGTTGTGGGCAACTTCTGCCACGACGTTCTCATCCGGGACGGCGTCGTCGTAGGCGAGACCCTCGGCGGGGCCGCTTCCTTCATATCCGCCGTTCTCGACGGGTTATCGGTCCCGTACTCTCTGGTCTCCAAGGTTGGGCCGGACTTTGCCTACATGACCGGTCGTAGCCCGGTTGTCATACCCACCTCGAGAACTACTCTCTTCCACGCGCATTTCGACTCGGAGGCCGACGGGAACGGGCACGGGGACCGGGTCTTGAAACGGGTCTCCGCATGTGACCTAATTCAACCGTCGGATCTCCCTCAAACGAGTTTTGATTTTGGGATGGCGGTCGGTGTCGGCGGCGAGTTATCGCCCGAGACGCTGGAGCAAATGCTCGAGATGTGTAGTGTGGTGTTCGTGGATATCCAGGCGCTGATTCGCGACTTCGACGGCGTCGATGGGACCGTGAGGCTCTTGGAGTTGAGGGAGAGCGGATTCTTTCGCCTCTTGCCGCGTATTGGGTTCCTGAAGGCCTCAGAGGACGAGGCCATGTTCATGGAGTTGGAAGAGGTGAGGAAGTGGTGCTGTGTGGTGTTGACGCATGGGAAGGACGGGTGCACGGTGTATTGGAAGGACGGGGAATTGGAAATCGCCCCGTTCGCCGCGAACCAGATCGATCCGACGGGAGCTGGGGATAGTTTTTTAGGTGGGTTTGCAGCAGGGCTGGTTCATGGACTGGCTGTGCCTGATGCTGCATTGGTGGGGAACTTGTTTGGGTCGCTGACTGTGGGCCAAATTGGGTTTCCCATGTTTGATTCGAGGTTGTTGCAGGTTTGTTTCTGAAAGTCCTTTTTTCTTCTTTTTCTTATGGTATCCAATATTTTTGTTGCCGGCATGTGTGTTTGCTATCTGATTAATGTTTTATGTTTTGGAGTTTAGCTTTCAACTTTGGGGTGACGAATGGAACGGATAGAAAATTTATATCTGAACGAAGAAAGTTATGGATTTGAGCATATAAATTGAGCGGCATCTGTTAGACATATTAGGCCATTGGAAAGAAGACATAGGAACCTAGGAATGTAATAAAATTCTGCCGCCACCATCTTTAACGACTCATTTTTGGTCTAGCTTGAGGCACCTTTAATTAGAGCTGCCATTTTAATGAGAAGTCATCTTCTGGCCAAAAAGCTTTTGAACTATCTGTTCCTTCGGGCTAGATTCTCATGCCATAGAATTCACTTGTACAGAAACATGCCATCTCAGAAGTTTACGGATGGGAATTGGTCTCAGATGTTTGTGATGTGCTAACTTACGGTATTTTAACTTGATAGATTAAATACTTTTCCTTGTTTCTTTTCTATTTCGATTTATATAATTGAGGTTGGTGGTTTAGTGTGCAAATTGTTACTGTTGCTCGTTAACATATATAAGATTGTTGGAACAACACGTCACCTGATTCTAATTTCAACGTTCACCTTTCAGAGGCTAGATATGTTTACTTTCATAACTTCTGTCGCTTATGGGTTTTTTGTTCTTGTCATACCAGCTGTAGTTTTCTTTAATCTTTGCATGGTGGCTTGAGAAATGAGTATGATTCATTCCATGCATGGTATAACACAACAGCGTGTTTCTTTCTTCCTTCCAGAGAGTTAAGGATGAAGTGCAGAGGAGGAAGATGCAGTGCTTCAGCGGCAACGAAAGATACGATGATGAGCGGATGTTCTCGAAGCCAGCAGGGCATGAACAGTTCCACGCATCCCTTGGTTCAGCCAAATTAATACCCGCATGTATGGTTCAGGAATGTCAATGGGATCTTCCAAGCTCTGCTTCCAGAGAAGTAGAACAGGCTATTCCTAATTCTATTCATGAGGAAAACATTAATTGCGTTGACGGTAAACCATGACACGGAGATCGGAGAGCCAAAGGGTACAGGACATCTCTCTTTTCTGTATCAGATACTTGAGCTACCATAGAGATTTGTTTCTGCAGAGTGCTCTTGTTGGTTGTTCAATCAGAAATTTTGAAATCCCTAATGACAACCTGAAGCTGTAAATAAGTAAATGCCTTTTAAGCAAGAAAGCTTCTTAGTTTTGTGCTTGTCAGTGTGGCCCGTGGGGTTGCATTTGGGCTGGACTGCAATACATCAGCCCCAGGTGCCATGCATCTGACTGCTAACGTAGGTTTACAGCAAGATGGTGAACTACTCAATCAGTTTACGCCCATTTTGGGCCTTTTTTCATTGCAAAAAATAAAAAAAAATACAAGCAAGAAGAATTTTCATATACCAGCAACATGTAATAGATGAATAATTCCGTTTAAATAGATGAATAAAGTGTTGTGAAAAGGTGAGGTGTGTTTATTATTTTTCTTTTATGGATATCTCTCGTCCTCACTCTTTATTATTTCTTCTTCTTCTTCCTCTTTTCATCTCTATTTTTTATTAGTATTTTAAAACATATTTAGGCCATATCAAGAAATAATAGATAAGCGATCGTCAGTCTATTATAAAATGGAAAATGATAGTATGTCCTTTGCTTCCTTATTTTGAACTATTTTTTTATTTTTATTTTTTGTTTAATGGTTAAGGAATTGATTTTTAATGTATTGGTGTAATTTTTATTTTTATTTTTTTAAAATACTTAAAGATGTTTAAAAAATGTAAAAAAGAAAAGAAAAGAAAATTAAAATGCAATTTGTATTAGTGGTACGCCGAGTCAAAGCTGGACAGCATACTAGTAGTACCCGTATAAAATTTATTAGTTAAATTTACATAAAACATTAGAATTTCTTTTGCTTATAATGAAGTGTGGACTTCTAAACTTTTAAAACATTTATTTGGTCCCTTCACATGACAATGACATCAAATTGTTAGGTGTAGGTTAGAAAATGAAGAAAGCATTAAAAGCCTCGTGACCTCGTCTTATTATAATTTTTTTCCATTTAACATTGATCTATTTGTTTTTTGAGAATAACACACCAACAAAAGTGGTTACGTGACATAATTAGATTTAAAATATATTTTAAAATTTGAACCAATTTTATAAATTAAATCTTAACATTTAAGTAACGTGAATAATATACATCATATATCAGTTTGAAAATAAAAGTATTCTTATTTTTTTAAAGAAAAAGACAACCAATTGTCTCAATCTTTATTCGATGCCATTTCTTTTTAATGTCCACATGCATCGTATAAAAGTATATAAAGCATTGAGACGAAAGGTGTGGTGACCATCACATTCCCTTTGGATGGACCACACCCTTTCTTCTGACTGAACAACATTGTTATTTGTTGCTAAGCAATGCATTTATTTCTTTAGGACGATGAAAGTCATCTTTCTAACATGTTAATGTCGTGTTTCATATATTTTTGGGTCAGATCCCGATAACTCAGGTCTTCCAAACTTGAGCCTATAAAAGATAGGAAAAGAGGTAGTTCGGAGAGGGTGACTTTGAGTCTCCGATATCAAAGTTAGTAAATTCTTTTGAAAATTTGTAAATAAGTATGAGAGTTTAAAGATCAGAGAGAGCTTTCTCATACCTAAGACTTACTATTTATATTATAAGTCTGGGATATAGATTGTGTCTGCCCTCATAGAGTCTGGGTCTTTCGTACTATTCCCTTTGTTAGAGTTCTTTAATGCAGTGTGGCTCTGTGACGGTATCATTAATGTGATGTGTAGCTCGGGTAGTGATGCTTTTAATGCGGCGTGGTTTTCTAATTTCTCTCTCCCCGCTAGTATCTTTGGTAATCCGTTGATGTCCCTCATGTCGGAGGATTGAGAGTCCGTCGTACATTACGCCCACTATACGGACAAGTATTCAAGAGTTGGACACTACTCAAGGAGTTTCCAGGTTGATAAGTCTCATCTCCTGCAGCAGACTCCCTTATGCAGGTTGCGTCCAAAGGAGCCTACTCATTGGCCGGATTGGAGACTTTATTTGTTTTGGACTGTGCCTTCTATTATTGTTCTCTTGATTGCTATTCTCAGGCTTGTTGAGACAGAGGCAGAAAATCACCTTACACAACACATCAATATTTGTCCATGATAGCAATGGATAATAATTTTGGATTTAGATAACCTGTAATTGTGATGGGCAATGACACAATGATTTTAGGAGAGAAAAATGAATCCCACCAATTGGGAGCTCTTCGAATATCTTACTCTTCTATCTTTTTCTGTCTCCTAAACTAAGAAATGCCCTATTATAATGGCAATAGATCCCAATCAAATTATAAATATAGATGGATTCACAGGAAAAAAGAAATGCTCAGATTTAGTTATCGTTCATTGCACTTTCAACTGTTTCCTTATCATTTTTCATCAAATAATATTACCCAATCATAGGCCACCTTTGCCGACTTTGTTGGAGTTCAGTTTTGGTATTTCTTTAGAGGAATATTTTAAGTATAAAGAAATTTTCATAAAAATAAATTTACTAATTGACAGGCTTGATGTAATATATTAAATTATAAAATTATTTTTATTATAAAGTAGATCTAACGTATTATATTAAGTAATGGCAATTTATAAATTTATTTTTATAAAAATATTGTAATGGCTTTAGCACTTTCCATCTTTTTAATACCCCACTTCTACCAAGGGAGCATCTAGTTGTTCTCATCTCATGAAATAATTTGTTCAAATAAGCTGTTTTGATGCCTTTTCATTGTCTTTGTAACATTCATTTGTATTTGTTCAAAAGATAGTGTTATAAATTCGACTAAATTTATTTATCTTATACAACAGAAAAATACTGCTTCTTTATAATATAATCACCGTTGTACTATAATTGTTCATATGTCTTTCTAATTATTGTAGTTTTATTACTAATTATGGAAAGTGCTACCCCACTGACAGTGTAGCCCGGGAGAAGTTATCGAGAAGGCCACTTGGCCTTTTCATTCTTTTTTTTTTTTCACGTATTTTTTAAGTAAATACTATAATTGAGACAAGCCGAGCCGAACCGATCTTTGACTTGCCGAGCTCGACTTGACTCAAAATATTCAAATTTGAGATTTTTATTTAATTTTTGTTCTAATTCATCTTGGTTAAGCTAAACTCTCAACTTTAGCTCATCCCACAAACAAGCTCCAGGTCGATTCGAATTGTTTATTTATTTAATAAGATGTAATAATTTAGATAAATAAAAAATCTAATATTGAATTTGGATAACTAACAAGTAGAACCTTTATTGAATTATAAGATTTTAAAATTTATAAATAATTAAGATCTAACTAGTTTATATTTATCTATAATAACAATATATTATATGCCTAAATATATTATTAATACATACACATAATATAATAGCATATATTTAATTTATATATGGTTCCCACATACTGTATATCAAATTATTAAATCTTATCAACTAATTATTATACAAATTATAAAATATAGTTATGAAATATATTTAATATATACATAAGTAATTATGTTACATATTATATATTTAATTATAAAAGTGTTATTTTTCTTTTATTAGCTAATACATATATATGTGTATATATTTATCAATATATAAATGAGTTTTAATCGAGTTGAGCTAATAAATCGACTCGGATATAAACAAGCGGCTCTTAAAGAGCTTTAGTTGAGTCGAGTCGAATTTTATCGAATATGTGTCATTTAATAATCGATGGGTATCTACTTTTACAGATGAATTTTTTTTTATGAGTCGAGTTTAATCGGGCAAGTACTAAGTAAACTATCAAACAGACTGATTCATTTACAATCTAGCTCTCTTAAACATTTTTTTTTAAATTCATAATATTATTAAAAAATATTTACTTAATTATTAAGTAAAATAAAATAAAATAAAAAAGGTGTTGGGACCTATTATGGATATGCTTTGTCGGGACATAAAGCATTTTCCTTTCTTATTTTTATTTTTAATTTATTATTTTTATTTATTTATAATGAAAGTATACTTAATTTGGAAGGAAGGTGCTGGCCAGCGGCACAGACTAGTTGAATTTTGGTCCTTTTTATTTTTATTTTTAAATTTAAAAGAATAACTTTGACCGATAATATTGAAGGACAAAGTAGTATTTTTTTTAATTTAAAATTTTATTTGTCTCCTTGTTCACGTGGACATGCAGTTTGGGCTGTGGGCCTGTGCTAACATAGTGAGCGTGGCCCATCGATTCCTTGAAACGCGTGGAGCGTGTGGGGTCAAAAGACATTTTCTGTTTGATAAATAGAGGAATCTCGTTGTGTCCAACAATGAATCTCTCGCTCAGCTTTCAACCTCTCCGCGCACCCTCTTCTACCTCCTAGCCGTTATTTCCTGCAATCCTAAATTTACCCAAACTTCTCACTTTCCCTCTCCGTTTCACTCTCCTAGACTCTCCGATCTGCGGTTTCCGACCACCCCAATACCGACCTCTGAGGTTCCCTAAATAAAGGCTAAAAAAAACTAGTCCTCTTTTGGCATCCTCACCACCTTGGTGTTTTGGGCGGCTCCGGTCGTTGAATTTCGGCCGTCGACCTTTCAACAGGTGCGAAGATGAAGAATGCGAAGCAGAAGAGGAGGAGGAATAGGCTTGGAACGTCCAATCCCGTCCGGAACGATGTTGCGGCGAACGAAGAAGACGAAGAGGGAAAGGTACCCAAGGCGTTAGTGGAGGCCTTCTCTTTGGCTTCTTTACACGACGCTATTTCTGCCTACCGCCAAGCGAACGACGATCGGGACAAAGCTGCACACGTATTCGGAGAGAGAGTACCGGATATTGCCGATTACCCGTCGGCCAATTGGACTTCGGGTGCTAGCTCGTCGGGTTCATCAGAGGGGTTTGTTGAGACAGGCTGTGTTCAGAACGTGGTGAATGGGAAGGGCTTCCTAGGGAGTAAGCAGAAGAGAGTGGTTGCGGCGACAGGGACGGTTTCGACGGTGTTGGGGAAAGAGTACGTGAAGTCGAGGCCTCTAAGGAGGGACTCGACTAGGTTCAAAGGGCTTAAAAATGGTTTCCTTGAGATAGAAGAGGCTGAGCAGTTTCTGTGCTCGATGCTCGGAGACGAGTGCGAGCTAAGTATGGCTGTTGTTAGAGACGTGCTCGGTGAGTACCCGATACGATTTTTTCCTCAAATGGATTTCGAATGGATTGAAAGACGTGAGTTTAGTTGGGATGTTGCTGATGGTTTAGGCCTATCTATTTCACAATTCCTCTCAATTTATTTATTTTATCTTATTTAATTATTATAATTTTATTAAATTTTCATATAAAATAAAATAAAAAATTTATTTTTTTAAAATTTTAAAACGAAAATAATATTAAAAATATATATTTTAATAATATTTTATTCAATTTTTAATTTTAATCCAACTCATCTAAAATAATCTAGGTCTAGATTTCCCATGCCGAAAGCTAGTTTTATTTATTATTTATTTTTTTATTTTCACCCAAATTTCATTTTGAGCCTTAGATACTGTTATGGAAAAGAAGTATTTGTGGTTTTATTTTCTAATGCAAGCTATTTTCATTTTCAACTTCAGCCTCAGCTAAAAAAGTTAAAAACTCGCACAGACTCGCGCGCGCATGTGTGCGTGTGCGCATCTATATGTATATAGTTCTCGGTCATTTATAAGATAGATCATAGACTTCAATTGTTAAATTATTCATCCTAATGTCGTTCTCACTTATAGTTCAGTCACTCATCCCATCATATGTCTATCTCCTTCTAGTGTCCCCCCTCCCCCAGGCGAGTCTTTCTAAAGTTCTATTTGAATGTGTTTTCTGATATCTGTCACTGTTCTTTTTTATCATGAGAGGCATTCTTAGTGGTTGAATGATTTAAGATATGATTGATTTGGACACTGTACTCGGGAGCTTACTTTTAGTTGTTTATTGCATGATCCGAAAATATTTATTTTGCAGGTCAATGTGGATACGATGTTGAAAAGGTATTTTCAGTATTATGAATTAGATTTTGTTTAAGTTCTTTTCAAAATGATGTTGGAACATAACTATGCATATCTTACATTTGACGTTAAATAAAGGCGCAAAGGAAATGATTTGCTGTTTATTGCTTCCTAGGCCTTGGATGCATTGCTTGAATTTTCTGCTTCCACATTTAATCAGTCCGGGAATGGTAACTATAAGGAAGATATAAGATTTCTTTTCGAGCGCAAAGGCAGTGTAAGTATGTTACTTTATTGCTTGATGTTTTTTTGGGGGTTCTTGATTAAAGATTCCTGTGCCAATTTATTAATGAATAATGCTATTAATCATTCTTTTATCTATCACCCTTTCATAATCCTTTGATGTGGCATTAAATAATTGACATATAAATAAAAGATAACAAATAGTTTTCCAATCGTTTGATGTCACATTAGGGGTTAATATGGTTAAAAAGATGATGAATAACACCTCTCTTATTTAATATGTTATCCTTTTGGTTTTTGTTGGGTCACATGTACAAAAAATGCATATCATGTTTTCATTTTAGTTTTGAGAGACTATGAAATTTATTAAAAGAGCTTGTGGGTTATGCTTTTTAGGACTTTGTATTTTGGCCATCACTTGTATTTGCAGTTTAATATTGTGATAGATTGAGCTATCATACAGTGTTCCACATGAGAGGCTCAGGAATCCTCAGCTTTCATATTCTCTTGGCCTTCTTCAAGATTGGTTGATTGAGTTTATGGAGGCTTGGGTGAAATGAATGGTCAATGGTTTTGATTTTATATGCCCATTAAAAGGTTACTGGACATTTCTTTCCTAGAAGAGTGATGGCTTCTTGCATTTATATATGTTGTTATTTTGGTGTCAATCTCTCCAAAAACCCTTTGTTTCCTTTCCCTTCTTGTTATACAAATGGACATCAGTTCCAGGGTTTTGATGCTTTTGCAATTGTCTATCCAGTTCTGCATCAATAGTTTTCTTTTTAACCAAATTTATTAACTATAAAGAAATTTCTGGGGGAGTTCTCATTTAATGAATTTGTGATATTTAGTCAATTGGGAAAAAGGCTAGAAAGACAAAAGTACATGTGAATAAAAATGTAGTGCAATTTTCTGTGTGCGACCAAAATCGCATGGTCTCCTATCCTGCTTGTGAAGGGTTAACCACTGATGGTGTAGCATGTTTTAGTCATATTTTCCTTTATCATCTAATTCTGTAAAATGGAAATATTTCATTTTTGAATTCACTGTTTGGCTATGTGCTTTATTTAGTGATCTTGGAAATTTTTGAAACAGTTTACAGATAGGGCTTCTGATTGCACTTCTTGTTCATCTGAAAGTGAAGTTCTGGATAATATATGGTCTATGGGCAATGGTTACAGGTATTTCATTCTGGATTTTTTACTTTTGTGGCTTCAATACTATTGTGGATGTTGTTATCAAGTTCCCATTTTTTCCCCAATTAGAAGGGCTGCAGAGGGCATGCTATTATGGTTCATGGACTTGGGTGTTGAACTTAGAGTGAAATAAGAGAGAAAGTTGATGAGGGTTTGTATAGCACATACAATATGGCTTGATCATGCATGTATGCTGATGAGAAACTTGATCATGCAAGTTTCTTATTTTTCCCCAAATAGAAGGCTGCAGAGAGCAGGCTATTATGGTTAATGGACTTGGGTAACTTAGAGTGAAATAATAGAGAAAGTTGATGAGGGTTTTAGCACATACAATATGGCTTGATCATGCATGTTTTCATAGATTGAGAGGCAAGAAGCTGAAAGCGTCAATTTTACTATTTTGAATTAATTAAACAAAAACACTTTGGAACGGTACGTCTGCTCATAAGGATTTAACAGCCACCAATGCAAGCCCACCACGTCAGCTATTTTACACAAAATTCATAAGAGTGATCACACCGGATAAAATCATAAGTCCTCAGTCTTTGTTCCTCACCTCAGTACTGCGAAATTTGGAGCCCCTGCAAATTCCAGACCCGGTCTCTCTCTCCTCAAGCCCCAAGTCCCAGGAGCTCTCCTTTAAATCTCTTTCTTGAGTTTCTCTCCGTCAGTCGCTCCCTCTCTCTCATATCATGCAGAAATAAAACAAAATTGGAAAAGGGTTGGGGAACTCATAAACGATGAAAGTGGCATCTGAGTGGTAACTTGAGCAGGCAAGTTACAATTTTTCATCCCCAAACTTCATACATTTGAAGCCCCTATTTAGTGCCACACAAGTGCACCATTTAAACAGCTTCACCATTCTCACGATATAAAAAAGAGACCTCTGCAACTCAATGACACTCAACAATGAAGCCAATTGCAAATTAACTTTTGGCAAGTTAAACCCAAAAAGGCATCATTTGGGTCCACTATGAGGATGAAATCCATGGCCAGGGGCACTTTTGGCCTTCTGGGTGTGCTTGTTTGCTTTGAGCTGCCATGTCTAGATCATTCAGGCTTGAGATGAGGAGAGAGCAATTGATAGAGGAGAAAGGGAGGGCTCTTGGGTCTTGGGCTTAAGAGAGTGTTTTTCATTTGAATCTAGGCTAAATTCATTGGATTGGGTTTCAACGGGAGAGGGGGAGGGTCAGGAGGGAGGCTTTGGAAGAGGGGAAGGGAAAGGGGAAGGGTTATGGGAGGAGAGGGGGGGCAGAGAGGGAGGGGATTTTTTTTTTTTTTTGGTTATCGATCAGCTGTTGTGTAGTTATATGGAATCTGAACTGGAAGACCTATGAGTCAAACACACATTGGAGGGCTCTTATTTGAGGAAGAACGGATCAACCGGTTTGAAGATTTTCTCTTAATTAAAATACAGGTTAATATAGGAAATTTGAGTTATGGTCTAAACAGATGTCATTAACTGCAGTTTGTGTGATGTTCTTTTTTTCCATCTGGCTAGTCTCCAGGTTAGGTGATATTTTAGCACTTGGGAACCTATAGACCCTCAACAGTACCTCACTGCAGTTGTTTTGGATCCCCTAAAAGGAGTAAATTCTTTGTATTTTGCCGAAGGCTGAGGTTTATATAAAGTTTTTTTTTATAAGTTTATATAAACTAAGCAGATCAAATAAGAATTAAGCTAATAAACAACAGAAAGATGTTTCTTTTGAGGATTTTTGAGATTTGAAAAAATTTATGTAGAAAACGAGTGAGTCCTCACATTTGAGTTTTGTATCAAATCCTCAAGATTGCGTGACTCGTCAGGGTGCAGCCTAGCGGTCAAAAGGGTGGGCTTGGGATGGGTTGTAGACTCAAACACCCTAGGTTCAATTCCCACTAGGAGTCTTACTTGATTACTTGATAAACGGTTTTAGTGGATAAGGTCAATATATCCGGGGCTTACTCCCCAAGTGTAGGTCCAAAGGGCCCTACCTTGGTGAGGTTCCATATCACCGGAAAAGAAATCCTCAAGTTTGTGTGGACTATGGATGTGTTTGGTTAATCAGTTGTCCTCCAATTTACTCAATATCGTGCACAACTAATAAGTACTTGTTAATCTCAGTGTTCAAATTTGGTTTCATGTAGGATCTACTAGCTTATGCTACTTATTATGATATCAAATTCTTCATGCTCGTGAAATGATTACATCTTTGCATTGCTCTGTTGAAAAAAGAAAAGAATTGCAAATCGATTTGGTGGTCATAGTTAATATCGGTCAAAGTGCAATATCAATTTCTCTCCATTGAGGATATTTGTGCTGGGAACCTGATTCTACAAGCTATGTTGTTTTCTTTGCTTTAGGAATTACGCCAAGGTTCTTGCCAGTTCTGAAGATGATTCTATACCAAGTGAAAGAAGTACTGAGTTAGATCTACCTCAAAAGGTGTTGGAATCTTTGTTTCACATCTCCAAGAGTCCTAACCATGAACCAAAGACAAGGAATTGGAAAAATGTAGTAAAGAAACTCCAGTCACTGGGTCCTGGGTTTGATGTTTGTCCTTCTAGTGTTGCAGAACCTCAGCAAGATACTTGTGGTACTCATCATTAGCTTCGTAATGCTTTAGTGCACTTGCTATTGTGTGTCCATATCTTTAGTTTTAAAAAATAATTACTCGTGTCGTTTTATTGCCATTTCACTATTTAATGTTCTTATTTTCATCAATAAAACCCATCCCTAGTTCTCATCAATAAAATTCTTATTTACTGTCAAAAAAAAAAAAAAAAGAAAGAAAAACCATTAATAAAATCCTTGATCACTTGTATTTTAAAAAAAAAAAAAAAAACTATCTTGTGTTCTATCAGCAGAAGTGATTAGTTACATTGTATTTTCTGTATATTCACTCAGTAGTAGCGTGGATGCACAAAGTCACTCCTATTCAAAAGTGCTTCTTTTGTTATAATCTGAATGTTAATATTCAATAGTCGTTTTGGAAGTTAAAGCACTTCTTGTTGGTCGAAGTTTTAACATTTGTTTCTTGGTGAGTTGTTCTAAAAATTTTCACTGAATACAACCAATTTAATAACACATTTTTGTGTAATAAGTTCTTGTCAACCATATCAATCTCTTTACTATTGGGATTTTCCTGGAATTGTAGCTAAAGGAGACGAATATCATGTGTTCAGAAAGACTTCGCAGCAACACTGGGATTCAATGAAGTCTTACAATCAGAAAGTGGGTGTTTTTGGTTTTCATGGCAATTCTGGTTAATTATTGACATAAAGAATCTTATGAGGACATTCTGCAGGCTGCCGTGGCATTTTCCAAGGGAGAACGACACAATGCGGCCTACCTTTCCGAGCAGGTTTGTTCTACTTCATACATTGTAAATTTAATGTATCTATGCTTCAGTGTTATTGGAATTCATTTAATTTAATTTTTTCTGATGGATTTATTGTACACCTAGAAACATTATAATAATGCAATTTATAAATAAAATACCTTGATTACTGATAAAAAAAATGTGGTGTCTTTGGGAGAACATAGTGAAAAGAGGTTTTGAAGACTGGTCAAAGGCGTGGCCTAGGAGTTTGCCTAGATTGCCTGATACATGGTTCTTATGCGAGGAGTCGTGTATTTGGGATTTACTTACCATGGGTGGGTCCTAAGGCTACCTTGGTGAGACTCCTCAACATTAGACAAAAAAAGGGGGTTTTGAAGAATGGAGATGAAGGTGGTGGAACTCAAGGCTTCCTTCAATTCTAGATTTGAGGATATATTTTATCTTTTTACTTCTTCTAGTTAGATATTTCTCTTGTATACTTCCTGTATACTTTGTTTCACTTTTTTTATGAGAATCTTATTCTTTATTAGAAATTACTCATTTCTTATAATCCAGATGCGGATAGATCCTTATTTTTACATTCTAATTAGACTTTTTTTTTTTACTTGATGGATTTTTTTTGTATTCATTTTTAGTTATATTCTAGGTGGTTAACCAGATAAGTTCCATTTGCCTAGGGTAAGGTACAAAAAAAATTGGCTCGAGAGGCGGATGAAAGGGCAAGCCAGGATATATTTAAAGCTAGGTTGGTGCATTGCTTAAAAGAGCAACATAAAAGTTCTCCTACCATTTTACCTATACCTTTTTGTTCTATATTTAACTAAGCAATTGCTTCCAATCTGCAGAAACAAGGGCATAGAAAATGTGATTACAATCGATTTACATGGGCAACATGTCAAACAAGCAATGCAGTATGTAAAAGCTCTCCTCTTACTTGGCACATATGCGCCCGGTAAGTGTCTGCTGCTCCCTCGTTATTTATTGTATTCTCTCCTTGTTTCACACAAAATAAGGCTTGCACTTTCTGATATTCTATTTATTTGATTACCAGCGGTTCAAACTCTCAGGCTTATTACAGGATGTGGGTCCCATGGTGTAGGGAAGTCAAAGGTGAAAGAATCGGTATGGGTTTCCAAATCATCTGACTTTCTCCTATTTTGTTGGATCTTACTCTGAAAACTATTGGTGAAAAAGTTAAGAGGGGCTGCATATTTTGTATGGCTGTTGCATACTGGAATCGTAGTTAACTTGGGTATGCATTGTAGCAAAACGACTAAATTGGATATTTTGGAGAATTATATGTGCTCCAGATTATTGTAGTTTTTCGATCTTGGAATACATTAGATATTGCCAATAACAGAATAGTTAGCAACTTTTGGTGTTACCATCATGCAACGTAGTGTTTTAACACTAATGTACTGGTTAGCAATGTTATAGGTAGCCAGCCAAGCCCAGCGAGTGTAAGCACTCACGCAAACTTTGAGTTATACAGATGCACACCTCAAGAGCTTAAAATAGTGCCATCTGGGCTCTTGCTATTCATAAGTGAGCTAAACTCCTTTTTAATTGGTAAAGAATTTATTGAGTTATGCTTCCATGGAATAAGAATTCATTTCATTTACCGTTGACATCTTTTCCTTGATGTTTACTTGAAATAAATAAAGAAATGAAACCTATTCCTGATATTTGGCAGAGGGATCAACAGTGTAAATAAAGTTTACCATTTTGGCCTTCTGGCGTTTATTTTAGTGGTTATAATTTCTTGTTATTAATCTTTTCACAGTTTGCCCATTAGATCTTGCTTCATCTTCAGAGAGAGAAAGAACTTGCGTTTGTATCATTACTCTTATCTAACCCCTGGATGCTGCGCGCGCAGGTTATCAAACTTATGCAAAAGGAAGGTATAAAATGGAGTGAGGAGAACCAGGGAACGTTGCTAATCAAACTCAGTGGATCCAGAGAATTCACCTTTATGGATTCTGAAAGTGATACCGAGTAAATTTACCAACTTAGTTACTTAGCAGTTAGCACTCACCTCTAGTTTTTCCTTTTCTTATCGGAGTTTGTTGTAACAATAGAGAACTCATGTCTCATAGTGCTCTTGCTTAGGGCCCAAATTTGTTATAATAACATAAATGTAGAAACTCTTTCTTTCCATAGGGTTGTTGAAAGGGGTTGGACAGCTTACTTGTAACTGTGCTGAGAGGTTAAGCTGCGGTCACTCAAGGGACCAAAACTCTAGGGCCTAGAGTGATTTCTTCAGCCAGCTCGTTTGGATATAAAAATTATTTCATCTCATTTCATCTCATCATTATAACTTTTTAAAATTTTTACACAAAATATAATAAACAAATCAACTTTTTCAAATATCAAAACAATAATAATATTAAAAAATAATATTCTAACAATATTTTATTCAACTCATTTAAAACTATTTCATTTCATCTCACTATCCAAACGAACTATATACTTAATAAATGATGTGTGATTTACTTTATGTGTTTATCTTTTTCTTATTATGATAGGATCTAAATCTGTCTTTATAGTTAAATTTTGTGTTAATCTTAAGTTTTTATTGACACTTTTTAAGTTACACTAACCTACTGGCTATTGCTATCTATTGTTCGTGTCTTATTGAACTTCCAGACTCCAGTGTGCATTACTTTTGTCACTGTTCATCTGAAATCCCACATGGAGTTTTTCCACCTCTTTATTTAAATTGATTTTTTTAATTATAAAAAATGACATGATCTGCACTACTTTTTTTTTTTTTAATTAGAACTGGATGGTTTAGATTTCACCTCGCTTGCCTCGATAATTCAAAAAGTACCAGTGCGAACTGATCCAGTGCGGTCACACTCTTGTTAATCTATGTTGTCTACATGGTACATCTCTATTGGAGGGCGTTACTCAAGTAAAATCAGTTCAACCTGCGTGAAGATACTCTCAATACAAAATTCATTGGAATGCAATTGGGGTGCTCGACTCCCCCAATCGATTACAACAAATCCAATCGAATCCTCTCTATCGGCATATGTTACTTTCGTAGTAAACGAGATTGAGAAAATTTGAGAGTTTGGATTTGGGATGAGAGAGATCGAGATCGAGAGAGTTCGAGAAGTTGAGAAATTGAGAGGTGTTTGGTTGGCATGTGGAAGCGGGGCGGGGGATTTAAGGAGCGGGGCTGAGCCCCCTCTGTTCCCCGCCTCATTAATGCCCCTTTCATAAGGGTGGGACCTCCTATCCTGTCTGTGCGGAGTGGATCTCCCGCCCCACCCAGGCGGGGGCGGGGTGAACGGGTGGTGCAGTGGGTGGTGGGCATCCGCTGCCCACTCCTACTCTGCAACCCATTAAAAAAAAAAAAAAAAAAAAATTGCAATTTGGAATCATGGATTCCAGAACCCAGTGGGGGCGGTCACCCACTTCGGTCACAGTGAAAACGCACTAAAAAAAGTAAAAACCAAGTTACGTAGCACAAAACCGCCATTTCTAGTCGGTTGGTTATCTGATGCCTCGAGCTATAAAACCCCGTTACTTTCATTTTCTCTGTAAAAGCCAGAGAGAGATAGAGCGCACATATTCAGTTGTCTGGACCTATGTTATATGCGTGTAGGACGAGGCTTGAATCGGGATCTTTGGTGGAGTCGACCATGGACGACACTACCACCGTAACGAAACCTTGGAGCCACCACCCCCTCGCCAAAACGAACAACAAGGAGCGCTCTGAAGAGAATGAGATGGTCGAGGACGAAGACGAGGAGGAGTGCGACATGGAGGTCTGGGAAACGCTGAGCCAGAGCTTTTTCCAGGTCCAATCCGCACTGGATCAGAACCGTACCTTAATCCAGCAGGTCAACGAGAACCACCAGTCGAGGATTGCGGACAATTTCTCTAAGAACGTTGAACTGATTCGCGAGATCAACGGCAACATCACCAAGGTCCTTTCTATATACTCCGATCTATCAGTCAATTTCTCCAGCATTGTTCGTCAGCGGCGTGCGATCATGTCGTCGAGGAACCACACGAACGGTAGCGTCGATGGCAAGGAAGAGAGCAAGGAAGCCTAAAGAGATCTTTTGGAATTTCAGTAATTTCGATTTACCTTTGCTCTCTGTTCGTGATAGTGTTGGTTGTATTAGTTATTATAAATAAACTCTGGTTTGGATCTTAGTTTGGGTCTAGTTTTATTTCGTTTTGTGTTCGGTTTAACGTGTCAATGAGTCTCTCTGTCCCGTGTGGCAAATAATTTGGTGCCTTCGAGTCAATGCTGTTGTGGGGATGTTGGGGGTGGTGCTGGTAACCAAAAACTGTGGTTAATTGGTGTTTGATATGTGTTTTTTATGTGTTAAGGAAGAAGGCTGCGGGACTGCTGGTCTACATATACGCGTGCCCGCAGACTTATTGAGGTACTTATGTTCTGTTTACAATTATTCTCTCCGTTTTCTGTTTCTGTTTTTGGTTTTTTAGAATTTGTTTGCCTTTGATTTTTTAGTTGTAGATGGTGAATAATTGATTTTTTTATTATTTATAAAAGTCCTGCTTAGTTAGGTAGATACATATATACATAAACACATACACACATTGTGCGCCCGTGTGTGTGGATGCTCATCTCTCAAGAGATGTACTACATTTAATGTATATTCTTTGGAGGAAGTGTGATGTTGTTTAGTATGTGGTATTTTCTCCAGATCTTTCTCTTTTTATTTTTCCTTTTCCTTTCTAAAGCAAATGTTTCAATCATAATAGGGTTATAACTATCCTGTATATTGACTAAATTATGAATTGTATTGATGACATGCTTTTTTTTTTTTTTTTTTTTCATATCAATTGCCATCACCTGGAGGACTCTGAATTCAGAGTTGAGAAAGATGACAAGGAACAATGACGTGAACTTGCTGTCTTATATAAAATAAATTAAAATAGAAAACGAGATGGAGAAGGGAGAAGAATGGAGATAGAATTTGAGGGCTACATCTATTGTTATTCTTAATTGTTACTTAATACAAGGCATAAGTCCCCATTTATAAGGAAGTTCATTGAGATAAAATAAGGTAAATATCTTAATCATTATGAAAAAATAAAGATAATATCAAATCAAAATGATTTAAACATTATGAAAACCAAATCGAGATAAAATCAAGGTAGAGAATTTTGAAATATTGAGTTTGAAATTGGAGTATAGTCTTCATATCTATTGGTTGGTCGCCAATGAGATGATAAAAGTGGTGTTGGTGATGAGGTGACTGCAGCTGGAACATCAAATCTAGAGTTGTGGCCAACAATAGGTTGATAATGGGCCAAAGCAAATAAAGAGCTAACAATAGGCCGAAAGATTGAGCCGACAATGGGCTATATATGACCTTGGTCAACAATAGGACCAAAATCAAAAGGCCAAAAAAACTAGGTCTAGGGCTTCAAACAATGCTCACAACAAACTAAGGTCCCGTTTGGATACAAGAAGTGTTTAATTTCATCTTATCATTATAACTTTCCCAAATTTCCACAGAAAATATAATAAACAATTCTAAATTTTAAAACAATAATAATATTAAAAAAATAATATTCTAACAATATTCTATTCAACTTTCAACTCAATTCATCTCATCTCAACTCAACTCAACTCAACTCAATATCCAAACGGCACCTAAAACATAATAAAAAGGCTCACAGCTGGTAAAGATACCCCAACTGCGTTGACTTGAATGAAATATGGTTGAACAACAACGATGAAAATTTTTGTGAGAGATAAAAAACTAGCAGAAGATCTACAGGAACGAGCCTGACGTTAGCCAAGGGCTCTGACACCATGATAGAAAATAAAATAAAATAGAAAAGGAGATGGAGAAGGGAGAAGAATGGAGATAGAATTTGAGGCTACCTCTTTGCTATTCTCAATTGTTACTTAATACAAGACATACATCCCTATTTATAAGGAAATTACATTGAGATAAGATAAGGTAAATATCTTAATCATTATGAAAATTAAATCAAGATAATATCAAATCAAATTCTTGATTTGATGTTATCTCCAACATTAACAAGTTAGCGTCGACTTTGTAGGCTATGCTTTGCTTTTTATTGTGGTAATGGATATATTTTTCTTCATTTGTAAGTTTCACACTCAGTTAGGAGGGCGTGAATTACTGCATTCCCCATCTCCTTCTCGTAAAGGGGAGGAGTTGCAATTTGTGCCAGCACTTATTGGCAATTATGGTTCTTCCTATTGCACCACAAGTACATACACCTGATTGCCTTTACCGTCATACATGGAAATTTTAAGTTGTCGCTGTTGAAGCCATTATCTGACCACAGGCATTCCTTTTGATATAAAAAGCTAGTGGAAGTTTGTCAAAGAGAGAACGCTTTGAACTGGGTACAAGTGCCATAGGTGTGATGGTATCTTTGTCCAATTTGTGTTGTTGAAGAAGACAGTACTGTAAGCTTGTGGGAGATAATATCAGCAAGTATCTACAAATAAACTAAGGTATATTAATCACTTCCAACATGTATTGAACTGCTTTCACTGCAGCTACTGTTAAATGGTATCTCAGAAATTGCAAGGCATAGCTGACTGAGGAACAAAGGGTGGAGACCATTCTGTTATGGCTCAATTTTTGTTATAACTTGTTTTGGCACGGCTATGGATAGTTCAGCTGCTTCATAACATTAAAGGAAAATCATTTACAGTTGCATTGCTTGGGCATGGTTTAGGGCCATAGTTTAGGCCTATATTTCTGGCTGTTAAACACATTCTGGTCCGGATTAGCATGGTTGATTATGCTAGTTGTACCATTTTAAGTAGGATCCAGGAGTAGAGATTAGGTTATAGGGACCTAAAATTCTTGCTATAAAATCTTCAATTAATAAATCTCCTGTACATGTTGCATCTGAAAACCTAGTGGAGAAATTTCTTTCTCCAAATAACCTCCCATACAGACAGTTTGCATATTTCCACCATCAACTTCACCCATAACGTGTTATGCCTTCTGTTGCTTCCATCACTGTCAGTAGGATCCATCTAGGCTGTGGTTGGAGTTTATTGTTACTATTATGTTATGGAGAATCTAGTTTATTCATGTTAATGTCATCATTATCAACACGGGTACACATTTATTAATTTTTGCTGTTAATTAATGGGGGGCAATGGGTGGCAGTGGAAGGAAAGGTCAGTTTTACATTGTTTTTAGGTAAACTAGACAAGGATAGTGAATGGTCGATTTCCTGAGAATGGAATTGCTCATCAAGTTTGAGCTGGAGGGCAGTGTTCCGTAGGAGTTGATGAATACAAGTGCTGGTCTCGATTTGCTATGACTGGTACCAGATCATTATGAGTTCGGTTTCACATGTGGTGAAGCACAATGGGGCGTTTTCCTTATATTACAAATTAGAGGATGAGGAAAGTCTGCCATTCGAGATTTTGTTTTACAGTTGTTTTATAGCAGAATATGCAGAGATGGAACCAGAAACTTTAATTTGGAGGACAGTGTTTTTTTTTTTTTTTTTTTTTTTTTTTTTTTTTTTTAAATCTACGTTATTAAAAAAACCTTCAAAATTAAATTTTTAGGATTTTCTGCCCAAGCTTGGCTGTAGGTCCGCCCCGAGAATATATGTGGGTTTATGGCTGAAAGTTTCGTTCTAGAGGGACTTCGTTTTTTTTTCCCCCCTCGAAAGTACAAGGTTGCATGTAAGAAGATATATGTAAATTGGTCTTATAAGTTACTCTTCTTGACAATAGAGGCTTTGTCTTCTTTCTGCTTTCTTGTAGTTGTGATTTCTGATATGATTCTGCTATGAACAACTCACCAGTTCTCGGTCTTTAATGTAGCAAGAATGTGAAGTAGTTCTAGTTTCTGCCTCGTGTTATATCGAATGGGATTTTAATTTAATGGACATTCTGATATGATTGCATACATGATATTATTCAATCCTGAATCCTTGCCACTTTCCTCATAAATCCACACTGATTCTTTTTCAGTGTTTTGCTGGAGCGAAGCGGCGAATCCAAATACTTTATTTACACTCTGGTGTAATTGAAATGGAAGATTTGAGTTATGCCTGGTATTAACACACTGGTGATGATGAACCCCAAAAGCTAAATACCAAACTAACATGTTCCGGAGGAAGCAGAATGTGTAAGAATTGTAGAATTGATCTGAACATAAACCGCTAACATAACAACAACAACGACAGGAAGGAAAGGAAAGTAAAATAGAGGGTATCTAACAGTTGAATAGCATGACCACACTGCCTCTAAAGACACTATACACCCCTTTAATTTCGCAGCAAGAAGAAATTCTTTTACGAAGTAGTAAACCGGTCTTAATATAGGGAGGAATACAATTTCCCTTTGTTTAGACTCATGAGGAAGATGGGCCATTCTTTCGCCTCCCAATCAGCGCTTTCTCGTGAAGTGGGCTCATTGGGCTTAGGCTTATTTACACTAGTCTCATATGGCCCTCAATGATACCCACTGCATTCTCGTATAACTGATCTTGGGTGGATTATGATTGGTTTAGTTACATAAAATTAAATTATTTTATCTTATTTTATTTTATATAATTATTATAATTTTTTTAAACTCTTATAAAAAAATATAATAAATAATTGAACTTTTTTAAATCTTAAAATAAAAATTATATTATAAATTTATATTATAATAATATTTTATTTAATTTTTAATAAAATATCTCATCTCATCTCATGATTGTGTAATAAAAAAAGCTGTCTCACACTTTTACTCCATATTTTATGTCGTATGTAGGGCTGCAAATGGTCCGGTCCGGTCCGGTCCGGCGATAGACCGAATGTTTTTCGTCCATCATTTTTTCGGACCGGACCGGACCGGACCGGTCCGGTCCAATCGGTCCGGCTTAATTTTTTTAAGTAATTAATAAAAAAAATTATTTAAAATACTAAATTAAATTAAGTGACTTATTAATGTGGATTATGTAACAAACTTAATAAAAAATATTTTATATGGTCAATGATAATAAATTAGATGAAAATTATATTATTAATTTATATAATTACTATATAATTAACTAATTGATATTATATATTAGTTATTTCATAGAATATTAACAAGTGTTAATAACTTATTTAAAATTTAATATTGTTAATAGTGATATGTTAGATGAAGATATATATATATATAATATTATTAATTTATAGAATATTAACAAGTATTAATAATATATTTAAAATTTTATATTGTTAATTGTACCATTATTATATATAAAATATATATAATTTTTTTTTTCATTCGGTCCGGTCCAAAAAAACCTTGGACCATGAACCGGATTGAAAAGTTTCGGTCCTCTAAAATGTGGACCGGACCGGACCAGTCTAAGTCTCGGTCCGGTCCGGTCTGGACCGAAACGGTCGGTCTGACCGGACCGTTTATCACCCTAGTCGGAGACACTACAAATTGTCATTGACAATGTTGCTGTTCCATCCCACGGACCCTAATTTAAGATTTAAATGATTATTAGTAGAAAGTAATATGATAGCTACAGAACTTTTCCAATATTCCTTGTGCCTTTCTTTTGCTTTGGTCAAAATACTACTATGGATAATGGATTTCGGAACACATGCTATAAATCACCATCCGCTATGTCGTTTAAATTCTTATTTTATTCTTCTGCCAGAAACGTGGGGCTACTCAAGTGCGAAGGACCTTCCTCTGATTGGCCAGCCGAACCAAACCGAATTTAAAGTGAAAAAAAAGGATAGGCACCTAACTGTCACACAACTAACATTCATAAAAAATAAGGAATATTATTAGGGAGGACTGCTTGGTGAGTGTCTGAGCTTCTCCACCACCGACCGCCCTTGCATTTTCCAATATGCCTCGTTCGTTTCGAAAGTTTCATTGTAAGAAACAGAGACATATGCATCTTGGGTTTTGGTTTTTCCGTTGATAACTAAGGTTTTAACTTGCTTATCTATCTGTCTTGGTTCTTTTGTTTTTATATCCTGTCTCTTAGAAAATAGCCATTGACCAAATCTCTGAATCTTTTCAGAATGGAGGAACCAGAACATGGCCAGCATGAGCCTACGCTTTCTTCTTCTGCTGCTGCAACCTCCGCTGATAGTCCATCTTCTTCTTCACCGTCTACATCACGGATTCAAGAAGAAGAAGAAGAGGGAGTAGAAAATGAACGACACGAGAATGGAGACAATAGTCTCCGCCGCCATCTCCATTACCACCGCCATCATATCCTTCTAAACCATCACCGACAACAGCAACAGCAGTCTTCTAATTTTTCCTATCGTATGAACATATCGATATCTGATGTACCGTCGACTGAGATGAGAGATGATGTTTGGTCTTGCCTCGTTGTGCTCGTCACGTTTTGGTTCTTCGGTCAGTTTCATCCCCCAATTCCCGCTTTCCTCTTTTTTACTTTTCACTACTACCATTTTTGTTTTACGCTGCTTTTTCTTTAACTCTGCGGAGGAACGGGAAAGTGAAAGGAAATTGCTTGATTGGGTATCCTGGCTAGCTAAGCAAATTATGAATGCTTAAATGGTTAAATTTTCTTTAGTTTTTGTGACTTTAGCACGTTTTCTCCAAGAACCCAATGGACCTCTAAGTTGCATCCAGGGAGGAGAATGGGACAAGCCTATACAAAATCAAATTTTTTAGAAGTTTTTTGCCTTAAAAATTTGAATGGTTTGAGTAAGAAATCTAGTTGTTTTGGGTGTACGGGAACAGATTTTTTAATTTTCCTGTATCAGAATAAGTGGACTAATATCTATATTCGATTGTATTATTGGTTTTCCCTACATTTTCTACTAAACCAAGCAGAGCCTTAATTTTCAATTTTTATCGCGTATGACTTAAATTGCCCACGACTTAAATCTTACTGATGTGATTTGGTTTTGGTTTCTGTATTCCTCACCAGCAGCATCCGTGACTCTGATTCTTGGTTTTTTCGGATCTGTAACTACACCATTGGGACCAAATTGCTCGCGCCTAATACAAAGTAACCCATTCTTTGTGCAGTCTATTAAGGTAATTTGATTAAGATAATATGTTGAGTCTCATAGCATCCCCATTTAAGATTTTTCTTGCTTCTGCCTTCACAGTCCGTGTGCACTAATCTCCTTTGTTTACAAACAGGCGGAGGAAGTCGATGAGCCAAAACCTGGGCCAATGTTATATGGGTTTTATAAACCTCCTCCCCTGGACGTTGAGATCGGTTGGACTGAAACACATAATGCATTTGTACCAGCCAATTTCCACAAGGCACATTTCCTACTGCCTATATTTTCTCTTTCTTAATCTTTTCTCTCAATTGATGTTTTTGAAATTTCATTTATTCGCTCACATTCCGGTTTTGTATTTGCAAGTAATACATATGCATGAGCTCATGCACACCTAGAGCATTCTAGACCTTTGGATTGATGGCGTAAATTTGGACTTCTTCTCATGTTGTAGGAGTGGATATACTTCCTAAACAAAGGATCTAGAGTGGATATCTTATACAATGTAAAATCAACAAGTCCCTCGCCTTTATCCCTTGTGATTGCCCAAGGTATTTTCTAAATTCCAACTCCATCCCTTTTGTTTTGTTTAGAATGAAATACTTATTCAGATACCAGTTTTTTTAAGTCAGATACTCTTTATAGGAATCAAGAATCTATTTTATGCAAAACAAAATAGCTGGAAGAATGGGAGAAGTGTTTATGGAACAGCTTAGAATTTAATTCAGTTTTAAATGTCACCATTTGATTGAGATCCATCCTTGCATCTAGTAACGTCCTGCAGTATATAGCAAGTGCTGTCCAAGTAGTTCACAAGTGGAATATCAAAAAACTTTACATTGCCAAGTATACAGTAAGCTAGAAATATATCCTACAATTTGGATGATCCATCAAACTTTGGATTTAGCCTTTATGCCTAACTCTTAGATGGATTGCAGATATGAACAGAAATGTTGTCACAAAAATGACGTTCTTTAGTTCATGTATCTCTTGTTATAAATCCATAATTCTTGTTAGATCTGCAGGTAGAGAAAGCCTCATTGAGTGGATAGAGGACCCATCATCTCCTAATACAACTCTGTCTTGGAATATTATTTCTGGTAAATCCCATTAGTTTACCAATGGAATTTAGAGAACCCACCATGTTTTATTCCCACTGTGACGTGAGTATGATGTTTAAAACCTGTCTACGTTGCAGGAAGTGGTAAGATCCAACAGAAAATTTCGAAGCCCTCCAATTACTACATCGCAGTTGGGAACTTGCACTCCGAGGAGGTTGAGGTAATTTTTCAAATGTTGAGTGCACTCTATATCACTACATGGTCGTTTTACTACTTTTTGAGTTTTTTTAAAACCATATACCTAACGAGAAGATCTGTGCCTGTAATTTCCTTTACAAGATTATATTATAGGCCACGGCAAATTATTTGAAGTGTTAGTTCATTGAGATATGAGGAAGGTAATAAGTATGTACTAATTAAACAGATTTCTGTGAAATTTTAATTACCAAATCTTCGATCTAGTTAGTAACCAGAAAAAACCAATGTCAAGGATAAGAAAGATAGAGTGGTGGATCCTCTGCCACCCTCTCTCCCACTGTTCTTCACGGGTAAAGGAAAAAGGTCCTTAGTGTGGTCATTAGAAAAGGGATAACTGCTGCTTCTGTCAGTATTATCCCATTAGGTTTTCTCAGCTGATTTGGTCATTTCTACCTGTGCCGACTGATATGGTGTGTGGATGTGGAAGATTAAAAGCTTTTGCTGATCTGATGATTCCTGGAGAGTTACTTGATTGGTCAACCCAAAACAGAGGATAGGGAAACTCTGTGATATAATATATTCACCGGACCCTTTGCCAAGAGGCCTCAGGTTTGAGATCAGGAATTCTTCACCAAGGTGTTTAGCAATGTTGAAAGCCATGATTTATTTAGCTGGATGGTAAGAGCATCTCTAACCATTTGGCCACACTGTAATCCATCCAAAAGGAGTGATGGATGAATTCTTTCGGCTTCATTAAGCACTTACTGATGGTGATATTTTAATACTTCAAATGCACGTGCAGACACTATCAGACCATTAGATAATTTATCTGCTTTGAATGCTGCTATATACAGGTAGAGTTGCAGTTGTCCATAAATGCTTTAGTCTATAATACAACTCAGGCATATTACAAGTGCTCCCTGGGTAACTATATATGTAGTTTGAAGCTTTTTCTTCTTGGAAGAAATGTTGCCGTCTTAACTTCTCCACATCCTATGGAGGTAAAAGACTCACTTTCTGACTTTTATGAGTATTATTAAACTTCCATTGCTTTTTAAAGATTTTTCTATTATTTATATCTCAATTATAAAAACTTATCATTTTTATGCTAATTTTGACGCATTTTGATTCTGTTAGGGTACTGATGATGGATGGTATGTCAAACTGTCATTTGGACCACGGTGGATCACATATTTTCTTGGATCAGGTTATTTTGGCAGGCATTAATTTCCTTCTCATGGGATCAAATGGAAATGTCCATATGCATATTCACCTCTTTCCTGCATGCAGGTATAATGACCATACTAATCTTATCCGCCTTCAGATTCTCCAACACGTTCCAAGCCACAGATGAAAACCCAACGGGATTTCAAGCAGGGGAGCTGGGAACTGAACGAGCCCCATTGCTCATGCACAAAGATGACGATATTTCAAGTTGGGGTTCCTCTTATGATTCTGTTTCACAAGATGGTGAGGATCCGGAGGCACAGCTTGCAGTCAATGGTATTGAGGGACAGCAAATAACAGAAGGGGAAAGCGTCAATAATCCCCGGCATCTTTGTGTCATTTGCTTTGATGCCCCTAGAGACTGCTTCTTTCTTCCATGTGGGCACTGCGCTGCCTGTTATACATGCGGAACAAGGTAAATATACATAATACACCACACTACTTCAAGAAATCTAGGTAGAAAAACTTACGTTTTTGGATTTTGATGCTATTAGAAAATGCTTGTAGCCAACCCCAATTGTTTAAAAAAGATTCATGAAGCCAGCCCCAACATGTTGGCCCTTGGGATAAAGGCTTATTAGATTTGATTTGCAGCCATAGAGGCTTAATTTGAGTGAAAAGTACTTTTGATCATTTAATGCTAGACTCCATACCACTTATCACAGCTTCCAACCATAATTCATAGACACTAGTAGTATTTGGGCCTAGACACTACGAAGAAGAAGGGAATATTTGCAGAGTATCACAAACTGAGGTGAAGGGAATATTTGGGCGGCTAGGGATTGAGTCTTGAGAAGATAAGTTTCTTTTTATACGGACGGATTGACACCCAAGACAAAAACCCGTTCCTAGTCGGGTTGGAGACCTGATCAAATATCAATCCGAGAAAGTTGGGTCGGGTCATTTTAATCGGGCCCTTCGGTTTATCGGGCCTTTTGCACAACCCGGTTTTGTCAGGCCGGGTTGCAGGCCTAGACACTACAAAGCGGTCCAAATAAACTGTTGTGCTCCTCATTGCTATATTTGTTAAAATATTTCAATTATGAGCTTTGAATAGAATCGATGTTCATTGTCACATTTGGTTTTGTTTCCAACCATTTCCAACTTCTCCAAATTTAGCAGAAAGTTAGATGTTCAAATCTGTTAACTCTGCAGGATTGCAGAAGAGGCAGGAACTTGTCCCATATGCCGAAGGAAGATGAAGAAAGTGAGGAAGATTTTTTCAGTTTGAACTATGTGCAAGAGTAAGTATTTTGGAGGGGCTATCTGGTAGTGCAATTATTATTGGTCCCCAGTAGAATATTTTTCACCTCGACACTGATGGATTTCATGTGCACTTGTAGAAAGCAACGTTAAATTAGGCTTGTGTTAAAAGCAAAAAAAAGGTCGCAATAGAGGTTGACTAAAGAATACTTTGTATTCACTGTCATCTTAATGCGACCTCTTTTTTAAAAAGGTATAAATTACTCCCCTTAACTTTCAGTTTGGCTTGCTGTGTGCATCCATTGTACCTTTGCTTTCATTTAAGTCATGAGATTATATGCATGGAAAGTGTTCATAACAGAAGCTGAGTTTATATGATTTGAGAAGTTTCATGTACCCTTCCCTCTTTGATTACCACTATGTTTTTGTTGTCTGTCCATCCTGCCATCAGCCACAATTTTTTTTTTTTTTTTTTTTTTTTTTTTATAAGTAATCAAAGATATATTAATAAAGATAGGCAAAACCCAAGTACACAAGATGGTATACAAGAGGTAAGACCTATCTAGGGCGAAGTAAGAGAAACTAGAAAGTCATGAAAAGTCAGGCCATTAAAATTTAAAGCAATGGCCCATAGAAATAAAGTACGGAAAAAAAACATTCTAAGTTCCTCTGGAGACCGCTCTTTGTTTTCGAAAGTCCGATCGTTACGCTCTTGCCATATACACCACATAATACAGATTGGGATCATATTCCACATCGCCTTAATTTGTTGAGCTCCTCTCGGAAGTGTCCAGCTGGCCAATAGATCTACCACTGTTGCAAGCATAACAACTGCTAACTCTATCCGGCTAAATACTTCAACCCACAAGGCTCTAGTAGACTCACATTATAGCAAAAGGTGATCCACTTTCTCGCCAGCTCTCTTGCACATGTAATACCAATCTAGAATGACTAAACGACGCTTCCTCAAATTGTCGGTAGTCAGAATCTTCCCTAACGCTGTTGTCCAAGCAAAGAAGATCGCTTTCAGAGGCGCCTTATTTCTCCAGATTCTCCTCCATGGGAACGGGGTGTTGGCAACTTGGGAAAGGGATTTATAAAAGGATCGAACTGAGAAAATGCCCTTACCCATAGGCTTCCACCACAGCCTATCGACTTGCTGTCCATTCGGCTTCATAGAATAAAGTAAGCTGAAAAACACCTCAAAGGAGTCCACTTCCCAGTCTTGCGTCGCTCTACTAAATGTGACGTTCCACTGAACTTGGTCCCCTGTTAGAAGCATAAGGTCCTCTATTGAGGCTTCCTGGTTGCATGCCAATTGAAAAATAGCTGGAAATGTATCCTTTAGGGCCTCATTCCCACACCATATGTCCTTCCAAAACTTAATGTGAGAACCCCTCACCAACACCAATTTAGAAAGGCTACTAAAATTCCCCCACCCCTTCCTAATGTGTTTCCAAACTCCCACACCTCGAGACCCGTACACCTCTTCAGTACACCATCCCCCCACATGCTTCCATATTTACAGTCAATCACCAGCTTCCATAAGGCTTCTGTCTCGTTATTATACCTCCATAACCACTTCCCAAGCAGGGCACGATTGAAAATTCTCAGGTTTTTGATACCCAATCCACCAGATGAGATTGGTGTACACACCTTATCCCAGCTGACCAGGTGAAATTTGAATTCATCCCCTAGCCCACCCCATAAGAAATCACAGTACAATTTATCAATCTGAGCCGCTACCCTGGCAGGCAACTGAAACAAAGATAAAAAGTATGTAGGTAGGTTAGAAAGGGTACTCTTGATAAGAGTCAAACGGCCACCTTTCGACAAGTACAATCTTTTTCACCCTGCCAATTTCAGTCCTATATTCTCTATGATTGAATCCCATATGGATGAGGCCCTTGTTGCAGCCCCCAACGGCAATCCTAGATAAGTAATCGGAAGAGAGGCTACCTTGCACCCAAGAATATTAGCTAGCTGCCTAGTATTACTCACGTTCCCCACTGGCACTAACTCTGACTTGTCAAAGTTCACTTTCAAGCTTGACTCTGCTTCAAAGCATAGTAGCAAAGCCTTCAAAGCCCTCAATTGGTTTTGATCCGCCTCACAGAAAAAGAGTGTATCATCTGTAAAAAGTAAATGAGACAAAGTAATAATACCCCTACTGGGATCACCAATCGTAAATCCTGTCACAAACCCGTGCATAACTGCCGCCAATGTCATCCTACTCAAGGCCTCCATAATAATAACAAAGAGAAGTGGGGACAAAAGATCTCCTTGCCTTAGACCTCGAGAGCTACGGAAGAAGCCGGTAGGGCAACCATTAATCAATACTGAGTATCTGGCTGTGGATATGCACCAACTAATCCAATTACGCACCTAGGCCCGAAGCCACACCTCCCTAACAAATACAGGAGGAAGTCCCAATTAACATGGTCATATGTCTTTTCCATATCTAACTTACAAATAATACTTGTGGAGCCAGTCTTTAATCTGCTATCCAGACCCTCATTCGCTATAAGGATTGAATCCAAAATTTGCTGCCCCTTAACAAATGCATTTTGTGGATTCGAAATAATCTTGCTCAAAACCGCCCCCAGTCTGTTAGCAAGGATCTTGGATATAATTTTATACACCCCATTTACAAGGCTAATGGGTCGAAAATCCTTTACCTCCACCACTCCCGTCTTCTTTGGAATCAACGCTATAAAAGTAGCATTAAGACTTTTTTCAAACTTTCCAACCAAGTATACTTCCTGAAACACATTCATAATGTCCCCTTTCACCACCTCCCAACAAGATTGGAAGAAACCCATCGAGAAACCATCTGGACCAGGAGCTTTGTCTTTACTCATACGTTTGACTACATCATACACTTCCCTCTCCTCAAAAGGCCTCTCCAACCAAGAGGCTTCCCGAGACGTAATAGTGTAAAAAACAAGACCGTCCAGCTTTGGCCTCCATCCCACACGCTCTGTGAACAGTTGATCATAGAAGTCCACCACATGGTCATGAATCGCAGGGTCCTCCTTACATTCCATACCATTAATGTTTAGCATATCAATGGTATTAGCTCTTCTATGAGAGTTAGCAATTCTATGGAAGAACTTAGTACTCCGGTCCCCTTTTTTCAACCACAAAGCTCTCGACTTCTGGCGCCAAGAAATTTCCTCTAGTGATAGTATTTTTTCTAATTCTGCGACCACTTCTGACTTGCACAATATCTCATCCGGAGTAAGAGCTCTATCCTCCAATAAGTGCTCAAACTGTTGTAATTCCTCTACCATGAATTTTTTTCGCTCCCCAATATCTCTAAATGATTGTGAATTCCAAAGCTTAAGGTCATTTTTCAAAGCTTTTAGCTTACAAGCTAGGATGTATGGGGGATTACCATGGAACTGATAAGAAGACCACCATTGCCTAACCCTGTCCACAAAACCTTCATTTTTTAACCACATATTTTCAAACTTAAAGTAACGACGCTCGTTTCGAATGCCACCACAATCCAACATAATAGGAAAATGGTCTGAGCAAAGACGTGGCAGCCTCTTTTGGCACACTTCCAGAAAGTGCACCTTCCATTCCGGTGAAATTAGGAATCTGTCTAGCTGTGACCATGTCTAATTATTCGACCAAGTGAAGGAGCCCCTTAGCAGCGAAATATCCAGCAAGTTCAAATCAAAGATACAGTCTGAGAACTCTGTCATTGCTAGGCGTAGCCTACTCTCTCCCGATCGTTCACTAGGAAATCTGATTACGTTAAAATCCCCTCCTATACACCAAGGAAGCTCCCACCAGCTATGTAGCCCAGCGAGTTCCTCCCATAAGAAACGTCTGTCGTTGTCTACATTTGGATCATATAAACCTGCAAGAGCCCACACAAAGTTATCTGCCACACTCTTAAAAGAGCATGCCACTATATACTCCCCCACAAATTCCTCAATTTTCTCCACAACTCTTTTATCCCACATCACTATGATTCTACCCGAGGCCCCATTTGAGGCTAGATATACCCAATCAGCATAAGTGCAACTCCAGATGCTACGTATTAGACTTCGAGAAACACTTTTCAATTTAGTTTCTTGTAAACAAACTATATCCACCCTCCATTCTCTCAACAAGTTTTTTATGTGAAGCCGCTTATTCACCTCATTCAACCCACGGACATTCCAAGACACAATCTTCGGCTTCATAAAAGACAAGCATGCCCCTTCCCTTTGGATCTTTCATGACTTGGGCTTCCGTCATAGTTTAAAGACCAAGTTAGTCGTTTGAGCTCCCGCTGTTTCTTCAACCCTGATTTCTTAGACTGTGTATGGCTCACTTCAATTGCAGTAAGTAGGGCCATAAACTGCTCTTCATAGCCCCCACAATCCATGCCTATCCAGCGGTACAAATCCTTCACCTTTTGAATCACTCAATCAGGAACATTCGGCTCGTCTGGTGGCACACTGTTTAATGGTATCGGTTCCCCATCACTAGAAACCCATTGCAGCTTAGGAGTCGCCCTTTCTTTCTCCCTAAATAAATTCTTGCCCTCCCATGCAACCACAGCCTTACTAATGGGAGATTGAGTCTCAGGGACCATCATTACCTCTCTTTGAGAAAGCCCATCATCAATCACCTTCACCCCTGCCCCCTCAGTCCCTGGATGAGCTTCAAAACTGAGACTTCGCGCAACTATATTGTCTAGATGATCCTCGGGATGGCCATGGTTCTCCGTTTGGGGAGGAGACTCTCCCACCATACAGATCGGCACCTTCTAGGGCACAGTGGAGGAGACTCCTCCTCCTCCACTATTGGCAGAATCTGCCTCACTATAGTTCGTCCCATCACAAGCGTCTCTTCAGAGGAAGAGACCATATAGATCCGAGCCTCAGCTACCGGCGAAGTCATCACCGGCATTTCTGCGGCTGTCGCTTCACCGGCAGTCGTCGGGGAGCCTTGGAATGAGCTATCGCACGCTTCCCCGAGGCCTCCCTCTTCTCTATCGGGGTTTTCTAGCTTACCGGCAACCGTCGGAGGGGTCGCCGCCTTCGCCGGAGCCACCTGGCTCTTCGCCGGTGATAGTGGCTAAGGCCCACTCGTCGACGGGCCTGAGGAAGACGACCCACGTCTCCTCCAAATAGGCCTCCTCTGTTTCGGTTGAGATCGAGGCCCTAAGGCCTACCTAATAGTTATGGGCCCATTCTGCTGGCCAAGAGGCCCTTCCATAACCCTTTTCCCCAGGCCCTCGCCCACTCCAACCTCTGCCTCTCTTTCAACGCACCGTTTGATGCCAATTAAATTAGC